>NC_092333.1:45512500-46205000 GCF_046630445.1 Rutidosis leptorrhynchoides
TTACATAAAAATAGAACAATTACAACTAAAAGCTTTACATATTGGAAGGATATTGATACTAAATAAATGTTCATTTAGAGCACTATCATGGACCAAGAAAGTGTTTTGAGTGCGGTCAACAGGGCCACTTCAAGAATAAGTGCCCGAACAAAAAGAAGGATGCCGGACCAGCACGTGGGAGAGTTTTCAACATGAACGCTCGAGATGCCCGTGAGGATCCTGATTTGGTCACAAGTATATTCACTGTCAATAATCTACTTGCTTCTATCTTATTTGATACAGGTGCCGATATGAGTTACGTATGTAGACATTTTTGTTCTAAGATAGACTGGTCGTTAGTACCTTTAAACGAGAGTATTCTGGTTGAAGTAGCCAATGGAAAACTTGAGAAAGTTGACCAAATTAGCTGAGGAGGCATAATAAACCTAGCCGGTGTGGACTTTGAGATTGATTTGATACCCAACAAGTTGGGAAGCTTCGATGTGATAGTTGGTATGGACTGGTTGTCCAAAGTAAGAACAGAAGTTGTTTGTGGAGAGAAGATTATCCGTATACCTCGCGAAGATGGTGTGCCATTGATCGTACACGGAGAGAAAGGTAGCCCAAAGTTGAACCTCATTAGTTGCATGAAGGCACAGAAAGTCATAAGGAAAGGGCGTTTTGCTATTCTGGCACATGTGAAGAAGTTAGAAACTGAGGAGAAGAGTGTTGATGATGTGCGGATTGTGAACGAATTTCCTGACATCTTTCCAGAAGAATTTCCTGGATTACCGCCGTCGCGATCAGTGGAATTCCAGATTGATCTAGTACCAGGAGCTACAGCTGTTTCCCGCACACCTTACCGACTAGAACCTTCCGAACTGCAAGAGTTGCAGAGTCAACTGCAGGAATTTCTAGATCGTGGATTTATCCGACCGAGTTCATCGCCTTGGGGCGCACCTATTTTGTTTGTGAAGAAGAAGGACGGATCTTTCCACATGTGTATCGATTATCGTGAGCTGAACAAGTTGACGATTAAGAATCGATATCCCCTTCCCAAGATTGATGATCTTTTCAATCAGCTGCAAGGATCCAGCGTTTACTCTAAGATCGATTTACGATCAGGATATCACCAGTTGAGGGTGAAGGAGAGCGATGTGATGAAGACTGCGTTCAGAACCCGTTATGGTCATTATGAGTTTCTTGTGATGCCATTTGGTTTAACCAATGCACCTGCTGTATTCATGGATCTCATGAATCGAGTATGCAAACCATACCTGTACAAGTTCGTTATCGTCTTCATAGATGATATCCTCATCTATTCCAGAAGTGAAGAAGAACATGAACAACATCTTCGACTAGTGTTTTAACTTTTGAGACAAGAGCAACTTTATGCCAAATTCTCTAAGTACGAGTTTTGGTTGAAGGAAGTCTAATTTCTCGGTCATATTGTGAGCAACCAGGGTATCAAAGTTGATCCCGCAAAGATCGAAGCTATCAGCAAGTGGGAAACTCCCACTACTCCTACTCATATACAACAATTTTTAGGCCTCGCCGGTTATTACCGAAGATTCATTGAAGGTTTCTCTCTGATTGCACGTCCTTTGACTGCATTAACTCATAAGGGGAAGAAGTTCATTTGGGAAGCCGAGCAAGAGTCGCCATTTCAAACCTTGAAGCAGAAGTTAACCACCGCACCTATCCTATCTCTTCTCGAAGGCAGTGATGATTTTGTTGTGTACTGTGATGCCTCGAAAAATGGTTTTGGTTGCGTATTGTTGCAAAGAACGAAGGTTATTGCTTACGCCTCTCGACAACTGAAGATTCACGAGCGAAATTATACAACGCACGATCTTGAGCTTGGAGCCGTTGTCTTTGCACTAAAACTATGGAGACACTACCTTTATTGAACCAAGAGTACCATCTTTACCGATCACAAAAGCCTCCAACACATATTCGACCAGAAACAGCTGAATATGAGACAGCGACGATGGATCGAAACATTGAACGACTATGATTGTGAACTACGTTACCATCCCGGAAGGGAAAATGTTGTAGTTGATGCCTTGAGCAGAAAGGAGAGAATGGTACCTCTTCGTGTCCGTGCCTTGAACATCACCATTCAGAAGAATCTCAATAACCAGATCCGCGTAGCCCAACAGGAAGCTCTCAAGGAAGAGAATATTTCTCAAGAGCACTTGAACATTCTCATTTCTCGATTTGAGGTCAAGGAGTCTGGACTTCGATACTTTGCCAGAAGAATTTGGGTGCCCAAATATGGAGATTTACGGAGCCTTATCCTAGACGAAGCCCACAAGTCAAGGTATTCAATTCATCCAGGAGCTGGTAAGATGTACCACGACCTCAAGGTTCAATATTGGTGGCCGAACCTCAAAAGGGATGTTGCAGCTTATGTTAGAAAGTGTTTGACTTGTTCCAAGATCAAAGTCGGACATCAGAAGCCGTCTGGATTACTCCAACAACCCAAAATCCCGCAATGGAAGTGGGAAGGAATAACAATGGAATTCATCATGAAGCTACCGATGACGGTAGGAGGTTATGATACCATCTGGGTTATCATTGACCGTCTTACCAAATCTGCTCACTTCCTAGCCATGAAGGAAACCGATACGATGGAAAGACTGGCGCAGCTATACATAAAGGAAGTTGTATATCGCCACGGTGTACCCTTATCGATTATCTCAGATCGCGATACCCGTTTTACTTCTAGATTTTGGCATTCTTTGCAAGAAGTCTTGGGAACACGTCTCGACATGAGTACCGCATATCACCCGCAAACTGACGGACAAAGCGAACGAACGATTCAGACTTTGGAGGACATGTTGCGTGCTTGCGTTATTGATTTCCGAAAAGCTTAGGAAAAGAATTTGCCGCTAGCCGAATTTTCTTACAACAACAGCTATCATTCGTGTATTAATGCTGCACCTTTCGAAGCATTGTATGGTCGCAAGTGCCGTTCTCCTATTTGTTGGGCCGAAGTAGGTGAGAAGAAAATCACCGGACCCGAGTTAGTCCATGAGACAACGGAGAAGATTGTTTAAATTCAAGCGAGGCTCAAGACGGCCTGTGATCGTCAGAAGAGCTATGCTGACCTTAAACGTGGAGATTGCGAATTTCAAATCCGCGACCGCGTTATGTTGAAAGTCACACCTTGGAAAGGTGTAATCCATTTCGGAAAACGTGGAAAGTTGAACCCGCGATACATTGGTCCTTTTGAAGTCTTGGAGCGTGTTGGACCCGTTGCTTACCGTTTGGATCTTCCGACTCAATTGAGCTCCGTTCATCCTACCTTCCATGTATCAAATCTGAAGAAGTGACTTGCGGAACGAGAACTCGTCATACCACTTGAGGAGCTTACGATTGATGACAAAATTCATTTCATGGAAGAACCTGTCGAAATTATGGACCGTGAGATCAAGACCTTGAAACGCAACAAGATTTCGATCGTCCGAGTACGATGGAATGCAAAACGAGGACCAGAGTTTACTTGGGAATGAGAGAATCAAATGATGCAGAAGTGTCCTCACCTCTTCCCGACTCTACCGTCTTCCTCAGCCTAAAATTTCGGGACGAAATTTTCATTAACAAGTGGGTAATGTAACGACCCAACTTTTTCGACTTGCTTTTGTGCTTCGTGTTTTCACGAAACTGCGTATTTTTGCGTACTGAGCTATATTATACTCTGGGAACTCCCTACATGTTGACTACTTCCATTTATATGTTAAGACGTATCATTAAGTACGTAGGATACTTAGCTTAACCCTCGGAAGCCTTTATGACCGTTAGTGTCACTTGACGTTTTTAACGAACTGCGTACTGCGTACATGTTTAACTTTTGTCGTAATCGGAATATTATGACTACGAAATACTAATTGTTATTTTATAATAACAATTACTTGGGTTTTTAGATGCTTAATTACGCTTAGTAATTTACTAGAGCACACTAGTTAGTCTTGTTGGACTTTCTACCTTGTTGGACCTTAGCCCACCCTACACTAATTAGTGGACTATTTAATCTGCCCAATTATAAGTAACTAGTGACCCATTAATAAGTAAGACAAATGCCCATTTATTAGAGGGAACATGCTAGCATTTTTGTCAAGTATTATCCTTAATGTTGCATGGGATCCTAACACAAGAACCAACTTTAGACAACCATTAACCAAAAAGCAAAAAGGTGTCCCCCTTGTCCCCCTTAGAAACCCACGGCCTAACCACCACCACCCTCACCTCACCTCCTATAAATACTAAGCCAATTTCCTCACCATTCACACTTGATTTCCATTCACAATTTACACACACTTGTTCATTTATTTTCTCTCTAGTCTAAAGCTTGTAAGTATTTTGAATTTCTTTTCTTCTTCTCCTTCTCATCATCACGAGTTCATCATCATCATTAAAAGATCAAGTTTTTTAGCTTTTGATCTTGATTACATCTTGTAGATTCAAACATGGATTTGAATCCTTCAAGAAAATGGAAGATTTAAGCTTTCTAGCTTTGAATCTTCATCTACTTTGTAGATCTAAATCTTTTAGCTTTAATCTTGTTATTTTATTATAAAGATTCAAACTTGTGTTTGTAATCTTCATGTATCTTCAAGATCCAAGCTTTATGCTTCAAGATCTTCAAGAACACTAAAGATCCAAGCTTTTTAGCTTAAGGTCTCATTATTATGTTAAAGATATTAGCTTTTTAGCTTATGGTCTCATTACTTTCATTATTTTGTTAAAGATCTTAGCTTTATAGCTTATGGACTCAATAATCTTGTAAAAATTCAAGCTTTCTAGCTTTGTAATCTTATAACTTATGTGGAAAGGATCCATGCTCTCTAGCTTATTGTTCCATCATTTTATTTGATTTAGATTATGTTCATATTTGTTTGATTGAAGTAAAGTTTGTAGCTTTAGTTGTAAATAGAACTTGTATTTGTGTTAAGACTAAGGATATGATGTAACCTTGGTTCATCATTCATCTAAGACTCTTAAATGAGTTGTGTTCTTACTTGGTCTTAATATATTGTGTATTTATGGTTGAATCTTGGTCAAGGTGATGCTAACCCATCAATGAGTTGTACACTTGAAGCTACAAGCATCAAGGATGAGAACCGCGATGAGCATCAAGCACCAAGAACCCCACCGGAGCACTTGTTTACTGTTTTATGGGATCTGATCAGATTCCTGGACTTCTGAAAAATTGATTTTCAGTTAGTTCGTTTCGAGTAGATGACTTTTTGTTTAGGCCTCGACTTAATCCGACATACGGTTTATGATTTATAGCCCTCCGAAAGTCACTACGCCGTTGTAACGTTGTGCTGAAATTTCTAACCTAGTCGCACTTAAACTGTCGCCACGGTCAAACGAAGACGAGTTAGATTCTAAAAATTGGTCAACAGTTAGAGGACTCATATACGGAGCCATAGCCACTGACTACGCGTCTTTTCATTTTGTATAGAGGTCGTAGCAGCTGATCGTAGTCAGCCTATTGTTTCGATCTCTATTCTTGTCAAACTTACTTAGCTTTTATGATGATGAATGATGATGATGATGACACTTAAACTTAATTTATTCACTTTTAAACTTATTAGGACAACATACTGACCTAGTGACCTTTGACTTAGGTTGACGACCTTTCGGACCGACTTACTACCTGCATACGTTTCATATCGACTTTTACTGCTTATTCACTGTGAGTTATAGCTTCCCTTTTTACTTATACTATTTTTAGGACTGAGAATACATGCGGTTTTTACGTTTTACTTACTTGACATGAGTACTTAAACTTTACATATGTATGGGTTATATAACGGCATAAACATTCCCCTTAGAATGGTAACGTTTAATCATTGGTTTTGAACCGGTGAACGCGAATATTAGATATGGATCCATAGGGTTTGACATCCCCACTCGGGTTAGTCGCTCTAGCATTTAACGGGTGTTTGATACTTCGAGGACATACGCACTCGCCAAGTGTACTTTTAGGGGGTATTACTATTACGTTAAGTTAGTTACCGGGTGCCTACGGACAAGCATATACTTTTCATACTGATTTAAACTGCTGGTTGAAGCACTAAAATCTCGTGGTCTACATTACTTTACTGATTAAAAACTATAGCTCACCAACATTCGTGTTGAATTTTAAGCGTGTATTTCTCAGGTGCTTAGACGATGTTACTTTCGCTGTTAGACTTGCTATATTGGTTTTTTAGACTTGCTGTTATGGACCTGCTGTGTTAGATTTCCGCTGCATTACTTAGAGATGTGTCACGACCCGGAAAATTTCGACTAATTTTAAACCCAACTCTCGATACGATGTAATATTTTTAACACAATTAGTCAAGTCTGTTAGGATGAGTCTCAAAAATTTTGAACTGATTCATATATTCAATTGACCTTCGACCAGTTTCGATGATTCACGAACATTAAATTGTAAATAGATCTGTGTATATATATGTATATAGATAGTAATTGGAAATATAATTTGAATTATTATATGTTATTATTATTAAAACTAATTATGTAAAATAAAATAAAATATAATATTATAATAATTACTATTTAAAATAGATCAAAATATAAAATTTAAGTAAATTAAATATATATTTGTGATTTCGAATCTAATTAGTAAACGTCAGAAACACTCGGTTGTCATTTCACTAATGTTCATATAAATCTAATAAGAATTTATGAAAATTTAAATTGAAAGTTGAATCGTAAATTGATTACAAAGATTTTAGATTCGTTAAAAGTATTTTTACCTTTTTAAGTTAAATATTAGTACTCCGTACATATAAATCGGAACAGAAAATAAATAATTTTCGAACCTTTTTGATCAGGTTTCAAACAGGAAATGAGTGAAATAATTAAATATATTTAATCTAAAAATTTGGGATTTTTAGGAACACTTTTATACGTTAACTGTTTAGCAATAGACACAATATAATACTTCGGGTAAAAAGTGTCGGTAGAAAGAATCCATTTTTGAAACTATTCCTTCTGCACGTTTTTATTTATTTATTCATTTTACTTTATGATGTGAATTATAAATTATTAATATTAATATACTGTGTTTGTTTTTAATCTAATGTAATTTTATCTATATAGCTATATACATACATATACACAGACTTTTACATGAATACAACCAACCATCACTCTTCATCTTCAAACTCTCACCCTCGATTAACCATCACCGTAACATCTCTACAAAACCGCCACCGGACATCATGTTCGAGTCACCACTATTATCGACTATCACCACCACAACCACTTTACCATCATCGTCTCTCTCTCTATATATATATTTCTCTCCTATTTCCCTTCGTAAACCCATCATGACGAGAGCCACCATCCGTCACCTTTGGCCACCTACAAACACAACCATTCGAATCACCATCGAGAACACCACAATCGACTACCATCGCCACCTTCAAAACCATCATCAACCACCGTCACCTCATCACCTCTCTCTCCTCTCTCTATCTTACTTTTATATTCTGTTTCGAATCACCACAACAAGAACAACCAAATGCTTCTACCATCGATGCTTCTGCTATTCTAAAACTGTAGCTATTTCGTACTGTTTACAATCACCACAACCCGTTATCAAACCCACCAAGAACAAACCCAAACCTCCATTTATTTCTATTACTGTTCCGACTACAAGATAACGATGATAATATGTACGATAATCATATTATGATGCGATGGTGATGAAGAACGTACATAAATGGTGATGATAATCGTGTCACTCCTACTGTAACTGCTATTATTTCTGTGTTTTATGGAAATTAACTGAAGGTCGAAGCCTCCTGTGAAACTGAATGAAGATGATAAGAAAATTGATGAAGACAAAGATTAACGTGATGCTTGTTGATATATATTATAAATAGAAATCCCCACTTGCTTATTAAAGAAACCGTATAATATGATGTGAGGGCTGCGTTTTTATTGTATTTTATTTAGGTATCTGCAAGTTGAAATCCTAGTTACCGGATCAAAAGAAAAACCCACACAATTCATGTTGGGCCGAAGAAATCTAGCATGTTTTTTTGGGCTATTCGTTGTTGGGCCGAAGTGATTATGGGTTGAGGCCTGTTTTATTTTGTGTTAATGGGTTTTGTCTTGTGAAGATGAAAATGAAAAATTTAAACGGCAAATATGATAAGTAAAATATTATCGTAGAGTAAATCAGATAAACAAGGAAGGAGGAGTGGTTAGGGGAGATGTGGGTTAACGAGAGGTCGAGGGTTCGAGCCCGGACATTGACGTTTTTATTTAAAAGGTAGTTTTATTATCATTTTTATTATTAATATTATTATTATGAATAAATGAAAATAAGGATTAATTAAGGTTATGATTATATACATGTAGATTATAAATACAAAGATAGTTATATAGATGATTAAATTACTAGTTAAGTGGGGACTTAAAAATGAAATAATATCATTTTCAATATCATTATATTATTAGTATTACTATTATTATTATTAATACAATTATATTATTATTATCATTATTATCATTTTTACTACTAGTACCATTAAAATATCTATTAAAACTATAATTATTATTAAACTTATTATTAGTATTAAAAATATTATTTTTGTTAAAACTATTATTTTTACTTTATCATTATTAGCAAAACTATCATTTTTATTAAGGTTACTATTATTACTATCATTATTATTATCCCTAATCTAGTATTACTACAAATATTAAATTTTTGCAAAACAAAAGATAAATAAATAAATAAATAAATAAATAAATAAATAAATATATATATATATATATATATATATATATATATATATATATATATATATTTATATATATATATATATTTATATATATATATCACATAAAGTATACTAATATTACACAAAATTATGTTTTAACTAATATTATTGATATAACATTAATTAAATATTAAATAAGTATCATAAGGTATTATAAGTATTAATAAAACTTTATATAAGAATATTAATCTTAAAACATAACAAAATATATAAACTTAATTGATTTATATTATATGAGTTAATATATATACAAATGATATAGGTTCGTGAATCCAAGGTCAACCCTATACTTGTTCAATGACGTCATATGTATTTTTACTACAAAATACAGTATGGTGAGTTTCATTTCCTCCCTTTTTAATTACTTTTGCAATATATATTTTTGGGCTGAGAATACATGCGCTGCTTTTATAAATGTTTACGAAATAGACACAAGTACTTAAAAATATATTCTACGTTGAGTTGTACCAATGGCATACTTCCCTGTAGCTTGGTAACTACTATTTACATGGGTATTGTAAACGCGAATCCTGTTGATAGATCTATCGGGCCTGACAACCCCAACCGGACTGGACGACCAGTATTCAACGGTTGCATAGTACTTCGTTTCGGTGACTACACTTGGTACGGTGTAGTGAGATTTCATAATAAAGGGAATATACGACGTTGATTAAATGTTAAGTATGGTTACCAAGTGCTCAACCACTTAGAATGCTTTACATACACTTGCGAGTGTATTATGTTTATGATTATGAAATCTTGTGGTCTATTAATATATTGAAATGATTGTTAAGATAAACCTATGAACTCACCAACCTTTTTGGTTGACACTTTTAAGCATGTTTATTCTCAGGTATGAATTAAGTCTTCCGCTGTGCATTAGCTCATTTTAAGGACATTACTTGGAGTTGATCATCGCAATGGGACCAAATGTTGATGACTTCGTCCAAGAGGATAAGGACTGGTTGTTACAGTTGGTATCAGAGCAGTGGTCTTAGTGAACTAGGTCTTGTATAGGTGTGTCTAACTGATAGTTGTTTAGATGCATTAGTGAGTCTGGACTTCGACCGTGTCTGCATGTCAAAAGTTTTGCTTATCATTTAGTGTCAAAAAATTATTTGCTTATCATCCTTAAAGTCTAGACATGTCTTACTGCCTCTATTGCATAGACAGTGTATAGATAAATTCATATCTTAGCGTATCTGTTATTGTTACCTTTACCTGACAGCTTCCGTAGATTCCTCCGTAACTTATGGGATTTTAGTATTATATATGGATATGTAAATTATGTATTGCAGGGTACTAATCTACATCCTATAATATATTTCTTATCGAAAACCCTTCATCTGATCGTACGAGATGAATCCCTCAACCAGTTCGAGTCCCTCAGATTTCGATAGCTATTCCGATAGTTATTTCGATAGCTATTTCGACATGGATATTTACCTAAGCTCCGAAAGCAGTGTCCTCGGAATGAATCAACCAATCATCCATCCCTAATTCATCTGATGGGTTCGTAGTGTACTTAATTATTGGAGACAAGAAGAAGGTGATCCCTTCCATCCACCACATTGCCCTCTTGGCGAAGAACCTGAACCACTTACCGACGAACCACTTCGAAACACCATCTTCACTCTCATTTCCAGAATATCTCGCAACGATTATACAATATCTCAAATTCTAAACCTTATCCATCCCCTTATTCAAACCGCCAATCATCTCGGAATAATAGAAAAAGTCAACGAATTTCGCGCTCGAATTGTAGCTTTGGAAAATATGGTGCAAAACCTACCAGCTTCAGCAACATCACCGGCACCAGCAGTACCACCAGCATCGGCACCAGTATCACCAATAACACCAGCCTCAACATTACACGCCTCAATATCACCATCCGTACTTCAAATATGATCTCTGTTCTACATATCGTTCTACACCGACTATCTTCGTTCTACATATCGTTCTATATCAATTACCTTTGTTCTACATGACAATTATGTAATCTCTAATGTTTTAGAGATTATATATTCTTGTTCTAACAGTAAATCAAATGAGATTAATATCATATTAACTCATTAAATCCATGATTACATCTAAAGAAAATATATATGCAAGTATATTTTCATAAAGATTGTAATTAAAAATTCGTTTGTACAAACTGTTAATGGTGAAAATATTTTAACGGGTAGGTAATACCCGAGGAATATTTAGATTTCACATTAATAAGTTGCACTGTACATTCTTCGACTCTGATTCAACAGTCAGTCACTATTCTACTTATATCCATAGATATACATATCCGTTCATCACAGAATCCATTTTCGTTCAATTTCATATTTGGATTTTGACCTATCAGAATCCAACAAGTGGCATAATGAAGAAAACATCGGACAAAGTAAAATTTGTTAGAAACAAACGAACTAACTAATTGAAATATTGTTAAGAATCCACGCTAACTGTTCCTAGCTAACTGTTCCTAGCTAACTGGTTACATTTTATTTATAGGAATTTAATTATCGCAATTTACATTCTCGCAATTTACATTCTCACAATTTTATTTATCGTCATTTAATTTCTGTATTTATTTTACGCATTTTAAATAACGGGACATGTATACAAGGTTTCGACATATCATATCGACCCATCTTTATATATATTTCGGAACAACCATAGACACTCTATATGTGAATGTTAGAGTTGGCTCTACAGGGTTGAGGTTGATTCCAAAATATATATATGGTTTGAGTTGTGATCAATACTGAGACCAGTACACGGGTCACGATACGTATTAATTAATTCGAATATTATATATTAAATTATATATGAATATATTGGACTATTGGACAATTGGACTATTGGACTGCTAACTTTGGAAAATTAAAATGAATTAAAATATTGATTATAACATATGAAACTAAACAATTCTTCAAGTTTGCCACTTAATTTCATCTTAAACCTCATTTGTACCTCGACAATACAATCCGCTTTCAAATCTTTCATGATTTTTGAAAACACCACGATCGGGAGGTTGAACCAACCGCACTTCATCTACGAAAGAAAAGATTTATGCATATAGTTATGCACCTGAAAAACTCTCGGAACCTAATTAAACGTTTAACACGTATCTGTGCTAGCTCCGTTGGCATTGTTATCACCGAAGATAACATTGCAATCCTTTTTCAAAGTAGCCAATTTTGTCACAGCTCCAGCAAGTCAACTTCAACTTTCATTCGGGTTTGCCTTATTATAACTTTGATATATATATGCGTGCTCATTTATTGTTACCAGAGAACCTTTCATATACCACCATATTACCATCAGCGTTTAATCATCTAAAAACACAATTCTCCTGCAAACACCTCGGTTTAATAACCGATGACCCATATCCGTTAACTTTGAAAATGCTAACGAAGCAGCATGTTGTAGATGGTCTTAATAGCAAAAAGTTGATGATAAAGAAGGAAGTGTTAGGAACGCTCGATAGAAAATTTGGTATTAAAAATCGGATTGAGCACACCATGAAGGAGACCAAGGATAAATACAAGGACTAAACCCTATATTCAAAGAACCCAGATAAATCTGGATCCGATGAAATCTTTAGAGAATATCTTGCTCCGTACCCACGTTAAAATCTTGCGGAAAATTTTTCCTTATCAACTTTCGAACTTAGAAATTCCAAAATATCTTCGCTATTTCTGAGGATAATTTCATAAATATTCTTGTCCAAAATTATCCACCTCTTCGTGTTTTCTGTATTCCATTATATTGGAAACTTCTGTAAAATCTAAGTATGAATTATGAATGAATTGTGGAGAAGTGTAGGGAATTGAAGCATGAGTTAGTATAATATAATGACGCCGGGCCAACGTGGCTATATTACAGTAAATCATGCTAAATTTCTAATGTAACATAATGATGATTCACAGACCTTATCCTCATCATGTGTCATGTTACACGACTCTTTCATTCTAGTTAAGCTCTATGTATATCACGGAAATATTCCTTGATATTTCTGTTATTCCGTAATTCCAACAGTTTACTAATAAATCGTGCTATTTCATCTTCTTTCTGATTAGAAAATTTCTTTAAATCCCTTGAATTCCGGAAAATCCACCATGACTACGTTAAAAGTTAAGACGAAACTTTTCACTCTTTTGTGATAGCTTCACTCGTACGCTTCACATGATCGAATCGTTTTATCTATATTAATCAATAATGATAAAACTCTATTTATCAACTCATATTCATCATGAAAACATTCTTATCATTTTCCATGACGACCTCTATCAAATTTCGGCGACGAAATTTCTTTAACGGGTAGGTACTGTCACGACCCGGAAAATTTCGACTAATTTTAAACCCAACTCTCGATACGATGTAATATTTTGACACAATTAGTCAAGTCTGTTAGGATGAGTCTCAAAAATTTTGAACTGATTCATATATTCAATTGACCTTCGACCAGTTTCGATGATTCACGAACATTAAATTGTAAATAGATCTGTGTATATATATGTATATAGATAGTAATTGGAAATATAATTTGAATTATTATATGTTATTATTATTAAAACTAATTATGTAAAATAAAATAAAATATAATATTATAATAATTACTATTTAAAATAGATCAAAATATAAAATTTAAGTAAATTAAATATATATTTGTGATTTCGAATCTAATTAGTAAATGTCAGAAACACTAGGTTGTCATTTCACTAATGTTCATATAAATCTAATAAGAATTTATGAAAATTTAAATTGAAAGTTGAATCGTAAATTGATTACGAAGATTTTAGATTCGTTAAAAGTATTTTTACCTTTTTAAGTTAAATATTAGTACTCCGTACATATAAATCGGAACAGAAAATAAATAATTTTCGAACCTTTTTGATCGGGTTTCAAACAGGAAATGAGTGAAATAATTAAATATATTTAATCTAAAAATTTGGGATTTTTAGGAACACTTTTATACGTTAACTGTTTAGCAATGGA
This sequence comes from Rutidosis leptorrhynchoides, assembly GCF_046630445.1. Lineage (NCBI taxonomy): Eukaryota > Viridiplantae > Streptophyta > Magnoliopsida > Asterales > Asteraceae > Rutidosis > Rutidosis leptorrhynchoides. The sequence continues at coordinate 45,526,288 of NC_092333.1, forward strand.
CACAATATAGTACTTCGGGTAAAAAGTGTCGGTAGAAAGAATCCATTTTTGAAACTATTCCTTCTGCACGTTTTTATTTATTTATTCATTTTACTTTATGATGTGAATTATAAATTATTAATATTAATATACTGTGTTTGTTTTTAATCTAATGTAATTTTATCTATATAGCTATATACATACATATGCACAGACTTTTACATGAACACAACCAACCATCACTCTTCATCTTCAAACTCTCACCCTCGATTAACCACCACCGTAACATCTCTACAAAACCGCCACCGGACATCATGTTCGAGTCACCACTATTATCGACTATCACCACCACAACCATTTTACCATCATCGTCTCTCTCTCTATATATATATTTCTCTCCTATTTCCCTTCGTAAACCCATCATCACGAGAGCCACCATCCGTCACCTTTGGCCACCTACAAACACAACCATTCGAATCACCATCGAGAACACCACAATCGACTACCATCGCCACCTTCAAAACCATCATCAACCACCGTCACCTCATCACCTCTCTCTCCTCTCTCTATCTTACTTTTATATTCTGTTTCGAATCACCATAACAAGAACAACCAAATGCTTCTACCATCGATGCTTCTGCTGTTCTAAAACGGCAGCTATTTCGTACTGTTTACAATCACCACAACCCGTTATCAAACCCACCAAGAACAAACCCAAACCTCCATTTATTTCTGTTACTGTTCCAGCTACAAGATAACGATGATAATATGTACGATAATCATATTATGATGCGATGGTGATGAAGAACGTACGTAAATGGTGATGATAATCATGTCACTCCTGCTGTAACTTCTATTATTTCTGTGTTTTATGGAAATTAACCGAAGGTCGAAGCCTCCTGTGAAACTGAATGAAGATGATAAGAAAAATGATGAAGACAAAGATTAACGTGATGCTTGTTGATATATATTATAAATAGAAATCCCCACTTGTTTATTAAAGAAACTGTATAATATGATGTGAGGGCTGCGTTTTTATTGTATTTTATTTAGGTATCTGCAAGTTGAAATCCTAGTTACCGGATCAAAAGAAAAACCCACACAATTCATGTTGGGCCGAAGAAATCTAGCATGTTTTGTTGGGCTATTCGTTGTTGGGCCGAAGTGATTATGGGTTGAGGCCTGTTTTATTTTGTGTTAATGGGTTTTGTCTTATGAAGATGAAAATGAAAAATTTAAACGGCAAATATGATAAGTAAAATATGATCGTAGAGTAAATCAGATAAACAAGGAAGGAGGAGTGGTTAGGGGAGATGTGGGTTAACGAGAGGTCGAGGGTTCGAGCCCGGACATTGACGTTTTTATTTAAAAGGTAGTTTTATTATCATTTTTATTATTAATATTATTATTATGAATAAATGAAAATAAGGATTAATTAAGGTTATGATTATATACATGTAGATTATAAATACAAAGATAGTTATATAGATGATTAAACTACTAGTTAAGTGGGGACTTAAAAATGAAATAATATCATTTTAAATATCATTATATTATTAGTATTACTATTATTATTATTAATACAATTATATTATTATTATCATTATTATCATTTTTACTACTAGTACCATTAAAATATCTATTAAAACTATAATTATTATTAAACTTATTATTAGTATTAAAAATATTATTTTTGTTAAAACTATTATTTTTACTTTATCATTATTAGCAAAACTATCATTTTTATTAAGGTTACTATTATTACTATCATTATTATTATCCCTAATCTAGTATTACTACAAATATTAAATTTTTGCAAAACAAAAGATAAATAAATAAATAAATAAATATATATATAATAATGATAGTTTTGCAAAATTATGTTTTATTACATTATATGTTTTATATATATATATATATATTTATATATATATATCACATAAAGTATACTAATATTACACAAAATTATGTTTTAACTAATATTATTGATATAACATTAATTAAATATTAAATAAGTATCATAAGGTATTATAAGTATTAATAAAACTTTATATAAGAATATTAATCTTAAAACATAACAAAATATATAAACTTAATTGATTTATATTATATGAGTTAATATATATACAAATGATATAGGTTCGTGAATCCAAGGTCAACCCTATACTTTTTCAATGACGTCATATGTATTTTTACTACAAAATACAGTATGGTGAGTTTCATTTGCTCCCTTTTTAATTACTTTTGCAATATATATTTTTGGGCTGAGAATACATGCGCTGCTTTTATAAATGTTTATGAAATAGACACAAGTACTTAAAAATATATTCTACGTTGAGTTGTACCACTGGCATACTTCCCTGTAGCTTGGTAACTACTATTTACATGGGTATTGTAAACGCGAATCCTGTTGATAGATCTATCGGGCCTGACAACCCCAACCGGACTGGACGACCAGTATTCAACGGTTGCACAGTACTTCGTTTCGGTGACTACACTTGGTACGGTTTAGTGAGATTTCATAAAAAAGGGAATATGCGACGTTGATTAAATGTTAAGTATGGTTACCAAGTGCTCAACCACTTAGAATGCTTTACATACACTTGCGAGTGTATTATGTTTATGATTATGAAATCTTGTGGTCTATTAATATATTGAAATGATTGTTAAGATAAACCTATGAACTCACCAACCTTTTTGGTTGACACTTTTAAGCATGTTTATTCTCAGGTATGAATTAAGTCTTCCGCTGTGCATTAGCTCATTTTAAGGACATTACTTGGAGTTGATCATCGCAATGGGACCAAATGTTGATGACTTCGTCTAGGAGGATAAGGACGGGTTGTTACAAGATGTCTCAATCATGGAACTTTTTGATGGAATACCACATGTAAACAATTCACAAAACCCATTTTGTAAATGTATATATATCGGCCTAAAACATAGAGTAAGCGGAAGCAATTTCAAGTGTTTACATGTATATTTTAACCTTTTAAATGTATTCCATTTCATAGATCTAGTCTTGAAAATATACTAAAATGTAAATAGAGCTAGTTTAGGGTTTATACCTTCTCCTAAAATGGAGGTTGAAGAAACAAGAAAATGGAGATGATGAAGAAGCTAGTTTCTTACTTGAAACCTCAAGCCTTTGATACCCACAAACCTTTGTATCAACACCCTTCTTTGGTTAGGGTTTTTAAGACACTTCTTGACTAACAAAATCAACCAAAAAATCCCTTGTTCTTGCTCCAAAAATCGGCCAAAATGGGAGGGAGGAGGAAGAGTATTTTGTTAATTCAAAAATGCAAGTATTCAAGTGTGTGTGAGAAGATGTGCAAACATGCATAAGGTAGAGTGTGCATTGATTAAAAGCAAGCATGGGGAGGCACACCTTGGAGTCCCCAAAACCGTCCCCTTTATTACCCCCCCCCCTTTTTTTTTTTTTTTTTTTTGCTTTCTTTTAATATCAATATCCATGCACTCTTTATTTAAATTACATGCATATATATATATATATATATATATATATATATATATATATATATATATATATATATATGTATATGTTACTTACACATTTAAATACAATTTTATAAACCACTTTATAAAATTATAGCACACACATATAAGTTTAATCATACTAATAATTAAACTTGCACTTATAATTATCCAAATAATTATTTCTTGCATTTCATCTTTAGAATACCAAATTCTAAAGTCTAAGTGTCAAGTATTTAATTTAAGGATCCACTCATTAAAATAAATACATAAAAGTGTTGACGGTTTGTTATTGGGTATGACCCGACTTGGATCATAACATATTGGCCACAATAATTAATTATGTCTCTCGGGCATATGAAATACCTACAATCTCCCACTTGCACGAGAAACATAAGGAATTCATGCAAGTGACGGATACCACCTAACGACCGTCCATCACCCCCAATGTGTTATGACCTAGTGCCATTCAATAACATCATCCCTTTCGAGTTCCCATCTCGAATATGATTAGGTGAATCTTTCAATATATCCTTTCGTCCTAGATGTCATGTCAAATCCAAGAGACATAGAATGATCACTCTCTTATAGATTTAACTTTATCAGGCCTTAGACATCCGACTCTTAACGAATAAGAGGGACAAATTCCATCTTGACTACATACGTCCTAGACACTACACCTTGTACCATACCTGAAGCCTCCCTTATGTACTACCATATTTCAGAATAGCGAAGGAAAGAATCAAGGCACAATATTCGGTGAATATCCGAACCCAATATGTGTCTCAGGTTAGAGGATATAATGATATTCTCCTTTACTCAAGATTACATGTGATCAACCACAAAGGCTCCATATAGTAAATCTTGAGAGCGGGTCTTCCAATATTTGTGTCCCACAAATATCTATGAACCTTGGTTGCAACCTTGCCCTACATTCACCATTTGAATGTTAACCAATCCAAGTTCATAATAGTCTAGACCTCACACTTGTTCCCACAAATGTGATCAACTACGGAATTTAGAATAATAGTTTATTCATGGATAAAATATGCAAAATTGGAACATGACTCATAATTAAATTAATACCATAATTATATTAATGAGTTTGAACTAATTCGTTCTGTTACAATACTTAAAATAGATCAATTCCAATCACTAGAATATCGAAGCCCTAATGCACAAACATGTCCCTCATGTTTTGGCCCATGTAAAAGCTTCGTGAGTGGATCCGCAACATTTTGATCTGTGTGAACTTTGTGAATACATATCTTTCCTTTTTCAACCTCATCCCTAATGTAGTTGAATCTTCGCTCAATGTGACGAGTCTTTTGATGAGCACGAGGTTCCTTGATTTGAGCAATCGCACCCTCGTTGTCACAAAAGATCTCAAGAGGGTCCTGAATGGAAGGGACCACTCCTAAGTCGTCGATGAATTTCTTCATCCATGCAGCTTCCTGAGCTGCCAGTGAGGCGGCAATGTACTCCGACTCTGTAGTGGATAACGCAATAACTTCCTGTTTTGAGCTCTTCCAAGAGACTGCACCACCATTTAACATGAAGACATAACCGGATTGTGATCGAGAGTCATCTCGATCAGTTTGGAAACTCGCGTCCACGTAACCTTTTACAGCGAGTTCTTCCTCACCAGACCCATATATTAGAAACATATCCTTAGTCCTTCTAAGGTATTTCAATATACATTTAACCGCAGTCCAATGACTATTTCCCGGGTTATTCTGGTATCTACTTGTCAGGCTTAGGGCGCATGACACATCCGGTCTAGTACATATCATTGCATACATGATAGACCCAATAGCAGATGCGTATGGGACTTTCTTCATTCTCTCTTGCTCATCTTTTGTGGTAGGACACTGAGATGAACTGAGAATGGTTCCCTTTTGAATAGGTACCAAACCTTTCTTAGAGTTTTCCATCTTGAACCTTTTCAAGATTTTATCAATGTATGCACTTTGACTTAAACCTATCAATCTCTTGGATCTATTCCTATAGATCCCAATCCCCAATATGTATTGTGCTTCTCCAAGATCCTTAATAGAGAAGCAACTCTTTAGCCAAGTTTTGACTTCTTGCATTGTGGTAATATCATTCCCAAACAATAATATATCATCCACATATAGCACAAGGAACATTATAGAGCTCCCACTAGCCTTCTTGTACACACAAGCTTCATCACCATTTTTAATGAAGCCAAATTTCTTTGCCTCTTCATTAAAGCGATGATTCCACATTCTAGATGCTTGTTTTAATCCGTAGATTGACTTCTTTAACTTGCATACCTTTTTAGGATTTTTCGGATCAACAAAACCTTCGGGCTGTACCATATAGACATCTTCCTCAAGATATACATTTAGGAAAGCGGTTTTGACATCCATTTGCCATATTTCATAGTCATAGTGAGCAGCAATGGCAAATAATATCCTAATAGACTTTAGCATTGCCACTGGCGAGAAAGTTTCATCATAATCAACCCCTTGAGTTTGAGTGAAACCTTTTGCTACAAGTCTAGCTTTGTATGTATCCAAGTTTCCATGTATGTCGGTTTTCTTCTTGAAAAGCCATTTGCAATCAACTAGCTTGGAGCTAGGAGGTTGCACAACAAGTTCCCAAACTTGGTTTTCATACATGGATTGCATCTCGGCGTTCATGGCTTCCTGCCATTTATCTTTATCAATCCTTGATAAAGCATCTTTGTAGTTTGTTGGTTCATCCAAATCAACCGTATAGCAACCATCCACGAGAAACCCATATCTCTCGGGGGGATTACTAATCCTACTAGATCTTCGAACGTCTTGTGTACTTTGATCATCCACTTGATCATTTTCAACATCCTCATGTTGAGTACTAGTGCCAACCAATTGTGTATCATCGGCTTGATCTTGTACCTCTACAAGATCTATCCTCCTTTCACCATCACCTTCCATAAGGAACTTGGTTTCAAGGAATTCCGCCTTTCGAGCAACAAATACTGTTTGCTCGGATGGATCATAGAAGTAATATCCCATGTCATGTTTGGGATATCCTATGAAGATACACTTTGTGGATCGAGCATGTAGCTTATCCGCTACATAACGCTTATGATAAGCTTCACATCCCCATACTTTCAAGTATGAAAGAGAAGGAGGTTTTCCAAACCACATCTCATGAGGAGTTCGTTCCACTTTCTTGGTTGGGGTCATATTTAAAATACGAGCCGCGGAGCTTAGACAATAACCCCAAAATGATAGAGGTAACGAGCTTCTTGCCATCATAGATCGAACCATATCCATTAGGGTTCGGTTCCTCCTTTCAGAAACTCCATTAAGTTGGGGTGTTCCGGGTGGAGTAAGTTGTGAGATAATCCCACAACTCCTAAGATGATCTTGGAAGGCATCGCTTAGGTATTCACCTCCTCTATCGGTACGTAGTACCTTAATTGTCTTATTGAGTTGATTTTGTACTTCGTTTTGATATTCTTTGAATGCTTCAAACGTTTCATCCTTGTGTCTTAATAAATAGACATATCCGGAACGACTAAAGTCATCAATGAAAGTAACAAAGTATCTTTCACCATTCCTAGTCATGGGTTTAAAGGGTCCACATACATCCGAATGTATTAATCCCAATAAATCTTTAGCCCTCTCATAAGTCCCTTTGAAAGGTGCTTTAGTCATCTTGCCTTGTAAACAAGATTCACATACATCAAACGAATCCATTTCATTTGATTTCAAAAGTCCATTCTTTTGAAGTGTATGCATTCGGTTCTTGTTTATATGGCCAAGGCGACAATGCCATAAATAGGAATCACTCAAATCCCCTTTGAGTTTCTTGGTGCTTGTATGGTATATAGAGCTCGATGATGCGTCATCATGAACCAATTCGTAAATTCCATTTGAAGGCGAAGCCTTGAAATAGAATACATTGTCTTTAGAAACATGAATATCATCATCAATAAAATTAACAACGTAACCACATTGTTTTAAGCGAGAAATAGAAATAATGTTTCTACACAAATCCGGAGCATACAAAACATTTTCTAAAATAAGTTCCAATCCGCTTGGAAGTTTCAAAATAAAATCTCCTTGAGCTTTAACATGCACCTTTGCACCATTGCCCATATAGAGACTTTATGTTCCCACCTTATGATCACTTCTTTTGAACCCCTGCAAAGAATTGCAAATATGAGTTCCACATCCCGTGTCTAATACCCATGTATTAGAAGAAGTAATACTAAGCTCTATATATACCATATATATATTACCTGAGGTTTGCCCTGCATCCCTCTTGTCCTTCAACTCCTTAAGATAGACCGGACAATTTCGTTTCCAATGACCCATCTCACCGCAACCGAAACATGGGTCTTCTTTGGGGTTTGCCTTCTCGGCTACCTTTTGCTTCTTAGCCTTGTTGATGGTTGGGGTAACCATCTTCCCTTTCCCTTTGCCTTGATGGGCGGGTCCTTTTCTCTTGGCCACCTTTGGCTTAGAGGTGTTACCTTTTGACCCACCTTGATCGATTGCTAACACGGGTAAAGCCCTTTTACCCATGCTAGTTTCCGCCGTTCTAAGCATACCGTGAAGCTCACCTATGCTCTTATCCATCCCATTCATATTGTAATTAATTACAAATTGATCAAACCTTTTTGATAGGGAGTTAAGGATAAGATCAGTGGCTAACTCATTTGATATGTTTAGGTTAAGACGGTTAGCACGATCGATAAGGCTTTTCATCTTAAGTACATAAGATGAAACCGATTGGGTATCGTCCATACGACAAGCATGTAGCGCCCGAACCGTTTCAAAACGCTCGACACGCGCTTGTTGGAGGAACATCTCCTTCAATTGCGTTATCATGTCGTATGCACTATGATGCTCGAAATCCTTTTGGAGTTCGGGTATCATAGTCCCAAGCATTAAGCATGAGACTTGAAGGGAGTCGTGGCAATACTTATCGTAAGAGGCCATTGCCACCACATCATTCTCATCCGGTTGATCGGGAATGGGGTCCTCAAGTACATACGCTTTATCCTCTTGTTTGAGGACAATCCGAAGATTGCGGAACCAATCCATAAAGTTGGTATGGTTGAGTTTGTCTTTCTCGAGGAGAGACCGTAACGATAGGTTGTTCATGTTAAGTGGTGCGTTTTGCATGTTGTTGTTGTTATTAGCGGCCATCTACAAAATTCAACAAAGTTCATTTTAAGTATCGATTTTAGATTTAATAAACAATACCCTTTTAATTTGTTTTATTAAATATTAGAATCCATCGGTAAATCAAATTTCGGTTAGGTGACCTTTATCCCGTCATTTGATTTAGCTAGGTAGTCATAATGACAATTGCAATCCTTTTGCAACTTCTAATTTTATGGGATCATGCAATCCTTTTGCATGGCATATTAATCCCATCAACGCCTATTTGTTCCTCATGCTTCGGTGACCCTAAGTTCATGATTCCCAAATCAAGTCGTCCTACTTGTGTAAACATGTAGACTTAACATACAAGTGGTTAGGTGACCTTTTCCCACATGTATGCGAAGTGTACCTTATTCATATTAGTTCACTCATGACGGTTAGGTGACCTTTATCCCATCAAGAGATTCCTAATATGTCTAAGTGTTTCCACAAAAGGATGGCGTTTAACTTGTTTACCTTGTTTTAGTTAAAGGGATTTTATGTTTTCTACATTCTAGTTTTAGAAAACAAAATGCTATACACCAACATGCATTTGGTGTGTAGTGTTTTATGAAAAACCTATTTTCATGTCCTTTTAGTAAACCAATTACTAGTTATAAACCATTTCATTACCTTTTAAATAAACCATTTTATTTAGATCTAATAACCAATTATTAGTGTCATTTTGTTATGTTTTATTATAACCACTTATAATGTATTATGCAAGTGTTAACATGTGATAATCTTGTAGCAACCAATCATACAAACATACACAACATGCATAACAAAATATGTTCACAATCGGGAGCCATTTTGGTGGACATTTGTTTAGCCAAAAAACAAATGTCACCGGTAAGGGTAAAGGAAAGTAAGAGATTTTAAGCAAAATCTCCCACTTAATCTTGTAATCTTCAAGAGCTCCAACTTGTAACCTTCTTCTTGATTCTTCATTTTCTCTTTACAAAATTATATCCTAATACAATTTTTCTAGAAAATGAAATAACAACCTATTCTATTTTTACAAACAAATAGAATAAATTACATGAAAAATTACAGGATTTACTTACAACTTATTACAAACCAAAATTACAAAATAATACAAACCATATGAATGAATGTTACAATCATGAATAACAACCAAATCATTCAAACATACAACCACATGGTCTAGGCTCGATTGTGAACAATAACATAACAACAAACTTGGCCAAACTTGAAGTCCCAAACCCACTTTTGGGACCCCAATAATTCGGCCAAACCAAACAACCACCCAAAACTCATGATTTTTCCATTCTACTTTCATGCATGTTAGTAGATTGTAAAATAAATGAGTTTACAAGCCAAAAACAAGAAGTATATTAACAAGACTTTGGCTCTAGATACCATTGATGGAATACCACATGTAAACAATTCACAAAACCCATTTTGTAAATGTATATATATCGGCCTAAAACATAGAGTAAGCGGAAGCAATTTCAAGTGTTTGCATGTATATTTTAACCTTTTAAATGTATTCCATTTCATAGATCTAGTCTTGAAAATATACTAAAATGTAAATAGAGCTAGTTTAGGGTTTATACCTTCTCCTAAAATGGAGGTTGAAGAAACAAGAAAATGGAGATGATGAAGAAGCTAGTTTCTTACTTGAAACCTCAAGCCTTTGATACCCACAAACCTTTGTATCAACACCCTTCTTTGGTTAGGGTTTTTTAAGACACTTCTTGACTAACAAAATCAACCAAAAAATCCCTTGTTCTTGCTCCAAAAATCGGCCAAAATGGGAGGGAGGAGGAAGAGTATTTTGTTAATTCAAAAATGCAAGTATTCAAGTGTGTGTGAGAAGATGTGCAAACATGCATAAGGTAGAGTGTGCATTGATTAAAAGCAAGCATGGGGAGGCACACCTTGGAGTCCCCAAAACCGTCCCCTTTATTACCCCCCCCCCCCTTTTTTTTTTTTTTTTTTTTTGCTTTCTTTTAATATCAATATCCATGCACTCTTTATTTAAATTACATACACATATATATATATATATATATATATATATATATATATATATATATATATATATATATATATATATATATATATATATATATATATATATATATATATATATATATATATGTTACTTACACATTTAAATACAATTTTATAAACCACTTTATAAAATTATAGCACACACATATAAGTTTAATCATACTAATAATTAAACTTGCACTTATAATTATCCAAATAATTATTTCTTGCATTTCATCTTTAGAATACCAAATTCTAAAGTCTAAGTGTCAAGTATTTAATTTAAGGATCCACTCATTAAAATAAATACATAAAAGTGTTGACGGTTTGTTATTGGGTATGACCCGACTTGGATCATAACATATTGGCCACAATAATTAATTATGTCTCTCGGGCATATGAAATACCTACACTTTTATCTTGCATTCGTAACTTATGTTATTTTCAAATAATGACTTTGTAACGACCTTTGTGTCACGTTATCTTTTGTAAACGATATCTTTTTATGAATGCAAACTGGTTTTCAAACAGCATGTAGTACTTGACCGTGTAAATATCCTGTTGTTGACGAATCGTACACGATGGTTTTGTACGGGGCGTCACACTAATCAAACCTTAAAACACTCTCTTCTCTTTAAATCCTTAAAATCGACAAGTGCAAATTGAAGATTAAGTCTTGGTGTGTCTAATCCTTTGAGATTTCATAATCAAAACAAGGTAAGTATCTTCAATTTTGATGAATTCAAATGGGGTTTAAGTGGGTTTGGGTGAATTGGGTTTTAAGTGTTTGATTTGCTATGCATGTGTTAATGATTATGTTTTAGACTTAGAAACATGTTTGTGACAACCCGGAAATTTTTGAGCAAATTTAAACTTTATCTTTAAATGATTTAACGTTTCCGACATGATAAGCCAAGTCTGTAAAACCGAATCTCAAAATTTTTGAACTATTCAAGTACCCTTCGGTTGTTCTCAACGATTCGCTAACCATTATATGTAAATAGATACATATATATACTATAACTTGAAAACGTAACAAAGTTTTAATTGCATGATACCGTACATTAAACTTATTGGTTTATATATCTATTTGAATATATATGATTTCAAGTTATTTAGTAAATGATAGTAACATTCGATTATTGATTCGATTGATATTTTGATAAGTTAAATAAAACGTTTAAGATGAACCAGTAAAACACTAATTTGCTACAGTATTTTTGAATTACTACAGTACCCGAAAAGCTACAGTGTTTTCGAAAATCACTATTTGCTACAGTAAAAAAACTTTGCTACAGTAAAACACTATTTCAAAATGAAAATGTATATATGTATATGTATATACTACGAGACGATGATTTATAGAAGAAAAAAACCAAAACACTTAATTGATTAAAGCTACACTTCGAGTGACATAGTTTATCAATGATTAAGTTTAATTTTTGATAAAGGTACACGTCACGTAACGAAAAGTACTAGTTTTCTAAGTGTACGAAAGGACGTTCGAAAAACCGGAACTGGGACATAAGTCGAGTGATGACGTACGACTTATCGGAACAAAAATTACAAGTTCACTATGCATGTGAATTTAATATAACATATAATTAATTATATAAATTAATTATATTATATTTATAATTAAATAATATGTCGACAAGCAAAACATCAAACGAGTGTGAGGTGGATCAGAGGGCCATGCGATCACATGTCCATGATGCCCAAAAACCATGCGATCGCATGGAGGGATGGGACAGGCAAGGTAGTATAAATTCGCTCGATTTCTGTTTCCGATTGATTCCTCACAACTATCTCTCGACTCTCTCTCAATATATATAAATTATTATTATTATTATTATTATTATTATTATTATTATTATTATTATTATTATTATTATTATTATTAATATTAGTATTATTATTAAGTTGCATTATTATTATTAGTATTATACATAAAATATTACGACGAGGTTATGAGCGGGTTAATTTCAAAACGAGTTTTGGAACGGGATAGAGCTAAGGAAACTATGAGTTATAGCTATAGAGATTATGGGTAATGATCGTGGGGATTATTTGCAAGTCAAACCTAGTGTTTATCATCTCTGTTGCGTCTACGTACTTTCCTGCAATATTGAATCACAATATTGATACGTGAGCATTCATATCTTATCTTTTATATATTAATAGTGTATCCATGTCTAGTGCTCGAATATATATTTATGCATGCTTGTATGCTAAATTTCGTCGTTAAGTAGTTTATGATGAATCACGAATTTAATATATATATTACTGATAAAAGGTATATGATATGTATGTTTTTGGAAAGTTGGCGAAAAATCAATAACTTTTCATTTAGAAATCGCGTAATTTCGATGAACAAATTAAAAAATATGATCAACTGAATTATGATTAACATTAATTGGAATTGCTTTTGAATCTGCAATTGATACTTAAACAACTTGTTTATAAGATTGATAACTTGGATTTTTAATTATTACTAATCGAGTAAATGAATTTCTATATAAGGCACGTCTCGTTTTGATGAACAATTGTCAAAATTGATTGTTTTATCATATTTTAAATCCTTATAAAAACTATAATCTAATTTTACAAGAATTGAGAAACTATGTGAAATGTTAAAATGTTTCTATTGTCATGATCATTCAACTATAGTATTGAGTCAGATTGACTTGTTGAAACGACTTTTGATAACTTTTGTATGTCGATCTCGAGCATTAGGATTATGATACACTATGTCCTGACCTAGCTTGATAGACATTTATTGACCAACATATGTTCTCTAGGTTGAGATCTACAGTTATTTGGTAATCTGAGTTTCAGTCACATTTTGGTGAACGACTTTATATGCTGCTAAGGTGAGTTTCATATGATCCCTTTTAATCTATACATTTTTGGGCTAAGAATACATGCACTTTATTTTAAACGCAATGGACACAAGTACATACTAAATTCTACACCGAGTTTGAGCTGAAAATCTCTTAGCTTTGGTAACTAGTAACTGTCAGTTATAAGAACCGATGGGCGCGAATAGAGGTATATGGATCCATAGGGCTTGATTTCCCCGTCTATTCCAGATATAGAAACCCTAGCCTGAACTATAAAACAGACGTATGCTATTTGAATTTAATATACGTTGAATTACGTGTATTGTACATGTTGGTTGCATGTATGTTAAAACAGGGGTACTTTTTATAACTTTAAAGCTTAGTTACCAGGGTGCTCAATCTTGTAGAATAATTTGACAAACGTTTCTGGATGAAACAACTGAAATCTTGTGGTCCACCTTTATATTCAGATTATGCGATACATTAAAACTATGAACTCACCAACCTTTGTGTTGACACTTGTTAGCATGTTTATTCTCAGGTTCCCTAGAAGTCTTTTGCTGTTTGCTTATATGTTAGACAAGCTATGTGCATGGAGTCTTAGGTGGCATATTTTTCAAGGAAACGTTGCATTCACCAAATCATCACCATGTATCTTATTTTGACTGCATTGTCAACGGAAGTACTATTGCAAACTATTATATTACGGTGATTGTCTATATGTAGAAATCATCAGATGTCGAAAACCTTTGATTTAAATATTCATTTATGGTGTGCCTTTTCAAAAGAATGCAATATTTACAAATCGTATCATATAGAGGTCAAATACCTCGCAATGAAATCAATGAATGACGTGTTCGTCCATATGGATTTGGAGCGATCGTCGCAATATTAGACTTATGCTCTAAGATCTAATGGTGCTGTGAATTGAGCTAAAACTGATTTGATATGGTGATTTAAAGTTAGGGTTCATGTTAGTATAAATTGGGTATTTTGTTACTTTGATCCTAAACCTTGTGTATAAATGTTAGATTTTGATGTTTATGGTTAGGAAAAGTGTTTATACATGTTATGTATGTTTCCTTATGCTCAAATTTGACCAAAACAAGTGAAAATTGAGTTTTTGGGCATGAAATCAGCTTCATCGGAGAGCTGATGAAGAAGATACAGATGCTCGAAAATAGTGTGCTCGAAAACCTCTAGTGTTCGAAAACAGTGTGTACTCGAAAACCTATTACTGCTCGAAAACTATATTGTGCTCGAGAACTCAGCTCAAAAACATAGTGTGCTCGAAAACCTTTTGCTGCTCGAAAAATATATATTGCTCGAAAACATTATACTGTTCGAAAATTATGTGTTGCTCGAAAACCCTATCTGTCTTGTGAATATTTTATGTTAAATGTGAAGTGTGATTCAACACTTGAATACTATACTAACTTGGGATATTATATGATGATTCTCAGGTGATAAACGGAAAGGTGAAGGCTCAGTGATATAAGACAACTGAGTACTTGTGCTTCCAGGTGAGTAGGATTATCTTTATGGATGTGATTATACAGTGACAAGTATAGTGATCTGTGCCATGCTTAATTAGACTGTGTAATGAGTCTGTGACCAGTACAGTGACTATATGTGATTATGTGCGCACCAAATGAACGTCGAGGTGTTTTGTGCGACGTAAGAGGTTAATGCTATTTACCTTATGTATTTAGGGTAATAGTATTGGGTCCAAGTGTTACTAATTAGTGGTATAGTGTGAATGACGAGTGCGTCACGTCTGGAAGACTATACCAGTGACTCAGTAGTGTGGACTATCGGTATATTCCAGCTTGATCAGCTATGGGTTGCCGGTCCTCTTGTGTATGGCTTTAAGTGATTAGTGACCAGTGCCTATAAGCTGTGCTTGATGCTTGTAGTGATGTCCACCTAGATATTGTCATTTACTTAGCGTTATGCTAATTCCCCCACAGTGTTTTGCCCTGCAGGTGTGTATTAGCAGCTTTTGGTGGGTTTTGCCGTGCAGCTGCAGATGTTTGACACAGTGTCACTCTGATGTGTTTTGTAATAAAGTATATTGTTAAACGGCTTGTAGTAATAATGTAACACCGGTGTTTTGTGTAATCATATATTTCTGTAAAGAATATATGATATGTAAATTAATTAGTCTTCCGCTGTGAGTATCTTTAAAAAAAATGAGTAGGTAAAAAGTACGGTGTTACAAAACAGAACCCGGCCATCTTCACCAAATTTTCGAAGAACATTTACAAACCCGTAAAACCCGGCAGTCGACAAATCAGCTGCGAGGAGTCGCCGGAAGCCGCGGTGTGACGATCGCTCCAAATCCATATGGACGAATATGTAACGACCCGGATTTTTCCGATCGTTTTACACTTATAAGATTAATATTTACATAAATTAAACCTTACCAACATGATAAGAAATCTAAATTGTTGAGATTTATGTTTTTGAGAAGAGTTTTACACAACGTTTGACCGTCCAATTTGACCGATGATATCACGAACTATATAACATACGATAATTATACGTTTGTGTATATATATGTATTTATATATATTCAACATGATCTAAGAATGTTTTAACATCCCATTGTGTATTAATAACAATGAGTTATAAGTATATTTTGAAACTACTAACTTAAGTTTTCAAAATGATAACTATACGTAACGTTTTTCGAAATAAATACTTATAACCTATAATATTTATACATGCATTGTATAGATATGTATTTTATCACTTTTAAAGGGCTTACATACATAAAACAATATAAGTATATTTACAAAAGATAGCTATATTTGAATCCTCGTTCCGTTTTCTCAAAGATTTCTATACGTACACCTAGGGTATAGGTACCCGTATCATACCCATCTTCTAGATGTATTTACTATTGGTATATACACATCAAATCAACCTTTTTAATCAGCCATGTTATTGCCTTATGTATAAGGTAATTGGAATTTGGAAGTTTGTTGACTAATTTCACAAGATTACAACATAAAAATTTGTCCTTGTTTTTACCATTCATGTTTTTAAAGGCTCTCCATCATTTCATTTTTAGCTCATCATCTCACTTCCAAATTACTCTCTAAAAACACCTACTTACAAGTCATAAGGAACCCATAACCATTCAGCTAGTATCCATGAAGATCTAGCCATAAAAACAACACTTAAATACCATAAGAAAATCCTTCCAAAAACACTTCAAAAATCCTTCCAAATTTACAAGTTTACTTCCAACCTTTTGATCCAACTCCACCACTCTTTTGGTTCTAGGATTTTACTCATCTTTTACAGCAATCTTGTCCAAGTAACTTGAGGTAGTAACCTTGTTCATAATTTTATTCGATTCATATTTATATAGATATCTTATTTTGTGATATAAAATTTTAACAACAAGAACATAGTTTGAATGATTTCAAATTTGTTCGCAAACTAAATAGATCCTTCTAACTTAACTTTTAAAATACTTCAATACTTGTAATATATCATAATGATATGCTAATTTAACAAGATACAACTTGTTTTTACAAAGAACACCTTAAAACTGAATCTATGTCGTCGGAGTGTAACCGGAGGCTGTTTTGGGTTGGATAATTAAAAACCATCTTGAACTTTGAATTAGAAGTTCATGTTCTGGAAAAATGATATTTCTTATGAATATGTTAACACATAAAAATTTCATAGTTTAATTCAAAGTATAAGTATTTTTAGAAAAATGACCATTAAATGTTGTTTTTATGACAAAAATGATTACTTTCATAAGATTCACCTAGAGTTTGGACTATAACCTGTGATTCCGAATGTAAACCAAGGTATTTACAGTTCATATTCTTAAAATTTGACTCGATCCAAGGAAGTGGCAAGTTGAATCAACAAAAACGGAGTTGTAACGAAGAAACTACGACTAAAATAAGATCGGGTATCCAAAGCTTGTTTAACAACGAAAATAATTGGAGAAAAATTAAATAAATCATATCTTTCCTAATTAATATGATATTTCATATATATTTACTCATGATTTAATTTTATATATTTCAGGACTACCCGTAAACAACACGAGAAGATTAATCATAAGACCTCATGTACGTACGCAACACGTCATTTGACAACACGGTACTTTATGTACGCAACACGTCATTTGACAACACGGTACTGTGGGTCAAGATTAATTCCGATCAACATGAATACGATGGGGTCTTTATTTTTTTTAGCAACCAATTGTGGACTACTAACATCGGACTGCTAACTACGGACTAAGAAATTATTAAAAGTATTAAAAGTATATATATGAAACGTTTATTTCTTAAAAAGAAAATATGTTGATATATCATATATATGGTTAGGTTCGTGATATCTATCGGAGACCAAGTTGAGTTAAATACCTTCAAGACAAAAGTGAGTATATAGTCCCACTTTTAAACTCTAAATATTTCGGGATGAGAATACATGCATTTTATGATTTACGTTATGGACACAAGTGATTAAAAATATATATTCTACGTTGAGTTGTACCACTGGCATACTTCCCTGTAACTTGGTAACTACTATTTACATGAGGTATTGTAAACGCGAATCCTGTTGATAGATCTATCGGGCCTGACAACCCCAACCGGACTGGACGACCAGTATTCAACGGTTGCACAGTACTTCGTTTCGGTGACTACACTTGGTACGGTATAGTAAGATTTCATAATAAAGGGAATATGCGATGTTGATTAAATGTTAAGTATGGTTATCAAGTGCTCAACAACTTAGAATATTTTTATTGAAACGTTTATATATGAAATCTTGTGGTCTATATTTATAACGCTGTCGGCATTAAACCTATATCTCACCAACTTTATGTTGACGTTTTAAGCATGTTTATTCTCAGGTGATAATTAAAAGCTTCCGCTGCAACATGTTGAATTTAAGCAAGATCTTGAGTATGCATATTTGTGTCAAAAATAAAACTGCATATCGGAGGATTTGTAATGTAAAATATGTTGGAGGTCGTATTGTTATTATCACATGTAAAGTTTGTAAGTCTAAGATTATCGCTAAACGATAATCATTATTAAGTTGTTAAAAACCTTGTATTTGTAATAAAAGCTATGGTTTGTATTGTAAAAACAAATGCAGTTTTTGAAAAATGTCACATATAGAGGTCAATACCTCGCGATGAAATCATATGTTATTGTATTCGTCCTTATGGTTAAGGTCGGGTCGTCTCATGTGGTATCAGAGCGTTGGTCTTAGAGAACCAGAAAATTTGCATTAGTGTGTCTTATCGAGTTTGTTAGGATGCATTAGTGAGTCTGGACTTTGACCGTGTTTGATTTTGAAAAAAAATATTGCTTATCATTGTTGGTTAAAAATTAATATGTAAATATTATGTGATACTAATTTACTAGTTGTTATGTGATAGATGTCTGGCTTAGAACTTGTTATCACATTCAGCGACTCCGAACCAGAATCTTCAGATGGTGTTCCAGTTATTAACCTATCCGATGATGAAAACGACACCTTTGGGGAAGACTCACAAGTTTCGGATGAATCAATTGAAGAGGAAACGGAAAGTGATCCTGAGGAGGAAGAAATACAGGAAATTACGAAAGACAAGTTCGAACGAGGAAGGAAACGAAAGGCTACTGAAATGGAAAATCAAAATCCCGAGTCTAGAGAGGATGTTGTGGCACCAACTCCACCAGATACTTCCACACCTATTCCCGCTATTCCTATTAGTTCTATCCCGACATCCAGTTCTTCGGTTCCTCAGCCAAAACGCAGGGAGACAACCAGGATAACCTTTAAGCGATTTCTTTGAACACAAACGCTTTGGGTTAAATGATGCGCTGTTGTTTTAAACCATGGGATCATATAATGTTGTGTATAATATTACTAGTGTGGTTTGTTTAATGTTTGATGTAAGATAAGCATATGTAAAATAGTGAAGTGTGAAATGCAATAATTTTCCATGGTTAAGTATTATTTGGGTGGTAGTAAATGATTTTCGTACTAAGCTATTAAGTATGAACTTTAACGGGTAGGTACTACCCTAGATATAATTATAAAACGCTAATAAGAAGAAAAGGCTTTTATAATAATAACTGGTTCATATTATTAATAAGCTACGATGTACTGTAAATACATACTACATCTATAATATTCCATGTGAATAATTATTTTTTTTTCATTCTTATTGAAGATTATGGCGCGATTGAACCGAATGACGGAACAAGAAATCCAGGAACTCATCAATCAGCGAGTGAACGACAGAATGTTATGGGTCGAGGCTGCAAGAGGTGCTGCAGTTAACCCAAATCCTCGTGTGGGGTGCACTTACAAAACTTTTCAAGGTTGCAAACCCTCATCATTCAGTGGAACAGAAGGACCGGTCGGTTTAACCCGGTGGATCGAAAAGATTGAGTCTGTGTTTAAAATCAGTGGTTGTATTGAGAAGGACATGACCAAGTATGCATCGTGCACCCTACAAGATAGTGCACTCACCTGGTGGAAAAACTATGTGAAGGCCGTAGGAGGAGATGTAGCTTATGATACTCCTTGGGAAGAATTCAAAACAATGCTAATCAACGAATATTGTCCAAGGAACGAGGTTAGGAAGTTGGAAGCTGAATTACGAAGCCTGAAAGCTGTTGGTACTGAACTCACCAACTACAATCAGCGATTCATGGAATTAGCTTTGCTATGTCCCGAATTGGTACCAATCGAAGAACGAAAGATTGAACTGTACAAAGACGGTTTGCCTAAAAAGGTCAAGGCAAATGTTACAGCATCCAAACCCAAGACTATTCATGAAGCTATCACCATGGCGAACGAATTGATGGACCAGATTATTCTGGATAAGAACACCGATGTCAAGACATCGGGAAACAAAAGAAAGTGGGAAGGTAATCATCAACAATCCAACAAGAAACAAGAAACCACGCAAGGTGCGGGTAGCGATTCAAACTCGGGTTACAAAGGACGAAATCCTTTATGTAACAGATGCCACAAACATCACTCTGGTTATTGTAACGTGGTGTGCAACAATTGTAATCGAAAAGGTCATCTTGCTGAAGATTGTAGGGTTCCCGCTACAAATACAAACGGTACCAAGACTCCTGCCACCAATGCAAATAGAACTACCTTGGCCACTGTTACTTGTTATGGGTGTGGGAAACAGGGTCATTATAAGAGCCAGTGTCCGAATCCAGAGAAGAATAATGGATCTGCACATGGAAGAGCATTTGTTATTAATGCTAGAGAGGCGTGTGAAGACCCGGAGCTTGTTACGGGTACGTTTACCATTAATAATTTATCCGCATCTATTATATTTGATACTGGTGCCGATAGAAGTTACGTGAGTAGAGACTTTTACGCTAAATTGAATTGTTCATCATTACCTCTAGATGCTAAGTACATGATTGAGTTAGCTAATGGTAAACTAATTAAAGCCGAAAAATTTTGCCGTGATTGTAAAATAAATTTAGCCGGAGAAACATTTAAGATTGATTTGATTCCCGTAGAATTAGAAAGTTTTGATGTAATAGTCGGCATGGACTGGATGTCCAAAATAGGAGCTGAAGTTGTGTGCGCCAAGAAGGCAATTCGCATTCCTCGTAAGGATAAAACGCCAGTAATGATTTATGGAGAGAAGGGTAACTCAAAGCTAAAACTCATTAGTTATTTGAAAGCTCAAAAGTGCTTGAAGAAAGGGTGCTATGCTATCTTAGCACATGTTAATAAATTCGAAACGAAGGAGAAAGTGAAGAGCATCAATGACGTGCCTGTGGCAAGAGATTTTCCTGAAGTCTTTCCAGAAGAGTTGCCGGGATTACCTCCATTTAGATCTGTAGAATTTCAAATAGATCTAGTACCAGGAGCTGCACCAGTGGCTCGTGCTCCATATAGACTTGCACCATCTGAGATGAAAGAGTTACAAAGCCAGTTACAAGAATTACTGGACTGTGGTTTCATTCGACCAAGCACTTCACCGTGGGGAGCTCCGATTTTATTCCTCAAGAAGAAAGACGGATCTTTCCGAATGTGTATAGATTATCGTGAATTAAATAAGTTAACTATCAAGAATCGGTATCCACTACCGAGAATTGATGACTTATTTGATCAATTGCAAAGATCATGTGTTTACTCAAAAATCAACCTAAGGTCAGGCTATCATCAACTACGCGTCAAAGAAGAAGATATTCCGAAAACTGCTTTTCGGACACGCTACGGTCATTATGAATTTTTGGTCATGCCGTTTGGATTAACGAATGCGCCAGCTGTATTCATGGACCTCATGAATCGAGTTTGTAGTCCGTATTTAGATAAGTTTGTTATCGTTTTCATTGACGATATTCTTATATATTCCAAGAGTGAGCAAGAGCATGAACAACATTTAAGATTGGTATTAGAATTGTTAAGAAAAGAACAATTATACGCCAAATTTTCTAAGTGTGCGTTTTGGTTGAAAGAATTGCAATTTCTTGGCCATGTTGTTAGTAGCAAAGGAATTCAGGTTGACCCAGCTAAAATTGAGGCCATTGAAAAATGGGAGACTCCTAAGACACCAACGCAGATACGCCAATTTTTGGGTTTAGCCGGTTATTATAGAAGGTTTATTCAAGATTTTTCCCGAATAGCTAAACCATTGACAGCGTTAACACAAAAAGGGAAGAAGTACGAATGGACCTTTGAGCAGGAGAGTGCATTTCAATTACTCAAGAAGAAGTTGACCACGGCACCTATTTTATCGTTACCTGAAGGGAACGATGATTTTGAGATATATTGTGACACCTCGCGACAAGGTTTTGGTTGCGTCCTTATGCAACGAAAGAAAGTTATTGCATACGCATCCCGACAATTGAAGATTCACGAGCGGAATTATACGACGCATGATCTAGAATTGGGGGCAGTAGTGTTTGCATTGAAGATATGGAGACACTATTTATATGGAGTTAAATGCACTGTGTTTACTGATCATAAAAGCCTTCAACATATTTTCGATCAGAAACAGCTGAACATGAGGCAACGTAGGTGGGTCGAGCTGATAAACGACTACGATTGTGAGATTCGCTATCATCCCGGGAAAGCGAATGTAGTGGCCGACGCTTTAAGCAGAAAGGAACGAGAACCAATTCGAGTACGAGCAATGAACATAAAAATTCGCATGAATCTCAACTCACAAATCAAAGAGGCTCAACGAGAAGCTCTTACTAAAGAAAACATAGGAAATGAAATAATGAAGAAGTATGGGAAACAACTCATTATGCGGGAAGATGGAATTCGATATTTTGCAAACCGTATTTGGGTACCAAAGTTGGGTGGATTAAGGAAGTTAATATTGAATGAGGCACATAAGACAAGATACTCGATACATCCTGGAGTTGGAAAGATGTATCAAGATCTTAAGACGCATTATTGGTGGCCTAATTTGAAGACAGACGTTGCAACATATGTTGGGGAATGTTTAACTTGTTCCAAAGTCAAAGCAGAACACCAGAAGCCGTCAGGATTACTTCAACAACCAGAAATCCCAGAATGGAAATGGGATGGTATTACCATGGATTTCATCACAAAATTACCTAAGACTGCCTGGGGTTATGACACCATTTGGGTAATAGTTGATCGTCTTACCAAATCTGCACATTTCTTGCCTATAAAGGAAACGGATAGAATGGAGAAACTATTACGATTATACATAAAGGAAATCGTTTCAAGGCATGGAATACCTATTTCCATTATATCCGATCGTGATAGTAGATTTACATCAAAGTTCTGGCAATCACTACAGGAGGCCCTAGGAACTCGTTTGGATATGAGTACCGCATATCATCCGCAAACTGACGGGCAGAGTGAAAGAACAATTCAGACTCTTGAAGACATGCTTAGGGCATGTGTGATCGATTTTGGAAACGGATGGGATAAATATCTACCATTAGCAGAATTCTCGTATAATAATAGTTATCATGCGAGCATTAAAGCTGTACCATTCGAAGCACTGTATGGAAGGAAGTGTAGATCCCCTATCTGTTGGAACGAAGTAGGAGATCGACAATTAACTGGACCCGAGATCATCCATGAAACTACTGGGAAGATAGTGCAAATCAAGGAGAAATTGAAAACAACCCGTAGTCGCCAAAAGAGCTACGCCGATGTCCGAAGGAAACCATTAGAGTTTCAGATCGGTGACATGGTTATGTTAAAGGTGTCACCTTGAAAAGGTGTAATACGTTTTGGAAAAAGAGGTAAACTGAACCCAAGGTATATAGGCCCGTTCAAGATCATCGAACGCATTGGACCGGTAGCTTATCGACTCGAATTACCACAACAACTCGCCGGAGTACATAATACATTTCACATCTCAAACCTTAAGAAATGTCTTGTAAAGGAAGATCTCACCATTCCTCTTGAAGAAATTCAAGTCAACGAGAAACTACAATTCATAGAAGAACCAGTCGAAATCATGGACCGTGAGGTTAAACGGCTTAAGCAGAGCAACATACCAATCGTCAAGGTTCGTTGGAATGCTCGAAGGGGTCCCGAGTTTACTTGGGAACGAGAGGATCAAATGAAACAAAAGTACCCACATCTGTTTTCCGATGACGCACAATAGGTACAATTTTAAAATTTCGGGACGAAATTTATTTAACGGGTAGGTAATGTAACGACCCGGATTTTTCCGATCGTTTTACACTTATAAGATTAATATTTACATAAATTAAACCTTACCAACATGATAAGCAATCTAAATTGTTGAGATTTATGTTTTTGAAAAGAGTTTTACACAACGTTTGACCGTCCAATTTGACCGATGATATCACGAACTATATAACATACGATAATTATACGTTTGTGTATATATATGTATTTATATATATTCAACATGATCTAAGAATGTTTTAACATCCCATTGTGTATTAATAACAATGAGTTATAAGTATATTTTGAAACTACTAACTTAAGTTTTCAAAATGATAACTATACGTAACGTTTTTCGAAATAAATACTTATAACCTATAATATTTATACATGCATTGTATAGATATGTATTTTATTACTTTTAAAGGGCTTACATACATAAAACAATATAAGTATATTTACAAAAGATAGCTATATTTGAATCCTCGTTCCGTTTTCTCAAAGATTTCTATACGTACACCTAGGGTATAGGTACCCGTATCATACCCATCTTCTAGATGTATTTACTATTGGTATATACACATCAAATCAACCTTTTTAATCAGCCATGTTATTGCCTTATGTATAAGGTAATTGGAATTTGGAAGTTTGTTGACTAATTTCACAAGATTACAACATAAAAATTTGTCCTTGTTTTTACCATTCATGTTTTTAAAGGCTCTCCATCATTTCATTTTTAGCTCATCATCTCACTTCCAAATTACTCTCTAAAAACACCTACTTACAAGTCATAAGGAACCCATAACCATTCAGCTAGTATCCATGAAGATCTAGCCATAAAAACAACACTTAAATACCATAAGAAAATCCTTCCAAAAACACTTCAAAAATCCTTCCAAATTTACAAGTTTACTTCCAACCTTTTGATCCAACTCCACCACTCTTTTGGTTCTAGGATTTTACTCATCTTTTACAGCAATCTTGTCCAAGTAACTTGAGGTAGTAACCTTGTTCATAATTTTATTCGATTCATATTTATATAGCTATCTTATTTTGTGATATAAAATTTTAACAACAAGAACATAGTTTGAATGATTTCAAATTTGTTCGCAAACTAAATAGATCCTTCTAACTTAACTTTTAAAATACTTCAAGACTTGTAATATATCATAATGATATGCTAATTTAACAAGATACAACTTGTTTTTACAAAGAACACCTTAAAACTGAATCTATGTCGTCGGAGTGTAACCGGAGGCTGTTTTGGGTTGGATAATTAAAAACCATCTTGAACTTTGAATTAGAAGTTCATGTTCTGGAAAAATGATATTTCTTATGAATATGTTAACACATAAAAATTTCATGGTTTAATTCAAAGTATAAGTATTTTTAGAAAAATGACCATTAAATGTTGTTTTTATGACAAAAATGATTACTTTCATAAGATTCACCTAGAGTTTGGACTATAACCTGTGATTCCGAATGTAAACCAAGGTATTTACAGTTCATATTCTTAAAATTTGACTCGATCCAAGGAAGTGGCAAGTTGAATCAACAAAAACGGAGTTGTAACGAAGAAACTACGACTAAAATAAGATCGGGTATCCAAAGCTTGTTTAACAACGAAAATAATTGGAGAAAAATTAAATAAATCATATCTTTCCTAATTAATATGATATTTCATATATATTTACTCATGATTTAATTTTATATATTTCAGGACCACCCGTAAACAACACGAGAAGATTAATCATAAGACCTCATGTACGTACGCAACACGTCATTTGACAACACGGTAATTTATGTACGCAACATGTCATTTGACAACACGGTACCGTGGGTCAAGATTAATTCCGATCAACATGAATACGATGGGGTCTTTATTTTTTTTAGCAACTAATTGTGGACTACTAACATCGGACTGCTAACTACGGACTAAGAAATTATTAAAAGTATTAAAAGTATATATATGAAACGTTTATTTCTTAAAAAGAAAATATGTTGATATATCATATATATGGTTAGGTTCGTGATATCTATCGGAGACCAAGTTGAGTTAAATACCTTCAAGACAAAAGTGAGTATATAGTCCCACTTTTAAACTCTAAATATTTCGGGATGAGAATACATGCATTTTATGATTTACGTTATGGACACAAGTTATTAAAAATATATATTCTACGTTGAGTTGTACCACTGGCATACTTCCCTGTAACTTGGTAACTACTATTTACATGAGGTATTGTAAACGCGAATCCTGTTGATAGATCTATTGGGCCTGACAACCCCAACCGGACTGGACGACCAGTATTCAACGGTTGCACAGTACTTCGTTTCGGTGACTACACTTGGTACGGTGTAGTAAGATTTCATAATAAAGGGAATATGCGACGTTGATTAAATGTTAAGTATGGTTATCAAGTGCTCAACAACTTAGAATATTTTTATTGAAACGTTTATATATGAAATCTTGTGGTCTATATTTATAACGCTGCCGGCATTAAACCTATATCTCACCAACTTTATGTTGACGTTTTAAGCATGTTTATTCTCAGGTGATAACTAAAAGCTTCCGCTGCAACATGTTGAATTTAAGCAAGATCTTGAGTATGCATATTTGTGTCAAAAATAAAACTGCATATCGGAGGATTTGTAATGTAAAATATGTTGGAGGTCGTATTGTTATTATCACATGTAAAGTTTGTAAGTCTAAGATTATCGCTAAACGATAATCATTATTAAGTTGTTAAAAACCTTGTATTTGTAATAAAAGCTATGGTTTGTATTGTAAAAACAAATGCAGTTTTTGAAAAATGTCGCATATAGATACGTTTCATTGCGAGGTATTTGACCTCTATATGATACGTTTTATAAATATTGCATTCTTTGGAAAAGGTATACCATAATGAATATTTAAATCCAAGGTTTTCGACATCTGATGATTTCTACATATAGACAATCACCGTAAATAACAGTTTACAATAATACTTCCGTTGACAATGCAGTCAAAATAGATACATGATGATGGTTTTGTGAATGCAACGTTTTTTTGAATAAAGCATATATGACTCCATGCACAAAGCTTGTCTAACATATAAGCAAACGGCGGAAGACTTCTAGGGAACCTGAGAATAAACATGCTAACAAGTGTCAACACAAAGGTTGGTGAGTTCATAGTTTTAATGTTTCGCATAATCTGTGTATAAAGGTGGATCACAAGATTTCAGTATTTTCATCCAGAAACGTTTATCAAAATATTCTACAAGATTGAGCACCCTGGTAACTAAACTTAACGTATATATAATTTGTACCCTTTGTATAATCATCATAATAGTACACGCAAACCAACGTGTACGCTTCTCAAATAGCATAAAACGTCCGTTAAAAGGCTAGCGCTCTAGCTCGGACGAGGATATCAAGCCCTATGGATCCATATACTACTACTCGCGCCCACCAGTTCTTATAACCGGCAGTTACTAGTTACCAAAGCTAAGGGATTTTCGGTTCAAACTCAGTGTAGAATTTAGTATGTACTTATATCCATTGCGGTTAAAATAAAGTGCATGTATTCTCAGCCCAAAAATATAGATTGCAAAAAGCAATTAAAAATGGAGCAAATGAAACTCACTTTAGCAGCATATAAAGTCGTTCACCAAAATGTGACCGAAACTCGGATTACCAAATAACCGTAGATCTCAACCTAGAGAACATATGTGAAATGTCCCGTTCTTATTGATTAAAAACGTTCCATATTAATTGATTTCGTTGCGAGGTTTTGACCTCTATATGAGACGTTTTTCAAAGACTGCATTCATTTTTAAAACAAACCATAACCTTTATTTCATAAATAAATGTTTAAAAGCTTTACGTAGATTATCAAATAATGATAATCTAAAATATCCTGTTTACACACGACCATTACATAATGGTTTACAATACAAATATGTTACATCGAAATTAGTTTCTTGAATGCAGTTTTTACACAATATCATACAAACATGAACTCCAAATCTTGTCCTTATTTTAGTATGC
Source organism: Rutidosis leptorrhynchoides (assembly GCF_046630445.1). Classification (NCBI taxonomy): domain Eukaryota; kingdom Viridiplantae; phylum Streptophyta; class Magnoliopsida; order Asterales; family Asteraceae; genus Rutidosis; species Rutidosis leptorrhynchoides. The sequence goes on from NC_092333.1 coordinate 45,554,468, forward strand.
AACAACGGAAGCTCTTAGTATTCACCTGAGAATAAACATGCTTTAAACGTCAACAAAAATGTTGGTGAGTTATAGGTTTAACCTATATGTATCAAATCGTAACAATAGACCACAAGATTTCATATTTCAATACACATCCCATACATAGAGATAAAAATCATTCATATGGTGAACACCTGGTAACCGACATTAACAAGATGCATATTTATAAGAATATCCCCATCATTCCGGGACACCCTTCGGATATGATATAAATTTCGAAGTACTAAAGCATCCGGTACTTTGGATGGGGTTTGTTAGGCCCAATAGATCTATCTTTAGGATTCGCGTCAATTAGGGTGTCTGTTCCCTAATTCTTAGATTACCAGACTTAATAAAAAGGGGTATATTCGATTTCGATAATTCAACCATAGAATGTAGTTTCACGTACTTGTGTCTATTTTGTAAATCATTTATAAAACCTGCATGTATTCGCATCCCAAAAATATTAGATTTTAAAAGTGGGACTATAACTCACTTTCACAGATTTTTACTTCGTCGGGAAGTAAGACTTGGCCACTGGTTGATTCACGAACCTATAACAATATATACATATATATCAAAGTATGTTTAAAATATATTTACAACACTTTTAATATATTTTGATGTTTTAAGTTTATTAAGTCAGCTGTCCTCGTTAGTAACCTACAACTAGTTGTCCACAGTTAGATGTACAGAAATAAATCGATAAATATTATCTTAAATCAATCCACGACCCAGTGTATACGTATCTCAGTATTGATCACAACTCAAACTATATATATTTTGGAATCAACCTCAACCCTGTATAGCTAACTCCAACATTCACATATAGAGTGTCTATGGTTGTTCCGAAATATATATAGATGTGTCGACATGATAGGTCGAAACATTGTATACTTGTCTATGGTATCTCAAGATTACATAATATACAATACAAGTTGATTAAGTTATGGTTGGAATAGATTTGTTACCAATTTTCACGTAGCTAAAATGAGAAAAATTATCCAATCTTGTTTTACCCATAACTTCTTCATTTTAAATCCGTTTTGAGTGAATAAAATTGCTATGGTTTCATATTGAACTCTATTTTATGAATCTAAATAGAAAAATTATAGGTTTATAGTCGGAAAAATAAGTTACAAGTCATTTTTGTAAAGGTAGTCATTTCATTCGAAAGAACGACGTCTAGATGACCATTTTAGAAAACATACTTCCACTTTGAGTTTAACCATAATTTTTGGATATAGTTTCATGTTCATAATAAAAATCATTTTATCAGAATAACAACTTTTAAATCAAAGTTTATCATAGTTTTTAATTAACTAACCCAAAACAGCCCGCGGTGTTACTACGACGGCGTAAATCCGGTTTTACGGTGTTTTTCGTGTTTCCAGGTTTTAAATCATTAAGTTAGCATATCATATAGATATAGAACATGTGTGTAGTTAATTTTAAAAGTCAAGTTAGAAGGATTAACTTTTGTTTGCGAACAAGTTTAGAATTAACTAAACTATGTTCTAGTGATTACGCGTTTAAACCTTCGAATAAGATAGTTTTATATATATGAATCGAATGATGTTATGAACATCATTACTACCTCAAGTTTAGTAGGTAAACCTACTGGAAGTGACAAGAAATGATCTAGCTTCAAAGGATCTTGGATGGCTTGAAAGTTCTTGAAGTAGGATCATGACACAAAAACAAGTTCAAGTAAGATTTTTACTCGAATTAAGATAGTTTATAGTTATAGAAATTGAATCAAAGTTTGAATATGAATATTACCTTGAATAAGAAAGATAATATACTGTATATAACAAAGGTTTCTTGATCTTAGATGATTACTTGAAATGGATTAGAAAGCTTGGAAGTAAATTAGTAAACTTGAAGGGATTTTTGAAGTGTTCTTGAAGTGTTCTTCCTATGATGATTATAGCTTGATTCTTGAAGTGATTTTTGATGAAGATGATGATTAACTATTGGAAAAATACGTTCATAATAGTGTGTGTGTGTTGAGAGAGAATTAGAAAGAGAATTGGAAGTGAAATGGAGTGAATGATGAGTGGTAATTGGTGAGTGGTGAGTGGGGTTAAAAGGAGTTCTAGTTAGTTGACTAGCTCATGGTAGAAGTTAAAATTGATTAGTCATACATGACATAATCAAGAGTGGAATCCCATGCTAGTTCCTATTGGTATATACTCATAGTAAGTACGTTTTGAAGCTGTGTATAATACGGGAAAGAATACGACTAGAATTCTTGATGAAAGAAAAGAATGGAAAAGTAACTGTAACCATTTTCGTTAAGTATGAGTGTTTTGATATATGTCTTGAAGTCTTCCAAAAGTATTTTAATACATCTAAATACACTACATGTATATACATTTTAACTGAGTCGTTAAGTCATTGTTAGTCGTTACATGTAAGTGTTGTTTTGAAACCTTTAAGTTAACGATCTCAATTAATGTTGTTAACCCATTGTTTATTATATCTAATGAGATGCTAAATTATTATATTATCATGATATTATGATATATTAATATATCTTAATATGATATATATACATTTAAATGTCATTACAACGATAATCGTTACATATATGTCTCGTTTCGAAATCCTTAAGTTAGTAGTCTTGTTTATATGTATATAACTCATTGTTAATATACTTATGGAGATACATACTTATCATAATCTCATGTTAACCATATGTATATCCATATATATATATCATCATGTCGTTTTTACAAGTTTTAACATTCGTGAATCGCCGGTCAACTTGGGTGGTCAATTGTCTATATGAAACATATTTCAATTAATCAAGTCTTAACAAGTTTGATTGCTTAACATGTTGGAAACATTTAATCATGTAATTATCAATCTCAATTAATATATATAAACATGGAAAAGTTCGGGTCACTACAGTACCTACCCGTTAAATAAATTTCGTCCCGAAATTTTAAGCTGTTGAAGGTTGATAATGCTAAAAACGAACATATATTTCATAGCATTATTCCTCAAGAAAGACAAGCTTTTAGTTGCAATTGTTCTATTTAAAAGTGATATTCGTTTAAATAATAAAAGGTGAAGACAAAAGGCAGATTCGACAAATTGAAGACAAAAAGGTCCAAAGAGCTAAAAAGTACAAGATACAATCAAAAAGGTTCAAAATATTGATGAGGAACGTCTCAAAATGACAAGAGTACAAGTTACAAGACGCAAAGTACACGATATAAAATAATACGCGAGGACGTCCGAAAATCCGGAACCGGGACCTGAGCCAAGAAGAAACGCCCGACGCAACGGACCAAAAATATCTAGTCTACTATGCACAAGAATATAATATAATATATATATAATTATATATAATTATATATTATATATATTATTATTATTATATTACGTCGGCAAGAAGAAAACAAAAGTAGTTGGCTGAATCCAGGGTGGCCATGCGACTCGCATGGCCAGAAGCACAAAACCATGCGAGTCGCATGGTATGAGATTGCTGGTCAGGTCCTATAAATAGCCAGTTTTCTGACGAGTTTTAGACATCCTTTTTCTCTTCCTCTTCATAAGTAATATATATTTATATTTATAATTTATATTTTAATTTTAATTATAATTCTAATAATAAGGGTATGTTAGCGAATGTTGTAAGGGTGTAAGTCGAAATTCTGTCCGTGTAACGCTACGCTATTTTTAATCATTGTAAGTTATGTTCAACCTTTTTATATTAATGTCTCGTAGCTAAGTTATTATTATGCTTATTTAAAACGAAGTTTTCATGATGTTGGGCTAATTACTAAAATTGGGTAATTGGGCTTTGTACCATAATTGGGGTTTGGATAAAAGAACGACACTTGTGGAAACTAGACTATGGGCTATTAATGGGCTTTATATTTGTTTAACTAAATGAAAGTTTGTTAATGTTAATATAAAGATTTACAATTGGGCGTCCCTATAAATTACCATATACACTCGATCGGACACGATGGGCGGGGTATTTATATGTACGAATAATCGTTCATTTAACCGGACACGGGAATGGATTAATAGCCACTAGAATAATTAAAACAGGGGTGAAATTACATTCAAGGGTAATTGGTGTAATTGTTAACAAAGTAGTAAAACCTTGGTTTACACGCAGTCGATAACCTGGTGTATTCATTAAACAAAGTATTAAAACCTTGTTACAATTCGAATCCCCAATTAGTTGGAATATTTATCTTCGGGTATAATAATAATTTGACAAGGACACTTGCAATTTATATTTATGACTGATGGACTGTTATGGACAAAAACCAGACGGACATATTGAATAATCCAGGACAAAGGACAATTAACCCAAGGGCATAAAACTAAAATCAACACGTCAAACATCATGATTACGGAAGTTTAAATAAGCATAATTCTTTTATTTTATATTTAATTTCCTTTATTTTATATTTAATTGCACTTCTAATTATCGCACTTTTATTTATTGTTATTTTATTTAATCGCACTTTTAATTATCGTACTTTTTAATTATCGCAATTTAATTTTATCGCATTTTTATTATTCGCAATTTCATTATCGTTATTTACTTTACGCTTTAATTTAAAGTCTTGTATTTATTTTATATTTTACATTAGGTTTTAACTGCGACTAAAGTTTTAAAATCGACAAACCGGTCATTAAACGGTAAAAACCCCCCCTTTATAATAATAATATTACTTATATATATATTTGTAATTTTAATAAAAGTAGACTAATATAGCGTTGAGCTTTGCTTAAAGATCTCCCTGTGGAACGAACCGGACTTACTAAAAACTACACTACTGTACGATTAGGTACACTGCCTATAAGTGTTGTAGCAAGGTTTAAGTATATCCATTCTATAAATAAATAAATATCTTGTGTAAAATTGTATCGTATTTAATAGTATTTTCCTGCTAAAATTAATAACTATTTTATATACACCTCGTTCGACATCAAGTATTTTTGGCGCCGCTGCCGGGGAACTAACATTCGCCGAAGCGAAACGCCATATTTTTAATTTTTAAGTTATAATTAGTTTTTGTAAAATTTATATTTTTGTTTTAAAAAAATTAAAAAGATAAAAAAAAAAATTAAAAGAAAAGCTTTTAAAATCGGAAAAAAAAAAAAAAAAAGTATTTTAAGTATATTTTTAAGTTTTTCTTTTATTTTTACAAAATTATAAAGTATTTTAAGTTTATTTTTAAGTTTTTATTCTAATTATATATATATATTTTATTTAAATTTAAAACAGAAAATAAAAGAAATTAAATATAAAATAATACGTGACCCGTCATTTGAACCAGTCCAGTTGAACTGGTCCAGTTCAGTCATGCGACTCGCATGACCCCCCCCCCTAAAACCATGCGACTCGCATGAGGGGTCTGACAGGACCACATCTGAACCCTAATTTCGTAATAATTACGGATATTATTTATTATTATTATTTAAACCCTAGTTTTATTTATTATTATTAATTAAGTTTTAGTTATTTAAATTAATTATTACTTTTAACTAGTTTTAATTATATAATACTTAATACTTTAAATTATAAAATATAAAAATAATATTTTTATAAAATCTAATATTTTTATAACTTTTAATAACTTTTAATATTTTGTACCTTTTTAATCGTTGTAGCGTAATATTTGTATTTCTAACTCATATTTAATTTTAAACTTAGTTTTTGCTATAGTTATTTTTACTCCTAGATTTTTAGGCTTTGCCGTAAAATTCCTTAAGAGCTTTTTCTTTAGACTAAGATTTAGGTGCTTTAGAATTTTGCGACGCCTTTTTACGTTTTAGTTTCTTTTTAAGTTATTTCCATTTGGGATTTAGTTTTTCCTGTAAGCTTTAATATTTTTAGACCTTTTACTATGTATCAATTATCATTTCAATTAGTAATATCAATTTGCGATTATAATTTTAAGTTAGTTGTAGTGATAAGGTTAAATTAGTTAAGTATTTTTTTTAAGTTTTGATAAGTTTCTTTTTCCGTCACCTTTTATTTTTCAACCATTTTTTCTTTTTCGACCTTTTGCGACGAACTCTTTGTCTTTCTTATTTCTCGCCATTCTAGTTTTTAGGACTTAGAATTTTATTCTACTTCTTATCTAAATTTCTTAAAATTACGAAAATTTATTTTAAGTAGTTAAATTAATAGACATCAAAATTTTCTGGTTCGTAGTAATAGTTGGATTTGTACGTGGACCGGGTTATTGGAGCCAAACAGTCCTCAATTATATTGAGACCAAACGAATCCTGCCCCTCTGCTGCATCTTTTGGCTATTCGAAACGTGGGCAAAATCAGAAAAGTCTATTGATTGGATAACTTATTATAATTTTTCTTTCCTTTTAAAAACTAATAGGATATTCAGTGAATGCACCGAGCAAGACGTTCACCACCTTTTGTACGTTCACCACCTGTAACTCGATCAAGACATCGTTTAACAAATATAACCGCCGTTGATTTTTCTTTAGAATCGTCATCCAGTCGACCAAGTACTTCAGTTCAAAATACCGATAATCCATTTTTTGAACCCGACCTCACAATTGAGAATCCAGAAAATATTCAGGAACGGTTCATAGATCCTGAACCATTAAACTTTCCTCCGGAACCACCAATCATTCAAACAGAGATTGTTGAGGAACGAACTATTAAATCAGAATCATTCAGTGATACCGATTCAACAAATTCAATTATGGAGAATCTGGAACCTTTAAGTATGGAAGACCGAATGAGAGCTAAACGCACTGGCCAAGGTCACGCAATTACTCATCCAGACATTAATGCGCCAGATTATGAAATCAAAGGACAAATTCTACACATGGTGACTAATCAATGCCAATTTAGTGGTGCGCCGAAGGAAGATCCAAATGAACATCTACGTACCTTTAATAGGATCTGCACACTATTTAAAATACGAGAAGTGGAGGATGAACAGATATATCTCATGTTATTTCCCTGGACTTTAAAGGGAGAAGCCAAAGATTGGTTGGAATCGTTACCTGAAGGAGCGATCGATACATGGGATGTTTTAATTGACAAATTTCTTAAACAATTTTTTCCTGCATCTAAAGCCGTAAGACTTCAAGCAGAAATTGTTACGTTCACACAAAAGCCAAATGAAACTCTATATGAGGCGTGGACAAGATATGGAAAGTTATTAAGAGGATGTCCGCAACATGGTTTAGACACCTGTCAAATAGTACAAATATTCTACCAAGGATGCGACATCACTACAAGAAAAGACATAGATATAGCAGCTGGTGGTTCGATTATGAAGAAAACCGAAACTGATGCGTACAAAATTATTGATAATACTGCTTCCCACTCACATGAGTGGCACCAAGAAAAAGATATCATTAGATCATCTAAAGCAGCTAGAGCCGATTCTAGCCATGACTTAGATTCCATTTCCGCAAAGATAGATGCTGTGGAAAGACGAATGGAAAAGATGACTAAAGATATTCATGCTATACGAATTAGTTGTGAGCAGTGTGGAGGACCACATTTGACAAAAGATTGTCTAAATATTGAATTAACAATGGAACAAAGAGAGAATATTTCATACATAAACCAAAGGCCTGGAAATAATTATCAGAATAATTATCAACCGCCAAGACCGATTTACAATCAAAACCAGAACTATAACCGAAATATTCCATACAACAACCAACAAGGTCCTAGCAATCAACAAGTATCCAATAATACTTATAATCAGCAAAGACCGAATTTTCAAAACAAACCACCACAACAAACCGATGATAAAAAGCCGAATTTAGAAGATATGATGACGAAGCTAGTTGAAACTCAAACGCAGTTTTTCACATCTCAAAAACAAACCAATGAACAAAATGCTCAAGCATTTAGAAATCAACAAGCTTCTATTCAAAATCTAGAACAAGAAGTAAGTAACCTAGCAAGGTTAATAGGTGAAAGAAAACCGGGAAGTCTACCTAGTGATACAAATGCTAACCCCCGGAACGAAACAGCTAAAGCTATTACCACAAGAAGTGGTACAACACTTAAACCACCTGAAATACCTGTAACTTCTGATGAAACTATTCCTACTCCACAAGAACCACAACCTGATCAAGATAAGGAAAAAGAACCGGTAGTTGAAAAGGTTAATGAAGATAACACAGTTAAGGATAAACCTTATGTTAAACCATACCAACCACCACTTCCTTACCCGAGTAAAATGAAGAAGGAAAAACTAGAAGCCGAGCAATCCAAATTCTTGGATATGTTTAAACAGATAAATGTAAATCTTCCTTTCATTGATGTGATTTCAGGAATGCCAAGGTATGCTAAATTCTTGAAAGATCTAATCACGAATAGAAAGAAAATGGAAGAACTCTCGGCTGTCACTATGAATGCTAATTGTTCAGCAGTGCTGTTGAATAAGATACCAGAAAAACTATCTGATCCAGGAAGTTTCACAATTCCATGTTTTCTGGGTAGTCTTAGTTCAATAGAAGCATTAGCAGATTTAGGTGCTAGTATAAATCTAATGCCGTATTCACTTTACGCTAAACTAGACCTTGGAGAATTGAAACCAACAAGAATAAGCATACAACTAGCCGATAGATCAATAAAATATCCTAGAGGGATAATGGAGAACATGCTAGTTAAAGTTGGTACTTTAGTATTTCCAGTAGATTTTGTTGTTTTGGACATGGAAGAAGATTCTCAAGTTCCTCTCATATTAGGAAGACCATTCTTAAACACGGCTAAAGCAATGATAGACGTGTTCGGTAAGAAACTGACCCTAAGTATAGAGGATGAGAGTGTTACCTTTTCAGTTGATAGAGCAATGCAACAACCACAATCTGCAGATGATACATGTTATTATATTAAAACTATAGATGCACATGCAGAATTATTAGAAGAATTTCCAGAATTACAAGGAACAGGAGAATGTTCTTTAGGAGAAGGAAATGAACCAATTGATGAAGCTGAAATGTTAGCTACACTTATAGCTAATGGATATGAACCAACAACAGAAGAAATTCAAATGCTAAAAGAAGAAGACAGATATCGATATAAATCATCGATAGAAGAACCTCCGAAATTAGAGTTAAAGCCACTTCCAAACCATTTGGAATACGCTTATTTACATGGTGAATCTGAATTACCTGTAATAATATCGTCTTCTCTTACTGAAAATGAGAAATCACAGCTCATTTCTGTGTTGAAAGCTCATAAACCAGCCATTGCATGGAAGATTCATGATATTAAAGGAATAAGTCCTTCGTATTGCACACATAAAATCCTTATGGAAGAAGGTCATAAAACGTATGTGCAACGCCAACGAAGACTAAATCCTAATATGCAAGATGTAGTTAAGAAAGAGATTATTAAACTGCTAGATGCAGGTTTGATATATCCAATTTCTGATAGTCCATGGGTAAGCCCAGTTCAATGCGTGCCTAAGAAGGGTGGCATGACTGTTATTACAAATGAGAAAAATGAGCTTATTCCTACTAGGACTGTAACAGGATGGCGTGTATGTATTGATTATAGAAAATTAAATGACGCCACCAGAAAAGATCACTTTCCCTTACCTTTCATAGATCAAATGTTGGAAAGATTAGCCGGAAATAGTTACTATTGTTTTCTAGATGGATTTTCCGGATATTTTCAAATTCCAATAGCACCCGAAGATCAAGAGAAAACCACATTCACGTGCCCTTATGGTACTTTTGCTTACAAACGCATGCCATTTGGACTTTGTAACGCCCCTGCAACCTTTCAAAGGTGTATGATGGCGATTTTTCATGACATGATAGAAGAATGCATGGAAGTATTCATGGATGACTTTTCAGTCTTCGGTGATACATTTAAATCATGTCTAGTAAATCTGGAACGAATGCTAATTAGATGCGAAAAATCAAATCTAGTACTTAATTGGGAGAAATGCCATTTCATGGTTAAAGAAGGCATCGTTCTTGGACATAAAATTTCAAAAGAAGGAATTGAAGTGGATAGAGCTAAAGTAGATGTAATTGCTAAACTTCCACATCCCACCAATGTTAGAGGAGTTAGGAGCTTTCTAGGGCATGCCGGTTTTTACCGACGTTTCATAAAAGATTTTTCTAAAATTGCCACTCCTATGAATAAACTCCTAGAAAAGGATGCGCCATTCATCTTTTCAGATGAATGTATCAAATCTTTTAATATTCTTAAAGAGAAACTCACTAATGCACCGATCATGATAACACCAAATTGGAATCTACCATTTGAACTAATGTGCGATGCAAGTGATTTTGCAATGGGAGCCGTTTTAGGACAAAGGATTGAAAAACGATTTCAACCTATATATTATGCTAGTAAGACATTACAAGGAGCACAAACAAACTATACAACTACTGAAAAAGAACTCCTTGCTATTGTCTTTGCTTTTGACAAATTTCGATCATATCTCGTTCTAGCAAAAACGGTGGTCTATACCGACCATTCTGCTCTTAGATACCTATTTTCAAAACAAGATGCTAAACCAAGATTAATCCGTTGGATCTTACTCTTACAAGAGTTTGATATTGAAATCCGAGATAAAAAAGGAGCAGAAAATCTCGCCGCTGATCATCTTTCTCGTCTTGAAAATCCCGAATTAGAAGTTCTGAATGAATCGGCCATACAAGACAACTTTCCTGATGAATATCTATTGAAGATAGATTATAAAGAAATCCCATGGTTTGCAGACTATGCAAACTACTTAGTTTGTGGATTCCTTGAAAAAGGATTATCGTACCAAAGACGAAAGAAATTCTTCAGTGATATAAAACACTATTTCTGGGAAGATCCACATCTGTTTAAAAGTTGTCCCGATGGAATAACACGCCGATGTGTATTTGGAGATGAAGCTAGTAAAATTTTAAATCATTGTCACACAGGACCAACAGGAGGGCATTATGGGCCTCAACTAACAGCAAGAAAAGTTTATGAAGCTGGATTCTATTGGCCTACAATTTACAAAGACGCACACCTTCTTTGCAAATCCTGTGATGCATGTCAAAGGGCCGGAAAAATAAGTCAACGTGATGAAATGCCACAAAATGTCATCCAAGTATGTGAAGTATTTGACATTTGGGGTATTGACTTTATGGGTCCATTTCCAAAATCTCATAATAATCTATATATACTCGTAGCCATTGATTATGTATCTAAATGGGCGGAAGCACAAGCTCTCCCAACTAACGATGCACGAGTTGTAGTCAACTTTTTGAAACGTCTTTTTGCAAGGTTTGGAACACCGAAAGCTTTAATAAGTGATCGGGGTACTCATTTCTGTAATAATCAACTTGAGAAAGTTCTTAAAAGATATGGAGTAACTCATAAAATCTCCACCGCATATCATCCACAAACAAGTGGACAAGTTGAAAATACCAACCGAGCCTTAAAACGTATTCTAGAGAAAACCGTAGGATCAAATCCAAAGGAATGGTCAATTAAATTGGAGGATGCACTCTGGGCTTTTAGAACAGCCTACAAAACTCCAATTGGAACCACACCTTTTAGACTTGTGTATGGAAAAGCATGTCATCTTCCAGTAGAAATTGAACACAAAGCATTTTGGGCTTTGAAGACATGTAATCTTGATTTACATGAAGCCGGGCGTCTACGATTAAGTCAACTAAACGAATTAGAAGAATTAAGACATGAAGCATACGAAAATTCGTTAATCTATAAAGAAAGAACGAAGAAATGGCATGATAAAAGAATCAGAAGTTCAAAAGAATTCAAAGAAGGAGACAGAGTTCTTCTTTTCAATTCACGATTCAAGCTATTTCCTGGAAAATTGAAATCAAGATGGTCTGGACCATTCATAGTCAAAAGAGTTTTCCCATACGGAACGATAGAATTGATAAATTCAAATGGGATTGAATTTAAAGTTAATGGTCACAGAGTTAAACATTACATACAGGGTCCAATGGAAGTCGACAACGAAGTTAATCACAATTTCGACACCACAGCTAACTAAGTATGGGGAGAATCAAGTCTTTAAAGGATAATATGTATTTCTGTTAGATTTAGATTGTCTGTTTTCGTGTAGTTCTCGAAAATGGAACACGTATGGTCTTTCCCTAGCAGACCCTAAAGAACTAGTCTTCTCCCCCCATTCTGAATTTTTATTTTTTTAGGTTTTTACGAAATGAAGACTGCCTGTGAACTAAACCATGGTCTAATGCTACACGCTTTGATCACTAAACGTAATAATGACATACTACCGAGTGAATTAGTATCAGTAATCAGAGAAAGAATGGACGGAGTTAGAAAAGGATCCAGATGCGAAGATAATAAGTTACAATTTGGTAAAGGAAAATCAAAATCCGCAGCGAAAAGAAGAGCACGACACCTAGAACGATGTCACAAATGCGGAAAATGGTCACATGGAGGTAAATGTTCAAATAATCAAACCTATTCAAATACCGAATTTGTTACTTTATGCAGAGACGGACCGTTCATATGTTTAGAAGAAAAGACAATGAATGCTCGAGGTTACGCCTATGCAGCCATGGAAGACCAATTAAACCGACTATCTTATGAATACAATAGATCATATAACTAAGAAATCTATTTCACAGGTATGTCTGTACAGTTTTTATTTTTATTTTTATTTTTAACCTTTTGATAATAAACGCTAATTTGTTCGCTAAAAAGTATTAAATTGGTATTAAATAAAATTAGGTTTGGCGACCGAAATTATTGATATCATTCGAAAATTTATTACATCACTGCGAAATTTAACGTTTATTCTTAAGGTATAAATATCTTTAATCAATCAACCCAAAATATTTCAAAAATTCGTCATGAGTTAAATTAGGTCTTGGAACCGAAATTACTTTACCGAAAAGAGGGGCGCATATTTTTGATAATATTTGATTGATTAAAGTGGGATAAAAAGACAAAAAGATTTTTAATTTTATTTTTTACCATGTTTTTAAAATTAATATTTAAATCTTAAATTAATATTGTAAACTTTGTAAAAACAATATTTTTAAAATTGTAAATATTTGAAAAATTAATATAAGTTTGGTATGAATTTATGAATTTTTAAATTAAGTTTGGTGTGAATTTTTAATTTTTAAAATATGAAATTTTAATTTTATGCATTTTAAATTTTAAGTTTGGTGTGATTATTTTTTTATTAATTTTGAATTTTATATTTAAGTTGTGTGAATTTAAAAACAAAAATTTACTTTATCTCATTAAGTTAAAAATATGATTTTTAAAATTCGTCGTAAGTTGAAGACTAGGTCTTTGAACCGAAATTGCTTTACCCGAGGGAGGGACGAGAACTTTTATTATCATTATTTTTAATCTTTTTGATTTAAAGTATGCCAAAAAAAAATTAAAAAATCCAAAAATCTAAGCTTTTAAAACAATCGCTACAAAAAGACAAATTTTAAAATTTTGTCGAGGGACGGACTAGGACATCGTCCCGAAACGACCTCGTCTTAAAAAGAAACAAAATTTTTAAAATTTTATTAAATTTTATGTTTTAAAAGTTTAAGGTTTTTAAAAAAAAAAAAAAAAAAAAAAAAAAAAAAAAAAAAAAAAAAACCTGGAATTACACCCCATGCGAGTCGCATGGGGGAAAGGCTTAAGCCATGCGACTCGCATGGATGTAAAAAACTGGACAGGATCAAAAGCTCAGCGAGTTCTGCTTCTTTCTCACAATACACACACATATACACGAAAACTCTCCCAAACTCTCTCAATTTTTCACCAATTTTCACCAAATTTCTTGCAAAACTTCACAATAATCATGCCTAGATTCAGTAGTCTCAACCCCTTCAGGAGAAAGGTAAAGATTTCACCCCTAATCTCTTTAAATTCGAATTTTTGTGTTCTTGAGCTAAAAAATTTATATTTTGATTTTGTTAAATTTAGGTGTAATTAGAGCTAAATTGATGTTATATTATGCATGTATATCCTAGATAGAAGCTATTTAACATGAATTGAAGCTAAAAACTTCAAATTTTTAAGAATCTAGGGTTTGTGTTCTTGAGCAATTTGGGGCTTTTTGATATAAACAGGTTATGGCCGATTTTTGTCATGAATTGTTGCTAAATTAAGTAGTGTAACATGTTTAGGTAGTTAATTGATCCAAACTTTGAGCCTAAACATGTTTTTGAGAATTAAAGTAGACTTTTTAAGCCTAAAAATTCATGAACTTGGATAATTTGATATAAAGGCCATTTGAAACTTGTTTCATTGCTAGTAGTGATTATTTTGGCATGTTATTTGAGATAAATGCTTATGAACTTGATGTACATTTTTCGTATATGCTTATTTGACAAAGTGTAGACTTGACAAAAATATGAAAATGAGCACTAGTTTGATTTGAATGCCATGTAACAAGTGTTTAATTGTTATAATAATTATTGTTGACATGTTTAAGAGTTTAAATGTGATAAAACATTGTACACATTTTCGTATGTAAAAGTGTAGAATTGTTATCGTTAAGAAAATGTGTATAAAATGTGTTATGAATTGAACAGGTCATCATAATTGTTTCAAGTTATTATTTTGCTAACACTAATGCATATTTGGATGCACAAATTTTGTGTTTAATGTGTTTTGCAGAAAGCCGATACTGGAGGATCAGGAGCATCATCGTCCAGGCAACCAGAGCCCGAACCGGAAATGTTTCATGAACAGGAACAACATATGCAACAAGAAGAAGAAGAACAGGAGGAGCAACATATTCCTTATCACGATCAAGATCAATTATTCGTGAATCAGTTTCGTCAATTCGCTCCACATCAAAGGATTCTGAGTTTAGACATTAATGAAGATCAGTTACACCCAAATCTGAGATTTGATAGATGTTGGATAGAGTATCCAGACTATCAAAAGAACATGCACATTCTCTACTTTAAGGTTGTTGAAATGCCAAGGGCAATTGACTGGGTACCTTTGGAAACAGTTGACCTTGCCGAACCGATTCGGCAATTATTGGTGCAAAGGTATGGTAATTCTCAGTTTAACGATTGGATGCGCCTATTTTCCATTCGTAGAACCATATATAGGGAATGGTGTATAGAATTACTTAGTACTATTAAGTTAAACAGTGATGTTAGGAGGATAGATGATAGAAGCTTTATTAGATTTCTTTTAGGTGGACGCATGTACAGAATGTCCATGATAGATTTAGCCAGGGCCTTACAGATTTACACCCCTGCTGAACTTTTGAGCCCCGACTGTAATAGCCTGATTGCCCAAGGAGAAAGGGTAGATAGGGAATTTGATATTAACGCTGTCTGGAGGCGTATGTCCCACTTTAATGAATTTCACGCCAGTGGAAATCATACATACTTAGATATAGACAGAGCTGAACTCCGGGTGATTCATAGATTCTTAGCAAACACAATTACACAAAGGGGTAGGAATAAGGAGAAATTGACCGTAAATGATTTGTTCTACCTCAAGTGTATTAGAGACCCGAGGAGTTTCGTTAACATTCCCTATTGTGTTGGTTATTATCTCGCTAATGTAGTTTCGGGGATGAAATCGGGGAGTATTATAGGTGGTGGTATTTTCATTACTCTCATTGGAGAGTATTTAGGTGTAGATAAGCACCAAGGGGGTCCAATGAACGAAATAGAGGACGGAGGTGAAACTATAAGTTCAAACCTTTATCACGGTGCAAGGGTATTATTGATGAGACGTGGTCGGGTATATCGATACGAGGGACCTCAGCGACAGGTAGAGAGAGGTTCGGATGACGAGATGGAGGAGGCGAACAACATTATAGGAGTTGTTCGGGAGACTGCTCTTGATTTAGGTATTCGTATGGAGGATGAATACATGACGAACTATGATAGGCATATGCAGTACGAGGCATGGCAACGCCGGAATGACTACGAGCATTCCCGGCAACGAGAGCATGGCCGATGGGATTATCATCAGCGCCAAATTATAAGCCAGTTGCAGCCTGGCGAGATGTATTATCCGACCCGACCCGCATACTATCCCGCACATCAGCCAGAGATGAGACCACCCTATGATTCATATGATTATGACGCAGCATACCAGTACACCTATAATCAGCCATGGAACCCGGACGCGAACATGAATTGGGATCCATATCCTAATTTTCCTCCTAACCCACCTCCTGATCAGTAGAGATAAGTGGTAATTTTTATTTTTATTTTAAACACTTAACATTTTATTATGTTTATGTAATGTTGGATATTTTATTATTATTGTGTACTAATATTTTTCTTATAGTTTGAAAGTGGGATGCCAAAGTTCCATTACAAATTGCATGTATGATTATATTTGTATTGTATGTATTCTATTTTATGCACAAAACAGGGTAAAACAACGCGTTTTCAAAGACTGGCATTAAGTTCAGCAAAAGCAAGTAATTTTGACGACAATGATGCAAAATGTATGTGAAATAACAACAAGACGGAATGAACAAATGACGTGCACCATTTATCATTCAGCAAACAAACGCCAATATATTTGGAAACTTTGGTAAAAATTTAATCATTTTCACACAAATCACCCTCAATAATTTAAATTGTTACTGATTTCTTGCAAATGAGGGCATTGCAAGATCTTAAGTGTGGGAAGGGGTTAAATTCTTTCGGATTTTAAAAATTTTTATATTAAACACTTGGTTACCATTAAAAATACTAGTAAAGCAGTAGTTGTATTAGAATCTAGTGCTCTCTGATAAAAAAAGAACAGCCCTAGTCTTATATACTGACTACCCAATTCTAGTAAAATTTTTCAAAATTTTCAATTAAATGAATTAAAATCATGTTTATACACATTTATGAACGATAAAACTAGGTTTTAACACCGAAATTATTGTTACCTCGGAAAGAACATAAATTGAGAAACAAACTAAAATGTTAAAATTCATTTAAAATGGAATAGAGGACGATAAAAAGAAAAATAAAAAGCCAAGTGTGGGAAAATTTACCAAGATATTTTTAACATATGCCATATATATCTGTAACAAATAACTGAAAATACTTTTGCTTTGAACTAAACTAAACTGTTTTACCCGATGAAAGAAAAGAAGAGATGGATCTACACGATGAATCAATTCCATCATTAAAAGGAAGTAAAGTCTTCCGAAAAAGACACGCGCTTCTTGATTTAGGTCATGAAGTTGTCGTTCAGACCAGCTGTAGGTTGACGAAAAATCTAGAAAAGTCATCACTAAAATCAGCAGGAAATCCACGGACCTCAGCATTAAACAGGGTCGCCAAGTGGTCAGATTTATCCTAACCATGAGAAGGATTTATCTCGTACAATGGGGAGGCACCGTGCAAATTAGCTGGATAAGACTAATGAATCAGATCCCCAGAAAGGATAATCTCCTTAAAGATTAAAAATCAGCTTTTAAGACTGATATTACTCAATCCTAGAGATTGACCTTAAAGATTGAGAATTACAAACTCATGGAATTCGATGATATCTAAACTCGAGCTTAAACGAGAAAATATTTTGACCAAAATTATAAACCGATTTGTTTTCTGAAAACCCTATTTTCAATGCGTTCATTACCATTGAACGTAAAATCCTAGGAATTCACCTGGAATTCATTAGGTCACCTGAACTAAATTGGGTGTCAACCGTAAGAACGGTGGTTGCATAACATGGTCAAAGACAGGACCTTGTGCCAGACCGAAAAATTATAAGGGTGAGCTTTACTATTGCTCCTACCAAGAATAGTAATTGCGTCCGACACGTTATAAACCATAATCAAAAGCATGTCACGGGACATTGCCTTAAACAGTTGCTTGTTCAACGCTTTCCTTTACAACCGGACGGTAGTTTGCCGAAAGGTAATATACGGAACAAGTAAACTGGACGTGTTGCTTTCCAAATACAAGGTTAGCAAGTGGGTGACACAAAACCGCAAGTTTTGAGCTAAAATTTTCAAATCTGAAACCCACCAAACCCACAAAAATATTTTGCAAACACCGGTAAAGGGTTATTCCGGAAAACTTATCTAGGGTAAAAACTAGATTTAATTTTCAAAAGATCAAATGTTTTCATAAAGATCCAATTTCCTTAATGGATCTAAATTTTTATAGTCATGTGGGACTGTAAACCATATCGTCACTACCATTGTTTATACCACCGTATAGAAATCACTGATGTACAAAGTATGAAGAATAAAGAAGTGATTCTAGTATTTCAAGACAATATTGCTTGAGGACAAGCAACGCTCAAGTGTGGGAATATTTGATAATGCTAAAAACGAACATATATTTCATAGCATTATTCCTCAAGAAAGACAAGCTTTTAGTTGCAATTGTTCTATTTAAAAGTGATATTCGTTTAAATAATAAAAGGTGAAGACAAAAGGCAGATTCGACAAATTGAAGACAAAAAGGTCCAAAGAGCTAAAAAGTACAAGATACAATCAAAAAGGTTCAAAATATTGATGAGGAACGTCTCAAAATGACAAGAGTACAAGTTACAAGACGCAAAGTACACGATATAAAATAATACGCGAGGACGTCCGAAAATCCGGAACCGGGACCTGAGCCAAGAAGAAACGCCCGACCCAACGGACCAAAAATATCTAGTCTACTATGCACAAGAATATAATATAATATATATATAATTATATATAATTATATATTATATATATTATTATTATTATATTACGTCGGCAAGAAGAAAACAAAAGTAGTTGGCTGAATCCAGGGTGGCCATGCGACTCGCATGGCCAGAAGCACAAAACCATGCGAGTCGCATGGTATGAGATTGCTGGTCAGGTCCTATAAATAGCCAGTTTTCTGACGAGTTTTAGACATCCTTTTTCTCTTCCTCTTCATAAGTAATATATATTTATATTTATAATTTATATTTTAATTTTAATTATAATTCTAATAATAAGGGTATGTTAGCGAATGTTGTAAGGGTGTAAGTCGAAATTCTGTCCGTGTAACGCTACGCTATTTTTAATCATTGTAAGTTATGTTCAACCTTTTTATATTAATGTCTCGTAGCTAAGTTATTATTATGCTTATTTAAAACGAAGTTTTCATGATGTTGGGCTAATTACTAAAATTGGGTAATTGGGCTTTGTACCATAATTGGGGTTTGGATAAAAGAACGACACTTGTGGAAACTAGACTATGGGCTATTAATGGGCTTTATATTTGTTTAACTAAATGAAAGTTTGTTAATGTTAATATAAAGATTTACAATTGGGCGTCCCTATAAATTACCATATACACTCGATCGGACACGATGGGCGGGGTATTTATATGTACGAATAATCGTTCATTTAACCGGACACGGGAATGGATTAATAGCCACTAGAATAATTAAAACAGGGGTGAAATTACATTCAAGGGTAATTGGTGTAATTGTTAACAAAGTAGTAAAACCTTGGTTTACACGCAGTCGATAACCTGGTGTATTCATTAAACAAAGTATTAAAACCTTGTTACAATTCGAATCCCCAATTAGTTGGAATATTTATCTTCGGGTATAATAATAATTTGACAAGGACACTTGCAATTTATATTTATGACTGATGGACTGTTATGGACAAAAACCAGACGGACATATTGAATAATCCAGGACAAAGGACAATTAACCCAAGGGCATAAAACTAAAATCAACACGTCAAACATCATGATTACGGAAGTTTAAATAAGCATAATTCTTTTATTTTATATTTAATTTCCTTTATTTTATATTTAATTGCACTTCTAATTATCGCACTTTTATTTATTGTTATTTTATTTAATCGCACTTTTAATTATCGTACTTTTTAATTATCGCAATTTAATTTTATCGCATTTTTATTATTCGCAATTTCATTATCGTTATTTACTTTACGCTTTAATTTAAAGTCTTGTATTTATTTTATATTTTACATTAGGTTTTAACTGCGACTAAAGTTTTAAAATCGACAAACCGGTCATTAAACGGTAAAAACCCCCCCTTTATAATAATAATATTACTTATATATATATTTGTAATTTTAATAAAAGTAGACTAATATAGCGTTGAGCTTTGCTTAAAGATCTCCCTGTGGAACGAACCGGACTTACTAAAAACTACACTACTGTACGATTAGGTACACTGCCTATAAGTGTTGTAGCAAGGTTTAAGTATATCCATTCTATAAATAAATAAATATCTTGTGTAAAATTGTATCGTATTTAATAGTATTTTCCTGCTAAAATTAATAACTATTTTATATACACCTCGTTCGACATCAAAGGTGTTGACGAATCTTCTGGAAATAGATGCGGGTATTTCTTCTTCATCTGATCTTCACGCTCCCAGGTGAACTTGGGTCCTCTACGAGCATTCATCGAACCTTAACAATTGGTATCTTGTTTTGCTTAAGTCTTTTAACCTCACGATCCATTATTTCGACGGGTTCTTCGATGAATTGGAGTTTTTCGTTGATTTGGATTTCATCTAACGGAATAGTGAGATCTTCTTTAGCAAAACATTTCTTCAAATTCGAGATGTGGAAAGTGTTATGTACAGCCGCGAGTTGTTGAGGTAACTCAAGTCGGTAAGCTACTGGTCCGACACGATCAATAATCTTGAATGGTCCAATATACCTTGGATTTAATTTCCCTCGTTTACCAAATCGAACAACGCCTTTCCAAGGTGAAACTTTAAGCATGACCATCTCTACAATTTCAAATTCTATATCTTTTCTTTTAATGTCAGCGTAGCTCTTTTGTCGACTTTGGGCGGTTTTCAACCGTTGTTGAATTTGGATGATCTTCTCGGTAGTTTCTTGTATAATCTCCGGACCCGTAATCTGTCTATCCCCCACTTCACTCCAACAAATCGGAGACCTGCACTTTCTACCATAAAGTGCTTCAAACGGCGCCATCTCAATGCTTGAATGGTAGCTGTTGTTGTAGGAAAATTCTGCTAATGGTAGATGTCGATCCCAACTGTTTCCGAAATCAATAACACATGCTCGTAGCATGTCTTCAAGCGTTTGTATCGTCCTTTCGCTCTGCCCATCAGTTTGTGGATGATAGGCAGTACTCATGTCTAGACGAGTTCCTAATGCTTGCTGTAATGTCTGCCAGAATCTTGAAATAAATCTGCCATCCCTATCAGAGATAATAGAGATTGGTATTCCATGTCTGGAGACGACTTCCTTCAAATACAGTCGTGCTAACTTCTCCATCTTGTCATCTTCTCTTATTGGCAGGAAATGTGCTGATTTGGTGAGACGATCAACTATTACCCAAATAGTATCAAAACCACTTGTAGTCCTTGGCAATTTAGTGATGAAATCCATGGTAATGTTTTCCCATTTCCATTCCGGGATTTCGGGTTGTTGAAGTAGACCTGATGGTTTCTGATGCTCAGCTTTGACCTTAGAACACGTCAAACATTCTCCTACGTATTTAGCAACATCGGCTTTCATACCCGGCCACCAAAAATATTTCCTGAGATCCTTGTACATCTTCCCCATTCCAGGATGTATTGAGTATCTGGTTTTATGAGCTTCTCTAAGTACCATTTCTCTCATATCTCCAAATTTTGGTACCCAAATCCTTTCAGCCCTATACCGGGTTCCGTCTTCCCGAATATTAAGATGTTTCTCCGATCCTTTGGGTATTTCATCCTTTAAATTTCCCTCTTTTAAAACTCCTTGTTGCGCCTCCTTTATTTGAGTAGTAAGGTTATTATGAATCATTATATTCATAGATTTTACTCGAATGGGTTCTCTGTCCTTCCTGCTCAAGGCATCGGCTACCACATTTGCCTTCCCCGGGTGGTAACGAATCTCAAAGTCGTAATCATTCAATAATTCAATCCACCTACGCTGCCTCATATTCAATTGTTTCTGATTAAATATGTGTTGAAGACTTTTGTGGTCGGTATATATAATACTTTTGACCCCATATAAGTAGTGCCTCCAAGTCTTTAATGCAAAAACAACCGCGCCTAATTCCAAATCATGCGTCGTATAATTTTGTTCGTGAATCTTCAATTGTCTAGACGCATAAGCAATCACCTTCGTTCGTTGCATTAATACACAACCGAGACCTTGCTTTGATGCGTCACAATAAATCACAAAATCATCATTCCCTTCAGGCAATGATAATATAGGTGCCGTAGTTAGCCTTTTCTTCAATAACTGAAACGCTTTCTCTTGTTCATCATTCCATTCAAATTTCTTCCCTTTATGCGTTAATGCAGTCAAGGGTTTTGCTATTCTGGAAAAGTCTTGGATGAACCTTCTGTAGTAACCAGCTAGTCCTAAAAACTGGCGTATGTGTTTCGGAGTTTTCGGGGTTTCCCACTTTTCAACAGTTTCTATCTTTGCCGGATCCACCTTAATACCTTCCTTGTTCACTATGTGACCGAGGAATTGAACTTCTTCCAACCAAAATGCACACTTTGAAAACTTAGCGTACAATTCTTCCTTCCCCAATACTTCTAACACCTTTCTCAAATGTTCACCGTGTTCTTGGTCATTCTTTGAGTAAATAAGTATGTCATCAATGAAAACAATGACAAACTTGTCAAGGTATGGTCCACACACTCGGTTCATAAGGTCCATGAACACAGCTGGTGCATTAGTTAAACCAAACGGCATGACCATAAACTCGTAATGATCGTAACGTGTTCTGAAAGCAGTCTTTGGAATATCATCTTCTTTCACCCGCATTTGATGATACCCGGAACGTAAGTCAATCTTTGAATAAACAGACGAGCCTTGTAGTTGATCAAATAAGTCATCGATTCTCGGTAGTGGGTAGCGGTTCTTGATGGTAAGTTTGTTCAACTCTCGGTAGTCGATACACAACCTGAATGTACCATCTTTCTTCTTGACAAACAAAACAAGAGCTCCCCACGGTGATGTGCTTGGTCGAATGAAACCACGCTCTAAAAGTTCTTGTAATTGGCTTTGTAGTACTTTCATCTCGCTGGGTGCGAGTCTGTAAGGAGCACGAGCTATTGGTGCAGCTCCTGGTACAAGATCTATTTGAAATTCAACGGATCGCTGTGGGGGTAATCCCGGTAATTCTTTCGGAAATACATCGGGAAATTCTTTTGCAATGGGAACATCATTGATGCTCTTTTCTTCAGTTTGTACTTTCTCGACGTGTGCTAGAACAGCATAGCAACCTTTTCTTATTAGTTTTTGTGCCTTCAAATTACTAATAATATGTAGCTTCGTGTTGCCCTTTTCTCCGTACACCATTAAGGGTTTTCCTTTTTCTCGTATAATGCGAATTGCATTTTTGTAACAAACGATCTCTGCTTTCACTTCTTTTAACCAGTCCATACCGATTATCACATCAAAACTCCCTAACTCTACTGGTATCAAATCAATCTTAAATGTTTCGCTAACTAGTTTAATTTCTCGATTCCGACATATATTATCTGTTGAAATTAATTTACCATTTGCTAATTCGAGTAAAAATTTACTATCCAAAGGCGTCAATGGACAACTTAATTTAGCACAAAAATCTCTACTCATATAGCTTCTATCCGCACCCAAATCAAATAAAACGTAAGCAGATTTATTGTCAATAAGAAACATACCCGTAACAAGCTCCGGGTCTTCCTGTGCCTCTGCCGCATTAATATTGAAAACTCGTCCGCGGCCTTGTCCATTCGTGTTCTCCTGGTTCGGGCAATTTCTAATAATGTGGCCCGGTTTTCCACATATATAACAAACTACATTGGCATAACTTGCTCCGACACTACTTGCTCCGCCATTACTCGTTCCGACACCATTTGTTCCTTTCGTTCTATTAACCCCTGGTCCGTAGACCTCACACTTCACCGCGCTATGACCATTTCTTTTACACTTGTTGCAAAATTTGGTGCAGAACCCCGAGTGATACTTTTCACACCTTTGGCATAGCTGCTTCTGATTGTTGTTGTTGTTGCGGTTATTATTGTTGTTGGGATGATTGTTGTAGTTGCTGTTGTTGTTGTTGTTGTTGTTGTTGGGCCGTTTGTTGTAGTTGCGATTGATGTTGCGATTGTTGGGATAATTGTTGCGATTATTGTTGTAATTGCTGTTGTTGTTGTATTGGTGATTCTTATCACCATTTTCCTCCCATTTTCTTTTGACTTGCTTCACATTGACCTCTTCAGCAGTCTGTTCTTTAATTCTTTCTTCAATCTGGTTCACTAGTTTGTGAGCCATTCTACATGCCTGTTGTATGGAGGCGGGCTCGTGTGAACTTATATCTTCTTGGATTCTTTCCGGTAATCCTTTCACAAACGCGTCGATCTTCTCTTCCTCATCTTCGAATGCTCCCGGACACAATAGGCACAATTCTGTGAATCGTCTTTCGTACGTGGTAATATCAAATCCTTGGGTTCGTAACCCTCTAAGTTCTGTCTTGAGCTTATTGACCTCGGTTCTGGGACGGTACTTCTCGTTCATCAAGTGCTTGAATGCTAACCACGGTAGTGCGTACGCATCATCTTGTCCCACTTGCTCTAGATAGGTATTCCACCATCTTAACGCAGAACCTGTGAAGATATGCGTAGCGTACTTCACTTTGTCCTCTTCAGTACACTTACTTAAGGCAAACACCGATTCGACCTTCTCGGTCCACCGTTTCAATCCGATCGTTCCTTCGGTTCCATCAAATTCCAAAGGTTTGCAGGCAGTGAATTCTTTGTAGGTGCATCCTACACGATTTTCTGTACTGCCAGATCCAAGGTTATTGTTGGTATGTAGCGCAGCCTGTACTGCGGCTATGTTTGAAGCTAGAAAAGTACGGAATTCCTCTTCATTCATATTCACGGTGTGTCGAGTAGTCGGTGCCATTTCCTTCAAAATAGTCAAATGGAACAAGTTAATCATACAGAATATTAAGAGTAGTTAATAGTATTTCGTAGCATAATATGAACTCATTTATAAAAGCTTTTTCTTCATATTAGCGTTTTATAAGTTTAAATTCGGGTAGTACCTACCCGTTAAGTTCATACTTAGTAGCTAATATACAATTCAACTACTACAATTCTATATGAAAAACTGATTGTAATAATATTTCGCGTTCAAACTTTTATACAATATTTTACAAACTTACAATACCGCTTATTTTACATAAAGCATGAAATATAGCACATAATAACTTTGATACAAGATAGTTGTGAAGATAATTCTAGCTAGTACACAAGTCGTTCAGCAAAGGCAATAAAGACACGTAATTCATACGTCCAGAAACAAGTCATGCATTCTGGTTTTACTAGGACTACTTCCCATCCTTGGTCTTGTGGAACATAACCGTTATGGCCGTTAATAAGACAGCGTGTTGTAACGTCGTCAAAGGGACGAGGGTTACGTAATGACCAACAGTCTCGTAATAACCTAAAAACCTCATTTCTTACCCCAATTACCGACTCCGTCACTTGTGGTAACGTTTTGTTTAATAGTTGTAGCCCGATGTTCTTGTTCTCACTTTGGCGAGAAGCGAACATTACTAACCCGTAAGCATAACATGCTTCTTTATGTTGCATGTTAGCCGCTTTTTCTAAATCACGAAGTCCTATATTCGGATATACTGAGTCAAAATAATTTCTTAACCCGTTGCGTAAAATAGCATTTGGGTTCCCCGCAATATATGCGTCAAAGTAAACACATCGTAATTTATGGATTTCCCAATGTGATATCCCCCATCTTTCGAACGAAAGCCTTTTATAAACCAAGGCATTCTTGGAACGTTCTTCGAATGTCTTACAAACTGATCTCGCCTTAAATAGTTGTGCCGAGGAATTCTGACCGACTCTAGACAAGATTTCATCAATCATGTCTCCGGGTAGGTCTCTTAAAATATTGGGTTGTCTATCCATTTTGTGTTTTTATACTGTAAAATAGACAAGAGTTAGATTCATAAAAAAAATACTTATTAATACAAGCAATTTTTACATATATCATAAAGCATAAGCACACTATATTACATATATTACACCACACGAATACAACTATCTTATTCCGACTCGCTCATTTCTTCTTGTTCGGTTTTGGTTCGTTTTGCCAAGTTTCTAGGGATATATGATGTTCCCCTAATACGAGCCATCGTTGTCCACATTGGTTTAGAAAAACCTGGTGGTTTAGAGGTTCCCGGGTCATTGTTACAACTTAAGGACTTCGGGGGTTGACGATACATATAAAGTTCATCGGGGTTGGAATTAGATTTCTCTATTTTTATGCCCTTTCCCTTATTATTTTCTTTTGCCTTTTTAAATTCAGTTGGGGTAATTTCTATAACATCATCGGAATTCTCGTCGGAATCCGATTCATCGGAGAATTGATAATCCTCCCAATATTTTGCTTCCTTGGCGGAAACACCATTGACCATAATTAACCTTGGTCGGTTGGTTGAGGATTCTCTTTTACTTAACCATTTTATTATTTCCCCCACGGGTTCTATTTCTTCTTCTGGTTCCGATTCTTCTTCCGGTTCCGATTCTTCTTCCGGTTCCTCTTCGGGAACTTGTGAATCAGTCCACGAATCATTCCAATTTACATTTGACTCTTCATTATTATTAGGTGAGTCAATGGGACTTGTTCTAGAGGTAGACATCTATCACATAATATTAAACACGTTAAGAGATTAATATATCACATAATATTCATATGTTAAAAATATATAGTTTCCAACAAAAATGTTAAGCAATCATTTTTAAAGAAAACACGGTCGAAGTCCAGACTCACTAATGCATCCTAACAAACTCGATAAGACACACTAATGCAAATTTTCTGGTTCTCTAAGACCAACGCTCTGATACCAACTGAAATGTCCCGTTCTTATTGATTAAAAACGTTCCATATTAATTGATTTCGTTGCGAGGTTTTGACCTCTATATGAGATGTTTTTCAAAGACTGCATTCATTTTTAAAACAAACCATAACCTATATTTCATAAATAAAGGTTTAAAAGCTTTACGTAGATTATCAAATAATGATAATCTAAAATATCCTGTTTACACACGACCATTACATAATGGTTTACAATACAAATATGTTACATCGAAATCAGTTTCTTGAATGCAGTTTTTACACAATATCATACAAACATGGACTCCAAATCTTGTCCTGAGAATAAACATGCTTTAAACGTCAACAAAAATGTTGGATCACGAATGACGAAACAATAACTGGTTGTGAAATCTGTGGAGATTATCACTCAACATGGGAATGTTATTATTACGTTCCTATGGAAAATTACGCACCCACGGAACCCGAATGGAATGATTATGAAGAATACAATTCAAATTGGGATTATTCCCAAGAATATTTCCAAACTCAACAACCAGTAGACGAGGAAATTACGTGTCTAAAAATTTATTAGACAATATGAAAATCAAACTCGAAGAACTTGATGCTCAAAATGAACAAATGAGAGAGTTTGTAAATAGGCAAGCTGAAACTCTATCAGATTACACACCTGTTGATCTGAGGAGTCGTGTGCAAGAAAATCTCATATCATCGAATTTTGATGAATTCGAGAGCTCCGAAATCACCAACTATCCCGATGATACTTTTTATTCAGCTTTACCAATTTCACAACATATCGACACATTAGCCTCTACCGATGAAATCATCGACCAATCAATGAATGAAGAAGAAGTAAGGGTGACAAATTGGTACTCTTGGGAAAACGATAACGTTGAAAATTTTACCCCCGAGACCAAAATGGTGAGACCAATAAGTACCATTAATGAAGAAGAATTTGCTTTGATCCCGAAATTCACCATTCCACAACCTTCCAACCCAATATTCTCAATAGACGAGTCATCCACCGGAAATGAACTACGAGCTGTAATAGATAATAACACCTCGGATTTCACCCAATTGGGTAATAGAGGTGAAAAATTTGATCTTGAGAATAAAAGGAAGGAAACGTTAGAAATTGTCCACCCTATAATATGTATGTCAGTGTATATTGATCCATTTGACCAAGAACCAGAAAAGAGACATATCCATTTACTAAAAGCTACACTTAAAAAAGAATTAAGTAGTGATATTCGGGTGGGTCTAAACTTTAAACCCATTGATATATTTTATACCACCCGAGATGTAAATAAGTGGCTCACTATTTTAATTCGTGGAACTTATTCTACCGACTTCACATGTCGTCAGCTAAGTGTGGGGAAGTCTAACCCCACTTAACGTTAAATTAGGGGTTCGGGTTAGTGCATAACTCGTTAATAAAAATGCATGATGAGTTAGGGTAAAAGACGTATTTTCAAAACTTAGATAACAGTTCAGAAAAGCAACCGTTTTTGAAGAAAAACATGTGTGATAAAACAAGAAGGAATGAACGATGAGGTGAACCATCTATCATTCGACGAGCTTTGTAATTACAAACTGGGTATTTTCAATCACTTTTCTACACTAATCACCCTCATGAATTTATAATTAGAGTCTGATTTTATGCAAATGAGGGCATTGCATGATCTTAAGTGTGGGGAAGGGTTATAAATTCTCTCGGGTTTGCACTTAGTTTATTTGCCAAATTTTGTGAAAATTTTAAAAATTTTCAACTAAATGAATTTAAAATCATGTTTATATATATTTATGAACGGTGAAAATTAGGTGTTAATACCGAAATTATCGTTACCTCGGAAAGGACATAAATGGAGAAACACCCTAAAACGCTTGAATTCATTTAAAATGGAATAAAGGAGAATAAAAAGGCAAAGAAAGAAACTAAGTGTGGGAGAATGTACCTAGTTATTCAATTAAAAACTATCTAGCACATGTTTCTGTAAAGTTTATTGCAGGTGCTTTTGTTTTGGACTAAATTAACTATTTTACCCGATGAAAGAAAAGAAAAGATGGATCTACACGATGAATCAATTCCATCATTAAAAGGAAGTAAAGTCTTCCGAAAAAGACACGCGCTTCTTGATTTAGGTCATGAAGTTGTCGTCCAGACCAGCTGTAGGTTGACGAAAAATCTAGAAAAGTCATCTCTAAAATCAGCAGGAAATCCACGGACCTCAGCATCAAACAGGGTCGCCATGTGGTCAGACTTATCCTAACCATGAGAAGGATTTATCTCGTACAATGGGGGGGCACCGTGCAAATTAGCTGGATAAGACTAATGAATCAGATCCCCAGAAAGGATAATCTCCTTAAAGATCAAAAATCAGCTTTTAAGACTGATATTACTCAATCCTTGAGATTGACCTTAAAGATTGAGAATTCAAACTCATGGAATTCAATGATATCTAAACTCGAGCTTGAACGAGAAAATATTTTGATCAAATTATAAACCGATTTGTTTTCTGAAAACCCATTTTCAATGCGTTCATTACCTTTGAACGTAAAATCCTAGGAATTCACCTAGAATTCATTAGGTCGGCTGAACCAAATCGGGTGTCAACCGTAAGAACGGTGGTTGCATAGCATGGTCGAAGACAAGACCTTGTGCCAGACCGAAAAATCATAGGGTGAGCTTTACTATTGCTCCTACCAAGGATAGTAATTGCGTCCGACACATTTTTGGACCATAATCAAATGCATGTCATTAGACATTGCCTTAACAGTTGCTTGTTCATCGCTTTCCTTTACAACCGGACGGTAGTTTGCCGAAAGGTAATATACGGGACAAGTGAACTGGACGTGTTGCTTTCCTAATACAAGGTTAGCAAGTGGGTAACACAAAACCACAAGTGTTGAGCTAAAATTTTCAAATCTGAAACCTACACAACCCACAAAAATATTTTGCAAATACCGGTGAAGGGTTATTCCGGAAAACTTATCTAGGGTAAAAGCTAGATTGAATTTTCAAAAGATCAAATGTTTTCATAAAGATGCAATTTCCTTAAGGATCTAAATTTTCATAGTTATGTGGGACTGTAAACCGCCTTTCAAATGTGCACTTTGCTTTGGAAACCGAAAGTAAATTGGCTATTTGATTGCAAGTGTCGTTGACCTAAACCCGGGGCAACTGTGGATGACACACCCACCTTTAACCATGGTTCTATCATTATTATCATTGTTTATACCACCATATCAAAATCACTGATGTACAAAGTGTGATGAATAAAAAAGTGATTCATGTATGTTTTTATTTCAAGTTCTGTATTGCTTGAGGACAAGCAATGCTCAAGTGTGGGGATATTTGATAAGGCTAAAAAGGAACATATATTTCATAGCAATATCCCTCCTAAATAATAGGTTTTCATATGTAATTGTATTATATTTTTATTGTAATTGTTTAAATAAATAAGTGCGAAGACAAAAGGCGAAAACGAAGATTTGAAGACAAAAACGTCCAAAAAGCTCAAATGTACAAGATACAATTCAAAAGGTTCAATTTATTGATGAAAAACGTCTAAAAATGACAAGAGTACAAGTTATAAAACGCAAAGTACATGATATTAAATTGTACGCAAGGACGTTCGAAAATCCGAAACCGGTACACGAGCCAACTATCAACGCCCGACTCAATGGACCAAAAATTACAAGTCTACTATGCACAAGAATATAATATAATATATAAATAATTATATTAATTATTTATATTTTATATTTATATATTTATTATGTCGACAAGCTAGGAGCCAAAAGTTTGTGAGCTGGATTTTCAAACTCCACGACTCGCGGAGTTTGAAGGCTTAAAACTCCACGACTCGCGGAGCTGTCAGAAATCAAAATGCCTATAAAAGACCAAGAATTCTGCGAGTTTAAATAACATAATAATAATAATATTCCGTAGTATAATATAAATATATATATATATATATATATATATATATATATATATATATATATATATATATATATATATATATAGTATAGATTAGTGTTATATTAGATTAGTTTGGGTTATGTAAAATTTATTTTTACGGGTTTTAAAGTCGGAGCTCTGTTCGTGTACCACTACGCGATAAATAATCAATGTAAGCTATGTTCTCCTTTTTAAATTAATGTATCGTGCATAAGTTATTATTATGCTTATTTGAGCCGAAGTAATCATGATGTTGGGCTAAAAATTAAAGACGGGGTAATTGGGCTTTGTATCATAATTGGGGTTTGGACAAAAGAACGACACTTGTGGAAATTAGACTATGGGCTATTAATGGGCTTTATATTTGTTTAACTAAATGATAGTTTGTTAATTTTAATATAAAGATTTACAATTGGACGTCGCTATAAATAACCATATACACTCGATCGAACACGATGGGCGGGATATTTATATGTACGAATAATCGTTCATTTAACCGGACACGGGAATGGATTAATAACCATTAGAATTATTAAAACAGGGGCGAAATTATGTACAAGGACACTTGGCATAATTGATAACAAAGTATTAAAACCTTGGGTTACACGCAGTCGATATCCTAGTGTAATTATTAAACAAAGTATTAAAACCTTGTTACAGTTTAAGTCCCCAATTAGTTGGAATATTTGACTTCGGGTATAAGGATAATTTGACGAGGACACTCGCACTTTAAATTTATGACCGATGGACTGTTATGGACAAAAACCAGACGGACATATTAAATAATCCAGGACAAAGGACAATTAACCCACGGGCATAAAACTAAAATCAACACGTCAAACATCATGGTTACGGAAGTTTAAATAAGCATAATATATTTTATTTCATTTTTTCTCGTACTTTTATTTATTGTCATTTTAATTATTGTTATTTATTTTATATTGTTATTTAAATATCGTCATTTACTATACGCTTCGCTTAAAATATAAATCGACAAACCGGTCATTAAACGGTAAACCCCCTTTTTTATATTATTATATATAATTATATATATTTTGTACAAATATAGTTGTTTAAAAATATAGTGTGCAATAAGCCCGCTCCCTGTGGAACGAACCGGACTTACTAAAAACTATACTACTCTACGATTAGGTACACTGTCTATAGTGTTGTAGCAAGGTTTAGGTATATCCCATTTGTAAATAAATAATTAAAACTTGTGTAATTTGTAACGTATTTCGTAGTAAAATATAGTACTATCACGTACCCTCACGCTACGACATCAAGTTTTTGGCGCCGCTGCCGGAGAACCGGCGAAACGCCATATTTTTAATTTATTTTTGTATAAATATATTTATATATCATTTTATAAAAACAATATAAAATTAAAAAAAAACGTTTTTCAAACTCCACGACTCGCGGAGTTTGCAGGCTTAAAACTCCACGACTCGCGGAGCCACCCTGACAGGCGCACCCAGAAACCCTAATCGCATTTAATACGGTGTAATAATTATTATTATTAATTAATTAAGATTTAGGTTTTAATTAAATTAATATTTAATTTTAATTATTTAGTTATATTAAGTTTTAATTAGTTTTATTTATATATTTAAATTAATACTCTTATAAAATAAATATATAAAAATAATATTTTTATAAAAATTGTACTTTTTACAACTTTAAGATTATTTTTTTTATATTTTGCATCTTTTTATTTGTTTTAGCGTAATATTTATATTTTATCGCTCGTACTTAGTTTTAAGTCATAGTTTTTGCCATAGTTTATTTTTATTTCTAGATTCTTAGGCTTTGCCGTAAAATCCCTTAAGTGCCTTTTCTTTAGACTAAGATTTGGGTGCTTTAGAATTTTGCGACGCCATTTTAAAATTTTAGTGCGTTTTAAGTCACGACTCGCTACTTTCTTATTTTTATTTTTCGACGTTTTTCGACGCGCATTCTTTTTCTTTCTTATTTCTCGACGCTTTAGTTTTTTGGACTTAGAAATTTTCTCTATTTCTTATCTAATATCTCAAACGGAAAGAAAAATTATTTAAGTGGTTAAATTAATGGACGTTGACAATTTTTTGCTTCGTAGTAATAGTTGGATTTGTTAGTGGCTGAGTTGTGAGCTTCCGATTTAAAGGGTTCTGGCTCCCTGCTGCATCTTTTGGCTATTCGAAACGTGGGCAAAAGCAGAAAAGTCTATTAATTGGACAACTTATATAAGTTTTTCTATTTTTATAACTAATAGGATAATTAGTAAATGCACCACATTGTAGCTAAAATTTGGCCATCGCAATAAAATGGAAAATTTTGAAAACAAGGCTATGGAAACTCTTTTTGATATCCAAAATCAATTAAATAAATACTCTCAAACGAGTGTTGATGATAATTCATTCGGTCAATCTTGGATCACGAATGACGAAACAATAACTGGTTGTGAAATCTGTGGAGATTATCACTCAACATGGGAATGTTATTATTACATTCCTATGGAAAATTACGCACCCACGGAACCCGAATGGAATGATTATGAAGAATACAATTCAAATTGGGATTATTCCCAAGAATATTTCCAAACTCAACAACCAGTAGACGAGGAAATTACGTGTCTAAAAATTTATTAGACAATATGAAAATCAAACTCGAAGAACTTGATGCTCAAAATGAACAAATGAGAGAGTTTGTAAATAGGCAAGCTGAAACTCTATCAGATTACACACCTGTTGATCTGAGGAGTCGTGTGCAAGAAAATCTCATATCATCGAATTTTGATGAATTCGAGAGCTCCGAAATCACCAACTATCCCGATGATACTTTTTATTCAGCTTTACCAATTTCACAACATATCGACACATTAGCCTCTACCGATGAAATCATTGACCAATCAATGAATGAAGAAGAAGTAAGGGTGACAAATTGGTACTCTTGGGAAAACGATAACGTTGAAAATTTTACCCCCGAGACCAAAATGGTGAGACCAATAAGTACCATTAATGAAGAAGAATTTGCTTTGATCCCGAAATTCACCATTCCACAACCTTCCAACCCAATATTCTCAATAGACGAGTCATCTACCGGAAATTAACTACGAGCTGTAATAGATAATAACACCTCGGATTTCACCCAATTGGGTAATAGAGGTGAAAACTTTGATCTTGAGAATAAAAGGAAGGAAACGTTAGAAATTGTCCACCCTATAATATGTATGTCAGTGTATATTGATCCATTTGACCAAGAACCAGAAAAGAGACATATCCATTTACTAAAAGCTACACTTAAAAAAGAATTAAGTAGTGATATTCGGGTGGGTCTAAACTTTAAACCCATTGAAATATTTTATACCACCCGAGATGTAAATAAGTGGCTCACTATTTTAATTCGTGGAACTTATTCTACCGACTTCACATGTCGTCAGCTAAGTGTGGGGAAGTCTAACCCCACTTAACGTTAAATTAGGGGTTCGGGTTAGTGCATAACTCGTTAATAAAAATACATGATGAGTTAGGGTAAAAGACGTATTTTCAAAACTTAGATAACAGTTCAGAAAAGCAACCGTTTTTGAAGAAAAACATGTGTGATAAAACAAGAAGGAATGAACGATGAGGCGAACCATCTATCATTCGAAGAGCTTTGTAATTACAAACTGGGTATTTTCAATCACTTTTCTACACTAATCACCCTCATGAATTTATAATTAGAGTCTGATTTCATGCAAATGAGGGCATTGCATGATCTTAAGTGTGGGGAAGGGTTATAAATTCTCTCGGGTTTGCACTTAGTTTATTTGCCAAATTTTGTGAAAATTTTAAAAATTTTCAACTAAATGAATTTAAAATCATGTTTATATATATTTATGAACGGTGAAAATTAGGTGTTAATACCGAAATTATCGTTACCTCGGAAAGGACATAAATGGAGAAACACCCTAAAACGCTTGAATTCATTTAAAATGGAATAAAGGAGAATAAAAAGGCAAAGAAAGAAACTAAGTATGGGAGAATGTACCTAGTTATTCAATTAAAAACTATCTAGCACATGTTTCTGTAAAGTTTATTGCAGGTGTTTTTGTTTTGGACTAAATTAACTATTTTACCCGATGAAAGAAAAGAAAAGATGGATCTACACGATGAATCAATTCCATCATTAAAAGGAAGTAAAGTCTTCCGAAAAAGACACGCGCTTCTTGATTTAGGTCATGAAGTTGTCGTCCAGACCAGCTGTAGGTTGACGAAAAATCTAGAAAAGTCATCTCTAAAATCAGCAGGAAATCCACGGACCTCAGCATCAAACAGGGTCGCCATGTGGTCAGACTTATCCTAACCATGAGAAGGATTTATCTCGTACAATGGGGGGGGCACCGTACAAATTAGCTGGATAAGACTAATGAATCAGATCCCCAGAAAGGATAATCTCCTTAAAGATCAAAAATCAGCTTTTAAGACTGATATTACTCAATCCTTGAGATTGACCTTAAAGATTGAGAATTCAAACTCATGGAATTCAATGATATCTAAACTCGAGCTTGAACGAGAAAATATTTTGATCAAATTATAAACCGATTTGTTTTCTGAAAACCCATTTTCAATGCGTTCATTACCTTTGAACGTAAAATCCTAGGAATTCACCTGGAATTCATTAGGTCGGCTGAACCAAATCGAGTGTCAACCGTAAGAACGGTGGTTGCATAGCATGGTCGAAGACAAGACCTTGTGCCAGACCGAAAAATCATAGGGTGAGCTTTACTATTGCTCCTACCAAGGATAGTAATTGCGTCCGACACATTTTTGGACCATAATCAAATGCATGTCATTAGACATTGCCTTAACAGTTGCTTGTTCATCGCTTTCCTTTACAACTGGACGGTAGTTTGCCGAAAGGTAATATACGGGACAAGTGAACTGGACGTGTTGCTTTCCTAATACAAGGTTAGCAAGTGGGTAACACAAAACCACAAGTGTTGAGCTAAAATTTTCAAATCTGAAACCTACACAACCCACAAAAATATTTTGCAAACACCGGTGAAGGGTTATTCCGGAAAACTTATCTAGGGTAAAAGCTAGATTGAATTTTCAAAAGATCAAATGTTTTCATAAAGATGCAATTTCCTTAAGGATCTAAATTTTCATAGTTATGTGGGACTGTAAACCGCCTTTCAAATGTGCACTTTGCTTTGGAAACCGAAAGTAAATCGGCTATTTGATTGCAAGTGTCGTTGACCTAAACCCGAGGCAACTGTGGATGACACACCCACCTTTAACCATGGTTCTATCGTTATTATCATTGTTTATACCACCATATCAAAATCACTGATGTACAAAGTGTGATGAATAAAAAAGTGATTCATGTATGTTTTTATTTCAAGTTCTGTATTGCTTGAGGACAAGCAATGCTCAAGTGTGGGGATATTTGATAAGGCTAAAAAGGAACATATATTTCATAGCAATATCCCTCCTAAATAATAGGTTTTCATATGTAGTTGTATTATATTTTTATTGTAATTGTTTAAATAAATAAGTGCGAAGACAAAAGGCGAAAACGAAGATTTGAAGACAAAAACGTCCAAAAAGCTCAAATGTACAAGATACAATTCAAAAGGTTCAATTTATTGATGAAAAACGTCTAAAAATGACAAGAGTACAAGTTATAAAACGCAAAGTACATGATATTAAATTGTACGCAAGGACGTTCGAAAATCCGGAACCGGTACACGAGCCAACTATCAACGCCCGACTCAATGGACCAAAAATTACAAGTCTACTATGCACAAGAATATAATATAATATATAAATAATTATATTAATTATTTATATTTTATATTTATATATTTATTATGTCGACAAGCTAGGAGCCAAAAGTTTGTGAGCTGGATTTTCAAACTCCACGACTCGCGGAGTTTGAAGGCTTAAAACTCCACGACTCGCGGAGTTTGAAGGCTTAAAACTCCACGACTCGCGGAGTTTGAAGGCTTAAAACTCCACGACTCGCGGAGCTGTCAGAAATCAAAATGCCTATAAAAGACCACGAATTCTGCGAGTTTAAATAACATAATAATAATAATATTCCGTAGTATAATATAAATATATATATATATATATATATATATATATATATATATATATATATATATATATATATATATATATATATATATAGTATAGATTAGTGTTATATTAGATTAGTTTGGGTTATGTAAAATTTATTTTTACGGGTTTTAAAGTCGGAGCTCTGTTCGTGTACCACTACGCGATAAATAATCAATGTAAGCTATGTTCTCCTTTTTAAATTAATGTCTCGTGCATAAGTTATTATTATGCTTATTTGAGCCGAAGTAATCATGATGTTGGGCTAAAAATTAAAGACGGGGTAATTGGGCTTTGTACCATAATTGGGGTTTGGACAAAAGAACGACACTTGTGAAATTAGACTATGGGCTATTAATGGGCTTTTTATTTGTTTAACTAAATGATAGTTTGTTAATTTTAATATAAAGATTTACAATTGGACGTCACTATAAATAACCATATACACTCGATCGAACACGATGGGCTGGATATTTATATGTACGAATAATCGTTCATTTAACCGGACACGGGAATGGATTAATAACCATTAGAATTATTAAAACAGGGGTGAAATTATGTACAAGGACACTTGGCATAATTGATAACAAAGTATTAAAACCTTGGGTTACACGCAGTCGATATCCTGGTGTAATTATTAAACAAAGTATTAAAACCTTGTTACAGTTTAAGTCCCCAATTAGTTGGAATATTTGACTTCGGGTATAAGGATAATTTGACGAGGACACTCGCACTTTAAATTTATGACCGATGGACTGTTATGGACAAAAACCAGACGGACATATTAAATAATCCAGGACAAAGGACAATTAACCCACGGGCATAAAACTAAAATCAACACGTCAAACATCATGGTTACGGAAGTTTAAATAAGCATAATATATTTTATTTCATTTTTTCTCGTACTTTTATTTATTGTCATTTTAATTATTGTTATTTATTTTATATTGTTATTTAAATATCGTCATTTACTATACGCTTCGCTTAAAATATAAATCGACAAACCGGTCATTAAACGGTAAACCCCCTTTTTTATATTATTATATATAATTATATATATTTTGTACAAATATAGTTGTTTAAAAATATAGTGTGCAATAAGCCCGCTCCCTGTGGAACGAACTGGACTTACTAAAAACTATACTACTCTACGATTAGGTACACTGCCTATAGTGTTGTAGCAAGGTTTAGGTATATCCCATTTGTAAATAAATAATTAAAACTTGTGTAATTTGTAACGTATTTCGTAGTAAAATATAGTACTATCACGTACCCCCACGCTACGACATCAATTACCTTGAATAAGAAAGATAACCTACTGTATATAATAAAGGTTTCTTGATCTTAGATGATTACTTAGAATAGATTAGAAAGCTTGGAAGTAAATTAGTAAACTTGAAGGGATTTTTGAAGTGTTCTTGAAGTTTTCTTCCTATGATGATTATAGCTTGATTCTTGAAGTGATTTTTGATGAAGATGATGATTAACTACTGGAAAAATACGTTCATAATAGTGTGTGTGTGTGTGTGTTGAGAGAGAATTAGAAAGAGAATTAGAAGTGAAATGGAGTGAATGATGAGTGGTAATTGGTGAGTGGTGAGTGGGGTTAAAAGGAGTTCTAGTTAGTTGACTAGCTCATGGTAGAAGTTAAAATTGATTAGTCATACATGACATAATCAAGAGTGGAATCCCATGCTAGTTCCTATTGGTATATACTCATAGTAAGTACGTTTTGAAGCTGTGTATAATACGGGTAAGAATACGACTAGAATTCTTGATGAAAGAAAAGAATAGAAAAGTAACTGTAACCATTTTCGTTAAGTATGAGTGTTTTGATATATGTCTTGAAGTCTTCCAAAAGTATTTTAATACATCTAAATACACTACATGTATATACATTTTAACTGAGTCGTTAAGTCATCGTTAGTCGTTACATGTAAGTGTTGTTTTGAAACCTTTAAGTTAACGATCTCAATTAATGTTGTTAACCCATTGTTTATTATATCTAATGAGATGTTAAATTATTATATTATCATGATATTATGATATATTAATATATCTTAATATGATATATATACATTTAAATGTCGTTACAACGATAATCGTTACATATATGTCTCGTTTCGAAATCCTTAAGTTAGTAGTCTTGTTTATATGTATATAACTCATTGTTAATATACTTATGGAGATACTTACTTATCATAATCTCATGTTAACCATATGTATATCCATATATATATCGTCATGTCGTTTTTACAAGTTTTAACGTTCGTGAATCGCCGGTCAACTTGGGTGGTCAATTGTCTATATGAAACATATTTCAATTAATCAAGTCTTAACAAGTTTGATTGCTTAACATGTTGGAAACATTTAATCATGTAAATATCAATCTCAATTAATATATATAAACATGGAAAAGTTCGGGTCACTACAATATGTTGGTCAATAAATGTTTATCAAGCTAGGTCAGGTCATAGTGTATCACAATCCTAATGCTGGAGATCGACATACAAAAGTTATCCAAAGTCGTTTCAAAAAGTCAATTTTGACAATAGTTCAACAAAACGAGACGTACCTTATATAAGGATTCATTTACTCGGTTGGTAATATTCAAAAAATCCAATATATCAATCTTACAAACAAGTTGTTTAAATATTAATTGCAGATTCAAAAGCAATTCCAATTAACGTCAATTATAATTCAGTTGATCATATCTTTTAATCCGTTCATCGAAACTATTCGATATCTAAATGAAAAGTTATTGATTTTTCGCCAGCTTTCCAAAAACATGTATATCATATACCTTTTACCAGTAATATATGTATTTAATTCGTGATCTATTATAAACTATTTAATGACGAAATTTAGCATACACGTATGTATAAATATATATACTCGAGCACTAGACATGGATACACAATTAATATATTAAAGATAAAATATGAGTGCCTTACGTATCAATATTGAGATTCAATATTGTAGGAAAGTACGTAGACGTAACGGAGATGATAAACACTAGGTTTGATTCATAAATATACCCCCGAACATTACCCATAATTTCCTTAGCTCTATCCCACTTGAAAACCCATTTTGAAAGTGACACGCTCAAGACCTCGTCGTAGTATTTTATGTATAATATTAATACTACTACTAATAATAAGATTAATAATAATAATAATCTTAATAATAATAATAATAATAATAATAAAAATAATAATAATAATAATAATAACAATAATAATAATAATAATAATAATAATAATAATAATATAAATAAAATAAATAAATACAGAGTAAAAATGAATATATGTGTGTGTGATTAAGCCTGAACTCGCTCGAATTTATAGATGTTTGCTGATCCCTGTGGTCATGCGATCGCATGACTCTGGAGTGCAATACTCATGCGATCGCATGAGATCAATTGCCAGCTCAAATTGTTTTTGTAATCTAGCTTGTCGACATAATAAATAAATATATAATATATATAATTTAAATAATTAATTATATATTATATTAAATTCACGTGCATAGTTGATTTGTAATTTTAGTTCCGATAAGTCGTACGTCATCACTCGACTTATGTCCCGGTTCCGGTTTTTTAACGTTCTTTCGTACATTTAGAAAACTTGCATTTTATGTTTCGTGTCACGTACCTTTGTCAAAATATAGCCTTAAGTTATCCATAAACTATACCACTCAAAGTATATCTTAAACTTTCGAGTATTTTGGTCATTTACTTCTATAAATCATCGTCTCGCTATTTGTTAATATATATATAATATATACATTTTCATTTTGAAATAGTGTTTACTGTAGCAAAGTTACTGTAGCAAAGTTTTTTTTTTACTTTAGAAAATAGTGATTTTCGAAAACACTGTAGCTTTTCGGGTACTGTAGCAATTCAAAAATACTGTAGCAAATTAGTGTTTTACTGATTCATCTTAAACGTTTTAGTTAACTTATCTAAATATTAATTGAATCAATAATCGAATGTTAATATTGTTTACTAAATAACTTGAAATCATATATATATATATATATATATATATATATATATATATATATATATATATATATATATATATATATATATATATATATATATATATATATATATATATATGCACATTAAGTTATATACATATATTGTTCGTGAATCGTCGAGAACAGTCAAAGAATAATTGATTATATGAATATAGTTCCAAAACTTTCGTGACTCAACATTACAGACTTTGCTTATCGTGTCAAAAACATTAAATCATTTAAAGATAAAGTTTAAATTTGTTCGGAAATTTCCGGGTAATCACAGTACCTACCCGTTAAAGAAATTCCGTCCAGAAATTTGATCGTGGTCGTCATGGCTAATCATAAAAATGTTTTTATGACGAATATGAGTTGGTATTTAGAGTTTTATCACTATTGAGTAATATAGATAAAACGATTCGATTAATTGAAGAGTACGAGTGAAGCTATCCTAAAAGGAATGAAATGAGAACTAAAGTTTTGTCTTAACTTTTGACGTTGTCTTGGTTGAATTCCGGGATTCAAGGGATTTAAAGAAAATCTTCTA
The DNA here is from genome assembly GCF_046630445.1 of Rutidosis leptorrhynchoides. Taxonomy (NCBI): domain Eukaryota; kingdom Viridiplantae; phylum Streptophyta; class Magnoliopsida; order Asterales; family Asteraceae; genus Rutidosis; species Rutidosis leptorrhynchoides. Next base: position 45,595,850 of record NC_092333.1, read on the forward strand.
AATCTAAAAGATTTGATTCTTCGGTGAATAAGGAAATTAGGATCTCTCTAATTAAATGCGGAGATCTGCCTTGATTTCTCTATCAAATATTTCACTATAAATTAACTTCTTCTGGTTTGTCACTTTTACCATTCCTATACTTAATTCTCAAATTCAAAAGATTGTGAAAATGCTTAATCCAGTTCTGATCCTTGTCCTTATCCTTACTATCGCAACAATCATTCTCCTTTTCCAACTTCCACCAGAGGAATCTGCTTACTTCTACTTTGCTCTTGGGGTTATAGTGCTTTTAATTCTCCTGTGTCTTTATGTTGCGATAAACATTGATATTCACGGTTTGTAATTTATGCGTTGTTATCGGGTTTTATATCTCCCCTTATATTTCAATGTCCCTACTTCTGTCTTCTATAATCATTGTCATTCACAGTTAATACTCCCTCCTATTTGCTGTGATTTATACTCCAATTTCTATTTCGGAGCTTTGTCCCTTCGTTTCTTCTTCTTGTGATTAGGCATCTCTTGTAATGGTCCAGAATTCGCATATATAAATTTCGGAATGAACATTGTTAATGTTCTAGGAAGGAAATGATAATGGCACGGTCTTGATTTGTCAAATTACCAGAATTCAATGGAAACGATAGGACTATCAAGAAATTATGTTCTTGATACGTTTGGAGATGAGGTAGAATGTAAGAGTCGTGTAACATGACACATGATGACGATATGGTCTGTGAATCGTCATGTTCCATTAGAAACTCAGCATGACTTACTGTAATATAATCACGTTGATCAAGTGTCATTATATTATATTAACTCATGCTTCAGTTCCCAACACTACTTCAATAACATTCATAATTTAAGTTCAAACTTTTCAGATTTTAGAAACTAAAACAGTTTCCTTTCTGATGTAACACTGATATCGCAATGTAACGACCCGGATTTTTCCGATCGTTTACACTTATAAGATTAATATTTACATAAATTAAACCTTACCAACATGATAAGCAATCTAAATTGTTGAGATTTATGTTTTTGAAAAGAGTTTTACACAACGTTTGACCGTCCAATTTGACCGATGATATCACGAACTATATAACATACGATAATTATACGTTTGTGTATATATATGTATTTATATATATTCAACATGATCTAAGAATGTTTTAACATCCCATTGTGTATTAATAACAATGAGTTATAAGTATATTTTGAAACTACTAACTTAAGTTTTCAAAATGATAACTATACGTAATGTTTTTCGAAATAAATACTTATAACCTATAATATTTATACATGCATTGTATAGATATGTATTTTATCACTTTTAAAGGGCTTACATACATAAAACAATATAAGTATATTTACAAAAGATAGCTATATTTGAATCCTCGTTCCGTTTTCTCAAAGATTTCTATACGTACACCTAGGGTATAGGTACCCGTATCATACCCATCTTCTAGATGTATTTACTATTGGTATATACACATCAAATCAACCTTTTTAATCAGCCATGTTATTGCCTTATGTATAAGGTAATTGGAATTTGGAAGTTTGTTGACTAATTTCACAAGATTACAACATAAAAATTTGTCCTTGTTTTTACCATTCATGTTTTTAAAGGCTCTCCATCATTTCATTTTTAGCTCATCATCTCACTTCCAAATTACTCTCTAAAAACACCTACTTACAAGTCATAAGGAACCCATAACCATTCAGCTAGTATCCATGAAGATCTAGCCATAAAAACAACACTTAAATACCATAAGAAAATCCTTCCAAAAACACTTCAAAAATCCTTCCAAATTTACAAGTTTACTTCCAACCTTTTGATCCAACTCCACCACTCTTTTGGTTCTAGGATTTTACTCATCTTTTACAGCAATCTTGTCCAAGTAACTTGAGGTAGTAACCTTGTTCATAATTTTATTCGATTCATATTTATATAGCTATCTTATTTTGTGATATAAAATTTTAACAACAAGAACATAGTTTGAATGATTTCAAATTTGTTCGCAAACTAAATAGATTCTTCTAACTTAACTTTTAAAATACTTCAAGACTTGTAATATATCATAATGATATGCTAATTTAACAAGATACAACTTGTTTTTACAAAGAACACCTTAAAACTGAATCTATGTCGTCGGAGTGTAACCGGAGGCTGTTTTGGGTTGGATAATTAAAAACCATCTTGAACTTTGAATTAGAAGTTCATGTTCTGGAAAAATGATATTTCTTATGAATATGTTAACACATAAAATTTTCATGGTTTAATTCAAAGTATAAGTATTTTTAGAAAAATGACCATTAAATGTTGTTTTTATGACAAAAATGATTACTTTCATAAGATTCACCTAGAGTTTGGACTATAACCTATGATTCCGAATGTAAACCAAGGTATTTACAGTTCATATTCTTAAAATTTGACTCGATCCAAGGAAGTGGCAAGTTGAATCAACAAAAACGGAGTTGTAACGAAGAAACTACGACTAAAATAAGATCGGGTATCCAAAGCTTGTTTAACAACGAAAATAATTGGAGAAAAATTAAATAAATCATATCTTTCCTAATTAATATGATATTTCATATATATTTACTCATGATTTAATTTTATATATTTCAGGACCACCCGTAAACAACACGAGAAGATTAATCATAAGACCTCATGTACGTACGCAACACGTCATTTGACAACACGGTACCTTATGTACGCAACACGTCATTTGACAACACGGTACCGTGGGTCAAGATTAATTCCGATCAACATGAATACGATGGGGTCTTTATTTTTTTTAGCAACTAATTGTGGACTACTAACATCGGACTGCTAACTACGGACTAAGAAATTATTAAAAGTATTAAAAGTATATATATGAAACGTTTATTTCTTAAAAAGAAAATATGTTGATATATCATATATATGGTTAGGTTCGTGATATCTATCGGAGACCAAGTCGAGTTAAATACCTTCAAGACAAAAGTGAGTATATAGTCCCAATTTTAAACTCTAAATATTTTGGGATGAGAATACATGCATTTTATGATTTACGTTATGGACACAAGTGATTAAAAATATATATTCTACGTTGAGTTGTACCACTGGCATACTTCCCTGTAACTTGGTAACTACTATTTACATGAGGTATTGTAAACGCGAATCCTGTTGATAGATCTATCGGGCCTGACAACCCCAACCGGACTGGACGACCAGTATTCAACGGTTGCACAGTACTTCGTTTCGGTGACTACACTTGGTACGGTGTAGTAAGATTTCATAATAAAGGGAATATGCGACGTTGATTAAATGTTAAGTATGGTTATCAAGTGCTCAACAACTTAGAATATTTTTATTGAAACGTTTATATATGAAATCTTGTGGTCTATATTTATAACGCTGCCGGCATTAAACCTATATCTCACCAACTTTATGTTGACCTTTTAAGCATGTTTATTCTCAGGTGATAACTAAAAGCTTCCGCTGCAACATGTTGAATTTAAGCAAGATCTTGAGTATGCATATTTGTGTCAAAAATAAAACTGCATATCGGAGGATTTGTAATGTAAAATATGTTGGAGGTCGTATTGTTATTATCACATGTAAAGTTTGTAAGTCTAAGATTATCGCTAAACAATAATCATTATTAAGTTGTTAAAAACCTTGTATTTGTAATAAAAGCTATGGTTTGTATTGTAAAAACAAATGCAGTTTTTGAAAAATGTCGCATATAGAGGTCAATACCTCGCGATGAAATCATATGTTATTGTATTCGTCCTTATGGTTAAGGTCGGGTCGTCTCATGTGGTATCAGAGCGTTGGTCTTAGAGAACCAGAAAATTTGCATTAGTGTGTCTTATCGAGTTTGTTAGGATGCATTAGTGAGTCTGGACTTTGACCGTGTTTGATTTTGAAAAAAAATATTGCTTATCATTGTTGGTTAAAAATTAATATGTAAATATTATGTGATACTAATTTACTAGTTGTTATGTGATAGATGTCTGGCTTAGAACTTGTTATCACATTCAGTGACTCTGAACCAGAATCTTCAGATGGTGTTCCAGTCATTAACCTATCCGATGATGAAAACGACACCTTTGGGGAAGACTCACAAGTTCCGGATGAATCAATTGAAGAGGAAACGGAAAGTGATCCTGAGGAGGAAGAAATACAGGAAATTACGAAAGACAAGTTCGAACGAGGAAGGAAACGAAAGGCTACTGAAATGGAAAATCAAAATCCCGAGTCTAGAGAGGATGTTGTGGCACCAACTCCACCAGATACTTCCACACCTATTCCCGCTATTCCTATTAGTTCTATCCCGACATCCAGTTCTTCGGTTCCTCAGCCAAAACTCAGGGAGACAACCAGGATAACCTTTAAGCGATTTCTTTGAACACAAACGCTTTGGGTTAAATGATGCGCTGTTGTTTTAAACCATGGGATCATATAATGTTGTGTATAATATTACTAGTGTGGTTTGCTTAATGTTTGATGTAAGATAAGCATATGTAAAATAGTGAAGTGTGAAATGCAATAATTTTCCATGGTTAAGTATTATTTGGGTGGTAGTAAATGATTTTCATACTAAGCTATTAAGTATGAACTTTAACGGGTAGGTACTACCCTAAATATAATTATAAAACGCTAATAAGAAGAAAAGGCTTTTATAATAATAACTGGTTCATATTATTAATAAGCTACGATGTACTGTAAATACATACTACATCTATAATATTCCATGTGAATAATTATTTTTTTTTCATTCTTATTGAAGATTATGGCGCGATTGAACCGAATGACGGAACAAGAAATCCAGGAACTCATCAATCAGCGAGTGAATGACAGAATGTTATGGGTCGAGGCTGCAAGAGGTGCTGCAGTTAACCCAAATCCTCGTGTGGGGTGCACTTACAAAACTTTTCAAGGTTGCAAACCCTCATCATTCAGTGGAACAGAAGGACCGGTCGGTTTAACCCGGTGGATCGAAAAGATTGAGTCTGTGTTTAAAATCAGTGGTTGTATTGAGAAGGACATGACCAAGTATGCATCGTGCACCCTACAAGATAGTGCACTCACCTGGTGGAAAAACTATGTGAAGGCCGTAGGAGGAGATGTAGCTTATGATACTCCTTGGGAAGAATTCAAAACAATGCTAATCAACGAATATTGTCCAAGGAACGAGGTTAGGAAGTTGGAAGCTGAATTACGAAGCCTGAAAGCTGTTGGTACTGAACTCACCAACTACAATCAGCGATTCATGGAATTAGCTTTGCTATGTCCCGAATTGGTACCAACCGAAGAACGGAAGATTGAACTGTACAAAGACGGTTTGCCTAAAAAGGTCAAGGCAAATGTTACAGCATCCAAACCCAAGACTATTCATGAAGCTATCACCATGGCGAACGAATTGATGGACCAGATTATTCTGGATAAGAACACCGATGTCAAGACATCGGGAAACAAAAGAAAGTGGGAAGGTAATCATCAACAATCCAACAAGAAACAAGAAACCACGCAAGGTGCGGGTAGCGGTTCAAACTCAGGTTACAAAGGACGAAATCCTTTATGTAACAGATGCCACAAACATCACTCTGGTTATTGTAACGTGGTGTGCAACAATTGTAATCGAAAAGGTCATCTTGCTGAAGATTGTAGGGTTCCCGCTACAAATACAAACGGTACCAAGACTCCTGCCACCAATGCAAATAGAACTGCCTTGGCCACTGTTACTTGTTATGGGTGTGGGAAACAGGGTCATTATAAGAGCCAGTGTCCGAATCCAGAGAAGAATAATGGATCTGGACGTGGAAGAGCATTTGTTATTAATGCTAGAGAGGCGTGTGAAGACCCGGAGCTTGTTACGGGTACGTTTACCATTAATAACTTATCCGCATCTATTATATTTGATACTGGTGCCGATAGAAGTTACGTGAGTAGAGACTTTTACGCTAAATTGAATTGTTCTTCATTACCTCTAGATGCTAAGTACATGATTGAGTTAGCTAATGGTAAACTAATTAAAGCCGAAAAAATTTGCCGTGATTGTAAAATAAATTTAGCCGGAGAAACATTTAAGATTGATTTGATACCCGTAGAATTAGGAAGTTTTGATGTAATAGTCGGCATGGACTGGATGTCCAAAATAGGAGCTGAAGTTGTGTGCGCCAAGAAGGCAATTCGCATTCCTCGTAAGGATAAAACGCCAGTAATGATTTATGGAGAGAAGGGTAACTCAAAGCTAAAACTCATTAGTTATTTGAAAGCTCAAAAGTGCTTGAAGAAAGGGTGCTATGCTATCTTAGCACATGTTAATAAAGTCGAAACGAAGGAGAAAGTGAAGAGCATCAATGACATGCCTGTGGCAAGAGATTTTCCTGAAGTCTTTCCAGAAGAGTTGCCGGGATTACCTCCATTTAGATCTGTAGAATTTCAAATAGATCTAGTAGCAGGAGCTGCACCAGTGGCTCGTGCTCCATATAGACTTGCTCCATCTGAGATGAAAGAGTTACAAAGCCAGTTACAAGAATTACTGGACCGTGGTTTCATTCGACCAAGCACTTCACCGTGGGGAGCTCCGATTTTATTCGTCAAGAAGAAAGACGGATCTTTCCGAATGTGTATAGATTATCGTGAATTAAATAAGTTAACTATCAAGAATCGGTATCCACTACCGAGAATTGATGACTTATTTGATCAATTGCAAGGATCATGTGTTTACTCAAAAATCGACCTAAGGTCAGGCTATCATCAACTACGCGTCAAAGAAGAAGATATTCCGAAAACTGCTTTTCGGACACGCTACGGTCATTATGAATTTTTGGTCATGCCGTTTGGATTAACGAATGCGCCAGTTGTATTCATGGACCTCATGAATCGAGTTTGTAGTCCGTATTTAAATAAGTTTGTTATCGTTTTCATTGACGATATTCTTATCTATTCCAAGAGTGAGCAAGAGCATGAACAGCATTTAAGATTGGTATTAGAATTGTTAAGAAAAGAACAATTATACGCCAAATTTTCTAAGTGTGCGTTTTGGTTGAAAGAAGTGCAATTTCTTGGCCATGTTGTTAGTAGCAAAGGAATTCAGGTTGACCCAGCTAAAATTGAGGCCATTGAAAAATGGGAGACTCCTAAGACACCAACGCAGATACGCCAATTTTTGGGTTTAGCCGGTTATTATAGAAGGTTTATTCAAGATTTTTCCCGAATAGCTAAACCATTGACAGCGTTAACACAAAAAGGGAAGAAGTACGAATGGACCTTTGAGCAGGAGAGTGCATTTCAATTACTCAAGAAGAAGTTGACCACGGCACCTATTTTATCGTTACCTGAAGGGAACGATGATTTTGAGATATATTGTGACGCCTCGCGACAAGGTTTTGGTTGCGTCCTTATGCAACGAAAGAAAGTTATTGCATACGCATCCCGACAATTGAAGATTCACGAGCGGAATTATACGACGCATGATCTAGAATTGGGGGCAGTAGTGTTTGCATTGAAGATATGGAGACACTATTTATATGGAGTTAAATGCACTGTGTTTACTGATCATAAAAGCCTTCAACATATTTTCGATCAGAAACAGCTGAACATGAGGCAACATAGGTGGGTCGAGCTGATAAACGACTACGATTGTGAGATTCGCTATCATCCCGGGAAAGCGAATGTAGTGGCCGACGCTTTAAGCAGAAAGGAACGAGAACCAATTCGAGTACGAGCAATGAACATAAAAATTCGCATGAATCTCAACTCACAAATCAAAGAGGCTCAACGAGAAGCTCTTACTAAAGAAAATATAGGAAATGAAATAATGAAGAAGTATGGGAAACAACTCATTATGCGGGAAGATGGAATTCGATATTTTGCAAACCGTATTTGGGTACCAAAGTTGGGTGGATTAAGGAAGTTAATATTGAATGAGGCACATAAGACAAGATACTCGATACATCCTGGAGTTGGAAAGATGTATCAAGATCTTAAGACGCATGATTGGTGGCCTAATTTGAAGACAGACGTTGCAACATATGTTGGGGAATGTTTAACTTTTTCCAAAGTCAAAGCAGAACACCAGAAGCCGTCAGGATTACTTCAATAACCAGAAATCCCAGAATGGAAATGGGATGGTATTACCATGGATTTCATCACAAAATTACCTAAGACTGCCTGGGGTTATGACACCATTTGGGTAATAGTTGATCGTCTCACCAAATCTGCACATTTCTTGCCTATAAAGGAAACGGATAGAATGGAGAAACTATTACGATTATACATAAAGGAAATCGTTTCAAGGCATGGAATACCTATTTCCATTATATCCGATCGTGATAGTAGATTTACATCAAAGTTCTGGCAATCACTACAGGAGGCCCTAGGAACTCGTTTGGATATGAGTACCGCATATCATCCGCAAACTGACGGGCAGAGTGAAAGAACAATTCAGACTCTTGAAGACATGCTTAGGGAATGTGTGATCGATTTTGGAAACGGATGGGATAAATATCTACCATTAGCAGAATTCTCGTATAATAATAGTTATCATGCGAGCATTAAAGCTGCACCATTCGAAGCACTGTATGGAAGGAAGTGTAGATCCCCTATCTGTTGGAACGAAGTAGGAGATCGACAATTAACTGGACCCGAGATCATCCATGAAACTACTGAGAAGATAGTGCAAATCAAGGAGAAATTGAAAACAGCCCGTAGTCGCCAAAAGAGTTACGCCGATGTCCGAAGGAAACCATTATAGTTTCAGATCGGTGACATGGTTATGTTAAAGGTGTCACCTTGGAAAGGTGTAATACGTTTTGGAAAAAGAGGTAAACTGAACCCAAGGTATATAGGCCCGTTCAAGATCATCGAACGCATTGGACCGGTAGCTTATCGACTCGAATTACCACAACAACTCGCCGGAGTACATAATACATTTCACATCTCAAACCTTAAGAAATGTCTTGCAAAGGAAGATCTCACCATTCCTCTTGAAGAAATTCAAGTCAACGAGAAACTACAATTCATAGAAGAACCAGTCGAAATCATGGACCGTGAGGTTAAACGGCTTAAGCAGAGCAACATACCAATCGTCAAGGTTCGTTGGAATGCTCGAAGGGGTCCCGAGTTTACTTGGGAACGAGAGGATCAAATGAAACAAAAGTACCCACATCTATTTTCCGATGACGCACAATAGGTACAATTTTAAAATTTCAGGACGAAATTTATTTAACGGGTAGGTAATGTAACGACCCGGATTTTTCCGATCGTTTTACACTTATAAGATTAATATTTACATAAATTAAACCTTACCAACATGATAAGCAATCTAAATTGTTGAGATTTATGTTTTTGAAAAGAGTTTTACACAACGTTTGACCGTCCAATTTGACCGATGATATCACGAACTATATAACATACGATAATTATACGTTTGTGTATATATGTGTATTTATATATATTCAACATGATCCAAGAATGTTTTAACATCCCATTGTGTATTAATAACAATGAGTTATAAGTATATTTTGAAACTACTAACTTAAGTTTTCAAAATGATAACTATACGTAACGTTTTTCGAAATAAATACTTATAACCTATAATATTTATACATGCATTGTATAGATATGTATTTTATCACTTTTAAAGGGCTTACATACATAAAACAATATAAGTATATTTACAAAAGATAGCTATATTTGAATCCTCTTTCCGTTTTCTCAAAGATTTCTATACGTACACCTAGGGTATAGGTACCCGTATCATACCCATCTTCTAGATGTATTTACTATTGGTATATACACATCAAATCAACCTTTTTAATCAGCCATGTTATTGCCTTATGTATAAGGTAATTGGAATTTGGAAGTTTGTTGACTAATTTCACAAGATTACAACATAAAAATTTGTCCTTGTTTTTACCATTCATGTTTTTAAAGGCTCTCCATCATTTCATTTTTAGCTCATCATCTCACTTCCAAATTACTCTCTAAAAACACCTACTTACAAGTCATAAGGAACCCATAACCATTCAGCTAGTATCCATGAAGATCTAGCCATAAAAACAACACTTAAATACCATAAGAAAATCCTTCCAAAAACACTTCAAAAATCCTTCCAAATTTACAAGTTTACTTCCAACCTTTTGATCCAACTCCACCACTCTTTTGGTTCTAGGATTTTACTCATCTTTTACAGCAATCTTGTCCAAGTAACTTGAGGTAGTAACCTTGTTCATAATTTTATTCGATTCATATTTATATAGCTATCTTATTTTGTGATATAAAATTTTAACAACAAGAACATAGTTTGAATTATTTCAAATTTGTTCGCAAACTAAATAGATCCTTCTAACTTAACTTTTAAAATACTTCAAGACTTGTAATATATCATAATGATATGCTAATTTAACAAGATACAACTTGTTTTTACAAAGAACACCTTAAAACTGAATCTATGTCGTCGGAGTGTAACCGGAGGCTGTTTTGGGTTGGATAATTAAAAACCATCTTGAACTTTGAATTAGAAGTTCATGTTCTGGAAAAATGATATTTCTTATGAATATGTTAACACATAAAAATTTCATGGTTTAATTCAAAGTATAAGTATTTTTAGAAAAATGACCATTAAATGTTGTTTTTATGACAAAAATGATTACTTTCATAAGATTCACCTAGAGTTTGGACTATAACCTGTGATTCCGAATGTAAACCAAGGTATTTACAGTTCATATTCTTAAAATTTGACTCGATCCAAGGAAGTGGCAAGTTGAATCAACAAAAACGGAGTTGTAACGAAGAAACTACGACTAAAATAAGATCGGGTATCCAAAGCTTGTTTACCAACGAAAATAATTGGAGAAAAATTAAATAAATCATATATTTCCTAATTAATATGATATTTCATATATATTTACTCATGATTTAATTTTATATATTTCAGGACCACCCGTAAACAACACGAGAAGATTAATCATAAGACCTCATGTACGTACGCAACACGTCATTTGACAACACGGTACTTTATGTACGCAACACGTCATTTGACAACACGGTACCGTGGGTCAAGATTAATTCCGATCAACATGAATACGATGGGGTCTTTATTTTTTTTAGCAACTAATTGTGGACTACTAACATCGAACTGCTAACTACGGACTAAGAAATTATTAAAAGTATTAAAAGTATATATATGAAACGTTTATTTCTTAAAAAGAAAATATGTTGATATATCATATATATGGTTAGGTTCGTGATATCTATCGGAGACCAAGTCGAGTTAAATACCTTCAAGACAAAAGTGAGTATATAGTCCCACTTTTAAACTCTAAATATTTCGGGATGAGAATACATGCATTTTATGATTTACGTTATGGACACAAGTGATTAAAAATATATATTCTACGTTGAGTTGTACCACTGGCATACTTCCCTGTAACTTGGTAACTACTATTTACATGAGGTATTGTAAACGCGAATCCTGTTGATAGATCTATCGGGCCTGACAACCCCAACCGGACTGGACGACCAGTATTCAACGGTTGCACAGTACTTCGTTTCGGTGACTACACTTGGTACGGTGTAGTAAGATTTCATAATAAAGGGAATATGCGACGTTGATTAAATGTTAAGTATGGTTATCAAGTGCTCAGCAACTTAGAATATTTTTATTGAAACGTTTATATATGAAATCTTGTGGTCTATATTTATAACGCTGCCGGCATTAAACCTATATCTCACCAACTTTATGTTGACCTTTTAAGCATGTTTATTCTCAGGTGATAACTAAAAGCTTCCGCTGCAACATGTTGAATTTAAGCAAGATCTTGAGTATGCATATTTGTGTCAAAAATAAAACTGCATATCGGAGGATTTGTAATGTAAAATATGTTGGAGGTCGTATTGTTATTATCACATGTAAAGTTTGTAAGTCTAAGATTATCGCTAAACGATAATCATTATTAAGTTGTTAAAAACCTTGTATTTGTAATAAAAGCTATGGTTTGTATTGTAAAAACAAATGCAGTTTTTGAAAAATGTCGCATATAGAGGTCAATACCTCGCGATGAAATCATATGTTATTGTATTCGTCCTTATGGTTAAGGTCGGGTCGTCTCACGCGAAGAGATAAATGATTTTAGATAAGAATAGTTATGAAAATATCTTCAGAAATATCGAGGATATTTATAATGAAAGATACGATGATATCTTAGAATTTCTAATATCGAAAGATGATAAAGAAGATTTATACGTAAAGGTTTAGAGTTAGGAGCAAAGTATTCGTTAATGACTTCAGCAGATACCGAATCATTTGAATTCTTTGAAGGCAGGTTTAGTCTTTGTGATTTATCCACAGCCTCCTTCATACTTTGCTCAATCCATTTTCTAGTTCCAAACCTTCTCTTTTTCTGAGCTTTGCCAACACACTATTCTTTATCATCAAACTTTTGGCCGTTAAGGTCGTTTACAGTTTTTGCTGCTTCATCAGCATTTTTCCAAAATTCAGAGAACTAGTTTCGCAGTTTGGGGTGTTTTTCAGAAACTTCACATTCGAAGTATGTAAGTCTATAAGATAGACATTATATGTATATATATAACTGTTGGCGTAAAATTGCTGCGAAATTCGAAATACTGATTGCTAATTCCCGGTAGTTGGTATGGCAATTATTGTTACAAGATGTAGGTGAGTACATGATGGGGTTTCAATGAGTATAATGATTTTTCGGAAGGTCACAGATCAATGAAATTGTTGGTAAATTTACTGCTAATGTGGAGGAACATGAAAGGTTCCCCAGTAACAAGAACGTATATGTCAAGGTTATAATAAGATTAATCTGAAAAGTCGAAGTTGACTGGTTGAAAGTGTGGTAAAACTAGATACTTTGAAAAGGGATTGCAATATTATTTTCAGTAATAAAAATGCTAAAGGATCTTTCACATTTTTGAAGTCAAAGTATAGCTTTGAAAGATGTACAGATCTAAGAATGATGTCACCCGTTAAATCTTGACTTGGATTCTGATCCGTCAATATCAGAATATGTAATTGAATTTATATGGAAACGATTGTATATCGCTGTGAGCATAGTTAATAATTTTTGAATCAAAGTTGAAGAATGTACAGTATAACATATTAATTGTGAACTTATATATTTCCCGGGAATTACCTACCCGTTAAAGATTTCACAAGTAATATTTTGTACAAAAGAATTTTCATTACAGTCTTTATGAAAATATATGTATGTATATTTCTTCAGATGTAATACGGATTTAATGAGTTAATATCATATTAAGCTCATTTGATTTTCGGCTTGACTTAGAAATGATTAATCTCTAAAACATTAAAGATTACATAATCTTTGCGAAGTTTTTCACTAATGAAATCAACACTTCATTATTTATTCTTATTGATATTCCTCGGTGAAGGATGTTGGTGCTCGTGGAATTTTTGTGAACCTTACAAGGCACAGATGATGTTTTCTGGAAAGTTTCGAGTATATCGAAATTCAAAATGTAAAATCAATTATGTAATTGATGAATACACTTGGTTTATTATGAAATGGAATTCATTGGGTTGAAACAGAGATTGTAGTTAACAATGGTTAAGTTGTTAAGGAATGATGTACATCATTGCATATTAGTAATATGAACTAACCGAGTAGTACCTACCAGTTAAGATTCATACGTAATAGCTTAGTACGAAAAGATTTATTTTTATTTCAAAATTCATATATATTAAATTTACATAAAATTTCTTCAGGGGAAATGAGTTAATACTTCATCGGTTATTGTTGCTGGTATTTCTTGGTAACTACGGTGCGTATGACGTTGATGCTCGTGGAACAGATTGTGAAGTTGAGGTTTGCGATGCGGATGTTGTTGGTGGTGGTAATGGTACTGTTGGTGTTGTTGTCGGTGGTACTGTTGATGCCGGTGATGCTGCTGGTGCTTGTAACCTTTGCACCATATTCTCCAAAGCCACTACCCGAGCGCGAAGCTCGTTGACTTCTTCTACTACACCGGGATGATTGGCGGTTCGGACGAGCGGATGAATAAGATCCAGAATTTGAGATAGTATATTATCGTGACGAGATACTCTAGAAATGAGAGAGAAAATGGTGTCTCGAACAGGTTCGCCGGTAAGTGCTTCAGGTTCTTCGCCAAAAGGGCAATGTGGTGGATGGAAGGGATCACCTTCTTCTTGTCTCCAATGATTAAGTAGACTACGAACTCATCCTAAATTCATCCAGAATAGATGATGGTTAATTGGTTGATCCATTCAAGTTACACTGTCTTCGGAATTCAGGTGAATATCCATATCGGAATAACTGTCGGAGTTTAAGGAATTTGAACTAGATACGGGATCCATCTTGTATAATTAGGGAGATGATTTTTGATATGAATTAGATTATTGAATTTAGTTTGGTATTCTTCAATACATAATTTACATATGTATATATAATACCAAATTCCATAAATCACGGAGAAATTTTCGGAAGATGTCAGGAAAAGTTTACAGTAACAGATACGCTAAGATATAAATTTTTGTCTATACACTATTTATGCAATAAATGCAGGAAAACGTGTCTAGACTTAAGAATGATAAGCATGTAATTTCTGACAAGAAATGATAAGCAAAACTTTTAACATGCACACACGGTCGAAGTCCAGACTTACTAATGCATCTTAACAACTATCAGTTAGACACATTCATGCAAGACCTAGTTCGCTAGGACCAACACTCTGATACCAACTGTGACGATCGCTCCAAATCCATATGGACGAATACGTCATTCATCGATTTCATTGTGAGGTATTTGACCTCTATATGATACGTTTTATAAACATTGCATTCTTTGGAAAAGGTATACCATAATGAATATTTAAATCCAAGGTTTTAGACATCTGATGATTTCTACATATAGACAATCACCGTAAATGATAGTTTACAATAATACTTCCGTTGACAATGCAGTCAAAATAGATACATGATGATGGTTTTGTGAATGCAACGTTTTCTTGAATAAAGCATGTATGACTCCATGCACAAAGCTTGTCTAACATATAAGCAAACAGCGGAAGACTTCTAGGGAACCTGAGAATAAACATGCTAACAAGTGTCAACACAAAGGTTGGTGAGTTCATAGTTTTAATGTTTTTCATAATCTGTGTATAAAGGTGGATCACAAGATTTCAGTATTTTCATCCAGAAATGTTTATCAAAATACTCTACAAGATTGAGCACCCTGGTAACTAAACTTAACGTATATATAATTTGTACCCTTTGTATAATCATCATAATAGTACATGCAAACCAACGTGTACGCTTCTCAAATAGCATACGTCCGTAAAAAGGCTAGCGCTCTAGCTCGGACGGGGATATCAAGCCCTATGGATCCATATACTACTACTCGCGCCCACCAGTTCTTATAATCGGCAGTTACTAGTTACCAAAGCTAAGGGATTTTCGGTTCAAACTCAGTGTAGAATTTAGTATGTACTTGTATCCATTGCGTTTAAAATAAAGTGCATGTATTCTCAGCCCAAAAATATAGATTGCAAAAGCAATTAAAAGGGGAGCAAATGAAACTCACTTTAACAGCATATAAAGTCGTTCACCAAAATATGACTGAAACTCGGATTACCAAATAACCCTAGATCTCAACCTAGAGAACATATGTTGGTCAATAAATGTTTATCAAGCTAGGTCAGGTCATAGTGTATCACAATCCTAATGCTCGAGATCGACATACAAAAGTTAACCAAAGTCGTTTCAAAAAGTCAATTTTGACAATAGTTCAACAAAACGAGACGTACCTTATATAAGGATTCATTTACTCGGTTGGTAATATTTAAAAAATCCAATTTATCAATCTTACAAACAAGTTGTTTAAATATTAATTGCAGATTCAAAAGCAATTCCAATTAACGTCAATTATAATTCAGTTGATCATATCTTTTAATCTGTTCATCGAAACTATTCGAAATCTTAATTAAAAGTTATTGATTTTTCGCCAGCTTTCCAAAAACATGTATATCGTATACCTTTTACCACTAATATATCTATTTAATTCGTAATCTATTATAAACTGTTTAACGATGAAATTTAGCATACACGTATGTATAAATATATATACTCGAGCACTAGACATGGATACACAATTAATATATTAAAGATAAAATATGAGTGCTTACGTATCAATATTGAGATTCAATATTGTAGGAAAGTACGTAGACGTAACGGAGATGATAAACACTAGGTTTGATTCATAAATATACCCCCGAACATTACCCATAATTTCCTTAGCTCTATCCCGCTTGAAAACCCATTTTGAAAGTGACACGCTCAAGACCTCGTCGTAGTATTTTATGTATAATATTAATACTACTACTAATAAGAAGATTAATAATAATATTAATCTTAACAATAATAATAATAATAATAATAATAATAATAATAATAATAATAATAATAATAATAATAATAATAATAATAATAATAATAATAACAATAATAATAATAATAATAATAATAATAATAATAATATAAATAAAATAAATAAATACGGAGTAAAAATGAATATATGTGTGTGTGATTAAGCCTGAACTCGCTCGAATTTATAGATGTTTGCTGATCCCTGTGGTCATGCGATCGCATGACTCTGGAGTGCAATACTCATGCGATCGCATGAGATCAATTGCCAGCTCAAATTGTTTTTGTAATCTAGCTTGTCGACATAATAAATAAATATATAATATATATAATTTAAATAATTAATTATATATTATATTAAATTCACGTGCATAGTTGATTTGTAATTTTAGTTCCGATAAGTCGTACGTCATCACTCGACTTATGTCCCGGTTCCGGTTTTTCGAACGTTCTTTTGTACATTTAGAAAACTTGCATTTTACGTTTCATGTCACGTACCTTTGTCAAAATATAGCCTTAAGTTATCCATAAACTATACCACTCAAAGTATATCTTAAACTTTCGAGTGTTTTTGTCATTTACTTCTATAAATCATCGTCTCGCTATTTGTTAATATATATATATATAATATATACATTTTCATTTTGAAATAGTATTTTACTGTAGCAAAGTTACTGTAGCAAAGTTTTTTTTTATTTTAGCAAATAGTGATTTTCGAAAACGCTGTAGCTTTTCGGGTACTGTAGCAATTCGAAAATACTGTAGCAAATTAGTGTTTTACTGGTTCATCTTAAACGTTTTAGTTAACTTATCTAAATATTAATCGAATCAATAATCGAATGTTTATATCGTTTACTAAATAACTTGAAATCATATATATATATATATATATATATATATATATATATGCACATTAAGTTATATATATATATTGTTCGTGAATCGTCGTGAACAGTCACAGAATAATTGATTATATGAATATAGTTCCAAAACTTTCGTGACTCAACATTACAGACTTTGCTTATCGTGTCGATAACATTAAATCATTTAAAGATAAAATTTAAATTTGTTCGGAAATTTTCGGGTCGTCACACGCTGGCAGAAACCAACAGCCACCAGCATACGACCAACACCATCATCAGCCGCTGGCAGCCGCAATGACCACTAGACAGCCGTCAATAGTGCCAGCCACCTCAAACCACCGATGTCCGCCACCAACAGCCGCCATAGGTAGTTTAAAGTCGCTAGCAACCAATCACGGTACCCAGCAACTGCCAACCACCCAAAGGCTGCCGGAGAAGGTTACACCGCCAAGTTCAACAGGTTTCAACATAAAACACAACAACCACCGTCAACCATCATAACCCACTCCCGAACCTGACGGAAATCCGACCAAGGAGAAAGTAGAGTTTCACAAGGAAACTCGCCGCCTACTACCCAAAAAACCAGACCAACGACGGTGGAAGCCGGAGCCAAAAAAGGATAGCGGCGGTTGAAGATTATTCGGACAAAAAGCATAAAAAGTCGAACCACCGGCGAGGTGCCGGTGGTCGGAGAGGTGATCGAACGGAAGACTTACAAAATGGCGATGACAGAAGAAGGATGAAGCAGGTTGCAGCAAACCAAGATCAAAACCCTAGATCTAGATTGAAGAAGGAGAAGTCGTTCGTACGGAGAGAAAAAGAAGAGAGAGGTTTTGATTTACCAAGTACAGTAATAATGTATTGAAACATAAGAACTCTATGCTTTTATCAGTGAGTAAATTAAATACGGAGCAAGTCTTATGAATTAACGTATAGAATTTTATCTGCGACGGACAGTGGATACTCATCCGCCTGTGATATATAGGCGTGTACTAGTTTTTACCCATACCGAGGAATAAAATTTTATAATTTTCAATGGCTAATCATTATTCATTAAGCCGAGAAATCATGAATTTTTTAAGGGTGATGATATGTACATAACCATTTTTTACACATACACAACCAAACATGCTTTATAGTGTTGTACTGTATAACACTGTAAAGCATGTTTGGTTGTGTATGTGTAAAAAATTGTTGTGTACATATCACCCCCTAATTTTTTAATTATCATCCATTATTATCGTACTAATTGAGCCGAAATTCCCGAATTCAAGGGTATATACTTGTATCACCAGGCCACTAGGGTGTCAGTTAATTGACAAAATTTGAAAATATCCAAGAGTCAAAAAAGATAAACTAGATGTATTATAATCATTTAATGAGTGGGCACATTTTCATTACACATACATACATACATTTCATATTAATAAGATAAAATAAAGAAGTTGATAAGCTATAAAATTGTTAAATAATCAGCAACCGTAGAATTTGGACCCGCTGAATATTTGTTTAATTGCTATGCTTAACAAGTGGAATTTGTTTTATTGAAGCACACATGTGTTTACAAAGACACTTTAATTAATGTAATTATATAAGCAAAGTTTCAAGTTTAATGATTTCCAATTTGAATCATTATACCTATTAATAATAATAATTATTATTTTTAATTAAATAACAAAACTTATATAGAAAAAGATATATTCATCGAATGATAAAAAAAAAAAAAAAAAAAAAAAAAAAAAAAAAGGTAACAAGAATACAATTGGACCCACGACAAGATTCGAAACTAGAAAACACAGACCAAGAATACTAGTGATCTACTACTATCTACAATCGGGCCGAGCTGTAAACAAGAAAAAACAACAAAGCTGCTACAAAATACGGAAAAACTAATAAAAAACAACCACAAAAACCTACCTCTAAAAAACAACAAGATCATCAAACAAAACATCTACACAAACAATAAAATAAATCAGGCAAGAAAAAGACAAATAAAGGGAAACAAAACAAATCTAAGGCCCTTTAGTCCCCGAACTAGCCACCTTACCATCTACTTTGACTTACCGAACCTCCTTACCCGAACGATTTTCAAAGCTGTAAGATAAACCGTTTGATGAACCATTCCCGATCAAGGACTCTGTCGAAGGCAACAACAAACCTCGTTTTACAAATCCGTAAAAAAAAAAAATCCTAACCCGTTTTGTCCGACTCAAGCGCGTCATCTCATCCCAATGTAAGAAATCATGCACAACCTCCTTCTCTGTACGCTTGTTCAGCTTTTAATAAAAATTGTTATTCATCTCCCCGTTTACACCTCGAAGTAAAAGAGGCAACACACAAATTAATATGCTCCACATTAATTTCAAATTCAAAGGCTCCACTTGAGTTTCTACACATGGCCGTGTATATATATATATATATATATATATATATATATATATATATATATATATATATATATATATATATATATATATATATATATATATGTTTACAATGTATCTAAATTATAATTTTAGTATTATAACTTTAATTGATAATTTTTTATTTAATGTAATTGACTTATTTGAGAAAATTATATATATATATATATATATATATATATATATATATATATATATATATATACATACATAGTAGATGGATCAAATGAGAACTTTTTTGGTGTGAAAACCCTGAGAACTCAAAAATACACCAAAACACACTGAAATTCGATCAAAAAAATTGGCGGGCGAGCAAAAAACAACGAATTCTAGCAAAAATGGGGAAATTCGAGCAAAAAAAAGGCGGACGAACAAAAAATTGATAGTCGGACAAAAAAAAGGCGGGTGAACAAAAATGTGTTCTACATTTTTGAAATTCGAACAAAAAAATGTAGAACACATGATAGTCGAACAAAAATGTGTTCTACATTTTTGAAATTCGAACAAAAAAAAAAAGACGGGCGAACAAAAAATTGATAGTCGAACCAAAAAAAAGGCGGACGAACAAAAATGTGTTCTACATTTTTGAAATTCGAAAAAAAAAATTTTTTGCTCGACTATGATTTTTTTGTTCGTCTGTGTTTTTGATTTTTGCTCGAATTTCCTTTTTTTGCTCGCCCGCGCACCTTTTTTGCTCGAATTTCAGTCTATTTGGAGTGTATTTAGAGTTCTCACAATAAAAAAGTTTTCACTGAATCCTCTCCCTTTATATATATATATATAAAAGTGATCTAGTGAGAACATTCTCACAAATAATTAAAATGAGAACAGTGATATAAATGGAAATTCAAGTTTATCTTTTAAGATTTATTTTTTCATAATTATTGTTTTCAAAAAATTCGTTCCATTTAAATTTGATTATTACGATTGAAAACAAAACTAGCTTTTAAGAGCTCGTGCGTTGCACGGCGACTCTTAATCAAAACTGTTGAGTAAATCAACCATTGAAGTGTAACATGAGCTGCTCATCCTAATTCTATGTCACTTACAATCTTTGTCAATCAACATAATGATGTCTTCCGATTGACAACAATACATACAAATTACAAATATAACATCAAACTAAAGAGACGAATTATATTTCATGGCTACCAAATATACGTGTTACAAATTAATAAAGTTGATCGACAAAACACTAAAAAGATAAAAATAAAATTAAAGAGTCTGTGCGTTGCACACAACAGCTCTATGAGTTGTCACTTGTGAATTGACCAACCATGAATTTGCAGGTAACTTTGTGAATTGGTCACCTGTGAATACATTGAAATGTAGGCTGACATTTTTGACAAATATAAGTTGACTTTGACACATTAAATTATAGGCTGACTTTGACACATTAAATTATCTGCTGACTTTGACACATTGAAATAGGTCAAAATTAGTCAACACTCATATGGGCGATTCAAAATCAAACAAAAATTTGAAAAAGGTTTTTTTTTCTCTGGTAATCATTATATATTAAGCAAAGTAATATATACAACTAACAAAAAATTAAACTTATATCTGTACCCGTGATGAACAAAAATTTAAGCTTTCGAGTTTTTGATTTTACTATTAATAGCAATGTAAAACCGTTAATTAATCCATCAAAAGTTTAAGTTACCTGTATGTACACTACATACATATACATCATGTATATATGGATTAAAAAAAGGGAGGTGATACTCACATACCCAAAATTGATTCATCCACACTTTTTAGCACAAAATTGACAGTTATACCCCTAAGTTTATCTAGGGAGTTGAACCTCTATAATTGTAAATTAAGGGTATAATAGTAAGTTGGTGTGTATGGATCAATTTTTAGTGTGTGAGTATCATCTCCCTTAAAAAAAATAGGTTTTGATTCCAGCATCCGAACTCGCATTCTAATGTGCTAGCGACCCCTCCTTTAAAGCGTTTAAGGTAAAGGCAGCAGCTCGGGAAGCTTCTGTCGTGCGTCTTCCTAACCTTGAAATAGGTTGTATGATTTACTATTTATTGTGTATATTAATTAATATTTTCTTATATGTTTAATAATAAAAATAGATACTAAATATAAATAATAATAACTAAGATAATTTTTTTGACCCATTTGACCCACGGCCCGTTTCTACCATTTACCCAACCTGACCCATTTGGGCCGTAAAAAAATCTGGTCCATGACCCATTTCAACCCTGAACAGTTTTGACCCGTTACCCAAACCGAACCAATCTGACCCGTTTGCCAGGTATAGGTAGTACACATTAAAGACATAGAAAAATGAAAAATGGGAAGATTAATGGAAACAAACCTCATATGGAGCTCGACAGGTAGTAAGAGCATCATTTTCATTAAAAATAACCTTATAAGACAATAATGAATCAACTGTTTCAGTAAGTTGTTTTCAAAATTCTGGACTTCTAAAGTCATTTTCGGTCACAAGAAGAATCTTATTTTAGCATTACAATTGCAACATAAGACTTAAAAAAATTATAAAAATGTTAAGAAGTATATAAAATAATTTCAAAGCAAGTAGATATGCAAGACTAAAATGAACCTGACTGAATAATGTATCATAAAGTGCCATGAGACCGTCTTGTCCAACGGCTGCACACGCCTTACCATCAAGCTCAGCTTGTGGTTTTTGAAGGTCAGCAAAGCTTCGAATAAATAAATTAACATTATGTCAGAGTAAAAAAAAATGTAAAAGAACAATGTAAGTAAAAAAGACACAATGATAACAATTTTTTATGCAAATTAGAGTTCATGTTGCGGTTATATTAGGTGAGTACCTGCTGTGGACTGATTTCCTGTACCAAAGCCGTTGTCGACCAACACCAACAGCACCTGAGGAAATCAAGATAACCTCACATCCATGAGAATTTAGTATTTGAATCTGCAGTTAAAAAAAGGTTAATAATAAGTATAATACACAACATGGTGAAAACGTAAACAAAAATGATGACACAATAATAGTGGTAAAATAATAAAACAAAATATGATGTCATTTTATACCTGCTCACAAAGAGCTGTATTGGTTGTGATATGTGTTTTGAAATTTAAGTATTAGCCTGAAAAGCTTAATCACAAGTAAATTCTTGATTAGTTCATGAGGGATATATAGTATCTAGCAAAAATACCAAGCAGATTATACATTTTTAGAATTTGTTTAATCAAAGATTGAACCGTGTGTTGACTAAAACCATGACAACAATATTTTTGTTTGCATAAAACTTAATATCGTTGAACCCCACATTTATTGGCATGATCACAACAATGTTTCTAGTCAGAACTTCAAACAGTACTCTCAAACAACACCAAAGAGATTGAATTTCCTTTGATACAAAATGAAAATATGAAACAAAAACGCTATAGAATACCTTTACTACAAAAACACTCAGAAATTCCACTGCAATCGTGCAAACAACAGAAAAACAAATAATGAGATACTACAAACTGCTTAAAATAAGAAACACAAAAGAAAAAAAGTACTCAAATCAAAAACTTAAATTACAACTAAAGAGTGAAATTACCATACATGATGTGCAGAATTCTTCAAATTGTTCCTGAAACATGATATGATAAAAATCATATTATTTCAAACATAAAATTTAAAACTAACACGATATTAGTTCAATCATTACTGCAGCTTTCATATATTCTTTCAAGCGTTTAATCAAACACTTAGTGGGCAAAAATAAACCATCATTCAATCAACACATTCGTATACCTCAAACATAGCTTATAAACATCAAACCACAACACAAATGTAGGTTATACAAAATCTAAACAGAGCTTACCTCACGATTTACACCAAAATTGGGCAACATTGACGGATCATATCATGCGAAATTGGTCTTGACTGCTCCAACAATGTTGTTCCATTGAACCTGCAATTTAAACACTGACATTAAAGGACGGTGTTCATATAGTCGTTCGATTCTCAGAAAAAAAGCAACATAAATAGATCGGATAACATAAAAAAAGCAATATAAATATATGTTTTTATTGGACGTCATACGCTTACAGATGTATTCACAGGAGTTCCTTCCGGCCAAGATAGGTATACCTCCAATACCAATAAAATTAGAACCGTTTTGTTCATAAAATTACGACGACTAAAGCTGGTGTAGCGTCGAATGTTATTAACGTGGCCGAAGGCCATAATATCCTGATGTGTCGCACCGGTTCAATTATTTTGGAAGAGAGAGAAAGTGCAGAAAGGGATAGATTGGTAAGAGAAAGTACACAGAGGGGTGGAGTGATTGGGTCTGCGATTTTGTGGATTAACAGTTAATTGGTAGTTTTATTGGGACACGTGGCATTTGGTGATAATTAACTAAAAATAATCCGGGTTATTGTGAAGATTAACACGTGGAGGTTAATTAAGGGTGTAATTAGCATGGTGACACGTAGGTTGGGTCCCTCACGCTTTATGTGAGGAATAGATATACGGAGTAAAAAATATCTCCGAATCCAACATATTTCATTACTTTAAATATGTTCAAATGCGAAAGAAGCAATTTTATTCGGATGAAACTTATATAACTAAAAACTAATATTTGAAAAAATAAGGATGCATGAGATAAGGATGCCTGAAATAATTATTTATCAATGGTGATATATATATATATGAGAATCGAGCAATAAACATGAAAACAAGGATACATCGTACGTGCATCCGGTTCAAATTTTTGCTCTTGTCAAAACACTTAATCTTGTACACCATTCTTAACAAAATCAAATATCGTTAAAACACTCAAAATTACACTCAAGAGTCGTTGTGGATGAACCCGAGAGTGTTAATCCATGTTTTAAGAGGGTTGCATTGATTGAAGATGAATTGTCTTGACAGGCATCCATCATAAAATTTGGATGCTGAAAATCTAATACAGTGACAACGATGCATCTTGCATCTCAATATATCCTTTAATCATTATATCATTATGTCATATATCCAATGGATACCGTTGTAAATCATTCAGTCATATATCGAGTGGATGTATAACAATAGTATATGCATATAGAAATATGAAATTAAAGAATTTATTGTTTTTAAAATAACTGAATTAAATGATGGAAGAAGTCAAGGGATGTGTAGGTTTTAACGGTTTGCATTGCCAGAATTTACGGGATTGAATTAACATGTTTAATTTACGGTTAAAGAATTAATCATCATTAATTACCTTTTATACCCTTTTGATAATTATTTTAGAGAAATACATATTTAATGTTGATCATAACAATCAATGGTCAAGATTTGTTCTCTCAAAGTTTAAAATGAGAACATTATATATATATATATATAGTGAAAGGATTCCTAGAGAACTAGAGTATGTAGAGAACCCGTAGAACTCGTGTAGATTCAGTAAATCTGCAGCAAATTGACAATTTTTTTTTTTTTTGCAGATTTTTTTTCTGTGCAGATTTTTTTTTTTTGCAGATTGGGTCAATCTGCGTGCAGATTGGGTCAATCTGCGTGCAGATTGACAATCTGCACAGAAAAAAAGTGAATCTGCAAAAAAAAAAAAAACTGCAAAAAAAAGGTCAATCTGCACACAAAAAAAGTCAGTCTGCACAGAAAAAAGTCGATCTGCAAAAAAAACGCAAACTGACTCAATCTGCACGCAGATTGACTCAATCTGCATAAAAAAAAAGTCGATCTGTAAAAAAAATGGAAAAAAACGTCAATCTGCAAAAAAAAAAAATCTGCACAGAAAAAAAATCTGCAAAAAAAAAAAAAAGTTTTGTCAATCTGCAGCAGATTTACTGAATCTACACGAGTTTCATGGGTTCTCTACTACCTTTGGTTCTCCATGGATCCTCACCCTATATATATATATATATATATATATATATATATATATATATATATATATATATATATATATATATATTCAAATAAAAAAATATATAAATAACTAAATTTAAAAGATAACTAAGACACAATCACATTCGAATATCTCTAAATTCTTTCAATATACGTGTGTGCGTGCGCGAGTAATTTATAAGATAACTAATAATGTGTGTTTTTTTGTGAAAATTTCCATCTAGAATTATGCAATTATATTTCGGGTTAAATAGCTAGTTTAGAAAGAGCTAGCCCATGAAGTGTTCAATCATGGCGTATCCTTTAATCTGTGTTTTGTTTTAACTTACTGTTCCTTCAAACTATTTTATCAACATTTCTTTTATTTAATTTGATTCTGAAAAATTGGCAACCGTAAAATGTATATTAATGTTTGCTCGTTTCACATGAAAGAAAACGACATTAAATCAAGGACAAAATACGAGATTTGAAAGACCATCTAATCTAATTTTATTTGTGAAAAAAGCATGCAGTCATATTCTTTGTTCTATCTTATTAACGAAACCAGCCAGCTTATTAATTAGCCATGCGAGAATAGGTTACAATATATTATAAGCCTATGCAATGATATAATGATATATTCATACTCATGTCGGTTAGTTTGGAATCGCTTTTGTTGTTTTTTGGGTTGTTGTCGTTTGTTGGTTAGATTTGAATTATCGTATTAATTCTTGTATTTGAGTGTGTTTCGGGATCGTATTAGTGCTCCGGTTCCTCAAAGTTCGGGTTTAGTTAGTTTTTTCTCTTTGTTTAGTGATATGGATCGTCTACTGCTTCCGAGGCTCTGAGCCTTGAAATGCTTTTGGTTCATTAATATCATTGTTCGTCTTTTTAATCTATTGATGAAAAGACTTTGATTTAATGTCTCAAATTAATTTATTTTCTAGGGAAATGAAAGAATTAATTTGTAACAACTTATAAAGGAAAATTAACCAATTAACATAGGAGAGAGAGAATAACTAATGAGACAAATGCCTCTTAAAATTTTTTAAAAAATAAAATACAATTATTATATGAATGTTAAACAATATGCTTTAAAATTTGTGCATGTGTTCATTTGGCGTTATGTAGAAGATTGTACAATTTGTTTAAAGTTTTTACATATGGTCATGTGAATATTTTATCATAAGGTTGTACATAATGTTTTAAATATTGTACATATATTCATGATGTTTTTACCATAAGGTTGTACATAATGTTTTTAAATATCGTACATAAGGTCATGATGGTGTTTTATCATAAAGTTGTACATAATGCTTCATATATTATACATTTAACATGTCAATTTTTATTAAATAAAATGAATTACTTTAATGACATCGTCATGGAGACCTTAAAATCTTTTCTTTTTATTTTTGAATTTTTTTTAAACTTTAATAATCTTTAATTATGATATCATTATTATAGAAATTTATTTGATATTATATATATGGTAAATTGATAATATACTAATATGTTATAGAACTAAAATCAAATATGGTAATATTCATAAAACTAGAACTAAATCTAACTAAATTTGTTAAGGTTCAGGAATAATGAGTAAAAATGAGATGAGTGGAGTATTCGTATATAAACCATTTATTTATAAATTACTGTATGACAATTTTTGTTAATTTTCAATAGTTCTTTAACTTACATTTATTGCACTACTACAAAATCTGGAATAAAAACCTCATAAGAAAATCTCTTTTTTAAGAAGTGTGATATAGAGATCGGTTTTAAAAACTAACGAAATTTGGAACTTATTTTTAATTCAAAATATGTCGCTATTCTTAACTTTAGAATCCAACTTTTTTCAAACACCGGTTTTTAACATTTGAAACCTATTTTTTCATAAATTTCGTCAATTATTTCCAGCAAAAAGTGCCAGGTATATGAAAAATCTAATAAATTGATCATCAAAACCAAAGTCAAAACCTAAAATTCTCCTCCTCATCTTTTTCTCTCCAAGTTCAGTACTCGTCACTTCCATTTCCATTAAAACTCTGGATAAAACATCTCCAAGTTCAGTCTTCACTTCCATTTTCGTTAAACCCCAAATAAAACATCTTCATGAAAAAAATTAGACATTTTAATGGCATTTATTTTGATATTAACTATATATAATTATTCCTATTATGATGCTTATTTGCTTGTGCTCACAGGGTTAAATTCATACGGAGATCTATCTTTAGGCCTTTAATATTTTTGCGTTTTTAAATTCAAAGTTGTTTCTATAGAAATCTAATTTTTTTTTAGAACGGCAGCATCTATAGAAATCTAATAATGCATTTTACAAATATATTCATATTGGTATATTATTTTTCTTTTTTTATTTGACGAAAAATCAAAAAACTGATTATATTTGTTCGGCGTGATTATACTTATTCTATGAGACCGGTTCTAAAGGGGCGGCAGTTTCTTGTGTTAGATGATATGACCAATTTTTAACAGAAGGTAACGGAATTAGAATTAACGGAGCTTCAATAAGAAGCGTTAGTCACAAAAGTGACTAGATGTGAGAGGCGTCAACACCACAAGCCAACCAATCAAATTTTTTCTTTATTATATTTTTATTATTATTTTATTTTTTCCTATGCAAGCTAGCAGGCTCCTAGTAGCGAAAGTGTCGGGGCATTCAGCTCAATTTCCTATCAGATTTTTCCACATTACTTTACAGGAAACTAACACAAAAAACTGACACAACAGTTAAAAAATGTCAGAAACTGATCTTGCAATATCACAAGGATTTTTTTTTTTTTTTTTTTTTTTTTTTTTTTTTTTTTTTTTTTTTTTTTTTTTTTGGCCAAAAAGTACATAAACCGCCTCTTATATTACAGGTACTATTAGAAATGGTCTGATAGTCGTGCATGTGTCTCAAATGTCGAATTTATGCTATAAAATAAGTTTTACTGTATTTATTTATTTTCTTTTTTACGCCTAATCTGTATTATACGGAGTGCTAATTTCCGTTTAATGTGATGATACATTGATAATTTACATGTATGGTCCGAAACATAAATTTCATGAAAATAACAAAAAACTATAACCTATAGTTATTTTTGCAAAATCAAATATTGATCATTAATAATTAATAATTATTACTCGTCAAATTTCCAACTAACACATTCTTCAATCCCAAAAAATTACAGGTTAAAATCAAGTTATCGTTGACAAAAGAGACACAAACATTCACAAATTATACGAGTCATATGTTAAAGTTGAGTGTTTAAAAAACTATATGTAACGTACCAATTACAATCAAATGATATATGTCGTCCGTAATAATCATGTCGTAAACTAATTTCAACTTTGTATGTGTTTTTGGACATATGTATTTGTCCTAACAATATATTGAATTCAATATTAATTTATTAATTCATTATTCAGTCTCGCTGAAGTGCGAGTTATAAAACATAATAATAATAACAAAAAATCTATAAAACATTATAATAATTAGTGTAGTTTATTACTAAGTCAAACATTATCTATTACTGTGTAATATTTACCTTGATAAAACAAAAAAAATTAATGAAAATATATCTTCATCCTATTCAAAAAATGAATTCTCTTTATCAGTACGTTTCCTTTATAGCGATATCTTCGTACTAATATAAGCATAATGATATGATTTTTGCCATCCATCGAACGGGTCAAAAAACTTGGTATATATATATATATATATATATATATATATATATATATATATATATATATATATATATATATATATATATATATATATATATATGGGTAGTGATTCTATGAAAATGTTCTCATATATATATTTTGATGAGAACACTTTACAGCCATTGAATGAGTTTTGATCAATATTATGCTAATTTAAATTAGGAAAAGATAATTGAGGGTATTAATGCCAAATAATACGTCTGATCCAATTTAAAATTACTTCCGATCTAAATGTAAATAGCTTTCAAAATTCAAAATTTTTGTCAAGAATAGAAATTTTTAGTAATAAAACGGGTTCCTTTTGTCAAGAATAGAAACCTATTTTTCGTAGCAACCTCTAGAACAAACAAAAGGAATCAGTTCTTACACTTTAGATACCCCTACCTATAAGAACCTGTGTTAAATAAAATCGGTTTCTAAACCCCTTAATCCGGTTCCTAAACCCCTTAATCCGGTTCCTAAACCCCATTTTGTAGTAGTGTTGCAAGGGTTAAAACTAAAGCATCATATGTTACTTGGAAATTTTGAATCATTTGTTTTATTTAGTTAAGATTTTGTTCTTAAACCCCATTTTTTGTCGCATCCTTATTTGACGTGCATAATTCTTTCAAGTATGTTTCATTTGCCGCAACTTCGTTTTAATGAGCATTCTTATTATTTTTATTCCTTTTCGGCCGGAGGGTTTTTGGAAGCAATCTCTCGATTCTCGAGTAGGAGGGACAACCTTTTCTAGCCGCGGGTTCTATGCCCGCGGGTGGATTATTCTAATCTGGGTTATGAGGAATGATTGTCTACACATTGTAGTGACCCGAACTTTTCCATGTTTATATATATATTAAATGAAATTGTTATTTACATGATTAAGTGTTTCCAACATGTTAAGCAATCAAACTTGTTAAGACTTGATTAATTGAAATAGGTTTCATATAGACAATTGACCACCCAAGTTGACCGGTGATTCACGAACGTTAAAACTTGTAAAAACTATACGATGACATATATATGGTTATATATATAGTTAACATGATTTTATTATAAGTATGTATCTCATTAGGTATTTTAACAATGAGTTATATACATAAAAATGAGACTATTAATTTAAGAAACTCGAAAACGATATATATAACAATTATCGTTATAACAACGTCTTACTAGGTACATATGAATCATATTAAGATATTGATACACTTGGTTAATTATGTTAAATGATAAGTAAATATAATATTAAGTGTATTAACAATGAAATACATATGCAAAAATAAGACTACTAACTTAATGATTTCGAAACGAGACATATATGTAACGATTATCGTTGTAACGACATTTAACTGTATATATATCACAGTAAGATATATTATATATCATAATATCATGATAATATAACAATTTAACATCTCATTTGTTATAATAAACAATGGGTTAACAACATTCAACAAGATCGTTAACCTAAAGGTTTCAAAACAACATTTACATGTAACGACTAACGATGACTTAACGACTCAGTTAAAATGTATATACATGTAGTGTTTTAATATGTATTCATACACTTTTGAAAGACTTCAAGACACTTATCAAAATACTTCTACTTAACAAAAATGCTTACAATTACATCCTCGTTCAGTTTCTTCAACAATTCTACTCGTATGCACCCGTATTCGTACTCGTACAATACACAGCTTTTAGATGTATGTACTATTGGTATATACACTCCAATGATCAGCTCTTAGTAGCCCATGTGAGTCACCTAACACATGTGGGAACCATCATTTGGCAACTAGCATGAAATATCTCATAAAATTACAAAAATATGAGTAATCATTCATGACTTATTTATATGAAAACAAAATTACATATCCTTTATATCTAATCCATACACCAACGACCAAAAACACCTACAAACACTTTCATTCTTCAATTTTATTCATCTAATTGATCTCTCTCAAGTTCTATCTTCAAGTTCTAAGTGTTCTTCATAAATTCCAGAAGTTCTAGTTTCATAAAATCAAGAATACTTCCAAGATTGCAAGTTTACTTCCAAGTTTTCTAAATCCATTCTAAGTAATCATCCAAGATCAAGAAACCTTTGTTACTTACAGTAGGTTATCTTTCTAATACAAGGTAATAATCATATTCAAACTTTAATTCAATTTCTATAACTATAACAATCTTATTTCGAGTGGAAATCTTACTTGAAATTGTTTTCGTGTCATGATTCTGCTTCAAGAACTTTCAAGCCATCCAAGGATCCTTTGAAGCTAGATCTATTTTTCTCATTTCCAGTAGGTTTATCCAAGGAACTTGAGGTAGTAATTATGTTCATAACATCATTCGATTCATACATATAAAGCTATCTTATTCGAAGGTTTAAACTTGTAATCACTAGAACATAGTTTAGTTAATTCTAAACTTGTTCGCAAATAAAAGTTAATCCTTCTAACTTGACTTTTAAAATCAACTAAACACATGTTCTATATCTATATGATATGCTAACTTAATGATTTAAAACCTGGAAACACGAAAAACACCGTAAAACCGGATTTACGCCGTCGTAGTAACATAGCTGGCTGTTTTGGGTTAGTTAATTAAAAACTATGATAAACTTTGATTTAAAAGTTGTTATTCTGGTAAAATGATTTTTATTATGAACATGAAACTATATTCAAAAATTATGGTTAAACTCAAAGTGGAAGTATGTTTTCTAAAATGGTCATCTAGACGTCGTTCTTTCGACTGAAATGACTACCTTTACAAAAAAGACTTGTAACTTATTTTTCTGACTATAAACCTATAATTTTTCTGTTTAGATTCATAAAATAGAGTTCAATATGAAACCATAGCAATTTGATTCACTCAAAACGGATTTAAAATGAAGAAGTTATGGGTAAAACAAGATTGGATAATTTTTCTCATTTTAGCTACGTGAAAATTGGTAACAAATCTATTCCAACCATAACTTAATCAACTTGTATTGTATATTATGTAATCTTGAGATACCATAGACACGTATACAATGTTTCGACCTATCATTTCGACACATCTATATATATTTCGGAACAACCATAGACACTCTATATGTGAATGTTGGAGTTAGCTATACAGGGTTGAGGTTGATTCCAAAATATATATAGTTTGAGTTGTAATCAATACTGAGATACGTATACACTGGGTCGTGGATTGATTCAAGATAATATTTATCGATTTATTTCTGTACATCTAACTGTGGACAACTAGTTGTAGGTTACTAACGAGGACAGCTGACTTAATAAACTTAAAACATCAAAATATATTAAAAGTGTTGTAAATATATTTTGAACATACTTTGATATATATGTATATATTGTTATAGGTTCGTGAATCAACCAGTGGTCAAGTCTTACTTTCCGACGAAGTAAAAATCTGTGAAAGTGAGTTATAGTCCCACTTTTAAAATCTAATATTTTTGGGATGAGAATACATGCAGGTTTTATAAATGATTTACAAAATAGACACAAGTACGTGAAACTACATTCTATGGTTGAATTATCAAAATCGAATATGCCCCTTTTTATTAAGTCTGGTAATCTAAGAATTAGGGAACAGACACCCTAATTGACGCGAATCCTAAAGATAGATCTATTGGGCCTAACAAACCCCATCCAAAGTACCGGATGCTTTAGTACTTCGAAATTTATATCATATCCGAAGGGTGTCCCGGAATGATGGGGATATTCTTATATATGCATCTTGTTAATGTCGGTTACCAGGTGTTCACCATATGAATAATTTTTATCTCTATGTATGGGATGTGTATTGAAATATGAAATCTTGTGGTCTATTGTTACGATTTGATATATATAGGTTAAACCTATAACTCACCAACATTTTTGTTGACGTTTAAAGCATGTTTATTCTCAGGTGAATATTAAGAGCTTCCGCTGCTGCATACTAAAATAAGGACAAGATTTGGAGTCCATGTTTGTATGATATTGTGTAAAAACTGCATTTAAGAAACTGATTTCGATGTAACATATTTGTATTGTAATCCATTATGTAATGGTCGTGTGTAAACATGATATTTTAGATTATCATTATTTGATAATCTACGTAAAGCTTTTTAAACCTTTATTTATGAAATAAAGGTTATGGTTTGTTTTAAAAATGAATGCAGTCTTTGAAAAACGTCTCATATAGAGGTCAAAACCTCGCAACGAAATCAATTAATATGGAACGTTTTTAATCAATAAGAACGGGACATTTCACACATCACTTCTTCCATGCACTAGATTTGTGAGATTGTGTATTGTTGTTATTTTAATTA
Source organism: Rutidosis leptorrhynchoides (assembly GCF_046630445.1). Taxonomy (NCBI): domain Eukaryota; kingdom Viridiplantae; phylum Streptophyta; class Magnoliopsida; order Asterales; family Asteraceae; genus Rutidosis; species Rutidosis leptorrhynchoides. The sequence goes on from NC_092333.1 coordinate 45,629,407, forward strand.
GTTAAGATTTTGTTTCTATATCTACTTAAACTTTTGTCATTACCCACTCTGTCCTAAAAAATTTATGACACTAATATTTATATTAGTTCTAAAATAGTTTTCCAATTATTAAAAACTTATTAAATCACATTAAATACCTTAATTTATCCGCATTTATCATTATTAGTCATATAATATATTTGTTAATAAATACAGTCAACCTTACTCTACTCTAAATGACAACACAAAATTGATATTTACCAAACAATTCCTAATTTAAATTAAAAAGTTCACAAGAGAGTATTTTAGAGCGTATCGGGTGGAATCCAACTTGAGGAAATTTCAATCAGGCTCGATTCTCACTCCAAACAAGAAGTTTTCAACCGTTAATGGTACTCCAACATCAATGCGATTTGGGAAGATCTCTCGGGGGTTTTCTCAACATTCGATGGTACTGTCAACATCCTCGCGAATTGAGTTTTCTCCTAACGCGTGTGTGAGTGAAAAATTAGAGTATTCGATGTCGATGTCGATATCGATATCGTCGTTAAAAAAAAATTTATCCATAAATTTTATCTTAAATATATTAATACCTCAGTCCCATCATAAGTGTCCACTGTTGACTTTTCAAAATCTTTATTTGTCAACTTTGACCGTAAATATTTTTATTTGTGCTCTATAATATTTGATGGAAATTATATGAATGGATTGAGTTTTAAATGTGTTTTCATTCCACATAATTTTCATTAAATATTATATAACACAAATAAAGATATTTACGGTCAAAGTTGATAAAGAAAGACTTTGAAAAGTCAACAGTGGACACTTAAGATGAGATGGAGGGAGTATCTATTATTGTTTTCACAAAAATTGTATAAATATCAAAATAGTGAGTAAAAAACATAAATTAAAAACTCTTTATTTTACCATAATTTATTATTTTTAATAGTAAATTTTCAATAGTTTTTAGTAAAATTTACTTTAATTCAAAGAGCAAACATATAAATACTCGGTAGAAGTTAAAAATTAAACAAATTGTTAAAAAAAAAAAATTGTTGACAAAAAAACTCAAATTGTTAAATGATAGTTCCACGCAGTTGCTTAAATTTTAAGATTTTAAGAAGAATGAGCTGGGCCCCATAAATGATATCTTTGTTAAAAGCGTGGCATTGTGTCAGCCGTCTTTTGTGATCGTGGGCCCACATGAGAAACTTTAATCCAAATAAAAGCTTACTGTACTTCTCCGTGGGCCATTGTCTCCCAATTTCGAAAACCGAACAAAACAGAATATGCTTCTCCATAAATTACAAAAATACCCCCGTTGTAGTAGATATTCTTTGGTCATCCATTTTAGCTTGCAAATCATGTTTTACGTCTCCTGAAAATGATGAACTTTCATTTCAATTTTTTTTTTTTATTATTATTATTTTTTTTTTTTTTTTGCAAAAAGACGAAACTTTATAAACGATGCCTTTTTTTTTTTTCCAGAAAGAGGAAAGACATAAACGAAGATTACAAGCATCAAGCGATCTGACCCACTAGAGCAAAACACAATTAACTAGCTATACAAACTAACCAAGCGAATCAAAAACATGAGCATAGACGCTAAAAGGCTAACCTAAAAAAGATTAGGAATATGACTATCTAACTTTCATTTCATGGATTGTGAAATCTGATTTTTATTTAAGATTCCATGTCACTGTCTTAATAATACTAATACATCTACACATTTAAATTATGATATTATTTTTTAACTAAGAGAATAGTATTTATTTAGTAACAATCATAGAAGTTTTTTTTACCTATTAATATAATACGGAGTAATCAGTGGCGGAGCTTGAACGTTATGGTTGGAGAGGACAAATTTTGTCTAATGTGTGCTATGTTTTTAGGAAAAAAAAATCGCTAACTTTGATGGACAAATTGCACATTTTAAACACGTTTTAGGTTACAATACTGATTCTAATTGTACATTATCTAAGTTAACTTCTTACACTTTAGCTTTAAAATTGATTTCAAGGTAAAAATGTCCGAAGATATGAAAAAATGAAGTATATTGTTGATGAAAACAAAATTTGAGCACATTCACCATTTTTGTAATATCTTTTTCATATGAACTCTGATTTAGTTGTTTCAAAAGCACAAACGTCCGTAACTCAAAGTGCTACAAAATACCATTACTTACTGAAACTTTTAGAGGGGCGAGGGTGTGACGATCGCTCCAAATCCATATGGACGAACACGTCATTCATTTCATTCATTGCGAGGTATTTGACATCTATATGATACGTCTTGTAAACATTGCATTCTTTTGAAAAGGCACACCATAAATGAATATTTAAATCAAAGGTTTTCGACATCTGATGATTTCTACATATAGACAATCACCGTATATAATAGTTTACAATAGTACTTCCGTTGACAATGCAGTCAAAATAAGGTACATGATGATGAATTGGTGAATGCAACGTTTTCTTGAAAAATATGTCATATAAGACTCCATGCACATAGCTTGTCTATCATATAAGCAAACAGCGGAAGACTTCTAGGGAACCTGAGAATAAACATGCTAACAAGTGTCAACACAAAGGTTGGTGAGTTCATAGTTTGTATGTTTCGCATAATCTGTATATAAAGATGGATCACAAGATTTCAGTTGTTTCATCCAGAAACGTTTATCAAAAGTTTGTCAATAGATTCTACGTAACAGAGCACCCTGGTAACTAAGCTTTAACGTTATAATGATAAATACCCCATTCGTTTTAATACACGCAAACCAACATGTCCTAAACACAAATAACACACGTCCGTTAAAAGGCTAGCGCTCTAGCTCGGACGGGGATGTCAATCCCTATGGATCCATATACTGTTATTCGCGCCCACCAGTCCATATCCTATGTACTGGCAGTTACTAGTTACCAAAGCTAAGGGATTTTCGATTCAAACTCAGTGTAGAATTAAGTATGTACTTGTATCCATTGTGTTTAAAATAAATTGCATGTATTCTCAGCCCAAAAATTTATATTTCAAAAGCAATTAAAAAGAGAGCAATGAAACTCACCTTAGCAGCACATAAAGTTGTTCATCGTAATGTGACCGAAACTCGGTATATCAAATAATCGTAGATCTCAACCTAGAGAACATATGTTGGTCAATAAATGTCTATCAAGCTAGGTCAGGTCATAGTGTATCACAATCCTAATGCTCGAAATTGACATACAAAAGTTATTTAAAGTTGTTTCAAAAAGTCAATTTTGACAATAGTTCAACAAACGAGACGTACCTTATATAAGGATTCATTTACTCGGTTGGTAATATTCAAAAATCCATTTTATCAATCTCGTAAACAAGTTGTTTAAGTATTAATTACAGATTCAAAAAGCAATTCCAATTAATGTCAATTATAATTCAGTTGACCATATCTTTTGATTCGTTCCTCGAAACTATTCGATATCTAAATGAAAAGTTATTGATTTTTCGCCAGCTTTCCGAAAACATGTATATCATATACCTTTTACCCGTAATATATGTATTTAATTCGTGATTTATTATAAACTGTTTAACGACGAAATTTAGTATACAAGCATGTATAAACATATATACTCGAGCACTAGACATGGATACACTATTAATTTATAAAAGATAAAATATAAATGCTTAGGTATCAATATTGTGATTCAATATTTCAGAAAAGTACGTAGACGCAACGAAGATGATAAACACTAGGTTTGACTTGAGAACAATACCCTTGAACATTACCCATAACCTCCATAGCTATAACCCATAGTTTTCTTATCTCTATCCCGCTCGAAAACCCGTTTTAAAAGTGACACGCCCATAACCTCGTCGTAATATTTTATGTAATAATATTACTAATATTACTAATATTAATGATAAGATTAATAATAATATTAATCCTAATAATAATAATAATAATAATAATAATAATAATAATAATAATAATAATAATAATAATAATAATAATAATAATAATAATAATAATAATAATAATAATAATAATAATAATAATATAAATACTTACAGAGTAATATTAAGAAAAGTGTGAGAAAAACAGAACCAAAATCGATCAATTTATAGGACTTGGCCTGAAAAAGTACCTCATGCGAGTGCATTGGATTTTAGTGCAAATCTCATGCACTTGCATGGGCTCATGCACTTGCATGGGTTTTATGCCTATTTCTCATGCGATCACATGGCCGTCAGATCCAGCTCACATGTTTTTTGTTTTCTTGTTTGTCGACATAATTAAATATAATATATATAATATATATAATTTAAATAATTAATTATATATTATATTAAATTTATGTGCATAGTTAACTTGTAATTTTCGTTCCGATGACTCGTACGTTGTCACTCGACTTATGTCCCGGTTCCGGTTTCTCGAACGCATTTTCGTACGCTTAGAAAACTCGCAATTTAGGTTTTGTGACTCGTACCTTTGTCAAAATACAGTCTTAAATTATCAATAAACTATATCATTCAAAGTGTATCTTAAACTTTCGAGTGTTTTGGTCATTTACTTCTATAAATTATTGTCTCGTTATTTGTTGATATATATATATATAATCACAAATCGTTTTATGACCAAGTCAATATATATTTTCAACATTCATAAACACGTTTTAAATATACGTCGTAAGTTATTCATACAATTAATATTCCAACTTCTCATATATATTCAAATAAATATTTAAACCAATAAGTTTAATGTACGGTATTAAACAATTAATACATTGTTACGTTTTCAAGTTATAGTATATATATATGTATCTATATACATATAATTGTTTGCGAATCGTCGAGAACAACCGAAAGATATTTGAATAGTTCAAAAATTTTTATATTCAGTTTTACAGACTTTGCTTATCGTGTCGAAAATGTTAATCATACAAAGATTTAAGTTTAAATTTGGTCAGAAATTTCCGGGTCATCACAGTACCTACCCGTTAAAGAAATTTCGTCCCGAAATTTGAGTGAGGTCGTCATGACTAACAATAAAAATGTTTTCATGCCGTATATGTGTTGATAAATAGAGTATATCACTGTTAAATAATATGGATAAAACAATCCAATTACTCGAAGCGTATGAGGGAAGTTATCGTAATAGAATGAAATGGAGAATAGAAATTCGTCTTATCTCTTGATGTAGTAGCGATTGATTTCTGGATTTTAAGAAATAGAAAATCTTCATAATCTAAATAAGATTTGATTCTTCGGAATCTGCAGAAATTAGGATTTTCTTTGATTAAATGCCCAATCTGCCTCGATTGCTATGTCTGATATTTTGCTATAAATTGACCTCTTCCGTTTCATTATTTTCACCACTCCTATATCTTCTTCCTTATTTCATACTTCCAAAAGATTGTGAAATGCTTCATCCAATTCTGATTCTTGATATACTCCTAACTTTCATATCTGTCATTCTTCTTTTTCATCTACCGCCAGAGGAAGTTATTTTCTTCTACTATTACCTTGGGGTTATAGTGTTTTTCATTCTCCCGTGTCTTTATATTGCTATACGCATTGATATACACGGTTTGTAATTTCGGGGTTGTTATCGGGCTTTATATTCTCCATTATATTTCGGAGCTTCATGCTTTCGTTTTCTCTTCCTGACCTTAAGTCAAGCGGATAATGGTCCAGAATTCGTAGGTATGAAGTTTCAGATGAACATAACCAATGTTCTAAGAAAGAGACCGAATCATCAAGAAAAATATTTTCTGACTTGTCAAATTACCAGAATACCTCGAAAAAGACCGAATCATCAAGAAAAATATTTTCTTGATATGTTTAGAGGTTAAATAGAATGAAAGAGTTATGTAACATGGTTCATGATGAGGGTATGACCTGTGAACCTTTATCACGTTCCATTAGAAACTCAGCATGACTTACTGTAATATAATCACGTTGATCAAGTGTCATTATATTATACTAACTCATGCTTCAATTCCCAACACTACTTCAAAAACATCCATTTTTCGAAATTTTCAGAAATTAGAAACTAAAATAGTTTCTTTTATGATGTAACACAGATATCGCAAGGAGAAAATTGATTTCCGATAAGAATGATTATGGAATTATCTCCAGAAATATGGAGGATATTTATAATGAAATATACGATGATATCTTAGAATTTCTTATATCAGAGGATGATGAAGAATATTGTCCACAAGGGTTTACATTCGGAAGCAAGGTATTTGCTAAGGATTTCCTCAGACACTGAATCATTTATATTCTTTGAAGGTAGATTTCGTTTTTGTGATTTGTCCATAGCCTCCTTCATGGTCTGCTCAATCCGTTTTCTAGTTCCAAACCTTCTCTTTTTCTCTGCTTTACCACCATACTATTCTTTATTATTAAACTTTTGACTGTTAAGGTCGTTTACAGTTTTTGCTGCTTCATCAGCATTTTTTTCCAAAATTCGGAGAACTAGTTTCGTAGTTTGGGGTGTTTTTCAGAAACTTCACATTCGAAGTATGTAAGTCTAGAAGATAGATGTTGTCTATATATAACTGTTGTCGTAGAAAATGCTGCGAGATTCAAAATACTGATTGCTAATTCCCGGTGGTTGGTATGGAAATTATTGTTACAAGATGTGGATGAGTACATGATAGGGTTTCAATGAGTATAAGAATTTTTTGAAAGGTCAAGGATTAATAAAGTTGTTTGGTAAATTTACTGCTAATGTGGCGGAACATGAAAGGTTTCCCAGTAACAAAACGTATATATCAAGGTTACAATAAGGCTTAATCTGAAAAGTCAAAGTTGACTAGTTGGAAGTGTGATAAAACTGGATACTTTAAAAAGTAATTGCAAGATTATTTTCGGTAATAACAATGCTAAAGGATCTTTCACAGTTTTGAAGTCAAAGTATAGCTTTGAAAGATGTAGAGATCTAAGAATGATGTCACCGGTTCAGAGTTATGACTTGGATTCTGATCCGTCAATATCAGAATATGTAATTGAATTTGTATAAAAACGATTGTATATCGTTGTGAGCATAGTTAATAATTTTTGAATCAAAGTTGAAGAATGTACAGTATAACATATTAATTGTGAACTTATATATTTCCCGGGTATTACCTACCCGTTAAAGATTTCACAATTAATACTTTGTACAAAAGAATTTTTATTACCGTCTTTATGAAAATATATGTATGTATATTTTCTTCAGATGTAACACAGATTTAATGAGTTAATATCATATTAAGCTCATTTAATTTTCGGCTTGACTTAGAAATGATTAATCTCTAAAACATTAAAGATTACATAATCTTTGCGGAGTATTTTGCTAATGTAATCGATACTTCATTATTTATTCTTATTGATATTCCTCGGTGAAGGATGTTGGTGCTCGTGGAATTTTTGTGAAGCTTACAAGGCATAGATGATGTTTTCTGAAAAGTTTCGAGTATATTGAAATTGAAAATGTAAAATCAATTATGTAATTGATTAATACACTTGGTTTATTATGAAATGGAATTCATGGAGTTGAAACGGAGATTGTAGTTAACAATGGTTAAGTTATTAAGGAAGGATGTACATCATTGCATATTAGTAATATGAACTAACCGAGTAGTACCTACCAGTTAAGATTCACACGTAATAGCTTAGTACGAAAATATTTATTTTGATTTCAAAATTCATATATATTAAATATACATAAAATTTCTTCAGGAGAAATGAGTTAATACTTCATCGGTTATTGTTGCTGGTATTTCTTGGTAACTATGGTGCGTATGACGTTGATGCTCGTGGAACAGATTGTGAAGTTGAGGTTTGCGATGCGGATGTTGTTGGTGGTGGTAATGGTACTGTTGGTGTTATTGTCGGTGGTTCTGTTGATGCCGGTGATGCTGCTGGTGTTTGTAACCTTTGCACCATATTCTCCAAAGCCACTACCCGAGGACGAAGCTCGTTGACTTCTTCTACTACACCGGGATGATTGGCGGTTCGGACGAGCGGATGAATAAGATCCAGAATTTGAGATAGTATATTATCGTGACGAGATACTCTGGAAATGAGAGAGAAAATGGTGTCTCGAACAGGTTCGCTGGTAAGTGCTTCAGGTTCTTCGCCAAGAGGGCAATGTGGTGGATGAAAGGGATCGCCTTCTTCTTGTCTCCAATAATTAAGTAGGCTACGAACCCATCCCCAATTCATCCAGAATAGATGATGGCTAATTGGTTGATCCATTCAAGTTACACTGTCTTCGGAATTCAGGTGAATATCCATATCGGAATAACTGTCGGAGTTTAAGGAATTTGAACTAGATACGGGATCCATCTTGTATAATTAGGGAGATGATTTTTGATATGAATTAGATTATTGAATTTAGTTTGGTATTCTTCAATACATAATTTACATATGTATATATAATACCAAATTCCATAAATCACGGAGAAATTTTCGGAAGATGTCAGGAAAAGTTTACAGTAACAGATACGCTAAGATATAAATTTTTGTCTATACACTATTTATGCAATAAATGCAGGAAAACGTGTCTAGACTTAAGAATGATAAGCATGTAATTTCTGACAAGAAATGATAAGCAAAACTTTTAACATGCACACACGGTCGAAGTCCAGACTTACTAATGCATCTTAACAACTATCAGTTAGACACATTCATGCAAGACCTAGTTCGCTAGGACCAACACTCTGATACCAACTGTGACGATCGCTCCAAATCCATATGGACGAATACGTCATTCATCGATTTCATTGTGAGGTATTTGACCTCTATATGATACGTTTTATAAACATTGCATTCTTTGGAAAAGGTATACCATAATGAATATTTAAATCCAAGGTTTTAGACATCTGATGATTTCTACATATAGACAATCACCGTAAATGATAGTTTACAATAATACTTCCGTTGACAATGCAGTCAAAATAGATACATGATGATGGTTTTGTGAATGCAACGTTTTCTTGAATAAAGCATGTATGACTCCATGCACAAAGCTTGTCTAACATATAAGCAAACAGCGGAAGACTTCTAGGGAACCTGAGAATAAACATGCTAACAAGTGTCAACACAAAGGTTGGTGAGTTCATAGTTTTAATGTTTTTCATAATCTGTGTATAAAGGTGGATCACAAGATTTCAGTATTTTCATCCAGAAATGTTTATCAAAATACTCTACAAGATTGAGCACCCTGGTAACTAAACTTAACGTATATATAATTTGTACCCTTTGTATAATCATCATAATAGTACATGCAAACCAACGTGTACGCTTCTCAAATAGCATACGTCCGTAAAAAGGCTAGCGCTCTAGCTCGGACGGGGATATCAAGCCCTATGGATCCATATACTACTACTCGCGCCCACCAGTTCTTATAATCGGCAGTTACTAGTTACCAAAGCTAAGGGATTTTCGGTTCAAACTCAGTGTAGAATTTAGTATGTACTTGTATCCATTGCGTTTAAAATAAAGTGCATGTATTCTCAGCCCAAAAATATAGATTGCAAAAGCAATTAAAAGGGGAGCAAATGAAACTCACTTTAACAGCATATAAAGTCGTTCACCAAAATATGACTGAAACTCGGATTACCAAATAACCCTAGATCTCAACCTAGAGAACATATGTTGGTCAATAAATGTTTATCAAGCTAGGTCAGGTCATAGTGTATCACAATCCTAATGCTCGAGATCGACATACAAAAGTTATCCAAAGTCGTTTCAAAAAGTCAATTTTGACAATAGTTCAACAAAACGAGACGTACCTTATATAAGGATTCATTTACTCGGTTGGTAATATTTAAAAAATCCAATTTATCAATCTTACAAACAAGTTGTTTAAATATTAATTGCAGATTCAAAAGCAATTCCAATTAACGTCAATTATAATTCAGTTGATCATATCTTTTAATCCGTTCATCGAAACTATTCGAAATCTTAATTAAAAGTTATTGATTTTTCGCCAGCTTTCCAAAAACATGTATATCGTATACCTTTTACCACTAATATATCTATTTAATTCGTAATCTATTATAAACTGTTTAACGATGAAATTTAGCATACACGTATGTATAAATATATATACTCGAGCACTAGACATGGATACACAATTAATATATTAAAGATAAAATATGAGTGCTTACGTATCAATATTGAGATTCAATATTGTAGGAAAGTACGTAGACGTAACGGAGATGATAAACACTAGGTTTGATTCATAAATATACCCCCGAACATTATCCATAATTTCCTTAGCTCTATCCCGCTTGAAAACCCATTTTGAAAGTGACACGCTCAAGACCTCGTCGTAGTATTTTATGTATAATATTAATACTACTACTAATAAGAAGATTAATAATAATATTAATCTTAATAATAATAATAATAATAATAATAATAATAATAATAATAATAATAATAATAATAACAATAATAATAATAATAATAATAATAATAATAATAATAATATAAATAAAATAAATAAATACGGAGTAAAAATGAATATATGTGTGTGTGATTAAGCCTGAACTCGCTCGAATTTATAGATGTTTGCTGATCCCTGTGGTCATGCGATCGCATGACTCTGGAGTGCAATACTCATGCGATCGCATGAGATCAATTGCCAGCTCAAATTGTTTTTGTAATCTAGCTTGTCGACATAATAAATAAATATATAATATATATAATTTAAATAATTAATTATATATTATATTAAATTCACGTGCATAGTTGATTTGTAATTTTAGTTCCGATAAGTCGTACGTCATCACTCGACTTATGTCCCGGTTCCGGTTTTTCGAACGTTCTTTTGTACATTTAGAAAACTTGCATTTTACGTTTCATGTCACGTACCTTTGTCAAAATATAGCCTTAAGTTATCCATAAACTATACCACTCAAAGTATATCTTAAACTTTCGAGTGTTTTTGTCATTTACTTCTATAAATCATCGTCTCGCTATTTGTTAATATATATATATATAATATATACATTTTCATTTTGAAATAGTGTTTTACTGTAGCAAAGTTACTGTAGCAAAGTTTTTTTTTATTTTAGCAAATAGTGATTTTCGAAAACGCTGTAGCTTTTCGGGTACTGTAGCAATTCGAAAATACTGTAGCAAATTAGTGTTTTACTGGTTCATCTTAAACGTTTTAGTTAACTTATCTAAATATTAATCGAATCAATAATCGAATGTTTATATCGTTTACTAAATAACTTGAAATCATATATATATATATATATATATATATATATATATATATATATATATATATATATATATATATATATATATATATATATATATATATATATATATATATATATTTATATATATATATATATGCACATTAAGTTATATATATATATTGTTCGTGAATCGTCGAGAACAGTCACAGAATAATTGATTATATGAATATAGTTCCAAAACTTTCGTGACTCAACATTACAGACTTTGCTTATCGTGTCGATAACATTAAATCATTTAAAGATAAAATTTAAATTTGTTCGGAAATTTTCGGGTCGTCACACGCTGGCAGAAACCAACAGCCACCAGCATACGACCAACACCATCATCAGCCGCTGGCAGCCGCAATGACCACTAGACAGCCGTCAATAGTGCCAGCCACCTCAAACCACCGATGTCCGCCACCAACAGCCGCCATAGGTAGTTTAAAGTCGCTAGCAACCAATCACGGTACCCAGCAACTGCCAACCACCCAAAGGCTGCCGGAGAAGGTTACACCGCCAAGTTCAACAGGTTTCAACATAAAACACAACAACCACCGTCAACCATCATAACCCACTCCCGAACCTGACGGAAATCCGACCAAGGAGAAAGTAGAGTTTCACAAGGAAACTCGCCGCCTACTACCCAAAAAACCAGACCAACGACGGTGGAAGCCGGAGCCAAAAAAGGATAGCGGCGGTTGAAGATTATTCGGACAAAAAGCATAAAAAGTCGAACCACCGGCGAGGTGCCGGTGGTCGGAGAGGTGATCGAACGGAAGACTTACAAAATGGCGATGACAGAAGAAGGATGAAGCAGGTTGCAGCAAACCAAGATCAAAACCCTAGATCTAGATTGAAGAAGGAGAAGTCGTTCGTACGGAGAGAAAAAGAAGAGAGAGGTTTTGATTTACCAAGTACAGTAATAATGTATTGAAACATAAGAACTCTATGCTTTTATCAGTGAGTAAATTAAATACGGAGCAAGTCTTATGAATTAACGTATAGAATTTTATCTGCGACGGACAGTGGATACTCATCCGCCTGTGATATATAGGCGTGTACTAGTTTTTACCCATACCGAGGAATAAAATTTTATAATTTTCAATGGCTAATCATTATTCATTAAGCCGAGAAATCATGAATTTTTTAAGGGTGATGATATGTACATAACCATTTTTTACACATACACAACCAAACATGCTTTATAGTGTTGTACTGTATAACATTGTAAAGCATGTTTGGTTGTGTATGTGTAAAAAATTGTTGTGTACATATCACCCCCTAATTTTTTAATTATCATCCATTATTATCGTACTAATTGAGCCGAAATTCCCGAATTCAAGGGTATATACTTGTATCACCAGGCCACTAGGGTGTCAGTTAATTGACAAAATTTGAAAATATCCAAGAGTCAAAAAAGATAAACTAGATGTATTATAATCATTTAATGAGTGGGCACATTTTCATTACACATACATACATACATTTCATATTAATAAGATAAAATAAAGAAGTTGATAAGCTATAAAATTGTTAAATAATCAGCAACCGTAGAATTTGGACCCGCTGAATATTTGTTTAATTGCTATGCTTAACAAGTGGAATTTGTTTTATTGAAGCACACATGTGTTTACAAAGACACTTTAATTAATGTAATTATATAAGCAAAGTTTCAAGTTTAATGATTTCCAATTTGAATCATTATACCTATTAATAATAATAATTATTATTTTTAATTAAATAACAAAACTTATATAGAAAAAGATATATTCATCGAATGATAAAAAAAAAAAAAAAAAAAAAAAAAAGGTAACAAGAATACAATTGGACCCACGACAAGATTCGAAACTAGAAAACACAGACCAAGAATACTAGTGATCTACTACTATCTACAATCGGGCCGAGCTGTAAACAAGAAAAAACAACAAAGCTGCTACAAAATACGGAAAAACTAATAAAAAACAACCACAAAAACCTACCTCTAAAAAACAACAAGATCATCAAACAAAACATCTACACAAACAATAAAATAAATCAGGCAAGAAAAAGACAAATAAAGGGAAACAAAACAAATCTAAGGCCCTTTAGTCCCCGAACTAGCCACCTTACCATCTACTTTGACTTACCGAACCTCCTTACCCGAACGATTTTCAAAGCTGTAAGATAAACCGTTTGATGAACCATTCCCGATCAAGGACTCTGTCGAAGGCAACAACAAACCTCGTTTTACAAATCCGTAAAAAAAAAAAATCCTAACCCGTTTTGTCCGACTCAAGCGCGTCATCTCATCCCAATGTAAGAAATCATGCACAACCTCCTTCTCTGTACGCTTGTTCAGCTTTTAATAAAAATTGTTATTCATCTCCCCGTTTACACCTCGAAGTAAAAGAGGCAACACACAAATTAATATGCTCCACATTAATTTCAAATTCAAAGGCTCCACTTGAGTTTCTACACATGGCCGTGTATATATATATATATATATATATATATATATATATATATATATATATATATATATATATATATATATATATATATATATGTTTACAATGTATCTAAATTATAATTTTAGTATTATAACTTTAATTGATAATTTTTTATTTAATGTAATTGACTTATTTGAGAAAATTATATATATATATATATATATATATATATATATATATATATATACATAGTAGATGGATCAAATGAGAACTTTTTTGGTGTGAAAACCCTGAGAACTCAAAAATACACCAAAACACACTGAAATTCGATCAAAAAAATTGGCGGGCGAGCAAAAAACAACGAATTCTAGCAAAAATGGGGAAATTCGAGCAAAAAAAAGGCGGACGAACAAAAAATTGATAGTCGGACAAAAAAAAGGCGGGTGAACAAAAATGTGTTCTACATTTTTGAAATTCGAACAAAAAAATGTAGAACACATGATAGTCGAACAAAAATGTGTTCTACATTTTTGAAATTCGAACAAAAAAAAAAGACGGGCGAACAAAAAATTGATAGTCGAACCAAAAAAAAGGCGGACGAACAAAAATGTGTTCTACATTTTTGAAATTCGAAATTTTTTTTTTTTTTTGCTCGACTATGATTTTTTTGTTCGTCTGTGTTTTTGATTTTTGCTCGAATTTCCTTTTTTTGCTCGCCCGCGCACCTTTTTTGCTCGAATTTCAGTCTATTTGGAGTGTATTTAGAGTTCTCACAATAAAAAAGTTTTCACTGAATCCTCTCCCTTTATATATATATATAAAAGTGATCTAGTGAGAACATTCTCACAAATAATTAAAATGAGAACAGTGATATAAATGGAAATTCAAGTTTATCTTTTAAGATTTATTTTTTCATAATTATTGTTTTCAAAAAATTCGTTCCATTTAAATTTGATTATTACGATTGAAAACAAAACTAGCTTTTAAGAGCTCGTGCGTTGCACGACGACTCTTAATCAAAACTGTTGAGTAAATCAACCATTGAAGTGTAACATGAGCTGCTCATCCTAATTCTATGTCACTTACAATCTTTGTCAATCAACATAATGATGTCTTCCGATTGACAACAATACATACAAATTACAAATATAACATCAAACTAAAGAGACGAATTATATTTCATGGCTACCAAATATACGTGTTACAAATTAATAAAGTTGATCGACAAAACACTAAAAAGATAAAAATAAAATTAAAGAGTCTGTGCGTTGCACACAACAGCTCTATGAGTTGTCACTTGTGAATTGACCAACCATGAATTTGCAGGTAACTTTGTGAATTGGTCACCTGTGAATACATTGAAATGTAGGCTGACATTTTTGACAAATATAAGTTGACTTTGACACATTACATTATAGGCTGACTTTGACACATTAAATTATCTGCTGACTTTGACACATTGAAATAGGTCAAAATTAGTCAACACTCATATGGGCGATTCAAAATCAAACAAAAATTTGAAAAAGGTTTTTTTTTCTCTGGTAATCATTATATATTAAGCAAAGTAATATATACAACTAACAAAAAATTAAACTTATATCTGTACCCGTGATGAACAAAAATTTAAGCTTTCGAGTTTTTGATTTTACTATTAATAGCAATGTAAAACCGTTAATTAATCCATCAAAAGTTTAAGTTACCTGTATGTACACTACATACATATACATCATGTATATATGGATTAAAAAAAGGGAGGTGATACTCACATACCCAAAATTGATTCATCCACACTTTTTAGCACAAAATTGACAGTTATACCCCTAAGTTTATCTAGGGAGTTGAACCTCTATAATTGTAAATTAAGGGTATAATAGTAAGTTGGTGTGTATGGATCAATTTTTAGTGTGTGAGTATCATCTCCCTTAAAAAAAATAGGTTTTGATTCCAGCATCCGAACTCGCATTCTAATGTGCTAGCGACCCCTCCTTTAAAGCGTTTAAGGTAAAGGCAGCAGCTCGGGAAGCTTCTGTCGTGCGTCTTCCTAACCTTGAAATAGGTTGTATGATTTACTATTTATTGTGTATATTAATTAATATTTTCTTATATGTTTAATAATAAAAATAGATACTAAATATAAATAATAATAACTAAGATAATTTTTTTGACCCATTTGACCCACGGCCCGTTTCTACCATTTACCCAACCTGACCCATTTGGGCCGTAAAAAAATCTGGTCCATGACCCATTTCAACCCTGAACAGTTTTGACCCGTTACCCAAACCGAACCAATCTGACCCGTTTGCCAGGTATAGGTAGTACACATTAAAGACATAGAAAAATGAAAAATGGGAAGATTAATGGAAACAAACCTCATATGGAGCTCGACAGGTAGTAAGAGCATCATTTTCATTAAAAATAACCTTATAAGACAATAATGAATCAACTGTTTCAGTAAGTTGTTTTCAAAATTCTGGACTTCTAAAGTCATTTTCGGTCACAAGAAGAATCTTATTTTAGCATTACAATTGCAACATAAGACTTAAAAAAATTATAAAAATGTTAAGAAGTATATAAAATAATTTCAAAGCAAGTAGATATGCAAGACTAAAATGAACCTGACTGAATAATGTATCATAAAGTGCCATGAGACCGTCTTGTCCAACGGCTGCACACGCCTTACCATCAAGCTCAGCTTGTGGTTTTTGAAGGTCAGCAAAGCTTCGAATAAATAAATTAACATTATGTCAGAGTAAAAAAAAATGTAAAAGAACAATGTAAGTAAAAAAGACACAATGATAACAATTTTTTATGCAAATTAGAGTTCATGTTGCGGTTATATTAGGTGAGTACCTGCTGTGGACTGATTTCCTGTACCAAAGCCGTTGTCGACCAACACCAACAGCACCTGAGGAAATCAAGATAACCTCACATCCATGAGAATTTAGTATTTGAATCTGCAGTTAAAAAAAGGTTAATAATAAGTATAATACACAACATGGTGAAAACGTAAACAAAAATGATGACACAATAATAGTGGTAAAATAATAAAACAAAATATGATGTCATTTTATACCTGCTCACAAAGAGCTGTATTGGTTGTGATATGTGTTTTGAAATTTAAGTATTAGCCTGAAAAGCTTAATCACAAGTAAATTCTTGATTAGTTCATGAGGGATATATAGTATCTAGCAAAAATACCAAGCAGATTATACATTTTTAGAATTTGTTTAATCAAAGATTGAACCGTGTGTTGACTAAAACCATGACAACAATATTTTTGTTTGCATAAAACTTAATATCGTTGAACCCCACATTTATTGGCATGATCACAACAATGTTTCTAGTCAGAACTTCAAACAGTACTCTCAAACAACACCAAAGAGATTGAATTTCCTTTGATACAAAATGAAAATATGAAACAAAAACGCTATAGAATACCTTTACTACAAAAACACTCAGAAATTCCACTGCAATCGTGCAAACAACAGAAAAACAAATAATGAGATACTACAAACTGCTTAAAATAAGAAACACAAAAGAAAAAAAGTACTCAAATCAAAAACTTAAATTACAACTAAAGAGTGAAATTACCATACATGATGTGCAGAATTCTTCAAATTGTTCCTGAAACATGATATGATAAAAATCATATTATTTCAAACATAAAATTTAAAACTAACACGATATTAGTTCAATCATTACTGCAGCTTTCATATATTCTTTCAAGCGTTTAATCAAACACTTAGTGGGCAAAAATAAACCATCATTCAATCAACACATTCGTATACCTCAAACATAGCTTATAAACATCAAACCACAACACAAATGTAGGTTATACAAAATCTAAACAGAGCTTACCTCACGATTTACACCAAAATTGGGCAACATTGACGGATCATATCATGCGAAATTGGTCTTGACTGCTCCAACAATGTTGTTCCATTGAACCTGCAATTTAAACACTGACATTAAAGGACGGTGTTCATATAGTCGTTCGATTCTCAGAAAAAAAGCAACATAAATAGATCGGATAACATAAAAAAAGCAATATAAATATATGTTTTTATTGGACGTCATACGCTTACAGATGTATTCACAGGAGTTCCTTCCGGCCAAGATAGGTATACCTCCAATACCAATAAAATTAGAACCGTTTTGTTCATAAAATTACGACGACTAAAGCTGGTGTAGCGTCGAATGTTATTAACGTGGCCGAAGGCCATAATATCCTGATGTGTCGCACCGGTTCAATTATTTTGGAAGAGAGAGAAAGTGCAGAAAGGGATAGATTGGTAAGAGAAAGTACACAGAGGGGTGGAGTGATTGGGTCTGCGATTTTGTGGATTAACAGTTAATTGGTAGTTTTATTGGGACACGTGGCATTTGGTGATAATTAACTAAAAATAATCCGGGTTATTGTGAAGATTAACACGTGGAGGTTAATTAAGGGTGTAATTAGCATGGTGACACGTAGGTTGGGTCCCTCACGCTTTATGTGAGGAATAGATATACGGAGTAAAAAATATCTCCGAATCCAACATATTTCATTACTTTAAATATGTTCAAATGCGAAAGAAGCAATTTTATTCGGATGAAACTTATATAACTAAAAACTAATATTTGAAAAAATAAGGATGCATGAGATAAGGATGCCTGAAATAATTATTTATCAATGGTGATATATATATATATGAGAATCGAGCAATAAACATGAAAACAAGGATACATCGTACGTGCATCCGGTTCAAATTTTTGCTCTTGTCAAAACACTTAATCTTGTACACCATTCTTAACAAAATCAAATATCGTTAAAACACTCAAAATTACACTCAAGAGTCGTTGTGGATGAACCCGAGAGTGTTAATCCATGTTTTAAGAGGGTTGCATTGATTGAAGATGAATTGTCTTGACAGGCATCCATCATAAAATTTGGATGCTGAAAATCTAATACAGTGACAACGATGCATCTTGCATCTCAATATATCCTTTAATCATTATATCATTATGTCATATATCCAATGGATACCGTTGTAAATCATTCAGTCATATATCGAGTGGATGTATAACAATAGTATATGCATATAGAAATATGAAATTAAAGAATTTATTGTTTTTAAAATAACTGAATTAAATGATGGAAGAAGTCAAGGGATGTGTAGGTTTTAACGGTTTGCATTGCCAGAATTTACGGGATTGAATTAACATGTTTAATTTACGGTTAAAGAATTAATCATCATTAATTACCTTTTATACCCTTTTGATAATTATTTTAGAGAAATACATATTTAATGTTGATCATAACAATCAATGGTCAAGATTTGTTCTCTCAAAGTTTAAAATGAGAACATTATATATATATATATATATATATATATATATATATATATATATATATATATATATATATATATATATAGTGAAAGGATTCCTAGAGAACTAGAGTATGTAGAGAACCCGTAGAACTCGTGTAGATTCAGTAAATCTGCAGCAAATTGACAATTTTTTTTTTTTTTTGCAGATTTTTTTTCTGTGCAGATTTTTTTTTTTTTGCAGATTGGGTCAATCTGCGTGCAGATTGACAATCTGCACAGAAAAAAAGTGAATCTGCAAAAAAAAAAAAAAACTGCAAAAAAAAGGTCAATCTGCACACAAAAAAAGTCAGTCTGCACAGAAAAAAGTCGATCTGCAAAAAAAAAAACTGCAAAAAAAACGCAAACTGACTCAATCTGCACGCAGATTGACTCAATCTGCATAAAAAAAAAGTCGATCTGTAAAAAAAATGGAAAAAAACGTCAATCTGCAAAAAAAAAAAATCTGCACAGAAAAAAAATCTGCAAAAAAAAAAAAAAGTTTTGTCAATCTGCAGCAGATTTACTGAATCTACACGAGTTTCATGGGTTCTCTACTACCTTTGGTTCTCCATGGATCCTCACCATATATATATATATATATATATATATATATATATATATATATATATATATATATATATATATATATATATATATATATATATATATATTCAAATAAAAAAATATATAAATAACTAAATTTAAAAGATAACTAAGACACAATCACATTCGAATATCTCTAAATTCTTTCAATATACGTGTGTGCGTGCGCGAGTAATTTATAAGATAACTAATAATGTGTGTTTTTTTGTGAAAATTTCCATCTAGAATTATGCAATTATATTTCGGGTTAAATAGCTAGTTTAGAAAGAGCTAGCCCATGAAGTGTTCAATCATGGCGTATCCTTTAATCTGTGTTTTGTTTTAACTTACTGTTCCTTCAAACTATTTTATCAACATTTCTTTTATTTAATTTGATTCTGAAAAATTGGCAACCGTAAAATGTATATTAATGTTTGCTCGTTTCACATGAAAGAAAACGACATTAAATCAAGGACAAAATACGAGATTTGAAAGACCATCTAATCTAATTTTATTTGTGAAAAAAGCATGCAGTCATATTCTTTGTTCTATCTTATTAACGAAACCAGCCAGCTTATTAATTAGCCATGCGAGAATAGGTTACAATATATTATAAGCCTATGCAATGATATAATGATATATTCATACTCATGTCGGTTAGTTTGGAATCGCTTTTGTTGTTTTTTGGGTTGTTGTCGTTTGTTGGTTAGATTTGAATTATCGTATTAATTCTTGTATTTGAGTGTGTTTCGGGATCGTATTAGTGCTCCGGTTCCTCAAAGTTCGGGTTTAGTTAGTTTTTTCTCTTTGTTTAGTGATATGGATCGTCTACTGCTTCCGAGGCTCTGAGCCTTGAAATGCTTTTGGTTCATTAATATCATTGTTCGTCTTTTTAATCTATTGATGAAAAGACTTTGATTTAATGTCTCAAATTAATTTATTTTCTAGGGAAATGAAAGAATTAATTTGTAACAACTTATAAAGGAAAATTAACCAATTAACATAGGAGAGAGAGAATAACTAATGAGACAAATGCCTCTTAAAATTTTTTAAAAAATAAAATACAATTATTATATGAATGTTAAACAATATGCTTTAAAATTTGTGCATGTGTTCATTTGGCGTTATGTAGAAGATTGTACAATTTGTTTAAAGTTTTTACATATGGTCATGTGAATATTTTATCATAAGGTTGTACATAATGTTTTAAATATTGTACATATATTCATGATGTTTTTACCATAAGGTTGTACATAATGTTTTTAAATATCGTACATAAGGTCATGATGGTGTTTTATCATAAAGTTGTACATAATGCTTCATATATTATACATTTAACATGTCAATTTTTATTAAATAAAATGAATTACTTTAATGACATCGTCATGGAGACCTTAAAATCTTTTCTTTTTATTTTTGAATTTTTTTTAAACTTTAATAATCTTTAATTATGATATCATTATTATAGAAATTTATTTGATATTATATATATGGTAAATTGATAATATACTAATATGTTATAGAACTAAAATCAAATATGGTAATATTCGTGGTTACTCTCGTCTTTTAATTGGATTTTTTCGAGATACCGCAAGTCCTCTCTTAATTGGACTTCGTGGTTACTCTCGCCTTTAAACTCTTTGTAATGTTTTTTCTAGCTTCTCGCTAGTGTTTTTTTTTATATATTGCCGTTCCAAAAAAAAAAAAAAAAAAAATATGGTAATATTCATAAAACTAGAACTAAATCTAACTAAATTTGTTAAGGTTCAGGAATAATGAGTAAAAATGAGATGAGTGGAGTATTCGTATATAAACCATTTATTTATAAATTACTGTATGACAATTTTTGTTAATTTTCAATAGTTCTTTAACTTACATTTATTGCACTACTACAAAATCTGGAATAAAAACCTCATAAGAAAATCTCTTTTTTAAGAAGTGTGATATAGAGATCGGTTTTAAAAACTAACGAAATTTGGAACTTATTTTTAATTCAAAATATGTCGCTATTCTTAACTTTAGAATCCAACTTTTTTCAAACACCGGTTTTTAACATTTGAAACCTATTTTTTCATAAATTTCGTCAATTATTTCCAGCAAAAAGTGCCAGGTATATGAAAAATCTAATAAATTGATCATCAAAACCAAAGTCAAAACCTAAAATTCTCCTCCTCATCTTTTTCTCTCCAAGTTCAGTACTCGTCACTTCCATTTCCATTAAAACTCTGGATAAAACATCTCCAAGTTCAGTCTTCACTTCCATTTTCGTTAAACCCCAAATAAAACATCTTCATGAAAAAAATTAGACATTTTAATGGCATTTATTTTGATATTAACTATATATAATTATTCCTATTATGATGCTTATTTGCTTGTGCTCACAGGGTTAAATTCATACGGAGATCTATCTTTAGGCCTTTAATATTTTTGCGTTTTTAAATTCAAAGTTGTTTCTATAGAAATCTAATTTTTTTTTAGAACGGCAGCATCTATAGAAATCTAATAATGCATTTTACAAATATATTCATATTGGTATATTATTTTTCTTTTTTTATTTGACGAAAAATCAAAAAACTGATTATATTTGTTCGGCGTGATTATACTTATTCTATGAGACCGGTTCTAAAGGGGCGGCAGTTTCTTGTGTTAGATGATATGACCAATTTTTAACAGAAGGTAACGGAATTAGAATTAACGGAGCTTCAATAAGAAGCGTTAGTCACAAAAGTGACTAGATGTGAGAGGCGTCAACACCACAAGCCAACCAATCAAATTTTTTCTTTATTATATTTTTATTATTATTTTATTTTTTCCTATGCAAGCTAGCAGGCTCCTAGTAGCGAAAGTGTCGGGGCATTCAGCTCAATTTCCTATCAGATTTTTCCACATTACTTTACAGGAAACTAACACAAAAAACTGACACAACAGTTAAAAAATGTCAGAAACTGATCTTGCAATATCACAAGGATTTCACTTTTTGGCCAAAAAGTACATAAACCGCCTCTTATATTACAGGTACTATTAGAAATGGTCTGATAGTCGTGCATGTGTCTCAAATGTCGAATTTATGCTATAAAATAAGTTTTACTGTATTTATTTATTTTCTTTTTTACGCCTAATCTGTATTATACGGAGTGCTAATTTCCGTTTAATGTGATGATACATTGATAATTTACATGTATGGTCCGAAACATAAATTTCATGAAAATAACAAAAAACTATAACCTATAGTTATTTTTGCAAAATCAAATATTGATCATTAATAATTAATAATTATTACTCGTCAAATTTCCAACTAACACATTCTTCAATCCCAAAAAATTACAGGTTAAAATCAAGTTATCGTTGACAAAAGAGACACAAACATTCACAAATTATACGAGTCATATGTTAAAGTTGAGTGTTTAAAAAACTATATGTAACGTACCAATTACAATCAAATGATATATGTCGTCCGTAATAATCATGTCGTAAACTAATTTCAACTTTGTATGTGTTTTTGGACATATGTATTTGTCCTAACAATATATTGAATTCAATATTAATTTATTAATTCATTATTCAGTCTCGCTGAAGTGCGAGTTATAAAACATAATAATAATAACAAAAAATCTATAAAACATTATAATAATTAGTGTAGTTTATTACTAAGTCAAACATTATCTATTACTGTGTAATATTTACCTTGATAAAACAAAAAAAATTAATGAAAATATATCTTCATCCTATTCAAAAAATGAATTCTCTTTATCAGTACGTTTCCTTTATAGCGATATCTTCGTACTAATATAAGCATAATGATATGATTTTTGCCATCCATCGAACGGGTCAAAAAACTTGGTATATATATATATATATATATATATATATATATATATATATATATATATATATATATATATATATATATATATATATATATATATATATGGGTAGTGATTCTATGAAAATGTTCTCATATATATATTTTGATGAGAACACTTTACAGCCATTGAATGAGTTTTGATCAAGATTATGCTAATTTAAATTAGGAAAAGATAATTGAGGGTATTAATGCCAAATAATACGTCTGATCCAATTTAAAATTACTTCCGATCTAAATGTAAATAGCTTTCAAAATTCAAAATTTTTGTCAAGAATAGAAATTTTTAGTAATAAAACGGGTTCCTTTTGTCAAGAATAGAAACCTATTTTTCGTAGCAACCTCTAGAACAAACAAAAGGAATCAGTTCTTACACTTTAGATACCCCTACCTATAAGAACCTGTGTTAAATAAAATCGGTTTCTAAACCCCTTAATCCGGTTCCTAAACCCCTTAATCCGGTTCCTAAACCCCATTTTGTAGTAGTGTTGCAAGGGTTAAAACTAAAGCATCATATGTTACTTGGAAATTTTGAATCATTTGTTTTATTTAGTTAAGATTTTGTTCTTAAACCCCATTTTTTGTCGCATCCTTATTTGACGTGCATAATTCTTTCAAGTATGTTTCATTTGCCGCAACTTCGTTTTAATGAGCATTCTTATTATTTTTATTCCTTTTCGGCCGGAGGGTTTTTGGAAGCAATCTCTCGATTCTCGAGTAGGAGGGACGACCTTTTCTAGCCGCGGGTTCTATGCCCGCGGGTGGATTATTCTAATCTGGGTTATGAGGAATGATTGTCTACACATTGTAGTGACCCGAACTTTTCCATGTTTATATATATATTAAATGAAATTGTTATTTACATGATTAAGTGTTTCCAACATGTTAAGCAATCAAACTTGTTAAGACTTGATTAATTGAAATAGGTTTCATATAGACAATTGACCACCCAAGTTGACCGGTGATTCACGAACGTTAAAACTTGTAAAAACTATACGATGACATATATATGGTTATATATATAGTTAACATGATTTTATTATAAGTATGTATCTCATTAGGTATTTTAACAATGAGTTATATACATAAAAATGAGACTATTAATTTAAGAAACTCGAAAACGATATATATAACAATTATCGTTATAACAACGTCTTACTAGGTACATATGAATCATATTAAGATATTGATACACTTGGTTAATTATGTTAAATGATAAGTAAATATAATATTAAGTGTATTAACAATGAAATACATATGCAAAAATAAGACTACTAACTTAATGATTTCGAAACGAGACATATATGTAACGATTATCGTTGTAACGACATTTAACTGTATATATATCACAGTAAGATATATTATATATCATAATATCATGATAATATAACAATTTAACATCTCATTTGTTATAATAAACAATGGGTTAACAACATTCAACAAGATCGTTAACCTAAAGGTTTCAAAACAACATTTACATGTAACGACTAACGATGACTTAACGACTCAGTTAAAATGTATATACATGTAGTGTTTTAATATGTATTCATACACTTTTGAAAGACTTCAAGACACTTATCAAAATACTTCTACTTAACAAAAATGCTTACAATTACATCCTCGTTCAGTTTCATCAACAATTCTACTCGTATGCACCCGTATTCGTACTCGTACAATACACAGCTTTTAGATGTATGTACTATTGGTATATACACTCCAATGATCAGCTCTTAGCAGCCCATGTGAGTCACCTAACACATGTGGGAACCATCATTTGGCAACTAGCATGAAATATCTCATAAAATTACAAAAATATGAGTAATCATTCATGACTTATTTATATGAAAACAAAATTACATATCCTTTATATCTAATCCATACACCAACGACCAAAAACACCTACAAACACTTTCATTCTTCAATTTTATTCATCTAATTGATCTCTCTCAAGTTCTATCTTCAAGTTCTAAGTGTTCTTCATAAATTCCAGAAGTTCTAGTTTCATAAAATCAAGAATACTTCCAAGATTGCAAGTTTACTTCCAAGTTTTCTAAATCCATTCTAAGTAATCATCCAAGATCAAGAAACCTTTGTTACTTACAGTAGGTTATCTTTCTAATACAAGGTAATAATCATATTCAAACTTTAATTCAATTTCTATAACTATAACAATCTTATTTCGAGTGGAAATCTTACTTGAAATTGTTTTCGTGTCATGATTCTGCTTCAAGAACTTTCAAGCCATCCAAGGATCCTTTGAAGCTAGATCTATTTTTCTCATTTCCAGTAGGTTTATCCAAGGAACTTGAGGTAGTAATTATGTTCATAACATCATTCGATTCATACATATAAAGCTATCTTATTCGAAGGTTTAAACTTGTAATCACTAGAACATAGTTTAGTTAATTCTAAACTTGTTCGCAAATAAAAGTTAATCCTTCTAACTTGACTTTTAAAATCAACTAAACACATGTTCTATATCTATATGATATGCTAACTTAATGATTTAAAACCTGGAAACACGAAAAACACCGTAAAACCGGATTTACGCCGTCGTAGTAACATAGCTGGCTGTTTTGGGTTAGTTAATTAAAAACTATGATAAACTTTGATTTAAAAGTTGTTATTCTGGTAAAATGATTTTTATTATGAACATGAAACTATATTCAAAAATTATGGTTAAACTCAAAGTGGAAGTATGTTTTCTAAAATGGTCATCTAGACGTCGTTCTTTCGACTGAAATGACTACCTTTACAAAAACGACTTGTAACTTATTTTTCTGACTATAAACCTATAATTTTTCTGTTTAGATTCATAAAATAGAGTTCAATATGAAACCATAGCAATTTGATTCACTCAAAACGGATTTAAAATGAAGAAGTTATGGGTAAAACAAGATTGGATAATTTTTCTCATTTTAGCTACGTGAAAATTGGTAACAAATCTATTCCAACCATAACTTAATCAACTTGTATTGTATATTATGTAATCTTGAGATACCATAGACACGTATACAATGTTTCGACCTATCATTTCGACACATCTATATATATTTCGGAACAACCATAGACACTCTATATGTGAATGTTGGAGTTAGCTATACAGGGTTGAGGTTGATTCCAAAATATATATAGTTTGAGTTGTAATCAATACTGAGATACGTATACACTGGGTCGTGGATTGATTCAAGATAATATTTATCGATTTATTTCTGTACATCTAACTGTGGACAACTAGTTGTAGGTTACTAACGAGGACAGCTGACTTAATAAACTTAAAACATCAAAATATATTAAAAGTGTTGTAAATATATTTTGAACATACTTTGATATATATGTATATATTGTTATAGGTTCGTGAATCAACCAGTGGTCAAGTCTTACTTTCCGACGAAGTAAAAATCTGTGAAAGTGAGTTATAGTCCCACTTTTAAAATCTAATATTTTTGGGATGAGAATACATGCAGGTTTTATAAATGATTTACAAAATAGACACAAGTACGTGAAACTACATTCTATGGTTGAATTATCAAAATCGAATATGCCCCTTTTTATTAAGTCTGGTAATCTAAGAATTAGGGAACAGACACCCTAATTGACGCGAATCCTAAAGATAGATCTATTGGGCCTAACAAACCCCATCCAAAGTACCGGATGCTTTAGTACTTCGAAATTTATATCATATCCGAAGGGTGTCCCGGAATGATGGGGATATTCTTATATATGCATCTTGTTAATGTCGGTTACCAGGTGTTCACCATATGAATAATTTTTATCTCTATGTATGGGATGTGTATTGAAATATGAAATCTTGTGGTCTATTGTTACGATTTGATATATATAGGTTAAACCTATAACTCACCAACATTTTTGTTGACGTTTAAAGCATGTTTATTCTCAGGTGAATATTAAGAGCTTCCGCTGCTGCATACTAAAATAAGGACAAGATTTGGAGTCCATGTTTGTATGATATTGTGTAAAAACTGCATTTAAGAAACTGATTTCGATGTAACATATTTGTATTGTAATCCATTATGTAATGGTCGTGTGTAAACATGATATTTTAGATTATCATTATTTGATAATCTACGTAAAGCTTTTTAAACCTTTATTTATGAAATAAAGGTTATGGTTTGTTTTAAAAATGAATGCAGTCTTTGAAAAACGTCTCATATAGAGGTCAAAACCTCGCAACGAAATCAATTAATATGGAACATTTTTAATCAATAAGAACGGGACATTTCACACATCACTTCTTCCATGCACTAGATTTGTGAGATTGTGTATTGTTGTTATTTTAATTAGTTAAGATTTTGTTTCTATATCTACTTATACTTTTGTCATTACCCACTCTGTCCTAAAAAATTTATGACACTAATATTTATATTAGTTCTAAAATAGTTTTCCAATTATTAAAAACTTATTAAATCACATTAAATACCTTAATTTATCCGCATTTATCATTATTAGTCATATAATATATTTGTTAATAAATACAGTCAACCTTACTCTACTCTAAATGACAACACAAAATTGATATTTACCAAACAATTCCTAATTTAAATTAAAAAGTTCACAAGAGAGTATTTTAGAGCGTATCGGGTGGAATCCAACTTGAGGAAATTTCAATCAGGCTCGATTCTCACTCCAAACAAGAAGTTTTCAACCGTTAATGGTACTCCAACATCAATGCGATTTGGGAAGATCTCTCGGGGGTTTTCTCAACATTCGATGGTACTGTCAACATCCTCGCGAATTGAGTTTTCTCCTAACGCGTGTGTGAGTGAAAAATTAGAGTATTCGATGTCGATGTCGATATCGATATCGTCGTTAAAAAAAAAATTATCCATAAATTTTATCTTAAATATATTAATACCTCAGTCCCATCATAAGTGTCCACTGTTGACTTTTCAAAATCTTTATTTGTCAACTTTGACCGTAAATATTTTTATTTGTGCTCTATAATATTTGATGGAAATTATATGAATGGATTGAGTTTTAAATGTGTTTTCATTCCACATAATTTTCATTAAATATTATATAACACAAATAAAAATATTTACGGTCAAAGTTGATAAAGAAAGACTTTGAAAAGTCAACAGTGGACACTTAAGATGAGATGGAGGGAGTATCTATTATTGTTTTCACAAAAATTGTATAAATATCAAAATAGTGAGTAAAAAACATAAATTAAAAACTCTTTATTTTACCATAATTTATTATTTTTAATAGTAAATTTTCAATAGTTTTTAGTAAAATTTACTTTAATTCAAAGAGCAAACATATAAATACTCGGTAGAAGTTAAAAATTAAACAAATTGTTAAAAAAAAAAATTGTTGACAAAAAAACTCAAATTGTTAAATGATAGTTCCACGCAGTTGCTTAAATTTTAAGATTTTAAGAAGAATGAGCTGGGCCCCATAAATGATATCTTTGTTAAAAGCGTGGCATTGTGTCAGCCGTCTTTTGTGATCGTGGGCCCACATGAGAAACTTTAATCCAAATAAAAGCTTACTGTACTTCTCCGTGGGCCATTGTCTCCCAATTTCGAAAACCGAACAAAACAGAATATGCTTCTCCATAAATTACAAAAATACCCCCGTTGTAGTAGATATTCTTTGGTCATCCATTTTAGCTTGCAAATCATGTTTTACGTCTCCTGAAAATGATGAACTTTCATTTCAATTTTTTTTTTTATTATTATTATTATTTTTTTTTTTTTTGCAAAAAGACGAAACTTTATAAACGATGCCTTTTTTTTTTTTCCAGAAAGAGGAAAGACATAAACGAAGATTACAAGCATCAAGCGATCTGACCCACTAGAGCAAAACACAATTAACTAGCTATACAAACTAACCAAGCGAATCAAAAACATGAGCATAGACGCTAAAAGGCTAACCTAAAAAAGATTAGGAATATGACTATCTAACTTTCATTTCATGGATTGTGAAATCTGATTTTTATTTAAGATTCCATGTCACTGTCTTAATAATACTAATACATCTACACATTTAAATTATGATATTATTTTTTAACTAAGAGAATAGTATTTATTTAGTAACAATCATAGAAGTTTTTTTTACCTATTAATATAATACGGAGTAATCAGTGGCGGAGCTTGAACGTTATGGTTGGAGAGGACAAATTTTGTCTAATGTGTGCTATGTTTTTAGGAAAAAAAATCGCTAACTTTGATGGACAAATTGCACATTTTAAACACGTTTTAGGTTACAATACTGATTCTAATTGTACATTATCTAAGTTAACTTCTTACACTTTAGCTTTAAAATTGATTTCAAGGTAAAAATGTCCGAAGATATGAAAAAATGAAGTATATTGTTGATGAAAACAAAATTTGAGCACATTCACCATTTTTGTAATATCTTTTTCATATGAACTCTGATTTAGTTGTTTCAAAAGCACAAACGTCCGTAACTCAAAGTGCTACAAAATACCATTACTTACTGAAACTTTTAGAGGGGCGAGGGTGTGATGATCGCTCCAAATCCATATAGACGAACACGTCATTCATTTCATTCATTGCGAGGTATTTGACATCTATATGATACGTCTTGTAAACATTGCATTCTTTTGAAAAGGCACACCATAAATGAATATTTAAATCAAAGGTTTTCGACATCTGATGATTTCTACATATAGACAATCACCGTATATAATAGTTTACAATAGTACTTCCGTTGACAATGCAGTCAAAATAAGGTACACGATGATGAATTGGTGAATGCAACGTTTTCTTGAAAAATATGTCATATAAGACTCCATGCACATAGCTTGTCTATCATATAAGCAAACAGCGGAAGACTTCTAGGGAACCTGAGAATAAACATGCTAACAAGTGTCAACACAAAGGTTGGTGAGTTCATAGTTTGTATGTTTCGCATGATCTGTATATAAAGATGGATCACAAGATTTCAGTTGTTTCATCCAGAAACGTTTATCAAAAGTTTGTCAATAGATTCTACGTAACAGAGCACCCTGGTAACTAAGCTTTAACGTTATAATGATAAATACCCCATTCGTTTTAATACACGCAAACCAACGTGTCCTAAACACAAATAACACACGTCCGTTAAAAGGCTAGCGCTCTAGCTCGGACGGGGATGTCAATCCCTATGGATCCATATACTGTTATTCGCGCCCACCAGTCCATATCCTATGTACTGGCAGTTACTAGTTACCAAAGCTAAGGGATTTTCGATTCAAACTCAGTGTAGAATTAAGT
Source organism: Rutidosis leptorrhynchoides (assembly GCF_046630445.1). Lineage (NCBI taxonomy): Eukaryota > Viridiplantae > Streptophyta > Magnoliopsida > Asterales > Asteraceae > Rutidosis > Rutidosis leptorrhynchoides. Next base: position 45,660,079 of record NC_092333.1, read on the forward strand.
ATGTACTTGTATCCATTGTGTTTAAAATAAATTGCATGTATTCTCAGCCCAAAAATTTATATTTCAAAAGCAATTAAAAAGAGAGCAATGAAACTCACCTTAGCAGCACATAAAGTTGTTCATCGTAATGTGACCGAAACTCGGTATATCAAATAATCGTAGATCTCAACCTAGAGAACATATGTTGGTCAATAAATGTCTATCAAGCTAGGTCAGGTCATAGTGTATCACAATCCTAATGCTCGAAATTGACATACAAAAGTTATTTAAAGTTGTTTCAAAAAGTCAATTTTGACAATAGTTCAACAAACGAGACGTACCTTATATAAGGATTCATTTACTCGGTTGGTAATATTCAAAAATCCATTTTATCAATCTCGTAAACAAGTTGTTTAAGTATTAATTGCAGATTCAAAAAGCAATTCCAATTAATGTCAATTATAATTCAGTTGACCATATCTTTTGATTCGTTCCTCGAAACTATTCGATATCTAAATGAAAAGTTATTGATTTTTCGCCAGCTTTCCGAAAACATGTATATCATATACCTTTTACCCGTAATATATGTATTTAATTCGTGATTTATTATAAACTGTTTAACGACGAAATTTAGTATACAAGCATGTATAAACATATATACTCGAGCACTAGACATGGATACACTATTAATTTATAAAAGATAAAATATAAATGCTTAGGTATCAATATTGTGATTCAATATTTCAGAAAAGTACGTAGACGCAACGAAGATGATAAACACTAGGTTTGACTTGAGAACAATACCCTTGAACATTACCCATAACCTCCATAGCTATAACCCATAGTTTTCTTATCTCTATCCCGCTCGAAAACCCGTTTTAAAAGTGACACGCCCATAACCTCGTCGTAATATTTTATGTAATAATATTACTAATATTACTAATATTAATGATAAGATTAATAATAATATTAATCCTAATAATAATAATAATAATAATAATAATAATAATAATAATAATAATAATAATAATAATAATAATATAAATACTTACAGAGTAATATTAAGAAAAGTGTGAGAAAAACAGAACCAAAATCGATCAATTTATAGGACTTGGCCTGAAAAAGTACCTCATGCGAGTGCATTGGATTTTAGTGCAAATCTCATGCACTTGCATGGGCTCATGCACTTGCATGGGTTTTATGCCTATTTCTCATGCGATCACATGGCCGTCAGATCCAGCTCACATGTTTTTTGTTTTCTTGTTTGTCGACATAATTAAATATAATATATATAATATATATAATTTAAATAATTAATTATATATTATATTAAATTTATGTGCATAGTTAACTTGTAATTTTCGTTCCGATGACTCGTACGTTGTCACTCGACTTATGTCCCGGTTCCGGTTTCTCGAACGCATTTTCGTACGCTTAGAAAACTCGCAATTTAGGTTTTGTGACTCGTACCTTTGTCAAAATACAGTCTTAAATTATCAATAAACTATATCATTCAAAGTGTATCTTAAACTTTCGAGTGTTTTGGTCATTTACTTCTATAAATTATTGTCTCGTTATTTGTTGATATATATATATATAATCACAAATCTTTTTATGACCAAGTCAATATATATTTTCAACATTCATAAACACGTTTTAAATATACGTCGTAAGTTATTCATACAATTAATATTCCAACTTCTCATATATATTCAAATAAATATTTAAACCAATAAGTTTAATGTACGATATTAAACAATTAATACATTGTTACGTTTTCAAGTTATAGTACATATATATGTATCTATATACATATAATTGTTTGCGAATCGTCGAGAACAACCGAAAGATATTTGAATAGTTCAAAAATTTTTATATTCAGTTTTACAGACTTTGCTTATCGTGTCGAAAATGTTAATCATACAAAGATTTAAGTTTAAATTTGGTCAGAAATTTCCGGGTCATCACAGTACCTACCCGTTAAAGAAATTTCGTCCCGAAATTTGAGTGAGGTCGTCATGACTAACAATAAAAATGTTTTCATGCCGTATATGTGTTGATAAATAGAGTATATCACTGTTAAATAATATGGATAAAACAATCCAATTACTCGAAGCGTATGAGGGAAGTTATCGTAATAGAATGAAATGGAGAATAGAAATTCGTCTTATCTCTTGATGTAGTAGCGATTGATTTCTGGATTTTAAGAAATAGAAAATCTTCATAATCTAAATAAGATTTGATTCTTCGGAATCTGCGGAAATTAGGATTTTCTTTGATTAAATGCCCAATCTGCCTCGATTGCTATGTCTGATATTTTGCTATAAATTGACCTCTTCCGTTTCATTATTTTCACCACTCCTATATCTTCTTCCTTATTTCATACTTCCAAAAGATTGTGAAATGCTTCATCCAATTCTGATTCTTGATATACTCCTAACTTTCATATCTGTCATTCTTCTTTTTCATCTACCGCCAGAGGAAGTTATTTTCTTCTACTATTACCTTGGGGTTATAGTGTTTTTCATTCTCCCGTGTCTTTATATTGCTATACGCATTGATATACACGGTTTGTAATTTCGGGGTTGTTATCGGGCTTTATATTCTCCATTATATTTCGGAGCTTCATGCTTTCGTTTTCTCTTCCCGACCTTAAGTCAAGCGGATAATGGTCCAGAATTCGTAGGTATGAAGTTTCAGATGAACATAACCAATGTTCTAAGAAAGAGACCGAATCATCAAGAAAAATATTTTCTGACTTGTCAAATTACCAGAATACCTCGAAAAAGACCGAATCATCAAGAAAAATATTTTCTTGATATGTTTAGAGGTTAAATAGAATGAAAGAGTTATGTAACATGGTTCATGATGAGGGTATGACCTGTGAACCTTTATCACGTTCCATTAGAAACTCAGCATGACTTACTGTAATATAATCACGTTGATCAAGTGTCATTATATTATACTAACTCATGCTTCAATTCCCAACACTACTTCAAAAACATCCATTTTTCGAAATTTTCAGAAATTAGAAACTAAAATAGTTTCTTTTATGATGTAACACAGATATCGCAAGGAGAAAATTGATTTCCGATAAGAATGATTATGGAATTATCTCCAGAAATATGGAGGATATTTATAATGAAATATACGATGATATCTTAGAATTTCTTATATCAGAGGATGATGAAGAATATTGTCCGCAAGGGTTTACATTCGGAAGCAAGGTATTTGCTAAGGATTTCCTCAGACACTGAATCATTTATATTCTTTGAAGGTAGATTTCGTTTTTGTGATTTGTCCATAGCCTCCTTCATGGTCTGCTCAATCCGTTTTCCAGTTCCAAACCTTCTCTTTTTCTCTGCTTTACCACCATACTATTCTTTATTATTAAACTTTTGACTGTTAAGGTCGTTTACAGTTTTTGCTGCTTCATCAGCATTTTTTCCCAAAATTCGGAGAACTAGTTTCGTAGTTTGGGGTGTTTTTCAGAAACTTCACATTCGAAGTATGTAAGTCTAGAAGATAGATGTTGTCTATATATAACTGTTGTCGTAGAAAATGCTGCGAGATTCAAAATACTGATTGCTAATTCCCGGTGGTTGGTATGGAAATTATTGTTACAAGATGTGGATGAGTACATGATAGGGTTTCAATGAGTATAAGAATTTTTTGAAAGGTCAAGGATTAATAAAGTTGTTTGGTAAATTTACTGCTAATGTGGCGGAACATGAAAGGTTTCCCAGTAACAAAACGTATATATCAAGGTTACAATAAGGCTTAATCTGAAAAGTCAAAGTTGACTAGTTGGAAGTGTGATAAAACTGGATACTTTAAAAAGGAATTGCAAGATTATTTTCGGTAATAACAATGCTAAAGGATCTTTCACAGTTTTGAAGTCAAAGTATAGCTTTGAAAGATGTAGAGATCTAAGAATGATGTCACCGGTTCAGAGTTATGACTTGGATTCTGATCCGTCAATATCAGAATATGTAATTGAATTTGTATAAAAATGATTGTATATCGTTGTGAGCATAGTTAATAATTTTTGAATCAAAGTTGAAGAATGTACAGTATAACATATTAATTGTGAACTTATATATTTCCCGGGTATTACCTACCCGTTAAAGATTTCACAATTAATACTTTGTACAAAAGAATTTTTATTACCGTCTTTATGAAAATATATGTATGTATATTTTCTTCAGATGTAACACAGATTTAATGAGTTAATATCATATTAAGCTCATTTAATTTTCGGCTTGACTTAGAAATGATTAATCTCTAAAACATTAAAGATTACATAATCTTTGCGGAGTATTTTGCTAATGTAATCGATACTTCATTATTTATTCTTATTGATATTCCTCGGTGAAGGATGTTGGTGCTCGTGGAATTTTTGTGAAGCTTACAAGGCATAGATGATGTTTTCTGAAAAGTTTCGAGTATATTGAAATTGAAAATGTAAAATCAATTATGTAATTGATTAATACACTTGGTTTATTATGAAATGGAATTCATGGAGTTGAAACGGAGATTGTAGTTAACAATGGTTAAGGTATTAAGGAAGGATGTACATCATTGCATATTAGTAATATGAACTAACCGAGTAGTACCTACCAGTTAAGATTCACACGTAATAGCTTAGTACGAAAATATTTATTTTGATTTCAAAATTCATATATATTAAATATACATAAAATTTCTTTAGGAGAAATGAGTTAATACTTCATCGGTTATTGTTGCTGGTATTTCTTGGTAACTATGGTGCGTATGACGTTGATGCTCGTGGAACAGATTGTGAAGTTGAGGTTTGCGATGCGGATGTTGTTGGTGGTGGTAATGGTACTGTTGGTGTTATTGTCGGTGGTTATGTTGATGCCGGTGATGCTGCTGGTGTTTGTAACCTTTGCACCATATTCTCCAAAGCCACTACCCGAGGACGAAGCTCGTTGACTTCTTCTACTACACCGGGATGATTGGCGGTTCGGACGAGCGGATGAATAAGATCCAGAATTTGAGATAGTATATTATCGTGACGAGATACTCTGGAAATGAGAGAGAAAATGGTGTCTCGAACAGGTTCGCTGGTAAGTGCTTCAGGTTCTTCGCCAAGAGGGCAATGTGGTGGATGAAAGGGATCGCCTTCTTCTTGTCTCCAATAATTAAGTAGGCTACGAACCCATCCCCAATTCATCCAGAATAGATGATGGCTAATTGGTTGATCCATTCCGGTTACACTGTCTTCGGAATTCAGGTGAATATCTATATCGGAATAGCTGTCAGAGTTTGAACTAGATACGGGATCCATCTTGTATAATTAGGGAGATGATTTTTGATATGAATTAGATTATAGAATTTAGTTTGGTATTCTTCAATACATAATTTACATATGTATATATAATACCAAATTCCATAAATCACTGAGAAATTTTTGGAAGATATCAGGAAAAGTTTACAGTAACAGATACGCTAAGATATGAATTTTTGTCTATACACTATTTATGCAATAAATGCAGGAAAACGTGTCTAGACTTAAGAATGATAAGCATGTAATTTCCGACAAGAAATGATAAGCAAAACTTTTAACAAGCAGACACGGTCGAAGTCCATACTTACTAATGCGTCTTAACAACTATCAGTTAGACACATTCATGCAAGACCTGGTTCGCTAGGACCAACGCTCTGATACCAACTGTGACGATCGCTCCAAATCCATATGGATGAACACATCATTCATTGATTTCATTGCGAGGTATTTGACCTCTATATGATACGTTTTGTAAACATTGCATTCTTTTGAAAAGGCACACCATAAATGAATATTTAAATCAAAGGTTTTCGACATCTGATGATTTCTACATATAGACAACCACCGTATATAATAGTTTACAATAGTACTTCCGTTGACAATGCAGTCAAAATAAGGTACATGATGATGAATTGGTGAATGCAACGTTTTCTTGAAAAATATGCCATATAAGACTCCATGCACATAGCTTGTCTATCATATAAGCAAACAGCGGAAGACTTCTAGAGAACCTGAGAATAAACATGCTAACAAGTGTCAACAAAAAGGTTGGTGAGTTCATAGTTTGTATGTTTCGCATAATCTGTATATAAAGATGGATCACAAGATTTCAGTTGTTTCATCCAGAAACGTTTATCAAAAGTTTGTCAATAGATTCTACGTAACAGAGCACCCTGGTAACTAAGCTTTAACGTTATAATGATAAATACCCCATTCGTTTTAATACACGCAAACCAACGTGTCCTAAACTCAAATAACACACGTCCGTTAAAAGGCTAGCGCTCTAGCTCGGACGGGGATGTCAAGCCCTATGGATCCATATACTGTTATTCGCGCCCACCAGTCCATATCCTATGTACTGGCAGCTACTAGTTACCAAAGCTAAGGGATTTTCGGTTCAAACTCAGTGTAGAATTAAGTATGTACTTGTATCCATTGTGTTTAAAATAAATTGCATGTATTCTCAACCCAAAAATTTATATTTCAAAAGCAATTAAAAAGGGAGCAATGAAACTCACCTTAGCAGCACATAAAGTTGTTCATCGTAATGTGATCGAAACTCGGTATATCAAATAATCGTAGATCTCAACCTAGAGAACATATGTTGGTCAATAAATGTCTATCAAGCTAGGTCAGGTCATAATGTATCACAATCCTAATGCTCGAAATTGACATACAAAAGTTATTCAAAGTTGTTTCAAAAAGTCAATTTTGACAATAGTTCAACAAACGAGACGTACCTTATATAAGGATTCATTTACTCGGTTGGTAATATTCAAAAATCCATTTTATCAATCTCGTAAACAAGTTGTTTAAGTATTAATTGCAGATTCAAAAAGCAATTCCAATTAATGTCAATTATAATTCAGTTGACCATATCTTTTGATTCGTTCCTCGAAACTATTCGATATCTAAATGAAAAGTTATTGATTTTTCGCCAGCTTTCCGAAAACATGTATATCATATACCTTTTACCCGTAATATATGTATTTAATTCGTGATTTATTATAAACTGTTTAACGACGAAATTTAGTATACAAGCATGTATAAACATATATACTCGAGCACTAGACATGGATACACTATTAATTTATAAAAGATAAAATATAAATGCTTACGTATCAATATTGTGATTCAATATTTCAGAAAAGTACGTAGACGCAACGAAGATGATAAACACTAGGTTTGACTTGAGAACAATACCCTTGAACATTACCCATAACCTCCATAGCTATAACCCATAGTTTTCTTATCTCTATCCCGGTCGAAAACCCGTTTTGAAAGTGACACGCCCATAACCTCGTCGTAATAATTTATGTAATAATATTACTAATATTACTAATATTAATGATAAGATTAATAATAATATTAATCTTAATAATAATAATAATAATAATAATAATAATAATAATAATAATAATAATAATAATAATAATAATAATAATAATAATAATATAAATAATATAAATACTTACAGAGTAATATTAAGAAAAGTGTGAGAAAAACATAACCAAAATCGATCAATTTATAGGACTTGGCCTGAAAAAGTACCTCATGCGAGTGCATGGGATTTTAGTGCAAATCTCATGCACTTGCATGAGCTCATGCACTTGCATGTGTTTTATGCCTATTTCCCATGCGATCGCATGGCCGTCAGATCCAGCTCACATATTTTTTGTTTTCTTGTTTGTCGACATAATTAAATATAATATATATAATATATATAATTTAAATAATTAATTATATATTATATTAAATTCATGTGCATAGTTGACTTGTAATTTTCCTTCCGATGACTCGTACGTTGTCACTCGACTTATGTCCCGGTTCCGGTTTCTCGAACGCATTTTCGTACGCTTAGAAAACTCGCAATTTACGTTTTGTGACTCGTACCTTTGTCAAAATACAGTCTTAAATTATCAATAAACTATATCATTCAAAGTGTATCTTAAACTTTCGAGTGTTTTGGTCATTTACTTCTATAAATCATTGTCTCGCTATTTGTTGATATATATATAATAACAAATCGTTTTATGACCAAGTCAATATATATTTTCAACATTCATAAACAAGTTTTAAATATACGCCGCAAGTTATTCATACAATTAATATTCCAACTTCTCATATATATTCAAATAAATATTTAAACCAATAAGTTTAATGTACGGTATTAAACAATTAATACATTGTTACGTTTTCAAGTTATAGTATATATATATATATATATATATGTATCTATATACATATAATTGTTCGCGAATCGTCGAGAACAACCGAAAGATATTTGAATAGTTCAAAAATTTTGATATTCAGTTTTACAGACTTTGCTTATCGTGTCGGAAATGTTAATCATACAAAGATTTAAGTTTAAATTTGGTCAGAAATTTTCGGATCATCACAGAGGGTCCCCCTCCTACCCCTAACAAGCTCCGCCCCTGGGAGTATAGGATTAGAAAGACTGTCGCTTAGTAAGTAATGAAGGATAGACGATTTCAATCCTTCTACTTACAAAATTGAGCTTTAGCTATATTAAGCAAAATATAGGGAAACATAATAAGATTAAGATCATAAGTTATTGCTATATTAAGCAAAATATAGGGAAACATATTAAGATTAAGATCATAGTTTATTGGTTGATCGTTAAAAGGAATTACTTTAATCACTTGGGTATTGTCAAAGTGTCCACCGAGTTTTTCAGTGAAACAAGAGATTCAAGTTGAATTTTTGCTAACGAGAATATTAAATTAAATGGGGCTCTTGACTACTGGGGTGAATGTGCGCAAGTCACATGATTACACACCAGGGGTTTTACACGCTAGTAGGACCCAATGTGCTTGTCGCTAGGGATACTTCCTCTACGAAAAAAGAAGAAGCTGTTTTTAAGCCTAAAATTAAAATGAATATAATTATAACCGATTCTCATTAAAAGCTTTAAATTAAATGCCATATTAAAAACTAGGTATATTTTTTTATATTTAATTACCATATATAATGTATTTATCAAAAGGGATTATATATCGAGAGACTAACAAAGTTTATTGTTTTGTGTTTGTAGGCCACCCATATTTGAAAATAATTTTGTAGATCATCCAAGTTTAACTATTCGTGTTTGTAAGTCAATCATATTTGAAATGATTTGTAAGCCATTCCAATTCGTATGTTGTTACATATATATCAAATCCGAATAAAAAAATTTTGCAAAAAATTTTGAAAAATGCAAATACTCGTGCATTTGATATGAACTAATCGTCATTATAAATAATATTAATTACAAAAAACTTGGTTATTTGTGTTATTTTTAATAATTTTCTAACAGGATTTTATCCAGATTTGGTACCGATTAAAGAAACACACGAACTTGGTTGTCTACGAAATCATTTTCGAATATAGGTAACATGTAAACACAAAAAGATAAATTTTAGGTGGCCTACAGAATTGTTTTTAAATATGAGTGAAAAAATAACTAATGATAAATTTGGTTGGCCTCCTAGTATATAATCCCTAATCAAAATCAATAAGATTTATTATGCATGATTAGATGCACCGACCCATGTCATACAAAAAGGAGAAAGATGATCGTTGGCTTCACTCTTTAACAAACCATCACACCTTCTTATGTTGAGTTTTACTTTCACGTAAATTACTTGACTTTTTACAATTTTAATAGAATAACGTGTAACAAATACGTGGATCGGATGTGATGATGACTCAGATTTAAATCTAAATCTAAATCTAAATCTAAATAAATTTAAAAGCGTATTTCTATTTAATTTGTAGAATGTTGATGTACTTATATAGTTATATATACACACATCACCATGCAACCTTTAAATAAATGTAATTGTTCAAGTATAAATGAAATATAAGTGTTAAGTCATCATCTAGGTAGCAAATTGAGTTGACAAAATTTTGGATTATATACTAGTTTGTTTAAATATCTCTTAATATGCTTAAGAGTGTTAAAGATTTCCCTAATAAAGTAGATGTGTGATTCGGTGTCCATTTTTAAAAGTTTTAATAAAAGAAAATATGACGTGGACCATTAAAAAAATTGAATAAGTAGAAAAAACAGAACTTCAAAACTCGTGACACATTGTTTAAAAAAATGAACACTGAAATCGACAGTCCTTCGACACCGCCTAAGTGTCCATTTTGACGTCGATTTTTCAGTGTCTAGATCCCAACACTATGTCACGTCACAAGGTTTATTTTTTTTACTTATCCATTTTATTAATTGTCCACATCATATTTTTTTCACCAAGATTTTGAAAAATGAACACCGAATCACTCATTCGCTTTGTAAATTTCAAAGTCTTTTCTAGACTTTGAAATGAACACCGAAATACACCGCATCTCATGCTCTAAAATCTATATTTTGAAATTAAAATATGTAAATACATAATACTCATGTAGATATAAAAAGTAAAAGAAGTCTATCAATATTTTAATATTTGGTACTTAATTAATAGTTGAAAAAAGTTTATTAGTACACGAAATCACTATCACTATATACATTAATAAAAGAGAGTCTCGATTAGCTAATATATATTTTCAAAACCCCCTTAATCATCATTAGATTAGAAAATTACATTACAATACCCCTTGATCCAACGGTTCTTAATCATCCACTAAAAATATTAGCTAATAAATCAATTTTACATACACCCCATCCCTAAAATACCCTTTACATCTAAAACACGCGAGAAAATAAACAAAGAAGGGATCAGAAAACAAAACCTAACTTCCTAACTTCCTCTCCAACTCATCCACACTAAATTAATAAGAATGGGTAATATTCATTCACGACATTCATCAAAAATCAAACCCTATCTGTTTATTGGTTTTCTCTTTGATCTGCGACTCATTGATATGCGACGGTATTGTTATCTCTTTGATTTAGGACTTGTGTGGTTATATTTTGCGAATATTTTCTCTAATCAGTATTTTTATATCTTTGATTTAGGGTTTATGTGCTGCTACTTTCTCGATTACGAAAGATTTTACATTTTAAAAGGGTAATGATTTGTATGGTTCACGTTTCATCTCCTCTATCAAGGTTTCATTTAAATTATTATTGACTTCTGCTCTTATCTTCATAATAGTTTCACTGTCAAAACCTTGGGTTTAATTGCGGTTACTTCGATATATTCTGTAGGGTTTTCAATTGTTAAGATCGATTTTTGTTGTATTTGATTTCGTCACACTTTTTGTTGCAGAATGCATTGCCTATCTTTTTTATGTTTTTTGATTTATTTTTGAAGACTGGTTTTCGATTTGTTTTTTCGATTGCAAGGGCTTTAGGTTGATATCATCAAGCTAGTGTTTACCTTAATAAGTTAGTATTAATGTTATACAAAGGATTTTCGGGAGGGTCCTCCTACTTCATTTAACACAGGTATAATTTGTTGAATTGTGCATCATTATTATTATTATTATTATTATTATTATTATTATTATTATTATTATTATTATTATTATTATTATTATTATTATTATTATTATTATTATTATTATTATTTTGTCGCCAAGTGTTTTTATGCTTTAAGAAACATGAAAGGTGGACTATTAATGTTATATTTCCATTTCCTGCATTATTCATGTTTGTTCACATTTTTTGTGGTTCTAGGTTATTTAGTGTACTAATTCACATTGGGTGACTTGCTCATATTCATTTTATGCATATGTTTTATTGGAAGCTATGATGATTAAATATAAACCGCACAAATCACTTATTTCCATAAAAGTTTGTTGAGGACGTTAAGGCGGCTAAAAAACTCGATAGTTTTGAGGAGTTGTAGCTAGATGAAGTTAGGGCTTTTGCTAGAGAAGTAATTTGGAATGAAATTGAGAAACATGATGCTGATGGGATTGGGAGGGTGGATTATGCGGTTGCATCGAGTGGTACCAAGGTGGTGGGGTCACTCAGATGATGTTTAGTTGGGCAAGTTTAATTGGTTAAAAGTAAATGTGGTTTGTTTATGTTATCTGTATCCATCCCCAATCTTTTATCCTACTTGAAGTTTTGTTTAGTTGATATTGAATTTTAAATATATACAACAGGTGTTGTTAATGTCTCACCGTGTTTGCCTTTGTATAATTGCAGTTACATCCGAAAAATGTTGAGGCCCTTGTGGCTCTTGGAACGTAGATTTACAATCCAGTGAAGGTTGGTCCTTTATAGTTTCTGCGGTCAGCTGTATTAATTAATATGACGTTTTTGTTTGTTTGTTTAGTAAATGATTGGTGATGGGATTTTTTGTTTTCAACCCATTTTAATAGTCATATAATAGTCAATTGTATGTAATAGTCAGTTGAATAAAGTAACAGTAAGTAATAGTGAGTAGACTAAAGTAATAATCAGTATATGAAGTGTCCTTTTTAATTGACAAAGGTTGACTATTATTTAGTGGTGCCTGTCACACTCCAAATAGGGTCAGGGGTATTTGTGACCATTCATATCATAACACAGTTGTATAAACGAGAATGACTTTAAATGAGACGTTTTGAATAAAACATTTATTAATAAAACAGCGGAAGCATTAAAAGTTTTACATCAAATTCAAACTGAAATAATAATAATAGTCTTAATGCAAAGTAAATGTAATGAAATGAAGACTCCATGTAGCAGCATTCAATTCATCAAGTAGCACTCATGGCAATCATCTTATTCGTCACCTGAGAAAAAACATGCTTAAAGTGTCAACCAAAAAGGTTGAGTGAAATTCATAGGTTTATATAATATGCATTAGACCACAAGATTTAGTTTAAAGTTGATTGATACCAAACATATCAATCTAAAAGTGTTGCTGAAGTTTGTAATATCGCGACTAAACAAAAGTTACCTCGTGACACCTTGTTATTCAGTGTCGTTGAATCATTATTATGTAACCAAAGACCAACGGTCAAATGGTTAGAGACGTTACTCTCAATAGGCCTATCCACAATAATTAAGTTTGCCTTTTATACGCAGCAATTGACGATATTACGGTGAGGATTTGCATGAATAAAAGCATGACAGCATAATAACATTTGAGTACTTGTGTCTAAACGTAAAACAGTTATAAAGCAAGCATGTGTCTCACCCCAAAAGTTATAAACAGTTTAATAAATAGTAAAAGTGGGGCTATGAAAATCACCTTAAATAGCAGTTGAAGTATTCCACGCAAGAAAGGAAAGTAAAGCAAGTAAGTGACCGGGATATCAACCTAGAGGTATAACGTTCGATCAGTAAATGTCTAATTGACCAAGGGTATGTTTATTAATATAATGAATTATATTAATAGTGACAGTCCAAAATAGGAAGGTTTCAACTTATGGAAAGTTTATAAGTTCAGGTTATATTCATTAGTAAGACGTTGTACTACTTTACTCAAACTTCGTTGCTATCAAATAAGTCAAGAATGACCAGATGTAACCAGTGGCCCAGGACTCTTGACCAGAATCAAAGTCATGGCATTCGAGATCCACAAGCTTACCCATAAATGGCAACCTACACATCATTCACTTACGACTGTAAGTAGCGATGAAGTTTGTATATAGTGCACGTTATCTTTAGAGTATAACCTTCACGTTATGTGCGTATAGAAATACGACACATTAATATAATTTACTTATTCAGTAAATATATATTATATTAAGTTTGAATATATTAAATATTATTAATGTATTATCATTATTAATTTATTTTAAAATTAATCTTATAACAAAGTATTATAAGTTTAATTATGTAGATAGGTTAAATATATAATAATTATGTCTTACATATTTATTACAGATCTTAAATTTATATACTATTATTTGATTAATATAAATCTTATATTTATTATATATATCGAAATTTATATATATAAATTATCTAAATTCAAATTTATATATCAATAAATCATCTAATAATTCTAATTAATATTTTATTGACTTCAAATCAGTAGATAATTTTTACAAAATTTTATAAAATAATCTATACAATATTACTATTTGTTTATGTATTAATTATTATTTTCAATAATCATTTAATACTTAAAATACAAAAAAAATAGGTAAACGAGTTTAAAATTATATTTTATATTTTTCTCAGTATCTACTAATCTTAATAAACATACAAAAATTTTATAAAATATTTGTATCACGTTTTAGTATTTATTTCTAATATTTTTCTTAGTTTACATTAAATCAAAATTAATTATGTAATAAATACCAAATCGACTTAAGTAAATTAGTTTATAATTTTCTTAGGCTTTTATATGTTTAATAAATTGAAAAAAATTATTTATGTATTTTTATTGCTGATAAACATATTTATTACGAATTTTGTATATCTTTTAATATATAATCGAAATTAATTATAAATAATAATCCAAAAATTCTAAAAAATCACTTTTATAACTTTCTTAAGAGTTCCTAACTATTTTCTATCCATTCTTACAGTTCCAAATAGTTTACACCAATTAATTCTATTTTTATATACATATATATAATAGTTACCGATAAAAATTTAGAGAATAAATATATAAAATAGTAAATAAATTACAATTTCGATTCTGCAATCACTTTTATGTTATATATGACCTGCGAAAATTATCTTTACACATTTTAAGTATCTACAATATTTTCTATTGATTTATTTTGTTATATATATATATAATCCGTATATGATATATATATTCTTAAATTCGTTTTTAAATAAAAAAATATTAAATCCGTACATATAATTCATGAAAATAATTTTTATATCAAACATAATAGTTAATACTAATTATCAAGTGTTTACTTGATTTTGTTATAATTGTTTCATATTTTCTATAATTAATATCGGCTAGTACAATAAAATAAATAAAAATGTATAAAATAAAAAAAACAAACGTAGAGAACTTACAATATTTCTCCAGAGGATTTTGAAGGTTCTCTAATTTTTTTGTGGCAAAATTTGTGAAGATTGAGTGTAGTATTTATAGTTGGAAAAATGGATAAAGAAATAATAAAAAAATAAAAAGAATTCCTAGTTAATTTGCAAATGGGTTTTAAAAAAAAATATACATGTCTAGTCATTTTTGGCATGTTACTAATTAAAATAAGGAAAAGTAATTTTTATCTTTTTTTATTTATTAAAAGTAGATCTAAAAGTTAAAATAAGAAAAAGTAATTTGTATCTTTGTATTTATTTATTAAAAGTAGATCTTAAAAGTTAAAATAAGAAAAAGTAGTTTGTTTTTTTATTAAAAGTAAATCTTAAAAGTTAAAATAAGAAAAAGTAGTTTGTATCTTTGTATTTATTTATTAAAAGTAGATTTTAAAAGTTAAAATAAGAAAAAGTAGTTTGTATTTTTATTAAAAGTAAATTTTAAAAGTTAAAATAAAAAAAGTAGTTTGTATCTTTATTAAAAGTAGATCTTAAAAGTTAAAATAAGAAAAAGTAGTTTGTATCTTTATTAAAAGTAGATCTTAAAAGTTAAAATAAGAAAAAGTAGTTTGTATCTTTATTAAAAGTAGATCTTAAAAGTTAAAATAAAAAAAAGTAGTTTGTATTTTTATTAAAAGTAAATCTAAAAAGTTAAAATAAGAAAAAGTAGCTTGTATCTTTATTAAAAGTAGATCTTAAAAGTTAAAGTAAGAAAAAGTAGTTTGTATCTTTGTATTTATTTATTAAAAGTAGATCTAGTTTAGATTTTCTTTTTTTTTTAAATTCTAAAAATCGTTTAATACATTTCTAAGAACATTTAACATTTTATTTCTATTTTTGTTTAATTATTAAATACGAATTTTATATAAAAATTATTATTATATTCGGTTTTTATA
Organism: Rutidosis leptorrhynchoides; assembly: GCF_046630445.1. NCBI lineage: Eukaryota > Viridiplantae > Streptophyta > Magnoliopsida > Asterales > Asteraceae > Rutidosis > Rutidosis leptorrhynchoides. Next base: position 45,675,881 of record NC_092333.1, read on the forward strand.
ATTAAAATTAAAATTTATGATTATTACTTTATAGTTTTTATTAGTTTTATAAATGTTATAATATTATTTATTATTTAGTTAATTATATATTCTATTAACTAAATAACAAAAGTAATATAAATATTATATATATTCATTGATGTAATTATGTTATATTATATAACATAACCTTATTTATAATATTTATAATTATATTATTTATTTTAAGTGTACGTTTATTCGGTCAACGTTAATTTTATTCGTATATAATAACTCTAGGTATTTTAGTAAAATCGGAAGTTGAAAAGTGAGGGTTGTTATAGTACCTCCCCGTTATTAAAAACTTCGTCCCGAAGTTTTAGGTAGACTTCTCGGATGCATCAGCGGTTGAGAAGAGATGGGGATATTTTAGTTTCATATGGTCTTCACGTTCCAAGGTATACTCGGGGCCACGTCGTGAATTCCAACGGATTTTAACAATATGTATGGTGCTTTGTTTTAAACGTTTAGCAGATCGGTCCATGACCTCTATGGGTTCCTCTATGAAGTGCATTTTATCATTAATGCGGAGGTTATCTAAAGGATTAACAAGAGTGTCATTTGACTAGGTTATCTTCAAAAGGGATGATGGTGCTATACGAGCATTTTAGTAAACTGAACACATGAAACATGTTATGAATAGTATTGAGCTTATTTAAAACTTTGAGTGTTTATGCCACAATATTAAGGTAGACAAAACAGAGAGTAGTTCAAGAAAATTATAGTCATGAAGTTTGATAGAGATCATCATTGTTTATAACAAGAATATTGTAATGATGAATATAAGTTGAAAAAAATAAAGTTTTATCACTACTGAATAATATGGATAAAACGATTTGATTATAGGAAGCGTATAAACGAAGCTATTGTAAAAGGGTGAATGAGAAAATTAAATGTTCGCCTTAACTTTTGACATAGTCACGATTGATTTTCGAAATTCAAGGGATTAAAGGAAATCTTCGTAATCTATAAGATTTGATTCTCCGGTAATTAAAGAATTTTGAGATTTCTTTGGTTAAATGCGGTGAATTGCCTCTTTTGCTGTGTCTGGAATTTTGCTATAAATTAGCTTCTTCTGTTTCATTATCTTCACCACTTCTATACTTTCTTCCTAAATTCATACTTCCAAAAGATTTGTTAATATGCTCAATCCCGTATTGATACTTGTTATTATATTGACCATATATGCAGTCATCCTTCTTTTTCATTTACCACCAGAGGAATCTGTTTACTTCTACTATGCCCTTGGGGTTATAATGTTTTTAATTCTCACGTGTCTTTACGTTGCAATACGTATTGATATGCACGGTTTGTAATTTCGGTATCGTTATTGGGTTTTATATTTTCCCTTATATGTCGGAGCTCTTTGCCTTTTTATTTTCTTCTCGACTCTAAGTAAAGCGAGTAATGGTCCATAATTTGTAGGTATAAAGTTTCGAATTATTATAATATACAAAGTAGAAAGGAAAGGTAATAGCACGATTTGATTTGTCAAATTACCAGAATATCCGAAAAAGACCGAATCATCAAGACAAATATTTTCTTGATATGTTTAGAGGTTAAATAGAATGTAAGAGTCGTGTAACATGGCAAATGATGATTATAAAGTCTATGAATCATCATCTTCCATTAAAATTTAGCATGACTTACTGTAATATAATCACGTTGGCCTGACGTCATTACATTATACTAACTCATGCTTCAATTCCCAACACTTCTTCAAAACATTTATAATTTAAACTTGGATTTTACAGAATATAGAAACTAAAACAGTTTTCCTTTATAAAGATATCGCAAAGAGATACTTAATTGCAGACAAGAATCGTTATGAAGATATCTTGGGAAATATAGAGGATATTTATGATGATATTTTGGAATTTCTAAGTTCGAAAGTTGATGAAGAAAAATTTTCCGCAAGCTTTTAACATGACTTCGGAGCAAGATATTCTCTAAAGATTTCATCGGATCCAGAATTACCTGAATTCTTTGAATATAAGGTTTGGTCCTTGTATTTGTCCTTGTTCTCCTCCATGGTTAGCTCAATCCGTTTTTCAGTTCCAAATTTTCTTTTGAGCTTTTCCAACGTACCATTCTTTATTATCAAACTTTTGGCCATTAAGACCTTCTACAATTTTGCTGTTTCCTCTGCATTTAATGCAGCCATATTTGAATCATCGGTTATCAATCTGAGATGGTTTCAAGAAATTTCATTTTTAGATGATTAAATGCTGATTGTGATCATCAACGGATCTAATGGTTGATGAATATGCGTTGTTGATTTCAAAAGTAATGAATGATAATTTCGGTGGGTTGATGTGATAATTCATCATAGAATATGAATGAATATAATTCATGAATGTAGTGATCTTTAGGAAGATAACATCTGCTAAAGCTTTTCTTGGATTCTGATATGTCAGAATATGTAATTGAATTTGTATGCAAAAGGTGAACGGATACATATGTGGATGTAAGTAGTATAGTTACTGATTATTGAATCAGAATTGGAGAATGTACAATGTAACATATTAAAGTGAGATATAAATATTTCTCGGGTTTTACCTACCCGTTAAAATATTTTCACAATTAACAGTTTGTACAAAAGAATTACAATCTTTATGAAGATATACGTTCATATATATATTTTTCAGATGTAATCATGGGTTTAATGAGTTAATATAAGATTAAACTCGTTTGATTTACGGTTGAAACGAGAATAAATAATCTCCAAAACCTTAGAGATTTCATATTTTTCGCGGAATATTTCACTAATAAAGTTATGAATCAATACTTCATCGTTCATTATTGTTGATATACTTCGGTATATGAAGTTGGTGCTCGTGGAATTCTTGTGAAATTCGCAAGACACGAATGATGTTTTCTAAAGAGTTTCGAGTGCATCGAAAATGAAAGTATACAATCAAACATGTATTTGAATAACACACTTAGTTTATTATGAAATGGAGTTTATTGTGCTGAAGCAGTGATTAATGATTGTTAAGTCATTAACGAAGGAGGTACATCATAGCATATTAGTGATATGAATTAACCAAGTAGTACATACTAGTTAAGATTCACACGTAATAGCTTAGTATGAAAAGGTTTATTATTGTTTCAAACTATATATATAAAGTATACATATATAATTCTTCAGGAAGAATGAGTCAATACATCTTAACTCATTATTACTAATATTCCTTGGTATCTATGGGGCGTATGATGTTGATATCCGAGATACTGAGTGTGATGTTTAGGCGTGAGATGCGGATGTTGTTGTTGGTGAAGCTGATGTTGTTGGTGGTGATGCTGATGGTGCTGGTGGTGCTGGTTATGCCGCTGGTGCTGCTGATGCTTGTAGAATTTGCACCATATTCTCCAGAGCCACCACTCGAGCGCGAAGTTCATTGACTTCTTCTACTATTCCGGGATGATTGGCAGTTCGGACAAGGGGATGAATAAGATCTAGAATTTTAGATATTATATATTCGTGACTGGATATCCTGGAAATGAGGGTGAAAATAGTGTTTCGAACGGGTTCGCCGGTAAGTGCTTCAGGTTCTTCACCAAGAAGTGAATTCGGTTGGTGGAAGGGATCACCTTCTTCTTGTCTCCATTGATTAAGTTTACTACGAACCCATCCCCAATTCATCGAAAATAGATGATGGCTGATTGGTTGGTTCATTCCAGTTACGCTGCCATTGGAGCTTGAGGAATCAGATGAGAAATCCATATTATGTGATCGGATAAGGGTTTCGATATGAGATTAGTGTTGAATATTGGATGATATATCTGTCTCCTTGAATACGTGTATATAGCAAAAAGATTTCCGTAATTTACGGAGGGAATTTAGGAAAAGTGTTAGACAAAGTCTATTGGGATAGATACGATAAGATATAATAAGATATGATGTGTCGAGATCATAAAGTGATAAGTATGTAATCTAATAATCTTTTGATTAAAGACTTTCAATTCGTATACTGTGATAACCCAATGACATTTTTCGGTTCGCAAACCGATGCATAAAGGCATAAGGCATATAGGTACGTGATATAACAGGGAGTTACATATGTTTGAGTGTGAGTAGTAACAAATATAGGAGTTTCAAAAATCATGGATAATATTTAATGTAATACATATGTAATACACAAAACCATGATAGATGACATAGGAATGTCAAGAATTTTAGAAATCATGGCGTCGCATTTAAATGCGGTGGCGTAATTGGATAGTACTTAGAAAAATTCTTAGATTGGCTTGGCATTCTAAGATAAGGAAAGTTTCTAAAGTATAGTGTAGCATTTAACAATTAAAGGCAACAATTAAAGGCACTATGGTCAAGGAAAGTTGTAGTCCTACATTGCTAAGGTACCTAATTGTATAAGGCACACATAAAATGCAATCCTGGTTCTCTACAACAACTCTGCTCTGATACCACTCTGTCACACCCCCAAATAGGGTCAGGGGTATTTGTGACCATTCATATCATAACACAGTTGTATAAACGAGAACGACTTTAAATGAGACGTTTTGAATAAAACATTTATTAATAAAACAGCGGAAGCATTAAAAGTTTTACATCAAATTCAAACTGAAATAATAATAATAGTCTTAATGCAAAGTAAATGTAATGAAATGAAATGAAGACTCCATGTAGCAGCATTCAATTCATCAAGTAGCACTCATGGCAATCATCTTATTCGTCACCTGAGACAAAATATGCTTAAAGTGTCAACCAAAAAGGTTGAGTGAAATTCATAGGTTTATATAATATGCATTAGACCACAAGATTTAGTTTAAAGTTGATTAATACCAAACATATCAATCTAAAAGTGTTGCTGAAGTTTGTAATATCGCGACTAAACAAAAGTTACCTCGTGACACCTTGTTATTCAGTATCGTTGAATCATTATTATGTAACCAAAGACCAACGGTCAAATGGTTAGTAAAATCGGAAGTCGAAAAGTGAGGGTTGTTATAGTGCCCGAATTTAAGGCGGTTGGAAAAAGTAGTATTGAATGGAATTTAAATGACTAGAAATGGGACGGCGATTTGTTCACCGCCACCCCACTAAAAACGATGCCATTGGATTGAAGATGCAGACAGTTATTTCCAGTTAATTCGTGGAGAAGCACAGGTATAGTTTTGGCTTTTTAGGTCAAAGTTTACTTTTTTTTTTGGTTCTCTTGTTTATGAAGTATATCAGAGATCTAATTTTCCTTTTGGTTTATGGTACATATTATGAAGTTTGTCATGTATTTTCAGAGCCGTACAGACCGAATTGTATTCAAGCTATTTGGAAAAAATCCTAATGAGTTGCCTGTTATCCTTCGGAACCAGATTTTTCATAGTTTTTTCTGTTGTGGGTCATTTTTTTTATGTGCGGATTGATTTTAATAAAGTTTGTTATATTAGATACTTGACTGGTTATTAAACAGTCCGACGGAGATTGAAGGTTACATTCGACCTGGATGTATCATATTAACAGTTTATCTTCGAATGAATGAGTCTTCTTGGGACGAGGTATATATTTCTCTGATTTAATCATCAACTTTGCTAATCTTTAAAGGTGGTAAAAGTGACCAAAATCACTATTCGTACAGGTCTTTTGATATTTTATCATAAAAAGTTGGCATCTTTCTAATGCTTATTGTAATAATGCAGCTTTGTTATGATTTGAGCAACCAAATGAGGAAACTTTTTGATGTATCAAATGATTCTTTCTAGAGAACGGGATGGATTTAGAGTTCTTGATCATGTTGCATTTGCTTGTGATGGTTAGTCTATGTTCTTTATTTATATATTTTAGTTCTTTCGGATTTATACATGTTAAAATTCTAACTAAACAATACGATATTCGTTGTGTTACATGCCAGATTGTTTTAAACACAATGTTGCCTCATACAGGCAACAGACACTCAAGCATCTTAAACGTGACTCCGGTAGCAGTATCGGCTTCCGAGAACTCTTAATTTTCAGTTGAAGGCATAAACATTTCACGGTCAACCTCAAGGTATTTTCAGTTAAAGAATTAGCATTCTATATATTATATTATTATTTAATTTAATTATTTATCATTAAATTATTAATTATTTTAGAGTAAATTATGTCAATAGTCCTTGTTTACATGTTATTACATCAATCGTTTTATCTTTTAAAAATCACATCGATAGTCCATGTGGTTATTTTAAAATTACACTCATCGTCCTTATCTTTTAAAAATCACACCGATAGTCCATGACTAACATAAAAGTGTATGTTTACCTTGGAATGCGCGTTGATCGTCCCTCCTATTATCGCGCATTTTAAGTAAGTAAATGACCATCAACGTACACTTTCACGTAAGTCAGGGGCTATTAGTGCAATTTTTAAAAAATAAGGACGACTGATGTAATTTCGTAAAAATCACATGGACGACTACCAGCACTACCAAATCAATTAAGGATGACCAGTGTAATTTGCGAAAGATAAAACGGTTGATGGGTAATATTTGTTCAGTACATGTTCATCTTCTGTCTACTTTTTTCTTTTAGTTTTTAGTTGCAGGATCTCTTATTAGTTTTTTCCTTTGCTTATTAGTAGAGATTGTGAAACTGTTTATAGAGCAGTGTATTTATTTGTTGATATCCAAATTGAGGAGTCTAGAGAAAGTGGAATTGAACTCGAGCTCCAACCGGATGTTAAAGTATTTTCTTTATGTCATTTTGAACTTCTAAAAATGTTATTGATTAATAATGTGGCTCTGAGTTACATTGTTTGGTCAATTGTAGGCTAAGTTTCTGAATATGTTATGTTGTGTTCCATTTCAAGGTTTTGGGGATTTTTGTCCAGTACGGTGAGTAAGGATTTTGTTATTTTATCAAAAATGTTGGATAATCATCCTATCAAGTTTCATGCCCAGTTGGTACAAATTTTACATGTTCCAGTTAATTGAGATGTTTCTATTGGTTGAAAATTTTAATATTGTATTTGTTTTTGTGTTGAGGAAAATTCTATAGTATAAATTAGCAGGAAATGAGAAACACTATTCCAAAAGATATGCTAATGGAAAATTGCATGCGAGAAAGATCCATTTAAGATGCTTCCATTTTGGTCACCATCAGTTGACCTTGTTATCATATTTTCTTTTTTCCAGGAACCTCCTCTTTAGTTACGTTCACTGATAATGCTAAAAACGAACATATATTTCATAGCATTATTCCTCAAGAAAGACAAGCTTTTAGTTGCAATTGTTCTATTTACAAGTAATATTCGTTTAAATAATAAAAGGTGAAGACAAAAGACAGATTCGACGAATTGAAGACGCAAACGACCAAAAAGCTCAAAAGTACAAAAGACAATCAAAAAGGTTCCAATTATTGATAAGAAACGTCTCGAAATTACAAGAGTACAAGATTCAAAACGCAAAGTACAAAATATAAAATTGTACGCAAGGACGTTCGAAAATCCGGAACCGGGACCAGAGTCAACTCTTAACGCTCGACGCAACGGACTAAAAATTACAAGTTAACTATGTATATAAATATAATATAATATATAATTAATTATATTAATTATATATATATTATATATATAATAAAAACCGTCGGCAGAGAAAGACTCCAAGATGTGAGCTGGAATTTCAAACTCCGCGACTCGCGGAGTTTGAAGGCAAAATTCACCGCGAGTCGCGGAGCCCCAAAAATCAAAAATCCCTATAAAGCAAACCGAATTCTGATCAAAATTTCATAATCTATTTCTCTCTTCTCTCATATATACGATATATATATATATATATATATATATATATATATATATATATATATATATATATATATATATATATATATATATATATATATATATATATATATATATATATATATATAATTTATATTTTAATTTTAATTTTAATTATAATTATAATAATAAGGGTATGTTAGCGAATGTTGTAAGGGTGTAAAGTCGAAATTCTGTCCGTGTAACGCTACGCTATTTTTAATCATTGTAAGTTATGTTCAACCTTTTTATATTAATGTCTCGTAGCTAAGTTATTATTATGCTTATTTAAAACGAAGTAATCATGATGTTGGGCTAATTACTAAAATTGGGTAATTGGGCTTTGTACCATAATTGGGGTTTGGACAAAAGAACGACACTTGTGGAAATTAGACTATGGGCTATTAATGGGCTTTATATTTGTTTAACTAAATGAAAGTTTGTTAATGTTAATATAAAGATTTACAATTGGGCGTCCCTATAAATTACCATATACACTCGATCGGACACGATGGGCGGGGTATTTATATGTACGAATAATCGTTCATTTAACCGGACACGGGAATGGATTAATAGCCACTAGAATAATTAAAACAGGGGTGAAATTACATTCAAGGGTAATTGGTGTAATTGTTAACAAAGTAGTAAAACCTTGGTTTACACGCAGTCGATAACCTGGTGTATTCATTAAACAAAGTATTAAAACCTTGTTACAATTCGAATCCCCAATTAGTTGGAATATTTAACTTCGGGTATAATAATAATTTGACGAGGACACTCGCACTTTATATTTATGACTGATGGACTGTTATGGAAAAAAACCAGACGGACATATTGAATAATCCAGGACAAAGGACAATTAACCCATGGGCATAAAACTAAAATCAACACGTCAAACATCATGATTACGGAAGTTTAAATAAGCATAATTCTTTTATTTCATATTTAATTTCCTTTATTTTATATTTAATTGCACTTCTAATTATCGCACTTTTATTTATTGTTATTTAATCGCACTTTTAATTATCGTACTTTTTAATTATCGCAAGTTTATTTAATCGCACTTTTATTATTCGCAATTTCATTATCGTTATTTACTTTACGCTTTAATTTAAGTCTTTTATTTATTTAATATTTTACATTAGGTTTTAACTGCGACTAAAGTTTTAAAATCGACAAACCGGTCATTAAACGGTAAAAACCCCCCTTTATAATAATAATATTACTTATATATATATTTGTATTTTTATAAAAGTAAACTAATATAGCGTTGAGCTTTGTTTAAAGATTTCCCTGTGGAACGAACCGGACTTACTAAAAACTACACTACTTTACGATTAGGTACACTGCCTATAAGTGTTGTAGCAAGGTTTAAGTATATCCATTCTATAAATAAATAAATATCTTGTGTAAAATTGTATCGTATTTAATAGTTTTTCCTAGTAAAATATAAACTATTTCATATACACCTCGCATAACATCAAGTATTTTTGGCGCCGCTGCCGGGGAACACTCTTAAACGCCGGAAGCGCAACGCTAATATAAAAAAAAAAAAAAAGATTTTTAGTTAACTTTTATTAAAATTCGTTTTTCTAAAAATACGTTTTAAATATTTGAAAATATAAAAAGAAAAACAAAAATATAAGTATTTTTAAGATTTTGTTAAATATTTAAGTTTTATAAGTTTCTTATTTTTATTTTAGTTTATAAAAATATAAGTTTTATTTTAATATCTTTTATTTATTTAAAAATAGAAAACAGAAAATTAAAATAAATAAATAAAGAAAAAACGCGTCGAAGATTAAATCTGTCAGCTGAAATTCTGAACCCCGCGACTCGCGGAGTTTGAAGCATTAATTACCGCGACTCGCGGAGCTTCTCTGACACACGGACAGAAGCCCTAATTCAGCATTAATTACGGGTTTTAATTAATTATTATTATTATTTAACCCTAATTATTATTATTATTATTATTATTAGTAGTTTTATTTTTACTTTTACTTTTTATTTAATTTATGTATTTAGTATTAATTAGTTTTAATTAAATTGTAAAATTAGTAATTTTATTAAATAAATAATATAAAAATAATATTTTTATAAAAATTGTACTTTTTACAACTTTTTATATATTTTTATATTTTGTCCCTTTTTAATCATTGTAGCGTAATATTTGTATTTTTAGCTCATATTTAATTTTAAACTTAGTTTTTGCTATAGTTATTTTTACTCCTAGATTTTTAGGCTTTGCCGTAGAATTCCTTAAGTACTTTTTCTTTAGACTAAGATTTAGGTGCTTTAGAATTTTGCGACACCTTTTTAAGTTTTAGTTTCTTTTTAAGTTATTTCCATTTGGGATTTAGTTTTTCCTGTAAGCTTTAATATTTTTAGACCTTTTACTATGTATCAATTATCATTCCAATTAGTAATTTCAATTTGCGATTATAATTTTAAGTTAGTTGTAGTAATAAAATTAGGTTAGTAAAGTATTTTTAAGTTTTTATAAGTTTCTTTTATTTTTCCGTCACCTTTTATTTTTCAACCATTTTTCTTTTTCGACCTTTTGCGACGAACTCTTTTTCTCTCTTATTTCTCGCCATTCTAGTTTTTAGGACTTAGAATTTTTTCTACTTCTTATCTAAATTTCTTAAAATTACGAAAATTTATTTTAAGTGGTTAAATTAATAGACATCAAAATTTTCTGGTTCGTAGTAATAGTTGGATTTGTACGTGGACCGGGTTATTGGAGCCAAACAGTCCTCAATTATATTGAGACCAAACGAATCCTGCCCCTCTGCTGCATCTTTTGGCTATTCGAAACGTGGGCAAAATCAGAAAAGTCTATTAATTGGATAACTTATTATAATTTTTCTTTCCTTTTAAAAACTAATAGGATATTCAGTGAATGCACCGAGCAAGACGTTCATCACCTTTTGTACGTTCACCACCTGTAACTAGATCAAGACATTTAGCAAATATTACCGCCGTTGATTTTTCTTTAGAATCGTCATCCAGTAGACCAAGTACTTCAGTTCAAATTTCCGATAATCCATTTTTTGAACCCGACCTCACAATTGAGAATTCGGAAAATATTCAGGAACGGTTCATAGATCCTGAACCATTAAACTTTCCTCCGGAGCCACCAATCATTCAAACAGAGATTGTTGAGGAACGAACCATTAAATCAGAATCATCTAGTGATACCGATTCAACAAATTCAATTATGGAGAATCTGGAACCTTTAAGTATGGAAGACCGAATGAGAGCTAAACGCACTGGCCAAGGTCACGCAATTACTCATCCAGACATTAATGCGCCAGATTATGAAATCAAAGGACAAATTCTACACATGGTGACTAATCAATGCCAATTTAGTGGTGCGCCGAAGGAAGATCCAAATGAACATCTACGTACCTTTAATAGGATCTGCACACTATTTAAAATCCGAGAAGTGGAGGATGAACAGATATATCTCATGTTATTTCCCTGGACTTTAAAGGGAGAAGCCAAAGATTGGTTGGAATCGTTACCTGAATGGGCGATTGATACATGGGACGTTTTAGTTGACAAATTTCTTAAACAATTCTTTCCTGCATCTAAAGCCGTAAGACTTCAAGCAGAAATTGTTACGTTCACACAGAAACCAAATGAAACTCTATATGAGGCGTGGACAAGATATGGAAAGTTATTAAGAGGATGTCCGCAACATGGTTTAGACACCTGTCAAATAGTACAAATATTCTACCAAGGATGCGACATCACTACAAGAAAAGACATAGATATAGCAGCTGGTGGTTCTATTATGAAGAAAACCGAAACTGATGCTTACAAAATTATTGATAACACTGCTTCCCACTCACATGAGTGGCACCAAGAAAAAGATATCATTAGATCATCTAAAGCAGCTAGAGCCGATTCTAGCCATGACTTAGATTCCATTTCCGCAAAGATAGATGCTGTAGAGAGACGAATGGAAAAGATGACTAAAGATATTCACTCAATACGAATTAGTTGTGAGCAGTGTGGAGGACCACATTTGACAAAAGATTGTCTCAGTATTGAATTAACAATGGAACAAAGAGAGAATATTTCATACATAAACCAAAGGCCTGGAAATAATTATCAGAATAATTATCAACCGCCAAGACCGATTTACAATCAAAACCAGAATTATAACCGAAATATTCCATACAACAACCAACAAGGTCCTAGCAATCAACAAGTATCCAATAATACTTATAATCAGCAAAGACCGAATTTTCAAAACAAACCACCACAACAAACCGATGATAAAAAACCAAATTTAGAAGATATGATGACGAAGCTAGTTGAAACTCAAACGCAGTTTTTCACATCTCAAAAACAAACTAATGAACAAAATGCTCAAGCATTTAGAAATCAACAAGCTTCTATTCAAAATCTGGAACAAGAAGTAAGTAACCTAGCAAGGTTAATAGGTGAAAGAAAACCGGGAAGTCTACCGAGTGATACAAATGCTAACCCCCGAAATGAAACAGCTAAAGCTATTACCACAAGAAGTGGTACAACACTTAAACCACCTGAAATACCTGTAACTTCTGATGAAACTATTCCTACTCCACAAGAACCACAACCTGATCAAGATAAGGAAAAAGAACCGGTAGTTGAAAAGGTTAATGAAGATAACACAGTTAAGGATAAACCTTATGTTAAACCATACCAACCACCACTTCCTTATCCGAGTAAAATGAAGAAAGAGAAACTTGAAGCCGAGCAATCCAAATTTTTGGATGTGTTTAAACAGATAAATGTAAATCTTCCTTTCATTGATGTGATTTCAGGAATGCCAAGATATGCTAAATTCTTGAAAGATCTAATCTCAAATAGAAAGAAAATGGAAGAACTCTCGGCTGTTACTATGAATGCTAATTGTTCAGCAGTGCTGTTGAATAAGATACCAAAAAAACTATCTGATCCAGGAAGTTTCACAATTCCATGTTTTCTGGGAAGTCTTAGTTCAATAGAAGCATTGGCAGACTTAGGTGCTAGTATAAATCTAATGCCGTATTCACTATACGCTAAACTAGACCTTGGAGAATTAAAACCAACAAGAATAAGTATACAACTAGCCGATAGATCAGTAAAATATCCTAGAGGGATAATGGAGAACATGCTAGTTAAAGTTGGTAATTTAGTATTTCCAGTAGATTTTGTTATTTTGGACATGGAAGAAGATTCTCAAGTTCCTCTCATATTAGGAAGACCATTCTTAAACACGGCTAAAGCAATGATAGACGTGTTCGGTAAGAAACTGACCCTAAGTATAGAGGATGAGAGTGTTACCTTTTCAGTTGATAGAGCAATGCAACAACCACAATCTGCAGATGATACATGTTATTATATTCAAACTATAGATGCACATGCAGAATTATTAGAAGAATTTCCAGAATTACAAGGAACAGGAGAATGTTCTTTAGGAGAAGGTAATGAACCAATTGATGAAGCTGAAATGTTAGCTACACTTATAGCTAATGGATATGAACCAACAACAGAAGAAATTCAAATGCTAAAAGAAGAAGACAGATATCGATATAAATCATCGATAGAAGAACCTCCGAAATTAGAGTTAAAGCCACTTCCAAACCATTTGGAATACGCTTATTTACATGGTGAATCTGAATTACCTGTAATAATATCGTCTTCTCTTACTGAAAATGAGAAATCACAACTCATTTCTGTGTTGAAAGCTCATAAACCAGCCATTGCATGGAAGATTCATGATATTAAAGGAATAAGTCCTTCGTATTGCACACATAAAATCCTTATGGAAGAAGGTCATAAAACGTATGTGCAACACCAACGAAGACTAAATCCTAATATGCAAGATGTAGTTAAGAAAGAGATTATTAAACTGCTTGATGCAGGTTTAATTTATCCAATTTCTGATAGTCCATGGGTAAGCCCAGTTCAATGCGTACCTAAGAAGGGTGGCATGACTGTCATTACAAATGAGAAAAATGAGCTTATTCCTACTAGGACTGTAACAGGATGGCGTGTATGTATTGATTATAGAAAATTAAATGACGCCACCAGAAAAGATCACTTTCCCTTACCTTTCATAGATCAAATGTTGGAAAGATTAGCCGGAAATAGTTACTATTGTTTTCTAGATGGATTTTCCGGATATTTTCAAATTCCAATAGCACCCGAGGACCAAGAGAAAACCACATTCACGTGCCCTTATGGTACTTTTGCTTACAAACGCATGCCATTTGGACTTTGCAACGCCCCTGCAACCTTTCAAAGGTGCATGATGGCGATTTTTCACGACATGATAGAAGAATGCATGGAAGTATTCATGGATGACTTTTCAGTCTTCGGTGATACATTTAAATCATGTCTAGTTAATCTGGAACGAATGCTAATTAGATGCGAAAAATCAAATCTAGTACTTAATTGGGAGAAATGCCATTTCATGGTTAAAGAAGGCATCGTTCTTGGACATAAAATTTCAAAAGAAGGAATTGAAGTGGATAGAGCTAAAGTAGATGTAATTGCTAAACTTCCACATCCCACCAATGTTAGAGGAGTTAGGAGTTTTCTAGGGCATGCCGGTTTTTACCGACGTTTCATAAAAGATTTTTCTAAAATTGCCACTCCTATGAATAAACTCCTAGAAAAGGATGCTCCATTCATCTTTTCAGATGAGTGTATCAAATCTTTTAATATTCTTAAAGAAAGACTCACTAATGCGCCGATCATGATAACACCAAATTGGAATCTACCATTTGAACTAATGTGCGATGCAAGTGATTTTGCAATGGGAGCCGTTTTAGGACAAAGGATTGAAAAACGATTTCAACCTATATATTATGCTAGTAAGACATTACAAGGAGCACAAACAAACTATACAACTACTGAAAAAGAACTCCTTGCTATTGTCTTTGCTTTTGACAAATTTCGATCATATCTCGTTCTAGCAAAAACGGTGGTCTATACCGACCATTCTGCTCTTAGATACCTATTTTCAAAACAAGATGCTAAACCAAGATTAATCCGTTGGATCTTACTCTTACAAGAGTTTGATATTGAAATCCGAGATAAAAGAGGAGCAGAAAATCTCGCCGCTGATCATCTTTCTCGTCTTGAAAATCCCGAATTAGAAGTTCTAAATGAATCAGCCATACAAGACAACTTTCCTGATGAATATCTATTGAAGATAGATTATAAAGAAATTCCATGGTTTGCAGACTATGCAAACTACTTAGTTTGTGGATTCCTTGAAAAAGGATTATCGTACCAAAGACGAAAGAAATTCTTCAGTGATATAAAACACTATTTTTGGGAAGATCCACATCTGTCTAAAAGTTGTCCCGATGGAATAATACGCCGATGTGTATTTGGAGATGAAGCTAGTAAAATTTTAAACCATTGTCACACAGGACCAACAGGAGGGCATTATGGGCCTCAACTAACAGCAAGAAAAGTTTATGAAGCTGGATTCTATTGGCCTACAATTTACAAAGACGCACACCTTCTTTGAAAATCCTGTGATGCATGTCAAAGGGCCGGAAAAATAAGTCAACCTGATGAAATGCCACAAAATGTCATCCAAGTATGTGAAGTATTTGACATTTGGGGTATTGACTTTATGGGTCCATTTCCAAAATCTAATAATAATCTATATATACTCGTAGCCATTGATTATGTATCTAAATGGGCGGAAGCACAAGCTCTCCCAACTAACGATGCACGAGTTGTAGTCAACTTTTTAAAACGTCTTTTTGCAAGGTTTGGAACACCGAAAGCTTTAATAAGTGATCGGGGTACTCATTTCTGTAATAATCAACTTGAGAAAGTTCTTAAAAGATATGGAGTAACTCATAAAATCTCCACCGCATATCATCCACAAACAAGTGGACAAGTTGAAAATACAAACCGAGCTTTAAAACGTATTCTAGAGAAAACCGTAGGATCAAATCCGAAGGAATGGTCCATTAAATTGGAGGATGCACTATGGGCTTTTAGAACAGCCTACAAAACTCCAATTGGAACCACACCTTTTAGACTTGTTTATGGAAAAGCATGTCATCTTCCAGTAGAAATTGAACACAAAGCATTTTGGGCTTTGAAGACATGTAATCTTGATTTACATGAAGCCGGACGTCTACGATTAAGTCAACTAAATGAATTAGAAGAATTAAGACATGAAGCATACGAAAATTTGTTAATCTATAAAGAAAGAACGAAGAAATGGCATGATAAAAGAATCAGAAGTTCAAAAGAATTTAAAGAAGGAGACAGAGTTCTTCTTTTCAATTCACGATTCAAGCTATTTCCTGGAAAATTGAAATCAAGATGGTCTGGACCATTCATAGTCAAAAGAGTTTTCCCATACGGAACGATAGAATTGATAAATTCAAATGGGATTGAATTTAAAGTTAATGGTCACAGAGTTAAACATTACATACATGGTCCGATGGAAGTCGACAACGAAGTTAATCACAATTTCGACACCACAGCTAACTAAGTGTGGGGAGAATCAAGTCTTTAAAGGATAATATGTATTTCTGTTAGAGTTAGATTATCTGTTTTCGTGTAGTTCTCGAAAATGGAACACGTATGGTCTTTCCCTAGCAGACCCTAAAGAACTAGTCTTCTCCCCCCATTCTGAATTTTTATTTTTTTAGGTTTTTACGAAATGAAGACTGCCTGTGAACTAAACCATGGTCTAATGCTACACGCTTTGATCACTAAACGTAATAATGACATACTCCCGAGTGAAATAGTATCAGTAATCAGAGAAAGAATGGACGGAGTTAGAAAAGAATCCAGATGCGAAGATAATAAGTTACAATTTGGTAAAGGAAAATCAAAATCCGCAGCGAAAAGAAGAGCACGACACCTAGAAAGATGTCACAAATGCGGAAAATGGTCACATGGAGGTAAATGTTCAAATAATCAAACCTATTCAAATACCGAATTTGTTACTTTATGCAGAGACGGACCGTTCATATGTTTAGAAGAAAAGACACTGAATGCTCGAGGTTACGCCTATGTAGCCATGGAAAACCAATTAAACCGACTATCTTATGAATGGAATAGATCATATAACTAAGAAATCTATTTCACAGGTATGTCTGTACAGTTTTTATTTTTATTTTTAACCTTTTGATAATAAACGCTAATTTGTTCGCTAAAAAGTATTAAATTGGTATTAAATAAAATTAGGTTTGGCGGCCGAAATTATTGATATCATTCAAAAATTTATTACATCACTGCGAAATTTAACGTTTATTCTTAAGGTATAAATATCTTTAATCAATCAACCCAAAATATTTCAAAAATTCGTCATGAGTTAAATTAGGTCTTAGAACCGAAATTACTTTACCGAAAAGAGGGGCGCATATTTTTGATAATATTTGATTGATTAAAGTGGGATAAAAAGACAAAAAGATTTTTAATTTTATTTTTACCATATTTTTAATATTAATATTTAAATCTTAAATTAATATTGTTTTAATATTAATATTTAAATCTTAAATTAATATTGTAAACTTTGTAAAAACAATATATTTAAAATTGTAAATATTTGAAAAATTAATATAAGTTTGGTGTGAATTTATAATATGAATTTTTAAAAATTAAGTTTGGTGTGAACTTTTAATTTTTAAAATATGAATTTTTAATTTTATGCATTTCAAATTTTAAGTTTGGTGTTAATTTTTAATTTTTAATTTTGAATTTTATATTTAAGTTGTGTGAATTTAAAAACAAAAATTTACTTTATCTCATTAAGTTAAGAATATGATTTTTAAAATTCGTCGTAAGTTGAAGACTAGGTCTTTGAACCGAAATTGCTTTACCCAAGAGAGGGACGAGAACTTTTATTATCATTATTTTTAATCTTTTTGATTTAAAGTATGCCAAAAACATTAAAAAACCCAAAAATCTTAGCTTTTAAAACAATCGCTACAAAAAGACAAATTTTAAAAATTTTGTTGAAGGACGGACTAGGACATCGATCTGAAACGACCTCGTCCTAAATAACAAGGGAAACAAAATTTTAAAATTAAGTACTTAATTGTTTCAAAAGTTAATGATTAAAAAAAAAAAAAAAAAAAAAAAAAAAAAAAAAACAACTCCGCGAGTCGCGGAGTTTGGAAGGTAAATCCCCGCGACTCGCGGGAGGACCGAATTACAGAAAAAAAAAAATAAGAGCTGCAACAGCTCAGTTTCACACTCCACACCCAAAAATACTGCGAACATAACCCCGAAAATACACGAAAAACACCCCCAAAAATCCCAATTTTTAACCGTTAATCACCAAATTGTTTGCTAAAATCATGTTGAGAAGGATGCTATCTAAGAATTACTCAAGAAAAACGGTAAATTTCTACGCCTAAACACCATTTAATTCGAAATTTGATGTTCTTGAGCTATTTTTTCCCCAATTTGATTTTGATGCTTTTTAGTGTAATTAGATTTAAATTGTTTATGTATTATGCTTGTATAACCTAGATTGGTGCTGTTTAACATGATTAGAAGCCTTAAACTTCAAATTTTGAGTAATCTAGGGTTTGTGTTCTTGAGCAAATTTGGGGCTTTTTGATATAAACAGGTTATGGCCGATTTTTGTCATGAATTGTTGCTAAATTGAGTAGTGTAACATGTCTAGGTAGTTAAATGATCCAAACTTTGAGCCTAAACATGATTTTGAGAATTAAAGTGGACTTTTTCAAGTCTAAAATTCATGAACTTGATTTTTGAAAGATAATGCCATTTGAGACTTGTTTAATTGCTAGTAATGATTATTTTGACATGTTATTTGAGTTGAATGTTTATGAACTTGGTAAACATTTTCGTATATGCTTATTTGAAAAAGTGTAGATTTGATAAAAATGTGAAAATGAGCTTAAGTTTGATATAAATTAATAATGTCATTGTAATTATTTTGATTGATGATTTTGCTGACACTAATGCATATTTGGATGCACAAAAATTGTGTTTGATGTGTTTTGCAGAATGAAAGGGGTGAATCTTCATCCCAAGCCCGCAATGCTCCTGCTGAGAATTTAGAACAACAGGAGGTGGATAACTACTACAAGCAGGATATACCTCATCCAGTCATGACCTTTTCTGATATGAACTTGGAAGAGTTGCACCCGAACCTGAGATTTGACAGACTTTGGATAGATTATCCAAAATATCAAAGGGGTTTGCATACTCTTCATTCTAAGGTTGTTGAGGTACCGAGGGTCATAGAATGGGGACCCTTAGAAGCTGTAGAATTGGCCGGGCCAATTAGGGAATTACTTGTACAGAGGTATGGTAATTCTTCTTTTAATGACTGGATATGTTTATTCACCATACGTAGACCTGTATATAAAGTATGGTGTGAAGAATTGTTATGTAGTATAGAGTTGAATGATCGGGTAGCTAGTTTAACCGATCGTTCTTTTATTAGATTTTTGTTAGGCGGTTCGATGCGCCACATGTCTTTACTGGACATGGCTCAGGCTTTACGTATATATACGCCTGAGGAGTTAGCGTCTGCCGATTGTAGAGGATTGATACTAAACGGTAGAAAGATAGATGAGAATTTTGATACACACGGTGTGTGGAGTCAAATGACAAGCCATCACCGTTTCAAAGGGGGAAATTACTCTTATTTGGATATAGATAGAGCCGAATTAAGAGTGATACATAGGTTTTTAGCTAATTCGATTACACAAAGGGGTAAAAACAAGGAAAAAGTAAATGAACAGGATTTGTTTTACCATATGTGTATTCGAGACCCACAAAGCGCTGTAAGTATACCATATTGTGTGGGTTATTATTTATCAGCTATGGTTCGGGGGATGCGACCACATAGCATAATAGGAGGTGGTATTTTTATTACTTTGATTGGTGAATATCTCGGTGTGGATATAAGTCGGGGGGGATTATTACTAGAAGAGCCGGAACCCCGCGATACTATAGGTTTAAATGTATACCATGGTGCGAAAGTTTTGAAGAGGCGAAATAACGCCGCAGTACGATACCATGGTAGACATCCACAGGTGGAGAGAAACCAGCAGCAAGGTAATGTAGGAGGGGGGAATGAGATGCAAGAAATGCATAGGTTTATAGCTTCTCAGGAATACGAAAATGCTAGACAGAGAGCATTTGAAGATTGGCAAGTTCATCAGAACCAGATCATAGCTCATTGCCAACATATAGGTAGAAACTATATTCCTACACCGAAACCCATCTTCCCTCCTTGGTCTATAGAGATGCAGCCACCATATCCTACGTATGACCCTGCCGAAGCATTCTATAGCACTTATGGTTATGCTTGGAACCCCTATTGGTACCAATATCATCCTTAGTTTACTTATTATTTTTTTTTATTTTGTAATTTGTAATTATTGATACGTTTAATACTTTTGTTAATATTGTAATCATTTTTATAATTATCTAACTTTTATTCTTAGATTTTAATAATTTTTGAATGTGGGGTAATATACCAAACTTCAAAAATATGTATATATGTTTGCAGTTTATCTTATGTACACAACAGGGTAAAACAACGCATTTTCAAAGACTGGCATTAAGTTCAGTAAAAGCAACTAATTTTGACGACAAGATGCAAAATATATGTGAAATAACAACAAGACGGAATGAACAAATGATGTGCACCATTTATCATTCAGCAAACAAACGCCAATATATTTGGAAACTTTGGTAAAAATTTAATCATTTTCACACAAATCACCCTCAATAATTTAAATTGTTACTGATTTCTTGCAAATGAGGGCATTGCAAGATCTTAAGTGTGGGAAGGGGTTAAATTCTTTCGGATTTTAAAATTTTTATCTTAAACACTTGGTTACCATTAAAAATACTAGTAAAGCAGTAGTTGTATTAGAATCTAGTGCTCTCTGATAAAAAAGAACAGCCCTGGTCTTATATACTGACTACCTAATTCTAGTAAAATTTTTCAAAATTTTCAATTAAATGAATTCAAAATCATGTTTATACATATTTATGAACGATAAAACTAGGTTTTAACACCGAAATTATTGTTACCTCGGAAAGGACATAAATTAAGAAACAAACTAAAATGTTAAAATTCATTTAAAATGGAATAGAGGACGATAAAAAGGAAAATAAAAGCTAAGTGTGGGAAAATTTACCAAGTTATCTTAAACATATGTCACATATATCTGTAACAAATAACTGAAAATACTTTTGCTTTGGACTAAACTAAACTGTTTTACCCAATGAAAGAAAAGAAGAGATGGATCTACACGATGAATCAATTCCATCATTAAAAGGAAGTAAAGTCTTCCGAAAAAGAAACGCGCTTCTTGATCTAGGTCATGAAGTTGTCGTCCAGACCAGCTGTAGGTTGACGAAAAATCTAGAAAAGTCATCACTAAAATCAGCAGAAAATCCACGGACCTCAGCATTAAACAGGGTCGCCAAGTGGTCAGATTTATCCTAACCATGAGAAGGATTTATCTCGTACAATGGGGGGGGGCACCATGCAAATTAGCTGGATAAGACTAATGAATCAGATCCCCAGAAAGGATAATCTCCTTAAAGATTAAAAATCAGCTTTTAAGACTGATATTACTCAATCCTAGAGATTGACCTTAAAGATTGAGAATTACAAACTCATGGAATTCGATGATATCTAAACTCTAGCTTAAACGAGAAAATATTTTGATCAAAATTACAAACCGATTTGTTTTCTGAAAACCCTATTTTCAATGCGTTCATTACCATTGAACGTAAAATCCTAGGAATTCACCTGGAATTCATTAGGTCACCTGAACTAAATCGGGTGTCAACCGTAAGAACGGTGGTTGCATAGCATGGTCAAAGACAGGACCTTGTGCCAGACCGAAAAATTATAAGGGTGAGCTTTACTATTGCTCCTACCAAGGATAGTAATTGCGTCCGACACGTTATAGACCATAATCAAAAGCATGTCACGGGACATTGCCTTAACAGTTGCTTGTTCAACGCTTTCCTTTACAACCGGACGGTAGTTTGCCGAAAGGTAATATACGGAACAAGTAAACTGGATGTGTTGCTCTCCTAATACAAGGTTAGCAAGCGGGTGACACAAAACAGCAAGTTTTGAGCTAAAATTTTCAATTCTGAAACCCACCAAACCCACAAAAATATTTTGCAAACACCGGTAAAGGGTTATTCCGGAAAACTTATCTAGGGTAAAAACTAGATTTCAAAAGATCAAATGTTTTCATAAAGATCCAATTTCCTTAATGGATCTAAATTTTTATAGTCATGTGGGACTGTAAACCATATCGTTACTACCATTGTTTATACCGCCGTATAGAAATCACTGATGTACAAAGAGTGAAGAATAAAGAAGTGATTCTAGTATTTCAAGACAATATTGCTTGAGGACAAGCAACGCTCAAGTGTGGGAATATTTGATAATGCTAAAAACGAACATATATTTCATAGCATTATTCCTCAAGAAAGACAAGCTTTTAGTTGCAATTGTTCTATTTACAAGTAATATTCGTTTAAATAATAAAAGGTGAAGACAAAAGACAGATTCGACGAATTGAAGACGCAAACGACCAAAAAGCTCAAAAGTACAAAAGACAATAAAAAAGGTTCCAATTATTGATAAGAAACGTCTCGAAATTACAAGAGTACAAGATTCAAAACGCAAAGTACAAAATATAAAATTGTACGCAAGGACGTTCGAAAATCCGGAACCGGGACCAGAGTCAACTCTTAACGCTCGACGCAACGGACTAAAAATTACAAGTTAACTATGTATATAAATATAATATAATATATAATTAATTATATTAATTATATATATATTATATATATAATAAAAACCGTCGGCAGAGAAAGACTCCAAGATGTGAGCTGGAATTTCAAACTCCGCGACTCGCGGAGTTTGAAGGCAAAATTCACCGCGAGTCGCGGAGCCCCAAAAATCAAAAATCCCTATAAAGCAAACCGAATTCTGATCAAAATTTCATAATCTATTTCTCTCTTCTCTCATATATATGATATATATATATATATATATATATATATAATTTATATTTTAATTTTAATTTTAATTATAATTCTAATAATAAGGGTATGTTAGCGAATGTTGTAAGGGTGTAAAGTCGAAATTCTGTCCGTGTAACGCTACGCTATTTTTAATCATTGTAAGTTATGTTCAACCTTTTTATATTAATGTCTCGTAGCTAAGTTATTATTATGCTTATTTAAAACGAAGTAATCATGATGTTGGGCTAATTACTAAAATTGGGTAATTGGGCTTTGTACCATAATTGGGGTTTGGACAAAAGAACGACACTTGTGGAAATTAGACTATGGGCTATTAATGGGCTTTATATTTGTTTAACTAAATGAAAGTTTGTTAATGTTAATATAAAGATTTACAATTGGGCGTCCCTATAAATTACCATATACACTCGATCGGACACGATGGGCGGGGTATTTATATGTACGAATAATCGTTCATTTAACCGGACACGGGAATGGATTAATAGCCACTAGAATAATTAAAACAGGGGTGAAATTACATTCAAGGGTAATTGGTGTAATTGTTAACAAAGTAGTAAAACCTTGGTTTACACGCAGTCGATAACCTGGTGTATTCATTAAACAAAGTATTAAAACCTTGTTACAATTCGAATCCCCAATTAGTTGGAATATTTAACTTCGGGTATAATAATAATTTGACGAGGACACTCGCACTTTATATTTATGACTGATGGACTGTTATGGAAAAAAACCAGACGGACATATTGAATAATCCAGGACAAAGGACAATTAACCCATGGGCATAAAACTAAAATCAACACGTCAAACATCATGATTACGGAAGTTTAAATAAGCATAATTCTTTTATTTCATATTTAATTTCCTTTATTTTATATTTAATTGCACTTCTAATTATCGCACTTTTATTTATTGTTATTTAATCGCACTTTTAATTATCGTACTTTTTAATTATCGCAAGTTTATTTAATCGCACTTTTATTATTCGCAATTTCATTATCGTTATTTACTTTACGCTTTAATTTAAGTCTTTTATTTATTTAATATTTTACATTAGGTTTTAACTGCGACTAAAGTTTTAAAATCGACAAACCGGTCATTAAACGGTAAAAACCCCCCTTTATAATAATAATATTACTTATATATATATTTGTATTTTTATAAAAGTAAACTAATATAGCGTTGAGCTTTGTTTAAAGATTTCCCTGTGGAACGAACCGGACTTACTAAAAACTACACTACTTTACGATTAGGTACACTGCCTATAAGTGTTGTAGCAAGGTTTAAGTATATCCATTCTATAAATAAATAAATATCTTGTGTAAAATTGTATCGTATTTAATAGTTTTTCCTAGTAAAATATAAACTATTTCATATACACCTCGCATAACATCATTCACATTCTCATAGAGCTTTTGCTCGTGCATTTCATTAAAGTTCGTTGTTTACGTATTAAATTTTCATTGTATAGAATAGTAATTTCTCTTGAGATTAGAGGAGGTTGCCTTTTCTTTGGATCAGTATGCATCTCTAAACGATTTTTTTATTTGTACCCTGACAGAAGGTTGCAGGCCAGTCGATTCTGACCTACATAGCCTGGTAACTGGTAACCTCCTACTGTATATCTTAATCATTTACGAATGTGTTGCATATAAGGGTCAAAATGGGCAGACTGGTAAAATGCCCTAGGTTGAAAGGCCAGGTTGGATTACCGGTAAATCTGAATTGTTCAAGCCAGGACATTTTCCTACACCATACTTTTCATCCTACATTGTGATGACAACAAAAATTAAAAAAATAATAATGACACATTACATTTTTCATGTAGGATATATACATTATAATACAAAAATTATTAATATGTAATCACTTCTTTCAATAAAATGAATAAACAGTCATTTCATACATGCGTATTTGACTAAAAAAACCAAAAAACGGATTAAACCAATCATATTGGACGACGATAGGAATGATTCAAATACCACCAAGAATGTTGTTTATAAGAAAGTCTTGAGACGTATTTGACTGAGATGTAAATGTTCTATGGTTAAATATCCTTTGAATATTTTTTGTACATCTCTAATAAATATATACTTATAGTACAAACAAAATTCATTTTTACAACTAATATAAGCTTAATGGATAAAAAGGATTAACGTTGAGATTTAATGGTTTAAGGTTTAGGAATTGCTATTTGGGGTTTACGATTTATGGTTTACAGTTTAAGATTTAGGGTTTAGGATTAATATTTTAGAGTTTATGCTTTAGGGTTTAGAGTTTAGTGTATAGGATTTACGGTTTAGTGTTTAGGGTTTAGGGATTAGAGTTTAGACTTTAGAGTTCAAAGTTTAGTTTTTAGAATTTATGGTATAGAGTTTAGGGTTTAGGGTTTTATGGTTTAGGGTTTTATGGTTTATGGTTTAGGATTTAGTGTTTAGAGTTTAGATATAGGGTTTAGGGTTTAGTGTATAGGTTTTATGTTTTAGAGTTTAGGGTTTAAGGTTTAGATTTTAGAATTTATGGTTTAGGGTCTAGGGTATTGGGTTTATGGTTTAGGGTGTAGGGTTGGTGGTTTAGGGTTGATTTAGGGTTTAGGGTTTAGAGTTTAGTGTTTAGGGTTTAGACTTTAAGGTTTAAGGTTTAATGTTTAGATTTTAGAACTTATGGTTTAGGGTTTAGTTTTTACAATTTATGGTTCACAGTATATGTATAGTGTTTAGGGTTTAGTGTATAGGATTTAGGGTTTAGGGTTTAGAGTTTATGGTTTAGTGTATAGGGTTTAGGGTATATGGTTTAGGGTTTAGAGTTTAGGGTTTAGATTTTAGAATTTGAGGTTAAGGGTATAGGGTTTAGGGTTTAGAGTTTAAGGTTTAGGGTTTAGTGTGTAGGGTAAAGGGTTGGTGGTTTAGGGTTTAATGTTTAGGGTTTAGAGTTTAGTGTATATGATTTAGGGTTTAGGGTTTAGTGTTTAGGGTTTATTGTTTACAGGTTAGGGTTTAGATTTTAGAATTTATGGTTTAGAGTTTAGGGTATAGGGTTTAGGGTTTAAGGTTTAGTATGTTTAAGATTTAGATTTAGGGTTTAAGGTTAGGGTTTAGTGTTTATGGAGCGAGATATATTGGTTGAATTGCCGGTAGAAAATTAAGATCGGTAGGAATATTAGTACATAATATGTAGGAGGCCACAAATATATGCACAATATTTACAATGATAGAAGTTTCGAAATGACAAAAGCATTAATAATATGTTTTATTAACTTATAAAGTATGAGATTACAAAAATTGAAATAATTTATTCTAACTACATTTACATGAGTCAAATATAAGTAATATGTTAATATATATTTTTTTAAATTTGCAGAAAAAAAAGAAAAAAGCAAACAATAGAGAAGCAGTTATGAAACATCGCAAAAAAAAAAAAAAAGGTTCCAATTGTTAGAATGACAATAGTAATTGTTAATTTCAAACTGTTATAATTAACGTACAATTATATTTTTTTATTGTTGACATACTTCACTAAGATGGAAGAAAACGCTATACAACCGAACAGGAAATACAACTAAAAAACGAACTACTACAAAAGGTATTTTTAATACATATTCACCAAATAATAGAAAATATACGAATTTCAGACTTTCAATTCTCAATCCATTTACAACTACATTGCTAAAGTATTATGTCACATTTACGGATTGCCAGGAACTAACACCTCACTCGTGGTACATCTTAATTTAATATAATTTATATACTTAAATCTTTTCTAAAACAATACTATGTATACCTTATAAGTATTTGTTTAAATATTTCCTGAAGATCATAACTTTAGCAAAAAGTATAGTGATTGGTTTGCTGAACATCACCAACGTATATTACAACTACGTAGAAGATTGATTGGAGAATTCATTGAAGACGACATTCTACCGATTATCGAAAACATATTATCACATTTCTATAGCTTATTTATTATGAAAAAATTTGCTACTAAATTTGATGTCTTTAGTATTACATATGGTATTTGGATGTGTCCTACTAAGTGGTGTATAATGTGAATTGGTAGATTACGTCCAACTAATATGCTACAGGCAAGTACAAGAAACTATTTCTTACCTTATTTATTATTATTGATTTTATATTAACTACTTTTTCATATTTCAATTTCAAGATTAAGATACATTAACTTAATTTTGATTGTGACAGTTAATCAACAATCATATTGAAGTTTTTAGACCTAAACTTGAAAAATGAAATCTTTAACATCAGAAATTACGAACGAAGAGATTGCATTTACTACAAATTTTAGAAATTTAGAAGCCACAATATCAAATACTTTAACCGGAAAAGATTTTGTGAATAAAGGAGACGAAGCGGCAATGTCGAGTTATCGCAATTCTATGTCATTTTTAGTTGGAAAGCTCACTATTATGCACAACTTTATGGATAAGGTATACTAAATCATAAACTTCGTACATCTTCTAAATAATTAAAAAAATATTACAATATTATGTATTTTATTACAAATATAATGTTTCAACTCATTATAGACTGACGAATTACGACAAAAGACATTTTCTCAAGGATGCACAAAGTACTAATAATAAGACAAAGAGTTATGGAATTATTCACAATTCATGATCATCTAACAAGAATAACTACATTGTCGAATATGTGAAAAAATACAACGAACATCTGAGATAACCATCCGCAATTCTTAATTCAATCGCCTAAAACTACATCACGATATCGGAGATGATTTATTTAATTTGAATCAAAATTTTGTCTTTTTATTTATTCGTTACAACATTTTGAAACTTTAAAAGTTTGAATCCCCTACAAAAACATTTGGTTTAATGTTCATCATAGACTTAATAATAGTACGTTAGTATATTTTGAAACTTTAAAAATATCAAGCCCCTAAAAAACATTTGATTTAATGTTCATCTAAACATAATAATAGTTTTTTAATTTATATATTTGATTTTATAGCTTAAATGATTTGACCCTTCAAATATCCCGCGAAACCACGGGTCTTTAACTAGAAATCTTGCCCATCAACAAATCAATGATAACTCATAAAACATACATGAGTTCACAAACATGTATGTTTTAGATAATAAAATAATAAGCGAAATCGCGAGTCTTTAACTAGCTTTAGTGATGGGTAATATTTGTTCAGTACATATATTTTAGTTATGATTGATCCAAGTGTATGTTTACTATTGCCAATTGATTTGCATGGAATGAAAAAGAGATTGTTCAGTTCCGGTTGTATTTTGGTGATGACGGACACGTGGGTAACTTTTAACCCATATTAAATGACTAACATTTATATGAACATGTGACATGTGATGTGATGTGAAGCAATCTCTATGTATGTCTCATTAGTGTTTTTTAGTGTTTATATTTAGACCAAATATGGTAAATAACTAAGACCTTAAGTTTCTAGGGTTTCTATCAACTAAGTTTCACTACTTTTTAGATTAGGTAAAACCATCGATACGTTTTCAGTTTTTAATATTTTTACAATAATATAATATACACATTTGTAACAAATTATAATGTAATGATTACATGTTGACCGAATACGTGAAAGGCTTTGTCGGAGATCCAAAAGATAGTCTATCACAAGACAACAAACTATGACATTATTCACAATTCATGACCACCTCAAAAGATTAATGACATTCACGAATATGTGGGAAAACACATTGAATAATCGAGAAAAACATCCAAAAGGTTACTTTATCACCTCCTGGAACTTAATACGTTAAATCTATTAGCATATACGAACCGTTGATTACTACTACTTTCGAATTTAAGTCTGCATGTTACTTTATTTTAATCAAGATTATTAAAATTTATATTTTTACACATTTGAACTTTTGGAATGCTTTACAGTTTATTTTTTTTATCATGAAAATGTTTAAAGATGGTCCTAAATATCATCATTTCATAAAACTCGCGAAACCGCAGGTCTTTAACTAGTATATATTAATTGAGGGTTCGGATAAAATTGTGGACTAAGAATTCAATTACACAAAAGAAAAAGATTTCTTAGAGATAAATTCAGATAAAATCTAGTCATCGTTGAGTCAATTTGATATTCGTTAGTAGTCGTTATATGAGATGTTGTAGCACTTATAGGTATTCTTTTGACTCATATTTACATGTGATAAATTCTTAAATAACAACGTGCTCACCATTTATCATCAATTTATCAATATATATTGTTGAAAGCTTCGACGAGCCCAACACACCCACTATAGAGGATCTAGACTATACTAGACTCACTACACCAACACTTTGACGTTGGTTAGCCTTTAATTTTATGAATCCTTAGTGCACAATGTACTTAGGCGACAATGTCGACCATATATCATTTAGGCGGTATAACCGACCATATATCACTTAGGCGGCATAGCCGACCATATAATAAAAATAACACAAGTGCACTAAGAACTTAAACACAAACTAAGGCTTATCCGAAAAACTTAACAAAGAACACTTTTATTAATACAAAATACAATTACAATATTACTTACTTACAAGCTTTTCTTCTCTACTCACACTCTTCTCCTCTTCTTCACAACTCACTTCTTATTTCACTCTCACAACTTCACACAACACAAATGAAATCTCCTCCTATATTTATACTACTCCATGGAACATTCTAGAACCTAGATATTTCCATGGATATATAAATATCTAGATATTTCTACAACCTACAAATATCTAGATTTTTCTTTTACATTTCAATTTCTAGATTTTTCTCTCATATTCTAATATCTAGATATTTTCTTATACATATTAATATCTAGATATTTTACCCATATACATTTACTAATTCCATATTATTCTAAATTTGCATTGTATTTTAACACTCCCCCTCAATGCAAATTTTCTTCCAACGATGTCTTGCAGACCATTCCAAGTGCTTCTCTGAATTTTGTAAACTTCGATTTACTTAGGCTCTCGGTGAATATATCTGCTACCTGTTCATCTGTCTTTGTTGGCACCATCTTGATCTCCCCTTCAAGGACCTTCTCGCGAACATAGTGATAGTGTACTTCTATATGTTTTGTTCTTGCGTGAAAGACTGGATTCTCTGCTAGACGAATAGCTGATAGGTTATCGCAGAAAAGTTTTACTTGATAACCTGTTGATTGATGAAGATCTTCCATTAGTTGCTTCAACCACATAATTTCTTGTGTTGCTGATGCTGCCGATCGATATTCTGCTTCAGTGCTTGACAAGGATACTGTTGGTTGTCTCTTGCTGCACCATGATATTACTCCTGATCCAAGACTAAACATGTATCCAGTT
This sequence comes from Rutidosis leptorrhynchoides, assembly GCF_046630445.1. Classification (NCBI taxonomy): domain Eukaryota; kingdom Viridiplantae; phylum Streptophyta; class Magnoliopsida; order Asterales; family Asteraceae; genus Rutidosis; species Rutidosis leptorrhynchoides. Next base: position 45,706,000 of record NC_092333.1, read on the forward strand.
GTTGACCGTCGTGTATCATAGTCTCCAGCGTAATCGGCGTCACAATATCCAGTGACGTGACATTCTTTTGTTTTCTTGTACAAAATGCCAAAGTTAATAGTGCCTTTAACATACCTTAAGATGCGTCGTACAACATCAAGATGAGGCTTCTTCGGATTGCTCATGTATCGACTAACCACTCCAACTGCATAAGATATGTCTGGCCGGCTTAGTGTGAGATAAATAAGACTTCTGACCATCTTTCGATACATGGTAACATCTTGAAGACTTTTTCCTTCATCTGCTCGTAGTTTTGTATTCAGATCCATTTGAGTTGAGATAGGTTTGCAATTAAGCATTCCGTACTTTTGTAAAAGATCTCGCGCATATTTCTGTTGTCCCAGAAATAATCCTTCTCTTTTCTGCTCTATTTTGAGTCCAAGAAAATGTTTGAGTTCTCCAAGCTCCTTCATATGAAATCTGATAGACAGATTCTCTCTTGTTCTTTGAATCTCCTCATAGTGATCTCCCGTGATGATTAAGTCATCCACATATACTAGCACTATGGCTAGTTTTCCTTGATCTTGTTTCACAAATAAACTAGAATCTGAAGGAGCAACTGTGAAACCACTTTTTACTAAAAACTCGCCAATCTTCTCGTACCAAGCTCTTGGAGCCTGCTTCAAGCCGTATAGTGCTTTCTTTAATTTGCAGACATGGTCAGGATGGGACTTGTTCTCAAAGCCTCTTGGTTGCTCCATATAAATGTCTTTGTCAAGTTCTCCATGTAAGAAAGCGTTCTTGACATCCATCTGCCACATCTTCCAAGATTTGCTGGCGGATAAAGCTAGTAGAGCTCGAATTGTTGTGATCTTCGCCACTGGACTAAACGTTTCTTCATAATCCAGCCCATATTGTTGAGAAAAACCTCTAGCAACAAGTCGAGCTTTATACCTTTCAATGGAGCCATCTGATCGAGTCTTCACCTTGTAAACCCATTTACAAGATATTGGTTTTACATCTTTTGGCTTTGGAACTAAACTCCATGTCTGGTTTTCTTTTAGTACATTAATTTCTTCTTCCATCGCTTTCTGCCATTCTTGACTTTGTGCTGCTTCTTCATAAGTGGAAGGCTCAATATGTATTAATTCATCCACATGAGCAGCATTGGCATACCTCGGATTAGGTTGCCTCGGCCTTGTTGATCTCCGTAATTCTTGCACATGCTCCTCGGCATCCATTTGGCTTGGACGAACCTCTTCGAATGTAGATTGATGTACCCCAGTTTTCCATGGACTCGTTTCCTTAGAGTACGATCCATCTCCTTCTTTAATTGGATCCGATATGTGCTCTTTATGTTCTTCTTTCTTTTCTAGAACTTCTTCTAATCCATGAGATTCTGGAAGCTCTATCTTTTGAGGTGACCACATGAAGAAGCTTCATCAAATACCACATTTCTTGAAGTATGACACTTCCCAGTATTTGGATCACAACATCTCCATCCTTTTCTTGATTCATCATAACCGACAAAAATGCACCGAATTGCCTTCTTCTCAAATTTGCTTCGTAGATGATCTGGCACGAAGACGTAGCATACACATCCAAAAACTTTGAGATGGTTGACGGTTGGCTTGATCTTCCATAATCTTTCATATGGTGAAATATATCCCAACTTTGTTTGTGGGAGTCTGTTAATCACGTACGATGCCGTCCTCATACATTCGGCCCAAAATCTGCCTGGTACATTCTTACCATGAAGCATACTTCGACAAGTTTCAGCAAGATGACGATTCTTACGTTCTGCCACTCCATTCTATTGTGGAGTATTAGGGCAAGTTAATTGCCTTCTGATCTTGTGCTTCTTAAGATAGATATTGAACTCGGTTGATAAATATTCTCCTCCATTATCTGTGCGTAAGCATCGAATCTTAGTATTGAGCTCACTTTCTACCTTGTTCTTGAACTCTTTAAACTTCAGAAAAGTCTCCGACTTCTCCTTCATGAAGTAAACCCACACATATCTTGAGAAGTCATCAATGAATGTCACCATATATTTCATACCCCCAAGTGATGTTTGTTTCACTGGGCCGAAAACATCTGAGTGTATGAGCTCTAGTGGTGTCTTGGACTGATGCGCTGACTCCTTGAATGGCAATTGGTGAGCTTTGCCAAATTGACATCCAGCACATATTGTATCTGTTCGGATATCAATTTGAGGAAGGCCATTTACTATGTGTTTCACCATCATCTCCTTTAACTTGTTGTAGCCCACATGCCCAAGATGTTCATGCCAAAGATCAGCCGTCTCATTCTTTCGAGTCTTATCGACATATGCCGTTTCAGCATATAGTACATAGACCGACTCTATTCTTATTCCTTGCATAATTGGATTGCCAACCACCTTCACTCTCTTGAATACGGACACATCTTCTGGTCCAAAGAGCACATAATTCCCTTCTACTGTCAATTGTGGTACTGATAGTAAATTCTTCTTTAGGCCAGGGACAAGATACACCTTCTCGAATTGGAGCTTATGAGAGTCGCCTTCATTTGGAATTATTGTCTTTCCAATGTGAGAAATAGACAACCTTGAATTGTCGGCTGTCAACACGACTCTCTTTCCTTCGTAATCCTCCATTTCTTGCAGCTTCGTCTCATCATTGGTCATATGATTTGAGCACCCAGAATCAATGATCCAATCATCTTTGTAATTTATTTTTGACTTTAAGGTTGCTGCAAGAGCTTGATCATCCATGTCAGCTTCAACGGAGAGTCCTACTTCTGCATCCCATGTTTCCTCATTAATGGTTGCTTCGAATGTGACCTCTTTCTTCTCATCTCTTGCGGCGGCCACATTTCCTTCGAAAGTTCGCCTTCTGGGGAATCTACATTCTCGAGCAAAATGACCCTTCTTGCCACAATTGAAGCATTCACCATTCTTTCTCTTATCATTTTCCCCGTATTGTTGGCGATGATCTCTTCTTCCTTGTTGAGCTCCCCCTGAAGCGTTGCCTTTTGATTTTGGGTGACCCTTCCACCCATATGTCTTACTTTCTTTCATCGCCTCTTGTTTTCGAGATGTTGCTTTCTTCTTATTTGTGAAGAGTGCATCTTCTCCGTCTTTTATGGTTACTTCATTCATCTGCTTGGCTAATGCCTCTTGATTAGCCAACAAATTCTCCAGCTCTATTAATGATGGTTGAGTAGGCCATCCTCTCACAGCGGCTATAAATCCATTATACTCGGACCTTAAGCCATGGATGATAATTCTCTTCATCCTTGCATCACTCACTTTCTCTTCAGGAGCAAGTTGAGATATCTCACGGCAAATTGATTTCACCTTGGTGAAATACTGAGAAATAGACAGACTTCCTTGTGAGATACCCGCGAGCTCATTTTCCAAGAGCTGGAGGCGTGCTTCATTCTTCTTTGAAAATAATTTTTCAAAAGTTTCCCAAGCTGCCTTTGGTGTTTTCTCATCACGGATGTGCTCCAATAGATCCTCCTCGATTGTAGTCTTCAATATAAATAAAGCCTTCCCGGCCTTGATGTTCCATTTTCTTAAGGCTTCAGCATTTTCTTTCGGTGGAGGCGTTGTGTCACTGCCAGCAACTATTTCCCATAAATCCTGTCCTTGTAGGTAGGATTCTATGAAAGTCCGCCAATAACCATAGTTGTGGTTATTGAGACTCTTGATTCCACTGCTCGTACTTGCAAGATCTGCCATCATGACGTCCAACGTCCAATAAGCTTGGTCCCTGACCGATGAGCTTTCACAGTTCCTAACTGTGCTCCGACAGAATCTTCCTTAGAGCCTTGGTGAAAACAAGCCGATGTAAACGTCCAACGTTTACCGATTTCCTCCACTAGAAATGGTCCCGAACGACCCGCTCTGATACCAATTGTTGGAAGCTTCGACGAGCCCAACACACCCACTATAGAGGATTTAGACTATACTAGACTCACTACACCAACACTTTGACGTTGGTTAGCCTTTAATTTTATGAATCTTTAGTGCACAATGTACTTAGGCGACAATGTCGACCATATATCATTTAGGCGGTATAACCGACCATATATCACTTAGGCTGCATAGCAGACCATATAATAAAAATAACACAAGTGCACTAAGAACTTAAACACAAACTAAGGCTTATCCGGGAAACTTAACAAAGAACACTTTTATTAATACAAAATACAATTACAATATTACTTACTTACAAGCTTTTCTTCTCTACTCACACTCTTCTCCTCTTCTTCACAACTCACTTCTTATTTCACTCTCACAACTTCACACAACACAAATGAAATCTCCTCCTATATTTATACTACTCCATGGAACATTCTAGAACCTAGATATTTCCATGGATATATAAATATCTAGATATTTCTACAACCTACAAATATCTAGATTTTTCTTTTACATTTCAATTTCTAGATTTTTCTCTCATATTCTAATATCTAGATATTTTCTTATACATATTAATATCTAGATATTTTACCCATATACATTTACTAATTCCATATTATTCTAAATTTGCATTGTATTTTAACATATATTGATGTAGTATTTATTTATTTAATAATATATACACGTAATGAAAGTAGGTTAGAGCGTTAGGGAGTCTTGAAGTTGTGTACTTATAGAAAGAACTTATACTATAAGTCGTTGTAAGCCGTTGTGATCTTGTGTTGTAGTTCATATGGTAGTGGTCTTCCCCTCTTAACGAGAGGTAAGGAGTTCGACTCCCGTGGGGTTCAATATTGCACACAAGGTTGCCTTTTAACCCTTGAATTCCATCCAAGGGTGTCTTCCGCACATCACGTTGCAGAGACAGTGGGGGAGGGGGTTTTACCGCTCGTGCCTTCGGATTGGGTCGGGTTTCCTCCTGGACAGCAGACGGTGGCGGGTTATACAACTGCGAACGAGTGGGTGGTTTAGTTCCCTGGGCGATTCCGAATTATTGTTCAAAAAAAATTATAAATTGTGGTGGTGTTTTGGCATTTATCATTCGGCTATTCATGAGACACTACAACAAATGAGCCATTTCCAGACGACATTTTGCGACGACATGTCGTCTGGAAAGCTGTGACGATCGCTCCAAATCCATATGGACAATACGTCATTCATCGATTTCATTGCGAGGTATTTGACCTCTATATGATACGTTTTGTAAACATTGCATTCTTTTGAAAAGGCACACCATAAATGAATATTTAAATCAAAGGTTTTCGACATCTGATGATTTCTACATATAGACAATCATCGTAATATAATAGTTTACAATGATACTTCCGTTGACAATGCAGTCAAAATAAGATACATGGTGATGATTTGGTGAATGCAACGTTTCCTTGAAAAGTATGTCATGTAAGACTCCATGCACATAGCTTGTCTAACATATAAGCAAACAGCGGAAGACTTCTAGGAAACCTGAGAATAAACATGCTAACAAGTGTCAACACAAAGGTTGGTGAGTTCATAGTTTTATTGTTTCATATAATCTGTATATAAAAGTGGATTACAAGATTTCAGTTGTTTCATCCAGAAACGTTTATCAATAGATTATATAAAAGTGGATCACAAGATTTCAGTTGTTTCATCCAGAAACATTTATCAATAGATTCTACATAACAGAGCACCCTGGTAACTAAGCTTTAACGTTATAATGATAAATACCTCATTCGTTTTAATACACGCAAACCAACGTGTCCTAAACTCAAATAACACACGTCCGTTAAAAGGCTAGCGCTCTAGCTCAGACGGGGATGTCAAGCCCTATGGATCCATATACTGTTATTCGCGCCCACCAGTCCATATCCTATGTACTGGCAGTTACTAGTTACCAAAGCTAAGGGATTTTCGGTTCAAACTCAGTGTAGTATTAAGTATGTACTTGTATCCATTGCGTTTAAAATAAATTGCATGTATTCTCAGCCCAAAAATATATATTGCAAAAGCAATTAAAAAGGGAGCAATGAAACTCACGCATATAAATATTATAAAACAGTTAATAAAGCATTTGCATGTATTCCCAGCCCAAAAACGTAAAGAGTAAAAGGGGGCAAATGAAACTCACCTTAGCAGCACATAAAGTCGTTCACCGAAATGTGACCGAAATTTGGAATACCAAATAACCGTAGATCTCAACCTAGAGAACATATGTTGGTCAATAATTGTCTATCAAGCTAGGTCAGGTAATAGTGTATCACAATCCTAATGCTCGAGATCGACATACAAAAGTTATCCAATGTCGTTTCAAAAAGTCAATTTTGACAGTTGTTTAACAAAACGAGACGTACCTTATATAAGGATTCATTTACTCAGTTGGTAATATTTAAAAGTTCACTTTATCAATCTCGTAAACAAGTTGTTTAAATCTTAATTGCAGATTCAAAAGTAATTTCAATTAACGTCAATCATAATTCAGTTGATCATATCTTTTAATCCGTTCATCGAAACTATTCGGTGTCTAAATGAAAAGTTATTGATTTTTCGCCAGCTTTTCGAAAACATGTATATCATATACCTTTTACCAGTAATATATGTATTTAATTCGTGATTCATTATAAACTGTTTAACGACGAAATTTAGCATACAAACATGTATAAATATATATACTCGAGCACTAGACATGGATACACAATTAATGTATAAAAGATAAAATATAAATGCTTATGTATCAATATTGTGATTCAATATTGCAGAAAAGTACGTAGACACAACATAGATGATAACAGTAGGTTTGACTTGTAAATAATACCCATGAACATTACCCATAACCTCCATAGCTATAACCCATAATTTCTTTAACTTTATCCCGCTCAAAAACCCATTTTTGAAAGTGACACGCTCATAACCTCGTCGTAGTATTTTATGTATATTACTAATTAATAATTAATAATACTAATAATTAATAAGATTAATAATAATAATATTAATCTTAATAATAATAATAATAATAATAATAATAATAATAATAATAATAATAATAATAATAATAATAATAATAATAATAATAATAATAATAATAATAATAATTTAAATATGGAGGAAGTAACATAAATAAATATGTGTGTGATTGAAATGAAATCGTTTGAATTTATAGAACCTTTTCTGAAAAAGTACCCCATGCGATCGCATGGGATTTGTGCTTCAAGGCCATGCGATCGCATGGCACCCTGGGACAGGTCACAAATTTTTAACTTCTTGTTTGTCGACATAATATTTTATAATATATATAATATATATAATTTAAATAATTATTTATATATTATATTAAATTCATGTGCATAGTTGACTTGTAATTTTTGTTCCGATGACTCGTACGTTGTCACTCGACTTATGTCCCGGTTCCAGTTTCTCGAACGCATTTTTGTACGCTTAGAAAACTCGCAATTTACGTTTTGTGACTCGTACCTTTGTCAAAATATAGTCTTAAATTATCAATAAATATATCATTCAAAGTGTATCTTAAACTTTCGAGTGTTTTGGTCATTTACTTCTATAAATCGTTGTCTCGCTATTTGTTAATATATATATATATATATAATAACAAATTATTTTATGACCAAGTTAATGTATATTTTCAACATTCATAAACACGTTTTAAATATACGTCCCAAGTTATTCATATAATTAATATTCCAACTTATCATATATATTCAAATAAATATTTAAACCAATAAGTTTAACGTACAGTATCAAACAATTAATACATTGTTACGTTTTCAAGTTATAGTATATATATATGTATCTATATACATATAATTGTTCGCGAATCGTCAAGAATAACCGAAAGGTATTTGAATATATGAAAGTAGTTCAAAAATTTTGAGATTCAGTTTTACAGACTTTACTTATCGTGTCGAAAACATTAAATCATTTAAAGATAAAGTTTAAATTTGGTCAGAAATTTCTGGGTCATCACAGTACCTACCCATTAAAGAAATTTTGTCCCGAAATTTAAGTGAGGTCGTCATGGCTAACAATAAAAATATTTTCATGACGAATATGAGTTGATAAATAGAATTTTATCACCGTTGAATAATACGGATAAAACAATCCGATTACTCGAAGCATATGAGAGAAGTTATCGTAATAGAGTGAAATGGAGAATAGAGATTCGTCTTATCTCTTGATGTAGTAATGATTGATTTTCGGAATTTAAGGAATAAAAAATCTTCATAATCTAAATAAAATTTGATTCTTCGGAATTTGCAGAAATTAGGATTTTCTTTGATTAAATGCGTAATCTGCCTCGATTGCTATGTCTGATATTTCGCTATAAATTGACCTCTTCCGTTTCATTTATTTTCACCACTCCTATAATCTTCTTTCTTATTTCATACATCCCAGTAGATTGTGAAAATGCTTAATCCAGTTCTGATTCTTGATATTTTCCTGGCTATCGTATCCTTCATTCTTCTTTTTCATCTGCCACCAGAGGAAGTTATTTTCTTCTACTATTACCTTGGGGTTATAGTGTTTTTCATTCTCCCGTGTCTTTGTATTGCTATACGCATTGATATACACGGTTTGTAATTTCGGGGTTGTTATCGGGCTTTATATTCTCCATTATATTTCGGAGCTTCATGCTTTCGTTTTCTCTTCCCGACCTTAAGTCAAGCGGATAATGGTCCAGAATTCGTAGGTATGAAGTTTCAGATGAACATAACTAATGTTCTAAGAAAGAAATGGTAATAGTACAATCTGACTTGTCAAATTACCAGAATACCTCGAAAAAGACCGAATCATCAAGAAATATATTTTCTTGATATATTTAGAGATTATATAGAATGAAAGAGTTATGTAACATGGTTCATGATGAGGGTGGGATCTGTGAACCTTTATCACGTTCCATTAGAAACTCAGCATGACTTACTGTAATATAATCACGTTGATCAAATGTCATTATATTATACTAACTCATGCTTCAGTTCCCAACACTACTTCAAAGACATCCATTTTTCGAAATTTTCAGAATTTAGAAACTGAAACAGTTTCTTTTATGATATAACACAGATAGCGCGAAGAGATGAATGATTTCAGATAAGAATAGTTATGAAAATATCTTCAGAAATATGGAGGATATTTATAACGGAAGATACGATGATATCTTATACTATTTAAGATACGATAATGATAAAGAATATTATACGTAAAGGTTTTAGAGTAAGGAGCAAGGTATTCGCTAATGATTTCAGCAGACACTGAATCATTTGGATTCTTTGAAGGTAGATTTAGTCTTTGTGATTTGTCCACAGCCTCCTTCATGGTCTGCTCAATCCGTTTTTCAGTTCCAAACCTTCTCTTTTTCTCAGCTTTACCACCATACTATTCTTTATCATCAAACTTTTGACTGTTAAGGTCGTTTACAGTTTTTGCTGCTTCATCAGCATTGTTCCAATTTCAGAGAACTATTTCATAGTTTGGGATGTTTTTCAGAAGCTTCACATTCGAAGTATGTAAGTCTAGAAGATAGATGTTATCTATATATAACTGTTGTCGTAGAAAATGCTGCGAGATTCAAAATACTGATTGCTAATTCCCGATAGTTGGTACGGAAATTACCGTTACAAGATGTGGATGAGTACATGATAGGGTTTCAATGAGTATAATGACTTTTCGGAAGGTCAAAGATCAATGAAGTTGTTGGTAAATTTACTGCTAATGTGGTGGAACATAAAAGGTTCTCAAGTAACAAAAATGTATATGTCAAGGTTATAATATGACTAATCTGAAAAGTCAAAATTGACTGGTTGAAAGTGGGGGTAAAACTGAATACTTTGAAAAAGAAATTGCAAGGTTATTTTCGGTAAAAACAACGCTAAAGGATCTTGCACAGTTTTGAAGTCAAAGTATAGATTTGAAAGATGTAGAGATCTAAGAATGATGTCACCGGTTCAGAGTTATGACTTGGATTCTGATCCGTCAATATCAGAATATGTATTTGAATTTGTATGGAAACGATTGTATATCGCTGTGAGTATAGTTAATAATTTTTGAATCAAAGTTGAAGAATCTACAATATAACATATTAATTGTGAACTTATATATTTCCCGGGAATTACCTACCCGTTAAAGATTTCACAAGTAATATTTTATACAAAAGAATTTTCATTACAGTCTTTATGAAAATATATGTATGTATATTTCTTCAGATGTAATACGGATTTAATGAGTTAATATCATATTAAGCTCATTTGATTTTTGACTTGACTTAAAAATGATTAATCTCTAAAACATTAAAGATTACATAGTCTTTGCGGAGTATTTCACTAATGAAATCAACACTTCATTATTTATTCTTATTGATATTCCTCAGTGAAGGATGTTGGTGCTCGTGAAATTTTTGTGAACCTTACAAGGCACAGATGATGTTTTCTGAAAAGTTTCGAGTACATCAAAAATGAAAATGTAAAATCAATTATGTAATTGAATAATACACTTGGTTTATTATGAAATGGAATTCATTAGGTTGAAACAGAGATTGTAGTTAACAATGGTTAAGTTGTTAAGGAAGGATGTACATCATTGCATATTAGTAATATGAATTAACCCAGTAGTACCTACCAGTTAAGATTCACACGTAATAGCTTAGTACGAAAAGATTTATTTTGATTAAATATACATAAAATTTCTTCAGGGGAAATGAGTTAATACTTCATCGATTATTGTTGCTGGTATTTCTTGGTAACTACGGTGCGTATGACGTTGATGCTCGTGGAAAAGATTGTGAAGTTGAGGTTTGCGATGCGGATGTTGTTGGTGGTGGTAATGGTACTGTTGGTGTTGTTGTCGATGGTACTGTTGCTGCCGGTGATGCTGCTGGTGCTTGTAACCTTTGCACCATATTCTCCAAAGCCACTACCCGAGAGCGAAGCTCGTTGACTTCTTCTACTACACCGGGATGATTGGCGGTTCGGACGAGCGGATGAATAAGATCCAGAATTTGAGATAGTATATTATCGTGACGAGATACTCTGGAAATGAGAGAGAAAATGGTGTCTCGAACAGGTTCGCCGGTAAGTGCTTCAGGTTCTTCGCCAAGAGGGCAATGTGGTGGATGGAAGGGATCGCCTTCTTCTTGTCTCCAATAATTAAGTAGGCTACGAACCCATCCCCAATTCATCCAGAATAGGTGATGGCTGATTGGTTGATCCATTCTGGTTACACTGTCTTCGGAATTCAGGTGAATATCCATATCGGAATAGCTGTCGGAGTTTAAGGAATTTGAACTAGATACGGGATCCATCTTGTATAATTAGACAGATGATTTTTGATATGAAATAGATTATAGAATTTAGATTGGTACTCTTCAATACATAATTTACATATGTATATATAATACCAAAATTCCATAAATCACGGAGGAATTTTCGGAAGATGTCAGGAAAAGTTTACAGTAACAGATACGCTAAGATATGAATTTTGTCTATACACTATCTATGCAATCAATGCAATAAGATGCGTTTAGACTTAAGATGATAAACATGTAATTTCCGACAAGAAATGATAAGCAAAAGTTTTAACATGTAGACACGGTCAAAGTCCAGACTTACTAATGCATCCTAACCACTATCAGTTAGACACACTCATGCAAGACCTGGTTCGCTAGGACCAACGCTCTGATACCAACTGTGACGATCGCTCCAAATCCATATGGACAATACGTCATTCATCGATTTCATTGCGAGGTATTTGACCTCTATATGATACGTTTTGTAAACATTGCATTCTTTTGAAAAGGCACACCATAAATGAATATTTAAATCAAAGGTTTTCGACATCTGATGATTTCTACATATAGACAATCATCGTAATATAATAGTTTACAATGATACTTCCGTTGACAATGCAGTCAAAATAAGATACATGGTGATGATTTGGTGAATGCAACGTTTCCTTGAAAAGTATGTCATGTAAGACTCCATGCACATAGCTTGTCTAACATATAAGCAAACAGCGGAAGACTTCTAGGAAACCTGAGAATAAACATGCTAACAAGTGTCAACACAAAGGTTGGTGAGTTCATAGTTTTATTGTTTCATATAATCTGTATATAAAAGTGGATTACAAGATTTCAGTTGTTTCATCCAGAAACATTTATCAATAGATTATATAAAAGTGGATCACAAGATTTCAGTTGTTTCATCCAGAAACATTTATCAATAGATTCTACATAACAGAGCACCCTGGTAACTAAGCTTTAACGTTATAATGATAAATACCCCATTCGTTTTAATACACGCAAACCAACGTGTCCTAAACTCAAATAACACACGTCCGTTAAAAGGCTAGCGCTCTAGCTCAGACGGGGATGTCAAGCCCTATGGATCCATATACTGTTATTCGCGCCCACCAGTCCATATCCTATGTACTGGCAGTTACTAGTTACCAAAGCTAAGGGATTTTCGGTTTAAACTCAGTGTAGTATTAAGTATGTACTTGTATCCATTGCGTTTAAAATAAATTGCATGTATTCTCAGCCCAAAAATATATATTGCAAAAGCAATTAAAAAGGGAGCAATGAAACTCACGCATATAAATATTGTAAAACAGTTAATAAAGCATTTGCATGTATTCCCAGCCCAAAAACGTAAAGAGTAAAAGGGGGCAAATGAAACTCACCTTAGCAGCACATGAAGTCGTTCACCGAAATGTGACCGAACCTTGGAATACCAAATAACCGTAGATCTCAACCTAGAGAACATATGTTGGTCAATAATTGTCTATCAAGCTAGGTCAGGTCATAGTGTATCACAATCCTAATGCTCGAGATCGACATACAAAAGTTATCCAATGTCGTTTCAAAAAGTCAATTTTGACAGTTGTTTAACAAAACGAGACGTACCTTATATAAGGATTCATTTACTCGGTTGGTAATATTTAAAAGTTCACTTTATCAATCTCGTAAACAAGTTGTTTAAATCTTAATTGCAGATTCAAAAGAAATTTCAATTAACGTCAATCATAATTCAGTTGATCATATCTTTTAATCCGTTCATCGAAACTATTCGGTGTCTAAATGAAAAGTTATTGATTTTTCGCCAGCTTTCCGAAAACATGTATATCATATACCTTTTACCAGTAATATATGTATTTAATTCGTGATTCATTATAAACTGTTTAACGACGAAATTTAGCATACAAACATGTATAAATATATATACTCGAGCACTAGACATGGATACACAATTAATGTATAAAAGATTAAATATAAATGCTTATGTATCAATATTGTGATTCAATATTGCAGAAAAGTACGTAGACACAACATAGATGATAACAGTAGGTTTGATTTGTAAATAATACCCATGAACATTACCCATAACCTCCATAGCTATAACCCATAATTTCTTTAACTTTATCCCGCTCAAAAACCCATTTTTGAAAGTGACACGCTCATAACCTCGTCGTAGTATTTTATGTATATTACTAATTAATAATTAATAATACTAATAATTAATAAGATTAATAATAATAATATTAATCTTAATAATAATAATAATAATAATAATAATAATAATAATAATAATAATAATAATAATAATAATAATAATAATAATAATAATAATTTAAATATGGAGGAAGTAACATAAATAAATATGTGTGTGATTGAAATGAAATCGTTTGAATTTATAGAACCTTTTCTGAAAAAGTACCCCATGCGATCGCATGGGATTTGTGCTTCAAGGCCATGCGATCGCATGGCACCCTGGGACAGGTCACAAATTTTTAACTTCTTGTTTGTCGACATAATATTTTATAATATATATAATATATATAATTTAAATAATTATTTATATATTATATTAAATTCATGTGCATAGTTGACTTGTAATTTTTGTTCCGATGACTCGTACGTTGTCACTCGACTTATGTCCCGGTTCCAGATTCTCGTACGCATTTTTGTACGCTTAGAAAACTCGCAATTTACGTTTTGTGACTCGTACCTTTGTCAAAATATAGTCTTAAATTATCAATAAACTATATCATTCAAAGTGTATCTTAAACTTTCGAGTGTTTTGGTCATTTACTTCTATAAATCGTTGTCTCGCTATTTGTTAATATATATATATATAATAACAAATTATTTTATGACCAAGTTAATGTATATTTTCAACATTCATAAACACGTTTTAAATATACGTCCCAAGTTATTCATATAATTAATATTCCAACTTATCATATATATTCAAATAAATATTTAAACCAATAAGTTTAACGTACAGTATCAAACAATTAATACATTGTTACGTTTTCAAGTTATAGTATATATATATGTATCTATATACATATAATTGTTCGCGAATCGTCAAGAATAACCGAAAGGTATTTGAATATATGAAAGTAGTTCAAAAATTTTGAGATTCAGTTTTACAGACTTTACTTATCGTGTCGAAAACATTAAATCATTTAAAGATAAAGTTTAAATTTGGTCAGAAATTTCTGGGTCATCACAAAAGCCCTATCCCGACGACATGTCGTCGCTTATGTGTCGTCCCTAAAGCCTCGTCGCGAAAAGGTTTTCCCGACGCCTATTTTACGTCTATCCCGACGACGATGGGACCCACTTTGACTGACATAGTCAAAGATCAAGTGGCTCCTTTCGCGACGACTTTTTGCGACGGCATGTCGTCAGACATGAAAAAGTCAATTGTTGACTGATTTTGACATTTTTGGTCAAAATCACCTTTCGCGATGACCCTTTTGCGACGACATGTCGTCTGGAAAGCCTGTATTAATTTTTTTTACAGCAGCTTCAAAAAAGTTGCAGTCTAGCCGAATTCGTCACACAAAATACAATTTCTGCCCAGATGTTCAAAACAAAAAACATATCATAATATAATAAATATAAATAAATGTAAATGATAAACATTTAAAATAAAATCACAAATTTCCTGCGATTACCACGATGGCTATTCATTACACACATAATTTACATGATCATCATCATGTTTGGGAGTTACAAAATACGATAGCGGCAGAATTAGCAAAAGCTATACACAAAAACTATACTCAAAAACTATAAGGTTGTTATAATTGAGTGCCTTTAACTACATAGCAAAAAATATACACTCAACCGGTTGTAAGTTGCTAGTAGCTATAGCTAACCTCGCTTCCTCTTTGTTCATGCACCTCCTTTGGCGGAATCCTGAGAAAGTGGTCAAAGTACAATATGTATGTTCAATAATATAACATAAGAATAAAATATATTGTTGTACAAAACGAAAACATAACCAAAATCAATGATTTCATAAGATAAGGAAATTGTTACAAATGAAATAAGGATGAACTCATTACCATATCTGCCTCCTATGCTCGAATGTCTTTTTATCAGTTAACAAAGCTACACAATGAGGCACAAAAAAAGAAACTATTAATCTTACACAACGAATGAATATGAAGAAATCACACAATCAGCTTCCGTTCTGTTTTCATGCCATAAACATCTTAACCAAATATTTCAATCTTTCTAGTTCATAAACCTGCACATTTGAACATACCCACTTATAATTAACAGTGAAGAGATTACATATGTGAACAACAATTATGAAAAAACTATAAATGATAAACACAAACACTCATAAATCTGCAAAATCTAACAATTCTCTAACTTTAATCTATAATAAATTAACTAAACACAATTCCTAACTTTAATCTATAACAAATTAACTAAATAAAGACCTAACTTCATAGATCTAACAATTAAACACATCCCCTAACTTTAATCTTTAATAAATTTACTAAACACAAATCCTAACTTCATAAATCATCACAAAACCGCAAGAAACAAGTTAAAGCATATGGATTAAGCCTCAATTGCAAAAAAAATTCGGATTGAGCAACAATATCTCAAAAAGAAAAATAATAAAGAAAAGAAAACGATAGAAAAATCATACCTTGGAGCGGATTAGAGGAGAAATTGGTGGTGGAAAGCTAAAAAATTGAAGAAACCTTCGAATTTTGATGAAAACCGCCGAAGTGTTAGAGGATTTGTAGGTTTTTGTTTGTGTGAAGTGAAGGAGCAGAAGTCAGTAAAGGGGATTTGATTCCAGTACTTTTCCTGACGACCCTTTCCCGACGACAAGTCGTCTGGATCGGAAATTTAATGAATTGAATTTCGTTGACCGGGCATCTGGAGGGAAACGAAAATTACCTGGAGGGAAACGAAAATTTATTGTACCTTCTATCCAGACGACATGTCGTCGGGATAGAGCTAAGTAATTATAAATTAAATTTAAATAATATAAATTAAAGATATACTCCGTATAAAATATAAATAATATATAAATATAAAATAAATATTTTAAAAATTATTTTAAACTAATTATATTTAAAATTATATTATTATTATTATATATTATTTTATAATAATCATTTATATAAAACCTATATATATATATATATATAAAATAAATATATATATATATATATATATATATATATATATATATATATATATATATATATATAATTTTGTGGTTAAATTTTTCATATATTTCGTCGTACAATTTCCCGTTACATCGTTGTTGTCGTTAAATTTTATTGACATTTCGTCGTTATATTAAACCGTCACATATCATCATTATATCGGGATTACGTATAGGGTTTAGGGATCACTGCTAAATTACACCATCACTTTCCACTGTTACATTACACCATTAATTACACTCCACTATTACATCGAGTTTACGATTTAGAGATCACTATTACATTCTACCGGTATATCGTGTTTAGGGTTTAGAGATCACCCTTACATTACACCGTAACATTATATCATTATATTACACTCCTACATTAATACTCTATCATTACATTACATGGGCTTTAAAGTTAAGGTTCATTGTTACATTACACCATCACATATCACCATCACATTACAACGTGGACATTCTACCATTACATTACACCGTAACTTCCTACCATTGCATTTCACCTTCACTTTCTACCATTACATAACACCGTTACATTCTACTATTATATTACACCACATTCCACTACTACATTCCACCGTTATACTACACCATAACTTCTACCGTTACATTACACCGTAACATTCTACCATTACATTACACAAAATCATTACACCATTACATTACACAGTCACATTCTACCGTTACATTACACAGTCACATTCTACCATTACATTACACCGTTACATTCTACCATTATATTACACCGTTACATTATACTATTAATTTAATAACCATTACATTACGCATTACACCGTAATATTATACCATTATATTACACCGTTACATTCTACCATTACATTACAGCGTTACATTACACCATTAATTTAATAACTATTGCATTACACATTACACCGCAATATTATACCATTATATTACACTCCTACATTAATACTCTATCATTACATTATCTTACATTGGGTTTAAGGTTAGGGTTGACTTTTACATTACACAATCACATACCACCATTACATTACTACGTGGACATTCTTCCATTACATTACACTGTAACTTTCTACCATTGCATTACACCTTCACTTTCTACCACTGTATTACACCGTTATATTCCACTTTTATATTACACTGACACATTCATGACTACTACATTCCACCGTTATACTACACCTTCACATTCTATCATTACATTACACCGTTACATTCCACTGTTATATTACACCGTCATATTCCACTACTACATTCCACCGTTATACTACACCATAACTTCTACCGTTACATTACACCGTAACATTCTACCATTACATTACACCATTACATTACACAGTCACATTGTACCATTACATTACACATTCACATTCTACCATTACATTACATCGTTACATTCTACCATTACATTACACCGTTAATTTAATAACCATTACATTACATTATACATTATACCGTAATATTATACCATTATATTACACTCCTACATTGATACTCTATCATTACATTACATTGGGTTTAAGATTAGGGTTCATTGTTACATTACACCATCACATACCACCATTACATTACAATGTGAAGATTTTGACCATTACATTACACCGCAACTTCCTACCATTGCATTACACCTTCATTTTCTACCATTACATTACACCCTTACATTCCACTGTTATATTGCACTGTCACATTGTACCATTACAATACGCTGTCATATTCTACCATTACATTACAGCGTTACATTACATCGTTAAATTCCACATGTAACTTCTATCATTACATTACACGATTACATTTTGTCATTACCTTTCGTCGAGATTAGTATCCTTTTGGCGGGTAACTTTTCGTTGAAAATCTTTGGTTGAATATTCTTGGCGCGAATATTTTTGGAGGGAAACAAATGGTTGGATTTTTTGGTGCCAAAATCCAACAAATTCGATCTATTTATACAACTGCAACCCTCACCATTTACATCTACTCAATTTGTAATGGTAGGATGAAAAATAATTTTCCTTTTCTTAATTCATAATGATGAACTACTGTGGATGTGACGAACATGCAATTATCCGAACATCTTGTGTCCCGTAACCAAATTTCTTTTTTCTAAATGTTGTTTTAAATTAATTTATCTTCATTAAAAAGGAAAAAAAATGAATTGGAACAATGCCGACGACATGTCGTCGGTAAGTTGGGCGGGAATTATTTTCCTGGTAAGCGCCAAAACATAAAAAGGAAAAATAAAAAATGGTTGGCATTCCCGACGACATGTCGTCTGGAATGGTTGGCGGGAAATTTTTTTTATGTTTGCCGCCAAGACATAAAATTGAAATAGAAATCGGTATATTAATAGCGACGACTTTCCGACGACATGTCGTCGGGATAGGTCGGTCAACAAAAAACTACGAAAAGTCTGACAAAGAAGTGAATTTTTTGTCGTTTTGCGGTATTAATCCCGACGACACATGTCGTCGGGAAAAGTGTCGTCGGGAATGTTCACTTTTCTTGTAGTGAGAATACTTATACATGTTACCAAATTACATATTTATGGAAGGAAATAAAAGCATATATATACTGATTTGATTTCTATTGAACCACAATGATACAATGGCTATGTTTGGTAAAGAGTTTTTAGGAGTTTTTTGAAGCTTTTAGCTTTTAGTTTTTAGGAAAAAGCTTCTGTCTAATAAAAATCTTTGTTTGGTAGAAAAAACTTAAAGCTTTTTGTTACATGAAAAAGCTCATATTCAAAACGCTAAGAGGAGTAGCGTTTAACATTTGAGAAGAGCTTTTTGAATATAAATTACTTAAATATCCATTAATAAAACATAACCGTCCAAGTAAAATGAGGTACATTACAGATATACTCCGTATACAATATCCAGTGCTATATATCTCCGTTTTTTAAATCAGTTACTAGAAGAAGCAAAATGCAACGTGGCATATATATGTAAAGAGGAACGCTACATGACATACATATGGAAAAAAATAATTGCTACGTGACATATATATGTTAATTTTAATTTTAATTTAAGTATTTTTTTCTAGTGTCCATTTTTGTCATTTTACTTATTTTATAACATCTCCAGCTACTTTTCCAAACAATTAAATACATTTAAAAAGCTTCAGCTAAACGCTTGCAGCTAAACGCCTGCAATTAAACACTTGCAGCTTCCAGCTAGTTTTGCCAAACATACCCGATAGCTAAGACTTAAAGAGACTAACCGAATTCTTAAATCAACAATTATGGAAAGTAACATGGGAGTAAAACGTTGGTTGTATGCTTAGCTCAATGTGTTTTCACGACATCCAATCAGATATGACTCATCCCCATTTTTCATATGATATGTTTCATTTAATATTAATGAACTAAATGATTAATAAGAATAATAATAATGATAATAATAATCACGGGAGGCCCGGATGAGGAACAAAGTGATCGACCGTTTAGGGCCAACGGTTTTTGGGGTCCAACTTTTTTATATAGATAGATATAATCGGAGATTTGAGAAGTAGAGGAACTACGGAAACACAACTAAAGTAGCAATGGTCCAAAAATAAACAATGAAAGGCCCCTGAAAAAAAGAAATCAAAGTCCCCTAACATTTAAGCAAGACCGACAGTGGTCTTTTTTTAAATAGTTTATAATTATTCGTTAGGGCCTAAGAGCTTTTATTTTCACATTGTTCTAAGCTCTTAAATTTTCGGGATCGACCCTCACAACAACAACAACAACGACGACGACGACGGCGGCGGCGGCGGCAGCAACAGCAGCAACAACAACAACAACAACAACAACAACAACAACAACAACAACAACAATAGGGAGGTCATCCTCACGCACCACTTTTTGATCCATGTACACTTAATTATACTTACGATAATAATATAAGATTAACTCCCTAGATTAATCTAGGGGCCTACCTGTAAATTTATCAGACATAAGTGTACATTGATCAAAGAGTGGTGTGCGAAAATCACCTCTCATAATAATAGTAGTAGTAGTAATAATAATAATAATAATAATAATAATAATAATAATAATAATAATAATAATAATAATAATAATAATAATAAGTGTATAATAATAATAAGGGTTTTAAATAAGTCAAAACTTTCTTATACATTATCCTTTGCATGTAATTATTATTATTATTATTATTTAATCTAAAATATACTAATTTGACATGTATAGTAATTCTAAATTATTATATTACAAAAAATCTCATTTCATTCAATGAGAGAAACGTTAGTCAAAAAATAATACTACGTATACAAAATTACATAGATACTAATAGTAAAAACTTGATTTTTCACCTCAATAGTTCAAAAGTTTTGCACCTTTTGCATGGATAGTCCAAATTTCTAACGTTCACTAATTTTATCACTGTTAAGTCATGACATGCATGTGTGAAGCACGTGAGCGTAAAATAGTCATTTTATCATCATCTTCTCTTTCTCATCTATCTTTCTCTTCTACTTAACCCCAAATCTAACATCACTAACTCTAATTTCACCTAATTTTTCATCTTTTATATCACAAAATATAAATCATAATCATAATCATAATCATAATAATAATCAAATACAAAAACACAAGTAAACTAAAAAACATGAGGACACTAACCAAAACCCACCTGTAATCGTTGTTTGTGTGATTACAAAAAGTCCACCTTGTTCAATTCCACCGAAATCTCTCCAAAACTAAAAAATGTAAACAACAATTCTCACATCATCGGAGTTCGAAAACACAAATAGAGCTCGGAAAATCAATGCAAGGGAACGACAAAATTTTCTTACTTTGCTACTGCTTATGTCGGTGGACGGAGGCCGTGGTTAAACCCTCCGCCGAAATCTGGAATTGAAGCTATTGACGAAGCCATATCATTTGAAGTTATTCACTGGAAGAAGAAACACATCTGGTGGTGATGGGTGTAGCCGAAAATCTCACGAAGCCAGATTGTTAGAAATTAATCGAAGCTTTTACTTTTATATTCAATTTGGGATTAGATTTAAGTAACTTTGTGATTGGAAAACACTTGTGGATCTTGAGAATAATGTATTTGATGTTATACTTATAAAAAACGGTTGAAAGGATTGATTGGGAAAAAAGATAGGAAGGATGAACTGGAAGTGGAGTGTGTACGGGTGGGGGAAAACATGATTTAATATAGGTGATATATTCAAGTGTAACACTATTTTCCAATAATTACCCTTACATAAATTTCAATATAGGATTTTGAGTACATCACTTAAGGGTATTTTAAATTTTTTAAGTAGATTTATCAAAATCATGAGTGGAAATATTATCACCCTTTAATATAGAATGAATTGAAAGTGACGATGAGTACATGTTTAGGTTATATAGTATGTTTATAATTTATAATCATGATCATGATTTTAGAACATGATTTAATATAGTGAGAAAATCTAATTATTGTGGTATTTAAAATCGGATATGTGTTTTTCATTTTTATTTTGAATTTTGATTTGGGAAGTGATGTGTGCGTAACAATACGTCTTTTACCCTCTAAATTTATAATTGACTTAAACACTACAATCAAGCACACACAACTAAGGAGCACTTAGAACCCGGTTATTATAGCACTATGATGTAAGTATTTTTATCAAGTTCGTCCCAAGGGAAGCGTTGTAAGTTGATTATTTGAAACTATTAATTGTCCTGGGGTTTGTTTGATTGTGGGGTTTCGATTGATATTAACTAACAACTAAAACTTGTGCAATTAAACAAACCTAAATTAACAATTTAACTAGTAGCAAGAAGCAAGTATCAAAGTATTAAAGACTTAAATCAAATTAACTAAGACGTGTTCACTTATCTAATCCTCTCTATGCTTGGCTTGCCCCGTTTTGCCTATTTCGTTATCTCATAAGTTGTTGAACTATTAAATGTTTAGAATCACTTCTAAACCTCAAATCAAATGATACTCTCCGAATTCACATAAGCTTTGTATCCTAAGATCGAGTTAAGCATGACTTGGTCATTAAGATTGAGCTTGAGTTAAAATCACTTAAAACTCCCAACTATCGAAATCACTTAAGATAATCGGCACTACTATGTTGACTAAAGGCCAATTGAAAACCAACCTAGATCAAGAACACAATCACTTGTAATTCTCTAGCTAGTTGTCTAGATCACCTAAAGTGTTGAAGCACACATTGATTCACTTCTCAAATCACTAAGAGAGCTACTCAACATATGTAATCAAAGTCAAACCTAAAACAAACTCATAACAATGGATCTTTAGCTAACTCAACAACACATGATCATGTAATTCATTCAAACAACAATATTCAATTGATTTGGGACAAACACTAGCATTAGAGATTCATAGATAAGCAAACATAAAAGATTTAGCCAATCATGGCTAAGATTAAGCTAACAATAATTAAAGAAACAATAACAATCATCATCTTCAAGTTATTACAAGTAATCAATGCAAAATATATAAAGTAAAGTAAAGATTACAACCCAAAATGTAAAGAAGATGAAGATCTAAGCAAAATGATGACGAATCTTGAACAAACTTCCTTGAATCCTACCTTAATCTCCAATGGATGATGAAATTAGGATTTTGTGCGTGAAATTCGGACCCTAGGCAGCTGCTCTCTAAGATGCATATATAAAATGACCTAATCCCGTTCCTTATATAGTGATGAAAATCTGAGCTGAAACAGCATCAGGAGCGCCGCTTTTACTTCAGGAGCGGCACTTTTGGCTATAACAGGAGCGACGCTTTTGCCTTTGGAACGCCGCTTTTGGCTCTGAACAAGGGCGACGCCTTTGTTGAGGAGCGACGCTTTTGGTTGATCAGGAGCGGCGCTTTTGACTTGAAGAACGGCGCTTCTGCTCACTGATGAAAAATGGAGACAAATCGTGTATAATAGCGCCGCTTTTACTCATGGAGCAGTGCTTTTGGGCCTTCAAGAGCGGCGCTCCTATACAGGAGCGGCGCTTTTTGAGCTGTTTCCTGCACTTTTCATTTCCTTAGCCAATTTTGCCCAAGATTTGGTCAATTTTACACCAAATCAACTCCTTAGCCCTTAATTTACCAATTAGCTCAATAACACACTAAATAGGCTTCGAGATAGTAAAAAATTGAGCAAAGTGAGGTAGATATGGCGAGATAAACATATATAAATTGAGCGATATCAAACCCCCTACATTTGAATCTTTGCTTGTCCTCAAGCAAACAATCACAAAATAAGCTTTGGAGATAGAGAACGAACAAGTGAACAATGCCAAAGCGCAAAAAAGTTTAGGCTCAAGGTGATACCTTTCATGAATATGCACTTGATCGCTAGAGTGTTCTCCAAAAACTTGCACTTGCTAGGACCAAGCACAATCATCCTTTTCTTCTACTAATCAAAAGCTTAACTCAAGATCCAATTAACCTTCTTCAATATCATAGCTTCACATCTTCAATCCTCAAACAAAATCATAAACATAATTCAAGCCTAAGTCTACCCGAACCAATCATGTCCCCGGTCAAAGTCAACTTCATCTACGAGAAGGTCACCTAACATCAATTACAAAGCATCAAATCTATACAAACTCTAACTTGACCTCCTTGAACTTGACCAAATATGTAGGATTCACGGGATATCCAGAAACTCATTAACCAAATCAATCACATCAAATATAAGCCTACACAAACAAGCTCAAAGTGTACCCAAAATATGTAAAATGCACCCAATATGAATAAGGGCCATGAAAATCGTACACATCATCACCAATCATGAAATAATGCATCGTGCAAAGAGTATGCTTCCCAAAAAGAATGCTCACATATCAACCCGCAATGGTTATCCCTCTTCCACCTCCATGCCCCCAAAACACCTATCTTCGTCAATTCCAAATATATGCCTTTAATTCCAATTGATAATTGTCAATTCCAAGTATAGGGTTAAGGTGGGTGTGCCAAAGGTAAGTGTGATGACCCGTCCAAATCAATATGGACGAACACATCATTCATTGATTTCATAGTGAGGTTTTGACCTCTATAAGACACGTTTTATAAACATTGCATTCTTTTGAAAAGGCACATCATAAATGAATATCTAATTCCAAGGTCTTTGACATCTGATGATTTCTACATATAGACAATCACAGTAAATATTAGTTTACAATACTACATCTGTTGACAATGCAGTCAAAATAAGATACATGGTGATGATTTTGTGAATGCAAAGTTTTCTCGAATAAAGCATGTATGACTCCATGCACATAACTTGTATAACGTATAAGCAAACAGCGAAAGCCTTCTAGGAAACTCAGAATAAACATGCTTAAAAGTGTCAACACAAAGGTTGGTGAGTTCATAGTTTTAATGTTGCGCATAATCTGTATATAAAGGTGGATCACAAGATTTCAGTTGTTTCATCCGGAAACGTTTATCAAAATATTCTACAAAATTGAGTACCCTGGTAACTAAACTTTAACGTATATATAATAAGTACCACTGTTTTAACATACATGCAACCAACATGTACAATACACGCAAACCAACGTGTACTAAACTCAAATAGCATACGTCTGTTTTATAGTTCAGGCTAGGGTTTCTATACCTGGAACAGACTGGGATGTCAAGCCCTATGGATCCATATATAACTACTCGCGCCCACCAGTTCTTATAACCGGCAGTTACTAGTTACCAAAGTTAAGGGATTTTCGGTTCAAACTCGGTGTAGAATTTAGTATGTACTTGTATCCATTGCGTTTAAAATAAAGTGAATGTATTCTCAGCCCAAAAATATAGATTTCAAAAGCAATTAAAAAGGGAGCAAATGAAACTCACCTTAGCAGCTGAAACGACACGTCCATATTACTATAAATGCAGTACGCCCATAGCAAGGTATTTGACCTCTATATGATACGTTTTAGAAAAAAATATTGCATTCGTTTCATAAAAAGCACACTATTATTATACATAATGCATGTTTTAAACAAGTGTGCGATAATTTAAGAAATAATCCCCATGATACATCGGTTTCCAAATACTACACACGTGACATAACAGTCGAATATAATACATGACAAAGGTTTTATTGAATGCAACACTTCATTTAAACAAAAACATGAGACTCCATGCACAGCTTGCTCAGATAATGCAACAGCGGAAGACTTTCTTAAGGACCTGAGAATAAACATGCTTAAACAATCAGCACAAAGGTTGGTGAGATATATAGGTTTAAAGCTAGCATTGATAGAAATATAGACCACAAGATTTCATAGTTACAAACATTTCAATAAAGATATTCTATAAGTTGTTGAGCGCTTCGGTAACCATACTTAACCATTATTGTGGCATATTCCCTTTATTATGAAATCTCCCTACACTGTACCAAGTGTAGTGAAAACGAAGTACTATGCAACCGTTTATGACACTAGAGCGACTAGCCCGGTTGGGGTTGTTAAACCCGATAGATCTATCAATAGGATTCGCGCTTTCATGTTCTTACAACATGTAAATATTAGTTACCAAGCTATTAGGGAAGATATGCAAAGTGCTACAACTCAACGTAGAATATATTTTAAGTACTTGTGTCTATGGCGTAAAACATAAAATGCATGTATTCTCATCCCAAAATATTTGTAGAGTTTAAAAATGGAACTATATACTCACGGTAGTAAAAGTATATTAATAATAAGTTTTCAACTTATTAAAAATATGGTCGTCGTCCTTGGATTCACGAACCTATAATAATAATAATGAATCAGATAATAATATGACATGTGAATAAAATAAAACAAGTCATAGAATTAATTTTTAACATTTTTATGTTAGTAGTCCTTTGTTAGTAGTCCAAAATAGTCCGAAATGTCCAACAGTCCAATAATCGGTATATATATAATCTTAGAATTTCTCCATGACGTATTGTATATGTATTGTCTTTGCATCAACCCAGAGAGGTATTGTATACGTATTGTCTTAGAATTAACTAAGACGTATTGTGTATGTATTGTCTTAGGATTTATCAAAACGTATTGTATACTTATTGTCATGGAATGTACCAAGATTATTATATATATGCAATCTCGGAATTAACTAAGATTATAATATTTTGTTATACCAATGATAGCATGTCCAAATATATATAGGAAAAGTTAGCAAGGATATAGTTTTTACAATATAAATTTCGTCCATACAACATTAATTTTAGCAGATTTTGTTTTGCTCGCCAAATATTCATTACAACTCCGTTTAAAGTGAATCAAATTGCTATGGTTTCATAATGAACTGTAGTATTTAGAACTAAACTGAAAAACTAGTGGTTCATAGTCGAAGTTACAGGTTACAAGTCATATTTGAAAGAGGTAGTCATTTCCGTCGAAAAACGACATCTTGATGACCATTTTGAAAAACATACTTCCACTTTGAGTTTAACCATGGTTTTTGGATATAGTTTCATGTTTATAAGAAATATCATTTTCTCAGAAGAACAACTTTTAAATCAAAGTTTATCATAGTTTTTAATTATCCAACCCAAAACAGCCCCCGGTTTTACAACGACGGCGTATGTTCGGTTTTACGGTGTTCTTCGTGTTTACAGGTTTTAAATCATTAATTAGCATATCATATAGATATAGAACATGTGTTTAGTTGATTTTAAAATTTAAGTTAGAAGGATTAACTTTGTTTGCGAACAAGTTTAGAATTAACTAAACTATGTTCTAGTGATTACAAGTTTAAATCTTCGAATAAGATAGTTATATATATATGAATTGAATGATGTTATGAACATAATTACTACCTTAAGTATAGTAGGTAAACCTACTAGAAATGATGAGAAAATAACTTGAGCTTCAAAGGATCTTTGATGGCTTCGAAGTTCTTGAAGCAGAATCATGACACGAAAACAAGTTCAAGTAAGATCACTACTTGATTTAAGATAGTTATGTTTATAGTAATTAAACCAAAGCTTGGATATGATTATTACCTTGATTAAGAATGAAAAGTTACTGAGATTAGATGGAAGTTCTTGATCTTTGATGAGTTGTTGGATTGGATTAAAAAGATTGGAAGTAATCTTGCAACATCTTGATTCTAGGTTGTTTTAATGATGATTAAAGCTTGTAATTAAAGCTAAATGATTGGAAAAATGCTTGGAGATGATCAAGTATGAAGTTAGGAGTATTTTGAGAGAGAATTGGGAGTGTAAGTATGAGAAAATAGAATGAAGAAATGGTGTGTATGCATAAAAACATTTTTAGTTTATAAAGAAAGAAAAGATTCCTAATTTTATTTTCTTGCTAAATAATTCATGCTAAGTGACAAATGCTTGGTTCCACATGTTCCTTAATCATTTAAGGCTGCTAAGGAGCAGATTTTTATTGGTATATACCAATAGTAAATACATCTAGAAGCTGGGTATAATACGAGTGCAAATACCGAGCGAATACGAGTAGAATTGTCGATGAAAATGAATGAGAATGGAATTGTAACCATTTTTGTTAACTATGAGTGTTTTGATATATGTCTTGAACTCCTTCAAATGTGTATTAATACATCTTAATACACTATATATATATATATATATATATATATATATATATATATATATATATATATATATATATATATATATATATATATATATATATATATATATATATATATATTTTAACTGAGTCGTTAAATCATCGTTAGTCGTTACATCTAAGTGTTGTTTCGAAACCTTTAAGTTAACGACCTTGTTAAATGTAATTAACCCCATTGTTACTGTGACGGCCCGGAAATTTTCGACCAAATTTAAACTTAATCTTTATATGTTTCCGACACGATAAGCAAGGTCTGTAATATTAAGTCTCAAAAATTTTGAACTGTTTCATATATGCAATTACCCTTCGACTGTTCTCGACGATTCACGAACAACTATTTATAAATAGATATATTGATATATAAAAATATGTATATATTATAGCTGAAATAATAATATACGATTTAATTGCTTAAACTAAATAAGTAAAATACAAAATAAAAATATAGATGTTATAATAATATTATTATTACTTTTATTAGCTATGTTATTATTATTATTATTATTACTAATATAATTATAACTAATAAAATCCTAATAATTCTAGGGTTATCAAAATAAAGATTTTAAATATAAATCTTATTATAAGAATGATTGGAATTATAAATTATTTTTGAGATAAATAAATCATTATTATATATTATCATTATTATTATTATTATAAAAATAATACAATTTATTAATATTATCATTAATAATATCATTATAAACATTGTTATAACTATTAGTATCATTATTCTAAATATTATTATTGTTATGATAATTATTATTAATAATATTATTATGTTATTATTAATAATATTTCAGTATTATTATTAGATGTTATTAATAGAATTATCATTATTAATTTTAAATATAAATCAGGGAGAAAGCAAATTCAGTTTCATGTCACTATATCTAACTTTAGTTAGTTTTTGTTTCTGTCTGTAACTCAATTGCCAGTACGATCTCAATTCATAACACAAACAATTTTTGTTAGCCATCACTGTCCAATTTCCATATTTTCCTCTTGATTGGAGATTATATCGACCCTTTAAATTTTTGTTTGATTCTTCTAAACCACGCTTTTGTATTTTCTTTTTGGATTTGGAATCACACAAACTGCATCCTAAAATCTTTAATTATATATCTACTCATACATACATGTAACTGGAAGAGGATCTATCATTTTTTTTACAACACAAGAATAACTTTTGAGTGCATTCTTCTTCCTCATAAAACCATCATCACCTCCGAACCCCATCTAACCACCACAACTACATCAACAAGCACTCCTTTAAGCTACCACCTTCGACTACTGAAGACAACCGGGAACCATCAAATGCCATCGAACAAACCCACATAAAAATTACAATTGATCACAACCACTTACATGTTTTTCATACAAGCCGAGACCACCTTATAACACCACTACTATCGAGCCACCACCATAAACCCTCATCACCACTTCAAGCCATAATAACCACTTTCGGCAACCATCACCTTTGAACACCATCAAGACCCACTTGTCAAACATAAACAAGATTATCACAATTTTTTTTTGTTGCTGCTACAATTTTGTTCATGTTTACTATCAAACATGATCATGACCAAAAACAACCCAAACTTGCAAAATTACTAGGGTTGCATTCTTCGACCACCTTTGTTTCTACTTTCTCCTCCGATTCATCGATCACCACTTCCTCTTGGTTTGTTTATATTTTCGTTCAAACCGCCACTTACATGAAACTACCATCACCTTTGTTCTTTCCAACCTTCGAACCCTTTTATGATTAATGTTTATAGAGGAAAACCCACTTGTATTTTACTCGTTTCTTCTTCTGATTAAATTCAAAACCCCACGAACACTTTTACTGCTACGAAATGCTGCTGCACTCTCCTACTTGTCTATTCTGTCGATTATAACAGCTCGTAGTGGTGGATGATGATACAAGCCATTGAAAAACAAGTGATTGCAACTTTGTCATTTTATATTAGAAGCACTTTAGCAAATCAACCATATCTTCAGCAATTAAAGTGTATCTTTTTTTATGGCAAACAAATAAAACACAAAGAAAGCCCCACTTGTTATTCGCATGCATTATCTTTTTTTTTCGAATAAACAAATTGCCACATGAATTCAATCGGACCATCCATTTACAATTTATTGGACTAGTGATCTTGTTGTATGGGCAGTGATTCAAGTAATTAAGGTGGGCCGAATGAAAAATGGATAAGAATAACAATGATACTTGATATAAGATATTACGGGTTATAAAAAAAACTGGATGATCTTAAATCAGAAAAAGAAAAGTGGCGGAGTGGTTTAGATATGGTTTGGGTGAACGAGAGGTTGCGGGTTCGATCCTGGGCAATGGCAAATATTTTTTTTTTGAAAAAGCTTATAAGGTAGTTCCCATTTTATTTATTTTTTATTATTATTATTAATATCAATATTATTATTATTATTAATCATTGTTATTAGGGATAACTTAATTATTATTGTTACCATCATTAACACGATTAAATATTGTTATCGTTATTGTTATTTCTAAATATTATCATTATTAATAAAGTTATTATTATTATTATTATTAGTAAATCATTATTATTAAAACTATCATTAACAATAAAAGTAATATTTTTACATTTATTATTATTAATAACATTATTATTATTATTATCATTAATAGAATCATTAACATTACTATCTTATTAATAATATTAAGTATTATAATCATTTTACCACTATTAACATTATTTTGGTCTTATTATAACTACTATTATTAATATACAAATGATATATTTAATACACATAATATAACAAAAATTTAATATATTTTTAAATACAAAATGAATATAAGAAACATATATATATTATCAATATAAAAAGGATATAATTAATAAATCTATATTTGTTCGATTACAACTATGTATATTAATAAATATATATAAATGATATAGGTTCGTGAATCCGAGGTCAACCCTGCATTGTTCAATGACGTCATATGTATTTTTACTACAAAATATAGTAATGTGAGTTTCATTACTCCCTTTTTAAATGCTTTTGCAATATATATTTTTGGGACTGAGAATACATGCGCTATTTTTATAAATGCTTTACGAAATAGACACAAGTAATCGAAACTACATTCTATGATTGGATTATCGAATCGAATATCACCCCTTTTAGCTTGGTAGCCTAAGAATTAGGGAACATACACCCTAATTGACGCGAATCCTAAAGGTAAATCTACGGGCACTAACACCCCCATACAGGAAAATGGTATGCTTTAGTACTTCGAGTTTATTATTATACAGACGACGATGTCTGTGGGGATATTCTATGCATTATGGTTAATGTCGGTTACCAGGTGTTCAATCCATATGAATGATTTTTAAACACTTGCGAGTGTATGATTATTGAATAAATGAAATCTTGTGGTCTATTAAAATTATGGAAATGATTGATTACAATAAACTAATGAACTCACCAACCTTTTGGTTGACACTTTAAAGCATGTTTATTCTTAGGTATGAAAGAAATCTTCCGCTGTGCATTTGCCCATATTAGAGATATTAGTTAGAGTCATTCATGACATATTTCAAAAGACGTTGCATTCGAGTCGTTGAGTTCATCAAGATTATTACTAGGTCAATTATAGTTGGATATATTATGAAATGGTATGCATGCCGTCAACTTTCGATGTAATGAAAGTTTATCTTTTAAAAACGAATGTAATGTTTGTAAAATGTATCATATAGAGGTCAAGTACCTCGCGATGTAACCAAATGTAATGTATTCGTCCAGATGGATTAGGACGGGTCATTAGAGTTACTATATCTAATGAGATGTTAAATTGTTATATTATCATGATAACATAGTGTGTTAATATATCTTAATACGATATATAAATATTAAGACGTTATTACAACGATAATCGTTACGTATATATATCGTTTCAAAATTCTTAAGTTAGTAATCTCATTTTATGTATATAGTTCATGGTTAATATACTTAATGAGATACTTAATTATCATTTAATCATGTCAAATATATATATAAGTTCATATATATATTATCATGTCATTTACAAGTTATAACGTTCGTGAATCATCGGACAAATTGGGTTGTCACAGGTTTACATAAAATTCGTTCCAATTAATCAAGTCTTAACAAGTTTGATTTTTTAACATGTTAGAAACATTTAATCATGTAAATATTAATATCGTTCAATATATAACCATGGAAAAAATCCGGGTCATGACAGTACCTACCCGTTAAAGAAATTTCGTCTCGAAATTTGATGTAGCACCTATTCAATGGGCGGTGTTTGTAAACAGATGTGGATACTTTCGTTTCATCTGGTCCTCTCTTTCCCAAGTGAACTCAGGACCTCTTCGAGCATTCCAACGAACCCTAACTATAGGTATATTGCTTTGCTTGAGCCGTTTGACTTCACGATCCATGATTTCGACGGGCTCTTCTATAAAATGCAGTTTCTCGTCGATTTGGATTTCTTCAAGAGGAACAGTGAGGTCTTCTTTTGCAAGGATTTCCTTAGGTTCGAGACGTGAAAGGTATTGTGTACTCCAACAAGTTGTTGTAATAGCTTAAGTCGATAAGCCACCGGTCCAATACGTTCGATGATCTTTAATGGTCCTACGTATCTTGGGTTTAATTTACCCCTCTTACTGTCACGATCTGGAAAATTCTGACTAATTTTAAACCAAACTCTCGATACGATTTAATATTCTTGACACGATAAGAGAAATTTGTTAGGTTGAGTCTCAAAATTTTTGAACTGTTTGCATATAGAAAGAGAATATATTAAAAGCAATTGATCTCGAGCCTAATTAGTAATCGTCAGTGACACTAGGTTGACGTTTCGTTAGTTTTAATATAAATATAATACATGTTTATGAAAGATTAAAATCAAAATTGGAATGTAAATTGATTACGAAGATTCTAGATTTGTTAAAAATATTTTTATCCTTTTAGTTTAAATTTTAGTACTCCGTACATATTAATTGGAACATAAAATAAACAATTATCAAACCTTTTTGATCAGGTTTCAAACAGGTAATGAGTGAAATAATTAAATATGTCTAATCTAAAAATTTGGAATTTTTAGGAACACTTTTATACGTTAACTGTTTAGCATTGGACACGAGATAATAGTCCCTAATTTGAAAGCTTAATAGTGTTGGCAGAGTTATTATTTGATTGGCACGTTTTAGTTTCTTATTATTATTATATATCTACTTTTAACTCAATCATGATCTAAAATCATATACATATAAATTACATACAGTGCTGAATTTAAGAACTATGTTTTAGTTCACTACACTCACATTATATATAGATAGTAATAATAAACTTACACAAATGTCACATACTCATATATGAAAACCCATTTCGGGTTCTCTTGCACGCCATCACTTTCCACCACCAACTAAACCCTCCACAGCCGATCACCTCCTTCCACCATCATCTGCCATCCCACGGCCACCACTCAACCACCATCGTGGTCACCATAAACCATCGTGAACTTCACTAACTACTCTCACCATCAACTTCATGAACTTATATATATATATATATTTTTACGATTAACCATACCACCTCACAACCTCTTTCAACCTTGATCACTTCCTACAACCGTGAACCAAACACCCAAAACCATCGGCCACTTGATCTACACCACCGTAAACCACCACTCCCGGTTACCATCATGTTCAACCACCTCAACGACACCACCACCATCACCATATAACAAACCCAACTGCAGACTACCCTTTCCTGTTTCAAAACCATAGATAAACCGCCACCTCTCCCCTCTCTCTCTCCCTCACATATGTTTGCTGTTAAACCACCCTTTTCAAACACCACCAACCGCTATCTCTCACCCATTAAACAAACCACCTCCTGTTTATATCCGAGAATAAGACACCTACAAATATACATATTTTTTTCCCTATTCGATGTTACTTGCTCGTTCCTGCTTTCAACCCATAATAAACCCAAAACGTTACCATCAAACCACCCTTCAAACTTTTTACGCTACTACTGCTATCTCCTATTTTGTTACTGTTACGGTGGCAAGGATGTAAAGAAAATAACGTTGCACCGTAAATTACAAATTAGTTGATGATGTTAGGAGGAAGATGATAAATAGGATCATATATATTAAATATAATAGATGTACGTATTAAATAGAAATGATGAGTGGTGCAGTTGGTTGGGACGTGCGTTATTAACAAACAGGTCTCGGGTTCGATTCTGACTTGCAGCTATTTTTTTTTACCTAATAACATGCTAAATGGACTCTTGTACTTATTAAAAGGGCTACAGAAGTTAGTGGGTTGTTGTGGCCAAACACGCTTTGTACCAGGCCATAGATTTGGGCTTCTAAATTGGTATTGTTGGGCCAATCGATGTTAGCGAGTTATATTTAATGGGACTTAGTATAAATCAGAAAAGATGAAGCGGAGGAATGGTTAAGGGGTAGTCTTGGGTAGCGAGAGGTCATGTGTTCAATTCTGGGCTCTGGCAATTTATTTATTTTTAAGCTTTATAAGGTATATTATTATTATTATTATTATTATTATTATTATTATTATTATTATTATTATTATTATTATTATTATTATTATTATTATTATTATTATTATTATTATTATTATTATTATGAATTTGATATAAAATATAAAATTAAAATGCTATGCTTATAAAATAAAAGACGATTAAAAACTTACTAACAATTATAAGCATGGATATAGTAACCTATATGAATTCGATATGATAAAAGTTTGAAAGATGATTAAGATTATGAGAAAAATGAAAGTTTTATACAATAATATAATTATGAAGGTATTATTATTATCAATAAGTATCATTGTGATTAAAATAATTATTACTATTAAAACTATTATTATTAATAATATCACTTATTATTAAAGTTAGTATTGTTAATAAAATTACCATTATTATTATCATTTTATTAAAAGTATCATTATTATTTTCATAATTATTAAAACTACCATTTTTATTAAAAGTATCATTTATCATTATTATTATTATTATTATAACAAATAAAGATTTTGTACATAAAAATAAAATTTTTACATATACTTTAATTATATTAATATTACCTATAATTATATATTAAACATATTAACATCTTTATTATATATACAAAATAAATATACATAATATATAAATTAAAATATAACATATAAATAAAATATATATTGGAGTTTAGTACAAACTCTATATAAACTACAACACAAAATATATAAATATCATATAATTAATAGATGGAATTATTTGATTACCATTATATGTTTTAATACATATATGAATTATATAGGTTCGGGAATCCGAGACCAACCCTACACTTGTTTAATGACGTCATATGTATTTTTACTACAAAATACGGTATGGTGAGTTTCATTTGCTCCCTTTTTAATTGCTTTTGCAATATATATTTTTGGGCTGAGAATACATGCGCTGCTTTTATAAATGTTTACAAAATAGACACAAGTACTTAAAATATATTCTACGTTGAGTTGTACCACTGGCATACTTCCCTGTAGCTTGGTAACTACTATTTACATGGGTATTGTAAACGTGAATCCTATTGATAGATCTATCGGGCCTGACAACCTCAATCGGATTGGACGACCAGTATTTAACGGTTGCACAGTACTTCATTTCAGTGACTACACTTGGTACAGTGTAGTGAGATTTCATAATAAAGGGAATATGCGACGTTGATTAAATGTTAAGTATGGTTACCAAGTGCTCAACCACTTAGAATGCTTTACATACACTTGCGAGTGTATTATGTTTATGATTATGAAATCTTGTGGTCTATTAATATATTGAAATGATTATTAGGATAAACCTATGAACTCACCAACCTTTTGGTTGAAACTTTTAAGCATGTTTATTCTCAGGTACAAATTAAGTCTTCCGCTGTGCATTTGCTCAATTTAAGGACACTACTTGAAGTCGATCATCGCAATGGGACCAAATGTTGATGACTTCGTCCAGGTGGATAAGGACGGGTTGTTATAGTTGGTATCAGAGCGGTGGTCGTAGCGAACCAGGTCTTGCATTAGTGTGTCTAACTGATAGTTGTTTAGATGCATTAGTGGGTCTGGACTTCGACCGTGTCTGCACGTCAAAAGTTTTGCTTATCATTTAGTGTCGAAAATTAATTGCTTATCATCCTTAAAGTCTAGACACGTCTTACTGCCCCTATTTCATAGACAGTGTATAGATAAATTCATATCTTAGCGTATCTGTTATTGTTACCTTTGCCTGACAGCTTCTGTAGATTCCTCCGTAACTTATGGGAATTTTAGTATTATATATGCATATGTAAATTATGTATTGCAGGGTACTAATCTACATCCTATAATCTATTTCTTATCGAAAATCCTTCATTTGATCGTACGAGGTGAATCCCTCAACTAGTTCGAGTCCCTCAGATTCCGATAGCTATTCCGATAGTTATTCCGACAGCTATTCCGACATGGATATTCACCTAAGCTCCGAAAGCAGTGTAAACGAAATGGATCAACTAACTAGTCATCTTCAATACATCTGATGGGTTCGTAGCCTACTTAATCATTGGAGACAAGAAGAAGCGATCTCTTTCACCCACCATATTGTCCGCTGGGCGAAGAACTTGAAGCATTCACCGGCGAACCAATTCAAAACACCATTTTCACTCTCATTTCCCGAATATCTCACCACGACTATATCATAACTTAGATTCTAAACCTTATTCATTCGCGCGTACCTACCGACAATCATCCCGGTGTAATATAAGAAGTCAACGAGCTTCGCGCTCGAGTAATCAATGTGGAGGATATGGTGCAAACATTACCAGCTTCAGCAACGTCAGCAACATCAACAGTACCACCAACATCAATACCAGTACCACCAACAACCCAAGTTTCAACATCACACGCCTCAACATCTCATTATGTACCTCGAGCATAATCATCATTCTATGTATCATTTTACATCAATTATCTTCGTTTTTCATGGCAATTATGTAATCTCTAATGTTTTAGAGATTATGTATTCTAGTTATAACGGTAAATCAAATGAGATTAATATTATATTAACTCATTGAATCTATGATTACATCTGAAGAAAATATATATGTAAGTATATTTTCATAAAGATTGTAATTAAAAATTCTTTCGTACAAACTGTTAATGGTGAAAATATTTTAACGGGTAGGTAATACCTGAGGAATATTTAGATTTCACATTAATAAGTTACATTGTACATTCTTCGAATATGATTCAACAGTCATTTACTATCCTACTTACATCCACAGATATACGAATTCGTTCACCACAGAATAACCATTTTATTTAATTTCATATTCGGATTTTGACTTCTTAGAATCCAACAAGTGGCATAATGAAGAAAACATTGGACACATAAAATTTGTTAGAAACAAACAATTTAAATATGAGAAGAATTTTGTTAAGAATTCACGCTAACTGTTCCTAGCTAACTGTTCCTAGCTAACTGGTTACATTTTATTTATCGCAATTTAATTATCGAAATTTACATTCTCGCAATTTTATTTATCGTCATTTAATTTCTGTTATTTATTTTACGCACTTTAAATATCGGGACACGTATACAAGGTTTTGACATATCATATCGACGCATCTATATATATTATTTAGAATAACCATAGACACTCTATATGCAGTAATGCGGGAATTAGCTATACAGGATTGAGGTTGATTCTACAATAATATATATAGTTTGAGTTGTGATCGAGTCTGAGACGTATACGGGTCATGATACGTATTAATTAATTCGAATATTATATATTAAACTATATATGAATTATTGAACTGTAACTGTGGACTATCGACCGTGGACTAATAATATTGAACAATTAAAATGAATTAAAATATTGATTATAACATATGAAACTAAACAATTCTTCAAGTTTGCCACTTGATTTCATCTTAAACCTCGTTTGTATCTTGACGATTACAATCTGCGTTCAAACCTTTCGTAATTCTTGAAAACACCTCGATTGAGAGGATAAACCAGCCGCACTTCATTTACAGAAGAAAAGATTGATGCATATAGTTATGCACCTGAAAAACCCTCGGAAACTGGGTAAACGTTTAATACGTAGCTGTGCTAATTCCTTTAGTGTTATTATTATCCAAAATAGTTTGCAATCCCTTTTCAAGGTAGCAATTTTTTTTCACAACTCTAGCAAGTCAACTTCGACTTTTCAGTCGGACTAACCTTATTATAACTGTGATATATACATAGTCTTTTCGCCTTCGTTACCGGAAAACCTTTTATATTCCACCATATTACCATCAGCGTTTAATCATCTAAAAACACAATTCTCCTGAAACCACCTCGGTTTAATAACCGATGACCCAGATCCGTTAACTTTGAAAATGCTGACGAAGCAGCATGTTGTAGATGGTCTTAATGGCCAAAAGTTGATGATAAAGAAGGAAGTGTTAGGAACGCTCAATAGAAAATTTGGTACTGAAAATCGGATTGAGCACACCATGAAGGAGTCTGTAGACAAATCACTAGGATTAAACCTGTACTTAACGAATCCAGACGATTCAGTATCTGACGAAATCTCTAGCTCCTTAATTAGTCTAAATCCTTGTGGACGAAATTCTTCATCATCTTCTGATCTTAAATATTTTAAATTCTAAGATATCATCGTATCTTTAGTTATAAATATCTTAGATATTTCTGAAGATACCTTCATAAATATCTTTATTTGAAATTATCTATCTCTTCGTGCTATCCGTGTTACGTCATAAAGGAAACTATTTTAGTTTCTAAATTTCTTAAAAATTCAAGTTTGAATTATGAATGATTTCCTAGAGAAGTTTTGGGAATTAAAGCATGAGTTAGTATAATATAATGACGTCAGGCCAACGTGATTATATTACAATAAGTCATGCTAAGTTTCTAATAGGACATGATGATTCACAGATTATAACGTCATCATGTGCTATGTTACATAACTCTTTCTTTCTACTTAATCTCTAAGCATATCACAGAAATATTTCCTTGATATTTCCGTTCTTCCGTAATTCCAAAAGTTTGCTAATAAATAGTGCTATTTCATTTTCTTCTGATTAGAAGATTTCCTTAAATTCCTTGAATTCCTGGAATCCACCATGACTACGTCAAAAGTTAAGACGAAACTTTTCACTCTTTTGTGATAGCTTCACTCGTACGCTTCACATGATCGAATCGTTTTATCTATATTAATTAATAATGATAAAACACTATTTTGTCAACTCTTATTCGTCATGAAAACATTCTTATTGTTAACCATGACGACCTCTATCAAATTCAATAATTCAATAATGATAAAACTCTAATTATCGACTCATATTCGTCATGAAAACATTTTTATTGTTAGCCATGATAACCTCGATCAAATTTTGGGACGAAATTTCTTTAACGGGTAGGTACTGTCACGATCCAGAAAATTCTGACTAATTTTAAACCAAACTCTCGATACGATTTAATATTCTTGACACGATAAGAGAAATTTGTTAGGTTGAGTTTCAAAATTTTTGAACTGTTTGCATTTAGAAAGAGAATATATTAAAAGCAATTGATCTCGAGCCTAATTAGTAATCGTCAGTGACACTAGGTTGACGTTTCGTTAGTTTTAATATAAATATAATACATGTTTATGAAAGATTAAAATCAAAATTGGAATGTAAATTGATTACGAAGATTCTAGATTTGTTAAAAATATTTTTATCCTTTTAATTTAAAT
Organism: Rutidosis leptorrhynchoides; assembly: GCF_046630445.1. Taxonomy (NCBI): domain Eukaryota; kingdom Viridiplantae; phylum Streptophyta; class Magnoliopsida; order Asterales; family Asteraceae; genus Rutidosis; species Rutidosis leptorrhynchoides. Next base: position 45,745,767 of record NC_092333.1, read on the forward strand.
TTTAGTACTCCGTACATATTAATTGGAACATAAAATAAACAATTATCGAACCTTTTTGATCAGGTTTCAAACAGGTAATGAGTGAAATAATTAAATATGTCTAATCTAAAAATTTGGAATTTTTAGGAACACTTTTATACGTTAACTGTTTAGCATTGGACACGAGATAATAGTCCCTAATTTGAAAGCTTAATAGTGTCGGCAGAGTTATTATTTGATTGGCACGTTTTAGTTTCTTATTATTATTATATATCTACTTTTAACTCAATCATGATCTAAAATCATATACATATAAATTACATACAGTGCTGAATTTAAGAACTATGTTTTAGTTCACTACACTCACATTATATATAGATAGTAATAATAAACTTACACAAATGTCACATACTCATATATGAAAACCCGTTTCGGGTTCTCTTGCATGCCATCACTTTCCACCACCAACTAAACCCTCCACAGCCGATCACCTCCTTCCACCATCATCTGCCATCCCACGGCCACCACTCAACCACCATCGTGGTCACCATAAACCACCGTGAACTTCACTAACTACTCTCACCATCAACTTCATGAACTTATATATATATATTTTTACGATTAACCATACCACCTCACAACCTCTTTCAACCTTGATCACTTCCTACAACCGTGAACCAAACACCCAAAACCATCGGCCACTTGCTCTACACCACCGTAAGCCACCACTCCTGGTTACCATCATGTTCAACCACCTCAACGACACCACCACCATCACCATATAACAAACCCAACTGCAGACTACCGTTTCCTGTTTCAAAACCATATATTAACCGCCACCTCTCCCCTCTCTCTCTCCCTCACATATGTTTGCTGTTAAACCACCCTTTTCAAACACCACCAACCGCTATCTCTCACCCATTAAACAAACCACCTCCTATTTATATCCGAGAATAAGACACCTGCAAATATACATATTTTTTTCCCTATTCGATGTAACTTGCTCGTTCCTGCTTTCAACCCATAATAAACCCAAAACGTCACCATCAAACCACCCTTCAAACTTTTTACGCTACTACTGCTATCTCCTATTTTGTTACTGTTACGGTGGCAAGGATGTAAAGAAAATAACGTTGCACCGTAAATTACAAATTAGTTGATGATGTTAGGAGGAAGATGATAAATAGGATCATATATATTAAATATAATAGATGTACGTATTAAACAGAAATGATGAGTGGTGAAGTTGGTTGGGACGTGCGTTATTAACAAACAGGTCTCGGGTTCTATTCTGACTTGCAGCTATTTTTTTTTACCCAATAACATGCTAAATGGACTCTTGTACTTATTAAAAGGGCTGCAGAAGTTAGTGGGTTATTGTGGCCCAACACGCTTTGTACCAGGCCATAGATTTGGGCTTCTAAATTGGTATTGTTGGGCCAATCGATGTTAGCTAGTTATATTTAATGGGACTTAGTATAAATCAGAAAAGATGAAGCGGAGGAATGGTTAAGGGGTAGTCTTGGGTAGCGAGAGGTCATGTGTTCAATTCTGGGCTCTGGCAATTTATTTATTTTTAAGCTTTATAAGGTATATTATTATTATTATTATTATTATTATTATTATTATTATTATTATTATTATTATTATTATTATTATTATTATTATTATTATTATTATTATTATTATTATTATTATTATTATTATGAATTTGATATAAAATATAAAATTAAAATGCTATGCTTATAAAATAAAAGACGATTAAAAACTTACTAACAATTATAAGCATGGATATAGTAACCTATATGAATTCGATATGATAAAAGTTTGAAAGATGATTAAGATTATGAGAAAAATGAAAGTTTTATACAATAACATAATTATGAAGGTATTATTATTATCAATAAGTATCATTGTGATTAAAATAATTATTACTATTAAAACTATTATTATTAATAATATCACTTATTATTAAAGTTAGTATTTTTAATAAAATTACCATTATTATTATCATTTTATTAAAAGTATCATTATTATTTTCATAATTATTAAAACTACCATTTTTATTAAAAGTATCATTAATCATTATTATTATTATTATTATAACAAATAAAGATTTTGTACATAAAAATAAAATTTTTACATATACTTTAATTATATTAATATTACCTATAATTATATATTAAACATATTAACATCTTTATTATATATATAAAATAAATATACATAATATATAAATTAAAATATAACATATAAATAAAATATATATTGGAGTTTAGTACAAACTCTATATAAACTACAACACAAAATATATAAATATCATATAATTAATAGATGGAATTATTTGATTACCATTATATGTTTTAATACATATATGAATGATATAGGTTCGGGAATTCGAGACCAACCCTACACTTGTTTAATGACGTCATATGTATTTTTACTACAAAATACAGTATGGTGAGTTTCATTTGCTCCCTTTTTAATTGCTTTTGCAATATATATTTTTGGGCTGAGAATACATGCGCTGCTTTTATAAATGTTTACAAAATAGACACAAGTACTTAAAATATATTCTACGTTGAGTTGTACCACTGACATACTTCCCTGTAGCTTGGTAACTACTATTTACATGGGTATTGTAAACGCGAATCCTGTTGATAGATCTATCGGGCCTGACAACCCCAACCGGACTGGATGACCAGTATTCAACGGTTGCACAGTACTTCGTTTCAGTGACTACACTTGGTATAGTGTAGTGAGATTTCATAATAAAGGGAATATGCGACGTTGATTAAATGTTAAGTATGGTTACCAAGTGCTCAACCACTTAGAATGCTTTACATACACTTGCGAGTGTATTATGTTTATGATTATGAAATCTTGTGGTCTATTAATATATTGAAATGATTGTTAGGATAAACCTATGAACTCACCAACCTTTTGGTTGACACTTTTAAGCATGTTTATTCTCAGGTACAAATTAAGTCTTCCGCTGTGCATTTGCTCAATTTAAGGACATTACTTGAAGTCGATCATCGCAATGGGACCAAATGTTGATGACTTCGTCCAGGTGGATAAGGACGGGTTGTTATACTTACCAAAGCGTATCACACCTTTCCAAGGTCACACCTTTAACATAACCATGTCATCAACCTGAAATTCTAACGGCTTCCTTCGAACATCAGCATAGCTCTTTTGACGACTTTGGGCGGTCTTCAATCTCTCCTTGATTTGCACAATCTTTTCAGTAGTCTCCTGTATGATCTCGGGACCAGTTAATTGTCGGTCTCCTACCTCATTCCAACAGATAGGAGATCTACACTTCCTTCCGTAAAGTGCTTCAAATGGTGCAGCGTTAATACTCGTATGGTAACTATTGTTATACGAGAATTTTGCTAATGGTAGATATTTATCCCATCCATTTCGAAATCGATCACACATGCTCTAAGCATGTCTTCAAGAGTCTGAATGGTCCTTTCACTTTGCCCATCGGTCTGAGGATGATATGCATTGCTCATATCCAGACGAGTCCCTAGAGCTTCATGTAGTGATTGCCAAAACCTTGATGTAAACCTACTGTCGCGATCGGATATAATGGAGATAGGTACTCCATGTCTTGAAACAACTTCCTTCATGTATAATCGTACCAATTTCTCCATCTTATCCATTTCCTTCATAGGTAGGAAATGTGCAGATTTGGTGAAATGATCGATAATTACCCAAATGGTGTCATTACCCCATGCAGTCTTTCGTAGCTTCGTGATGAAATCCATGGTGATACATTCCCATTTCCATTCTGGGATTTCTGGTTGTTGAAGCAGACCTGACGGTCTCTGATGTTTCGCCTTGACTTTGGAGCAAGTCAAACATTCTCCAATGTATGTTGCAATATCAACCTTCAAATTCGGCCACCAAAAGTGTGCTTTTAGATCTTGATACATCTTTCCAGCTCCTGGATGTATCGAGTATCTCGTCTTATGTGCCTCATCCAAAACCAATTTTCTTAACCCTTTAAACTTCGGTACCCAAATGCGTCCAGCGAAATATCGGGTTCCATCTTCACGTGTAACAAGCTGTTTATCTAACCCTTTAAGCATCTCATTTCCAAAGTTTTCTTCAGAAAGAGCTCCTTGTTGAGCCTCCTTAATTTGGGTAGTGAGGTTCGTACGAATCTTCATATTCATTGCTCGTACTCGAATTGGCTCTCTTTCCTTCTTGCTTAAAGCATCTGCTACTACATTTGCCTTCCTAGGATGATAGCGAATTTCACAATCATAGTCGTTTATCAGCTCAACCCACCGACGTTGCCTCATGTTCAGTTGTTTTTGGTTGAAGATATGTTGAAGGCTTTTATGATCGGTATACACAATACATTTAACCCCATACAAGTAGTGTCTCTAAATCTTTAATGCAAACACCACTACTCCCAATTCTAGATCATGAGTCATATAATTTTGTTCATGAATCTTCAGTTGTTGGGATGCATATGCAATAACCTTCTTTCGTCATGAGAACACAACCAAAACCTTGTCGTGAAGCATCACAATAAATTACAAAATCATCGTTTCCTTTAGGTAACGATAGAATAGGCGATGTAGTCAACTTCTTCTTCAATAACTGAAATGCGGCTTCCTGCTCAGAAGTCCATTCGTACTTTTTTCCCTTTGTGTGTCAATGCTGTCAATGGTTTGGCTATCTGAGAAAAATCTTGAATAAACCTTTTGTAATAGCCAGCAAGACCCAAAAATTGGCGTATTTGTGTTGGAGTTTTTGGGGTCTCCCACTTTTCAATGGCTTCAATCTTGGCTGGATCAACCTGAATTCCTTCACTGCTGACAATGTGACCAAGGAACTGTACCTCCTTCAGCCAGAAGGCACACTTCGAAAACTTTACGTATAACTGTTCTTTCTTTAACAGTTCCAGCACCAACCTTAAATGTTGTTCATGTTCTGCTTCATTCTTAGAATAAATAAGAATGTCATCAATAAAGACGATAACAAACTTATCTAAGTATGGACTGCATACTCTATTCATGAGGTCCATGAATACAGCTGGTGGATTTGTCAACCCGAACGGCATGAATAAAAATTCATAATGATCGTAGCGTGTCCGAAAGGCGGTTTTCGAAATATCTTCTTCTTTGACACGCAACTGATGATAACCCGATCTCAGATCGATTTTAGAGTAAACACATGATCCTTGCAGCTGATTAAACAAGTCATCAATTCTCGGTAATGGGTACCGATTCTTGATAGTTAACTTGTTTAATTCGCGGTAATCTATACACATTTGAAAGGATCCGTCTTTCTTCTTGACGAATAAAATCGGAGCTCCCCACGGTGAAGTACTCGGTCGAATGAATCCACGGTCCAGTAATTCTTGTAACTGGCTTTGTAACTCTTTCATCTCAGACGGTGCAAGTCTGTATGGAGCACGAGCCACTGGTGCAGCTCCGGGTACTAGATCTATTTGAAATTCTACAGATCTAAATGGAGGTAATCCCGGCAACTCTTCCGGAAAGACTTCAGGAAAATCTCTTGCCACAGGCACGTCGTTGATGCTCTTCTCTTTTTCCTTCGTTTCAACTTTATTAACATGTGCTAAGATATCATAGCATCCTTTCTTCAAACACTTTAGGGTTTTCAAGCAGCTAATGAGTTTTAGCTTTGAGTTACCCTTCTCTCCGTAAATCATTACTGACGTTTTATCCTTACAAGGAATGCGAATTGCCTTCTTGGCACACACAACTTCAGCTCCTATTTTGGACGTCCAGTCCATGCCGACTATTACATCAAAACTTCCTAATTCTACGGGTATCAAATCAATTTTAAACGTCTCTCCGGCTAAATTTATTTTACATTCACGGCAAATTTTACCGGCTTTAATTAGTTTACCATTAGCTAACTCAATCATGTACTTAGCATCTAGAGGTAATGATGAACAATTCAATTTAGCGTAAAAGTCTCTACACATGTAACTTCTATCGGCACCAATATCAAATATAATAGATGCTGATAAGTCATTAATGGTAAACGTACCCATAACAAGCTCCGGGTCTTCACACGCCTCTCTAGCATTAATAACAAATGCTCTTCCCCGTGCAGGTCCGTTATTCTTCTCTGGATTCGGGCACTGGCTCTTAATATGACCATGTTTCCCACACCTGTAACAAGTAACAGTAGCCAGGGCAGTTCTATTTGCATTGGTGGCAGGAGTCTTGGTGCCATTTGTATTTGTAACAGGAACCCAACAATCTTCAGCAAGATGACCCCTTCGATTAAATTTGTTGCACACCACATTACAAAAACCAGTGTGATGTTTGTGGCATCTGTTACATAAGGGATTACACCCTTTGTAACCCGAGCTTGAACCACTACCCGCACCTTGCATGGTTTCCTGTTTCTTGAGAGATTGTTCCTGGTGACCTCGATCACGGTTTCCATCCCACTTTCTTTTGTTATCCGATACCTTGGCATCGGTACTTGATGCGTTCTTATCCAAGATGATCTGATCCATTAGCTCATTTGCCATGGTGATAGCTTCATGAATTGTCTTGGGTTTGGATGCTGTAACATTGGCCTTGATGTTCTTTGGCAGACCATCTTTGTACATTTCAATCTTTCGCTCTTCTGTTGGTACCAATTCAGGACATAGCAAGGCTAATTCCATGAATCGCCTGTTATAGTTGGTAAGTTCCATTCCGACAACTTTCAGATTTCGTAACTCGGCTTCCATCTTCCTAACCTCGTTCCTTGGGCAGTATTTGTTGATTAGCATATTTTTCAATTCCTCCCAAGGAGTATCATATGCTTCATCGCCCCCTACAGCTTTTACATAGTTTTTCCACCATGTAAGTGCACCATCCTGTAATGTGCATGAAGCATACTTTGTCCGATCCCCTTTCGCACAACCATTGATTTTAAATACGGACTCCAATTTTTCGAACCATTGGGTTAAACCGACTGGTCCTTCTGTTCCACTGAATGATGAAGGTTTGCAACCTTGAAATGCTTTATATGAGCATCCAACATGAGGGTTTGTGTTGTTTGATGCTGCTCTTGCTGCTTCGACCCAAAGCATTCAGTCGTTTACGCGTTGGTTGATAAGCTACTCAATTTCTTGTTCCGTCATTCGATTTAATCGAGCCATGTTTCTTCAATAAACATATAAGATAATTAATCACATAGAATATTATAGATGTATCAAGTAATTAATGGTACATCGTGGCATATTAATAATATGAACCAATTATTATAAAAGCATTTTCTTCTTATTAGTGTTTTATAATTGTAGCTCAGGTAGTACCTACCCGTTAAAGTTCATACTTAATAGCTAGTACACAAATTAACTACTACAATCATGATAATATTCTATCATGAAAACTTAATGCATTAATACTTCACGCTTATTCTTTTGGTACAATATTTTACAATAATTCAATACCACTATTTTACATAAAACATATGTAAGATGAAATATAGCACACTATATATTATTATATAAGGCGTGCAGTCGAATAGCTGCAAAAACAGATTAGAAACGACGAGGCTTTCTTGGGAATTCAAGGAAATTTGAGAAATCATAGAATTTTCGCTTCCCTACTGTCAGAGTGCGTATTTCAGCGGTAAGTCTAGGTTTTGGTTGGGGTTCAGTAGATGACATTTCTGTAGTATTGGTAAGACAGGGTTGACTAGGTGTGGTAGTATCAGGAGCACTTGGTACAATAATTATTTTATTAATTTCCGAATTTGGAAATTCTGGTTTGGTGACTATAGGTTCCTTTCCCTTTTTAAATTCTTTCTCAGTAATCTCTTTTACTTCCTCATCAAGATTGTTTTCAGGTTCTTTCACTTCCGGTTCTTCCGGAAATTGTGAATCTTCCCAAAATGCATCCGACTCCAGGTAATCATCGTCATCAGCTATATAAATGATTGATACACCTTCCCTTGGGCCTTCATCATTATCAGATAAGTCGATGATTGGTAATTTTGCTGGAGATTCAACTTCGGAGTCGCTGAATGTGATAATGAGATTGGTGCTAGAAGTAGACATCTATCACACATTAACTACCACATTAGTGATATATCACATAATATTTTCATGTTAAAATATTCAATTTTTGACCAAAAATGATAAATAATGGTTTTCAAAAACCAGTTCGGTCAAAGTCCAGACTCACTAATGCATCCTAACAAATACGGGTCAGACACACTAATGCAATTTCTGGTTCTCTAAGACCTCTGCTCTGATGCCAACTGAAACGACACGTCCATATTACTATAAACGCAGTACGTTATTCATTGGTCCCATAGCGAGTATTATTTGACCTCTATATGATACGTTTTAGAAAAAAAATATTGCATTCGTTTCATAAAAAACACATTATTATTATACATAATGCATGTTTTAAACAAGTGGGCGATTATTTAAGAAATAATCCCCATGATACATCGGTTACCAAATACTACACACGTGACATAACAGTCGAATATAATACATGACAAAGGTTTTATTGAATGTAACACTTCATTTAAACAAAAGCATGAGACTCCATGCACAGCTTGCTCAGATAATGTAACAGCGGAAGACTTTCTTTAGGACCTGAGAATAAACATGCTTAAACAGTCAACACAAAGGTTGGTGAGATATATAGGTTTAAAGCTAGCATTGATAGAAATATAGACCACAAGATTTCATAGTTACAAACATTTCAATAAAGATATTCTATAAGTTGTTGAGCGCTTCGGTAACCATACTTAACTATTAATGTGGCATATTCCCTTTATTATGAAATCTCCCTACACTGTACCAAATGTAGTAAAAACGAAGTACTATGCAACCGTTTACGACACTAGAGCGACTAGCCCGGTTGGGGTTGTCAAACTCGATAGATCTATCAATAGGATTCGCGCTTACATATTCTTACAACATGTAAATATTAGTTACCAAGCTATTAGGGAAGATATGCAAAGTGGTACAACTCAACGTAGAATATATTTTAAGTACTTGTGTCTATGGCGTAAAACATAAAATGTATGTATTCTCATCCCAAAATTTTTGTAGATTTTAAAAATGAGACTATATACTCACGGTAGTAAAAGTATATTAATAATAAAATTTCAACATATTAAAAATATGGCCGTCGTCCTTAGATTCACGAACCTATAATAATAATAATGATTCAGATAATAATACGACATGTGAATAAAATAAAACAAGTTCATAGAATTAATTTTTAACATTTTTATGTTAGTAGTCCTTTGTTAGTAGTCCAAAATAGTCCGAAATGTCCAACAGTCCAATAATCGGTATATATATAATCTTAGAATTTCCCCACGACGTATTGTATACGTATTGTCTTTGAATCAACCCAGAGACGTATTGTATACGTATTGTCTTAGAATTAACTAAGTCGTATTGTGTACGTATTGTCTTAGGATTTATCAAAACGTATTGTATACTTATTGTCATGGAATGTACCAAGATATATATATATATATATATATATATATATATATATATATATATATATATATATATATATATATATATATATATATGCAATCTCGGAATTAACTAAGATTATAATATTTTGTTATACTAATGACAACATGTCCAAATATATATAGGAAAAGTTAGCAAGGATATAGTTTTTACAATATAAATTTCGTCCATACAACGTTAATTTTAGCAGATTTTGTTTTGCTCGCCAAATATTCATTACAACTCCGTTTAAAGTGAATCAAATTACTATGGTTTCATAATGAACTGTAGTATTTAGAACTAAACTGAAAAAGTAGTGGTTTATAGTCAGAGTTACAGGTTACAGCTCATATTTGAAAGAGGTAGTCATTTATGTCGAAAAACGACATCTTGATGACCATTTTGAAAAACATACTTCCACTTTGAGTTTAACCATGATTTTTGGATATAGTTTCATGTTTATAAGAAATATAATTTTCTCAGAAGAATAACTTTTAAATCAAAGTTTATCATACTTTTTAATTATCCAACCCAAAACAGCCCCCGGTTTTACAACGACGGCGTATGTTCGGTTTTACGGTGTTCTTCGTGTTTACAGGTTTTAAATCATTAAGTTAGGATATCATATAGATATAGAACATGTTTTTAGTTGATTTTAAAAGTTAAGTTAGAAGGATTAACTTTATTTGCGAACAAGTTTAGAATTAACTAAACTATGTTCTAGTGATTACAAGTTTAAATCTTCGAATAAGATAGTTATATATATATATGAATCGAATGATGTTATGAACATCATTACTGCCTCAAGTATAGTAGGTAAACCTACTAAAAATGATGAGAAAATAACTTGAGCTTCAAAGGATCTTTGATGGCTTGGAAGTTCTTGAAGCAGAATCATGACACGAAAACAAGTTCAAGTAAGATCACTACTTGATTTAAGATAATTATGTTTATAGGAATTAAACCAAAGCTTGGATATGATTATTACCTTGATTAAGAATGAAAAGTTACTGAGATTAGATGGAAGTTCTTGATCTTTGATGAGTTGTTGGATTGGATTAAAAAGATTGGAAGTAATCTTGCAACATCTTGATTTCAGGTTGTTTTTATGATGATTAAAGCTTGTAATTGAAGCTAAATGATGGGGAAAATTCTTGGAGATGATCAAGTATGAAGTTAGAAGTATTTTAAGAGAGAATTGGGAGTGTAAGTATGAGAACATGGAATGAAGAAATGGTGTGCATGCATAAAAACGTTTTTAGTTTATAAAGAAAGAAAATATTCCTAATTTTGTTTTCTTGCTAAATAATTCATACTAACTGACAAATGATTGGTTCCACATGTTCCTTAATCATTCAAGGCTGCTAAGGAGTAGATTTTTATTGGTATATACCAATAGTAAATACATCTAGAAGCTGGGTATAATACGAGTGCAAATGCCGAGCGAATACGAGTAGAATTGTCGATGAAAATGAATGAGAATGGAATTGTAACCATTTTTGTTAACTATGAGTGTTTTGATATATGTCTTGAACTCCTTCAAATGTGTATTAATACATCTTAATTCACTATATATATATATATATATACATTTTAACTGAGTTGTTAAATCATCGTTAGTCGTTACATCTAAGTGTTGTTTCGAAACCTTTAAGTTAACGACCTTGTTAAATGTAATTAATCCCATTGTTACTATATCTAATGAGATGTTAAATTGTTATATTATCATGATAACATAGTGTGTTAATATATCTTAATACGATATATAAATATTAAGGCGTTATTACAACGATAATCGTTACGTATATAAATCGTTTCAAAATCCTTAAGTTAGTAGTCTCATTTTATGTATATAGTTCATGGTTAATATACTTAATGAGATACTTAATTATCATTTAATCATGTTAAATATATATAAGTTCATATATATTATCATGTCATTTACAAGTTATAACGTTCGTGAATCATCGGACAAATTAGGTTGTCACACGTTTACATAAAATTCGTTCCAATTAATCAAGTCTTAACAAGTTTGATTTCTTAACATGTTGGAAATATTTAATCACGTAAATATTAATATCGTTCAATATATAACCATATAAAAAAATCCGGGTCATGACAGCAGGACATAAGGTCATTCACCGAAGTGTGACCGAAACTTGGAATGCAAAATAACTGTAGATCTCAACCTAGAGAACATATGTTGGTCAATACATGTCTAACAAACTAGGTCAGGTCATTGTGTATCACAATCCTAATGCTCGAGACCGACATGCAAAAGTTAACAAAAGTCATCTCAAAAGTCAACCTGACCCAATATGATCTTTAAATCTATACATGTTTATTAACATAGTATAAGTCTTGATAATTGAACGAATTTATAGTTTATCAAACTCAAAATATTACTTATTTTAGGATTTATATTATATTTGAATTATCATGGCAATCGAAAATATTTTATTATTTCACATAGTTTTTCCAATACTTGTAGAATCAGATTATAGTATTTAAGCTTTAAAACATGATAAAACGGTCAACTTTGACAATTGTTCAACAAAACGAGACGTGCCTTATATAGAAATTTATATATTCGATTAGTAATTTCTAAAAATCCAATTTATCAATCTCATAGACAAATTGTTTAAATATTAGTTTACAGTTTCAAACACAATTTCAATTAACGTCAAACATAATTCAGTTGACCTTATCTTTTAATCCGTTCATCGAAATCACACGATTTCTAAATGAAAAGTTATTAATTTTTCGATAGCTTTCCAACGACATGCATATCATATACTTTATATCAGTAGCATATGTATCAAATTCGTGATTCATCATAAACTATCTAACGACAAAATTAAAGCATACAAGCATGTATAAACATATATAATCGAGCACTAGACCTGGATACACTATTAATGTATAAAAGATAAGATATGAATGCTCACGTATCAATATTGTGATTCAATATTGTAGGAAAGTACGTAGACGCAACGGAGATGATAAACACTAGGTTTGACTTGCGAACAATACCCATGAACATTACCCATAACCTTCATAGCTATAATCCATAGTGTGATGACCCGGGAATTTCCGACCAAATTTAAACTTTAATCTTCATTTGTTTCCGACACGATAAGCAAAAATATTTAATGTTGAGTCTCGAAAGTTTTGAAATCTATATTCATTTAATCAATTACCCTCCGACCATGCCTGACGATTCACGAACAATTGTTTGTAAATAAATAGGTATATATATATATATATATATATATATATATATATATATATATATATATATATATATATATATATATATATATATATATATATATATATATAAGTTAACATTATAATTTGAAATTATAAAAAGTAATTTAAACATTTGAATTAAAAATATAAGATAAGTTACAAAATAATTATATTGTAAATTAAAATAAATCTATATATAAATATATATGATTTCTACATGTGATCATGATTATATGTATATGGAAATGTATAAGAATTTAATTATATATAATATATAAATATTAAACCTTACATAATTAATAAATTGTAGTATTAAGATATTAAATGTGGTTACAAGTTAAAAATATAATTGTTATACTAATATTATTATTATTATTACTTTCATTATTATTAAAATAAAATATGGATATTGATATTAGTGTTATTAATATTACTATATATAAAATATAATATGAAATTTGATGCATTTGATTTGTTATATTATTATTACTATTATTAAGAATTATTATTATTATTATTATTATTATTATTAGTATTAGTACATATTATTAATAGAATTATTATTATTATTATTATTTAAAAGAAAAATCAATAAAAAGAGGTTGGGTTAGTATCTGTAACTATCTAACTGTGTTAGATTGGTCTTCCTATAGCAAATTAGTACGAATCAAAGATATCAATCTCAGGGACACAACAAAATTCGGTTATCAATCTATATCTAGTTTTATTTTATTTTTTTTATTTTTATTTTACTTCTGTGTACATTATTTCTGTCGACCCCTTTTCTCACCATAAAGCATTCGAATCCTCAATCAAACTGAGGAATTCAACTAGTCTTCTCCATCCTCTGTAATCGTTTACAATATATTTTTTTTTCAGAACCTAATTTTAATTAATTCAATTTCTTTTTATTCAATAACCTCTGTTCTTGGAGGATAAATTCAAAATGTTCGGTTTTGAAACAAATTTCAAAATGTGTTAATGCCATTTTGTTAGGAATTATTAATCTAAACTTTCTGTAAATTATCAAGGTCAAATTTTGCATATCGAGTTTCAATTTGGAGGTCAAAGTTTATTTTCAAAAAGTCAAACCAATGTGTTCTTGAAGGAATTCGTAGTTTTTTTTATGATTTAGGATCAATTGATGGTTTGTAAAGTTTCTATCAGTGTTTTGAAATATAACTTATGTTATAACAATTGTCCATAACATTACAGAACGCAAAATCACGATTTTTTTTTTCTTTTTAGCGACTGCAGTAGCAGCTTATTTTTTTTTTTTTTGTTTTTTTTGTTTTAAATTAATTTGAGAGCTTATATGGTTTAATTTTACTTTGGATGAAAGTCCTGAAAACGTTTAGGTAATTGATTAACATGTATGCTTGATTCTGAGTCGATTTGGATTTGAAGAGGATGAAGAACAAATATTAAATTATACGGTTCATATATAAATATAACGAATAATATATCAGAAAAACAATGTTGGTCGAGTGGTTAAGAGTGGTTGTGGGTGAGCTAGAGGTCTCGGGTTCGAACCCTGGCAGCGGCATTTTCTTTTTTAAGCAAGTCTTCAAAGGTTCTATTTATTTTTATTATTATTATTATTATTATTATTATTATTATTATTATTATTATTATTATTATTATTATTATTATTATTGTTATTATTATTATTACTCTTATTTTCATTATTGTTATTATTATTGCTATTGTTATTATAACTTGTTATTATTATGTTAACATTTATAATAGGATTATTATTATTATCATTCTAATTATTATTAAGTAATACCACTAAATATTATTAGCATTTGTATTAAGTATTAGTGTTATTAGTATTATAATAATAATTATTATTCCAATTATAATTAGTATAACTATTATTATTATTATTATTATTATTATTATTATTATTATTATTATTATTATTATTATTATTATTATTATTATTATTATTATATTATTATTATTATTATTATTATTATTATTATTATAATTATGATTATGATCATTATTATTAATATTATGAAAGTAATAAAAATTTATTATTATTATCATTAAAATTAGAATTTTGTATCATTCTATCAATATTAGTATTAGTATCCTTTTATAAATAATAGAAATTTTAATATTAACATAAATATTATTATTTGTATCATCACAAGTATTGTTATTATGTAATTACTAAAATCACTATCATAACTATCATTTATAGTAAAATTAATATTTTTACAACTATAATTATTAACATCAATATTATTATCATTAACAAAATTATTAACATTAATTAATAATATTAAGTATTATAATTATTATCATTTCTACCACTACTAATATTATTTTGACTACTGTTATTATTAATATACAAATGATATATTTAAAACATATGACATAACAAAAATTAATATTTTTATATACAAAATGAACATATGAAACAAATATATACCATAAATATAAAAAGGATGTAACTAATAAATGTATATGTTTCGATTACAATTATGTATATTAATAAATATATACAAATGATATAGGTTCGTGAATCCGAGGCCAACCCTGCATTGTTCAGTTACTCAATATAGTCGTATGTATTTTTACTACAAAATACAGTATGGTGAGTGTCATTTGCCCTTTTTTACTCTTTATGTTTTTGGGCTGAGAATACATGCAAATGCTTTATTAACTGTTTTACAATATTTGTATGTGTGAGTTTCATTTACTCCCTTTTTACTCTTTACATTTTTGGGCTGAGAATACATGCAAATGCTTTATTAACTGTTTTACAATATTTGTATGCGTGAGTTTCATTATTCTCTTTTTAAATACTTTTGCAATATATATTTTTGGGACTGAGAATACATGCGCTGCTTTTATAAATGCTTTACGAAATAGACACAAGTGATCAAAACTACATTCTATGGTTGGATTATCAAATCGAATATCACCCTATATAGTCTGGTAATCTAAGAATTAGGGAACAGAAACCCTAGTTGACGCGAACTCTAAAGATAGATCTATCGGGCCCAACAAGCCCCATCCAAAGTACCGGATGCCTTAGTACTTCGAAATTTATATCATGTCCGAAGGAGGATCCCGGAATGATGGGGATATTCTTATATACATATTGTGAATGTCGGTTACCAGGTGTTCAATCCATATGAATGATATTTTTGTCTCTATGCATGGGACGTATGATTATGAGAAATGGAAGTATAAAATCTTGTGGTCTATTAAAATTATGAAATGATTCTTTATGATTAACTAATGAACTCACCAACCTTTTGGTTGACACTTTAAAGCATGTTTATTCTCAGGTACGAAAGAAATCTTCCGCTGTGCATTTGCTCATATTAGAGATATTAGTTGGAGTCATTCATGACATATTTCAAAAGATGTTGCATTCGAGTCGTTGAGTTCATCAAGATTATTATTAAGTCAATTATATTTGGATATATTATGAAATGCTTTACATGCCTGTCAACTGTCGATGTAACGAAAGTTTGTCTTTTAAAAACGAATGCAATGTTGTAAAATTTATCATATAGAGGTCAATTACCTCGCGATGTAATCAACTATTGTGAATCATTTGTAATCGATATGGACTTCGTCCGGATGGATTAGGACGGGTCTTCACAGTTGGTATCAGAGCAGAGGTCTTAGCGAACCAGGTCTGCATTAGTGTGTCTAACTGATAAGTCGTTAGGAGGCATTAGTGAGTCTGGACTTCGACCGTGTCTGCATGTCACAAGTTTTGCTTATCATTTCTAGTCAGAAGTCATTTGCTTATCATCCTTAGTAAATTACCTGCTCATTATTCTTAGTCTAGACACATCTTATTGCCTTGACTGCACGAAAAGTGTATAGACAAAATTCATATCTTAGCGTATCTGCTACTTCATATTTTAGCGTATCTGTTACTGTAACTTTGCCTGAAAACTTCCGTAGATTCCTCCGTAACTTATGGGACTTTAGTATTATATATGCATATGTAAATTATGTATTGCAGGGTACTAATCTACATCCTATTCTATTCCTTATCGAAAATCCTTCATCTGATCGTACGAGATGAATCCCTCAACTAGTTCGAGTCCCTCGAATTCCGACAGCTATTCCGATAGTTACCCCGACAGTTATTCAGAATGGATAGTCATCTAAGCTCCGGAAGCAACGACACCAGAATGAATCAACCAATCCTCCATCCCCAATTCATCTTATGGATTCATAGTCGACTTAATAAATGGAGACGCGCAGAAGGCGATCTCATCCACTAACCGAATTCACCTTTTGGCGAAGAACCTGAAGCACTTACCAGCGAACATGTTCGTAATACCATTTTCATTCTCATTTCTCGAATATCTCGCCACAAATATATCATAACTCAGATTCTAAACCTTATTCATTCCCTCGTTCCGATCGACAATCATCCTGGAGTAATAAGTCAACGAACTTCGGGCTCGAATAATCAATTTGGAGAATATGGTGCAAAATGTACCAGCTTCAGCAACATCACCGGCACCAACAGTACCATCAATAACAGCACCAGTACCATCAACAATCCATGCTTCAATATCATCATCTGTACTTTGAATATGATCTTCGTTCTACGTATCGTTCTACCTCATTTATCTTCGTTCGACATGACGAATATGTAATCTCTAAAGTTTTAGAGATTATTTATTCTAGTTCCAACCGAAAAGCAAATGAGTTTAATATCATATTAACTCATTAAATCCATGAATACATCTGAAGAAAATATACATGTATATATGTTTTCATAAAGATTGTAAATACAAATTCTCTTGTACAAACTGTTAATGGTGAAAATATTTTAACGGGTAGGTAATACCCGAGGAATATTTAAATTTCACATTAATAAGTTACACTGTACGTTCTTCGAATCTGTTTCAACAGTCATATACTATCCTACTTACATCTACCGATAAACGTATCCGTTCACCAAGGAATAACTATTTTCATTCAAATTCAAATTTCATATTAGGATTTTGACATATCAGAATCCAACAAGTGGCATAATGAAGAAAAAATGGACACAATAAAAATTGATTAGAAATAGACTAATTAACAATATGAAATTTTGTTAAGAATCCACGCTAACAAAATCATAGCTAACTGTTCTTAGCTAACTGTTAATTCCGTATTACATTTTATTTATGACAATTTATTTTATCGCAATCTAATTCTCGCAATTTTATTTATTGTTATTTAAATTCTATTATTTACTTTACGCACTTTATTTATCGTTATTTAATTTCTGTTATTTATTTTACGCACTTTAAATATCGGGACACGTATTCAAGGTTTTGACATATCATATCGACGCATCTATATATATTATTTGAAATCACCATAGACACTCTATATGCAGTAATGATCGAGTTCTCTATACAGGGTTGAGGTTGATTCTACAATAATATATATAGTTTGAGTTGTGATCGAGTCTGAGACGTATACGGGTCACAACACGTATTAATTAATTCGAATATTATATATTAAACTATATATATATGAATTATTGGACTGTCAACTGTGGACTATCGACTGTGGACTAATAACATTAAACAATTAAAATGAATTAAAATATTGATTATAATATATGAAACTAAACAATTCTTCAAGTTTGCCACTTGATTTCATTTTTTAAACCTCGTTTGTATCTTGACGATTACAATCTGCGTTCAAACTTTTCATGATTCTTGAAAACATCTCAATCGATAGGATGAACCAACCGCACTTCATCTACGGAAGAAAAGATTGATGCATATAGTTATACACCTGAAAAACTCTCGGAAACTGAGTAAACGTTTAACACATAGCTGTGCTAATTCCTTTAATGTTATTATTACCCAAAATAACTTTGCAGTTCTTCTTCAAAATAGCCAATTTTGTCACAGCTCCACCAAATCAACTTCGATTTTCCGTTCGAAACAACCTTATTATAACCTTGATATATATACGTGCTCTTTTATCGTTACCGGGGAACCTTTCATATTTTACCATATTACCAGCAGACGTACCAGCACCCTCGTTGCTTCTTGGCTTAAACCTCTCTGACAAATCATTATATTTATTCCTTGAAACCCTATCATATACTCATCCGCATCTTGTAACGAGAACTGCCATACCAATTACCGGGAATCAGCAATCAGTACTTTGAAAACTCACTGCATATCTACATCAATGGTTATACATATGACATTTATCTCTTAGAATTATGATCTCTCATTCTGAAATTCTAAAAAGCACTCGGTCACAAATCAATACTCTGAATGTTGAAAAAGCTGAATGAAGCAGTAGAAACCGTAGACAACCATAAACGCCCTTAATCATTGGAAGTTTGATGATAAAGAATAGTATGTTGGAAAAGCTCAGAAAAGTTGGAACTGGAAAACGGATTGAGCTAACCACGAAGGAGACCAAGGACAAATACAAGGACCATACCATATATTCAAAGAATCCAGGTAATTCTGGATCCGATGAAACCTTCAACGAATATCTTGCTCCGTACTCATGTTAAAATCTTGCAGAAGATCTTCCTCATCAACCATCGAACTTAGAAATTCCAAAACATCATCATCAATATCTTCGATATTTCTGAGGATATTTTCATAAATATTCTCGTCCGAAATTATATACCTCTTCATGCTTCCTGTGTATCATTATATTGGAAATATTCAATAGAAAATTTAGTACCGAAAAGCGGATTATGCTAACCTATGAAGGAAGCCGTGGACAAATCACAAAGAATAAGTTTGACTTCAAAGAATTCAAATGATTCTGTTCCTGATGAAATCTTTAGCGAATACCTTGCTTCCGAATCTAAACCCTTACGGACAAATCTTCTTCATCATCCATCGATATTAGAAATTCCAAGATATCATCGTATCTTTCATTATAAATATCCTCCATATTTCTGAAGATATTTTCATAACTATTCTTATCTGAAATCATTAATCTCTTCGTGCTATCAGTGTTACATCATATAGAAACTGTTAGTTTCTATATTCTGTAAAATTTCGAGTTTAAAATACGAATGTTTTGAAGTAGTGTTGGGAACTGATGCATGAGTTAGTATAATATAATGACACTTGATCAACGTGATTATATTACAGTAAGTCATGCTGAGTTTCTAAATGGAACATGATGATTCACAGATTATAACGTCATCACGTGCCATGTTACATAACTCTTTCATATTGCTTAACTTCTGAACATATCAAGAAAGTATATTCTTGATAGTTCTATTCTCAGTGATTCTGGTAATTTGACCAATCAAATCGTGCTAATACATTCTTTCATATTTAGAACGTGATGTTTATTCGAAATTCCATACTTACGAATTCTGGACCGTTACTCGCTTTACTAGAGGTCGGGAGGATAATAAAAAGGCAAAGAGCTTCAAAATATAAGAGAAAATATAAAGCCCAATAACAACACGGAAGTTACAAACTGTGGATATTAATACGAATAGTAATATAAAGACACGGTGGAATTAAGAATAGTATCACCCCTAGGTAATAATAGAAGTAAACAGATTTTTCTGATGGAAGATTGAAAAAAAGGATGACAGAAACGATATTAGAAAATATCAAGGATTAGAATAGGATGAAGCATTTTTATGATCTTTTGGATGTATGAACTAAGAAAGAAAGTATAGGAATGATGGGAATAATGAAACGGAAGAGCTTGATTTATAGTGGAAATATCAGAGAGAATAATCGAGGAAGATCACCGCATTTAATTATAGAAATCTAAATTTTCTTATTCGCAGAAGAATCAAATCTTTTAGATTTCGAAGATTTTCTTCAAATCCCTTAAATTCTGGAATTCAACCAAAAAAACGTCAAAAGTTAAGACGCATCCTGTTTTCTAAATTCAATCGTGACTACGTCAAAAGTTAAGATGCATCTTACTTTCAAAATTCAACCCTGACTCTGTCAAAAGTTACTACGAATCTTTACTTATCCTATTTTAATCTTTTGTGATAATTTCACTCGTACGCTTCGAATAATTTAGTTGTTTTTATTCAAATCACCTGATGGTGATAAAACTTTAATTATTGACTCATATTCGTCATGAAAACATTTTTATTGTTAGCCATGACGACCACACTCAAATTTTGGGACGAAATTTCTTTAACGGGTAGGTACTGTGATGACCCGGGAATTTCTAACCAAATTTAAACTTTAATCTTCATATGTTTCCGACACGATAAGCAAAAATATTTAATGTTGAGTCTCGAAAGTTTTGAAATCTATATTCATGTAATCAATTACCCTCCGACCATGCCTGACGATTCACGAATAATTGTTTGTAAATAAATAGGTATATATATATATATATATATATATATATATATATATATATGTAAGTTTACATTATAATTTGAAATTATAAAAAGTAATTTAAACATTTGAATTAAAAATATAAGATAAGTTACAAAATAATTATATTGTAAATTAAAATAAATCTATATATAAATATATATGGTTTCTACATGTGATCATGATTATATGTATATGGAAATGTATAAGAATTTAATTATATATAATATATAAATATTAAACCTTACATAATTAATAAATTGTAGTATTAAGATATTAAATGTGGTTACAAGTTAAAAATATAATTGTTATACTAATATTATTATTATTACTTTCATTATTATTAAAATAAAATATGGATATTGATATTAGTGTTATTAATATTACTATATATAAAATATAATATGAAATTTGATGCATTTGATTTGTTATATTATTATTACTATTATTAAGAATTATTATTATTATTATTAGTATTATTAGTACATATTATTAATAGAATTATTATTATTATTATTATTTAAAAGAAAAATCAATAAAAAGAGGTTGGGTTAGTATCTGTAACTATCTAACTGTGTTAGATTGGTCTTCCTATAGCAAATTAGTACGAATCAAAGATATCAATCTCAGGGACACAACAAAATTCGGTTATCAATCTATATCTAGTTTTATTTTATTTTTTTTGTTACTTCTGTGTACATTATTTTTGTCGACCCCTTTTCTCACCATAAAGCATTCGAATCCTCAATCAAACTGAGGAATTCAACTCGTCTTCTCCATCCTCTGTAATTGTTTACAATATATTTTTTTTCAGAACCTAATTTTAATTAATTCAATTTCTTTTTATTCAATAACCTCTGTTCTTGGAGGATAAATTCAAAATGTTCGGTTTCGAAACAAATTTCAAAATGTGTTAATGCCATTTTGTTAGGAATTATTAATCTAAACTTTCTGTAAATTATCAAGGTCAAATTTTGCATATCGAGTTTCAATTTGGAGGTCAAAGTTTATTTTCAAAAAGTCAAACCAATGTGTTCTTGAAGGAATTCGTAGTTTTTTTATGATTTAAGATCAATTGATGGTTTGCAAAGTTTCTATTAGTGTTTTGAAATATAACTTATGTTATAAAAATTGTCCATAACATTACAGAACGCAAAATCACGATTTTTTTTTTCTTTTTAGCGACTGCAGTAGCAGCTTAATTTTTTATTTTTTTGTTTTAAATTAATTTGAGAGCTTATATGGTTTAATTTTACTTTGGATGAAAGTCCTGAAAACGTTTAGGTAATTGATTAACATGTATGCTTGATTCTGAGTCGATTTGGATTTGAAGAGGATGAAGAACAAATATTAAATTATACGGTTCATATATAAATATAACGAATAATATATCAGAAAAACAATGTTGGTCGAGTGGTTAAGAGTGGTTGTGGGTGAGCTAGAGGTCTCGGGTTCGAACCCCGGTAGCGGCATTTTCTTTTTTAAGCAAGTCTTCAAAGGTTCTATTTATTATTATTATTATTATTATTATTATTATTATTATTATTATTATTATTATTATTATTATTATTATTATTATTATTATTATTACTCTTATTTTCATTATTGTTATTATTATTGCTATTGTTATTATAACTTGTTATTATTATGTTAACATTTATAATAGGATTATTATTATTATCATTCTAATTATTATTATTAAGTAATACCACTAAATATTATTAGCATTTGTATTAAGTATTAGTGTTATTAGTATTATAATAATTATTATTATTCCAATTATAATTAGTATAACTATTATTATTATTATTATTATTATTATTATTATTATTATTATTATTATTATTATTATTATCATTATAATTATGATTATGATCATTATTATTAATATTATGAAAGTAATAAAAATTTATTATTATTATCATTAAAATTAGAATTTTGTATCATTCTATCAATATTAGTATTAGTATCCTTTTATAAATAATAGAAATTTTAATATTAACATAAATATTATTATTTGTATCATCACAAGTATTGTTATTATGTAATTACTAAAATCACTATCATAACTATCATTTATAGTAAAATTAATATTTTTACAACTATAATTATTAACATCAATATTATTATCATTAACAAAATTATTAACATTAATTAATAATATTAAGTATTATAATTATTATCATTTCTACCACTACTAATATTATTTTGACTACTGTTATTATTAATATACAAATGATATATTTAAAACATATGACATAACAAAAATTAATATTTTTATATACAAAATGAACATATGAAACAAATATATACCATTAATATAAAAAGGATGTAACTAATAAATGTATATGTTTCGATTACAATTATGTATATTAATAAATATATACAAATGATATAGGTTCGTGAATCCGAGGCCAACCCTGCATTGTTCAGTTACTCAATATAGTCGTATGTATTTTTACTACAAAATACAGTATGGTGAGTGTCATTTGCCCTTTTTTACTCTTTATGTTTTTGGGCTGAGAATACATGCAAATGCTTTATTAACTGTTTTACAATATTTGTATGTGTGAGTTTCATTTACTCCCTTTTTACTCTTTACGTTTTTGGGCTGAGAATACATGCAAATGCTTTATTAACTGTTTTACAATATTTGTATGCGTGAGTTTCATTATTCCCTGTTTAAATACTTTTGCAATATATATTTTTGGGACTGAGAATACATGCGCTGCTTTTATAAATGCTTTACGAAATAGACACAAGTGATCAAAACTACATTCTATGGTTGGATTATCAAATCGAATATCACCCTATATAGTCTGGTAATCTAAGAATTAGGGAACAGAAACCCTAGTTGACGCGAACTCTAAAGAGAGATCTATCGGGCCCAACAAGCCCCATCCAAAGTACCGGATGCCTTAGTACTTCGAAATTTATATCATGTCCGAAGGAGGATCCCGGAATGATGGGGATATTCTTATATACATATTGTGAATGTCGGTTACTAGGTGTTCAATCCATATGAATGATATTTTTGTCTCTATGCATGGGACGTATGATTATGAGAAATGGAAGTATAAAATCTTGTGGTCTATTAAAATTATGAAATGATTCTTTATGATAAACTAATGAACTCACCAACCTTTTGGTTGACACTTTAAAGCATGTTTATTCTCAGGTACGAAAGAAATCTTCCGCTGTGCATTTGCTCATATTAGAGATATTAGTTGGAGTCATTCATGACATATTTCAAAAGATGTTGCATTCGAGTTGTTGAGTTCATCAAGATTATTATTAAGTCAATTATATTTGGATATATTATGAAATGCTTTACATGCCTGTCAACTGTCGATGTAACGAAAGTTTGTCTTTTAAAAACGAATGCAATGTTGTAAAATTTATCATATAGAGGTCAATTACCTCGCGATGTAATCAACTGTTGTGAATCGTTTGTAATCGATATGGACTTCGTCCGGATGGATTAGGACGGGTCTTCACACATAGTTTCCTTAGCTTTGACTCATTTGAAAACTCGATTTGAAATCATTTGAGCAGTACTTCGTCATAGTATTTTATGTATTATACTAATAATAATAATATTAATACTACTGATAATAATAATAAGATTAATAATAATATTAATCTTAATAATAATAATAATAATAATAATAATAATAATAATAATAATAATAATAATAATAATAATAATAATAATAATAATAATAATAATAA
This sequence comes from Rutidosis leptorrhynchoides, assembly GCF_046630445.1. NCBI lineage: Eukaryota > Viridiplantae > Streptophyta > Magnoliopsida > Asterales > Asteraceae > Rutidosis > Rutidosis leptorrhynchoides. The sequence continues at coordinate 45,770,553 of NC_092333.1, forward strand.
TAATAATAATAATATAAATATTAATATAATACGGAGTAATTTATGTGTGTGTGTGTCGAAGCAGAAATGTGTGAGCTTTATAGATGTTTGCTGATATTGATCCCCATGCGATCGCATGGGTTTCATGCCCATTTGCCATGCGATCGCATGGCCAGCTGGTACGCACCCAATATGTTTTGTTTTCTTGTTTGTCGACATATTATTCACTGTAGCAAATAATGTTTACTGTAGCAAGCAGTGTTTACTGTATCAAATAGTGTTTACTGTAGCAAATAGTGTTTTACTGTAGCAAATAGTGTTTTACTGTAACAAATAGTGTTTTACTGTAACAAATAGTGTTTTACTTGTTCATCTTAAACATTTTAGTTAACTTATCTAAATATCAATCGAATCAATAAACGAATGTTACTATCGTTTACTAAATAACTTGAAATTATATATATATGTATATATCTTTATTTAATATACATAAATCAGTTTTTAAATACGCATTGCAAGTTATTTATGAATACTTAATATTCCAACTTATTGTGTGTGTGTGTATATATATATATATATATATATATATATATATATATATATATATATATATATATATATATATATATTTACAAATAGATGTTCGTGAATCGTCGGTCAATAGTCAAAAGTTAACTGAATATATAACATTAGTTCAAAAATTTTGAGAATCAATATTACAGACTTTGCATATCGTGGCGGAAACATATAAAGATTAAGTTTAAATTTGGTCGAAAATTTCCGGGTCGTCATAGTACCTACCCGTTAAATAAATTTCGTCCCAAAATTTGAGTGAGGTCGTCATGGCTAAATAGAGTTTTATGACGAATATGAGTGGATAAATAGAGTTTTATCATTATTGACTAATATAGATAAAACGATTCGATTATGTGAAGTGTACGAGTGAAGCTGTCACAAAAGGTTGAGATAGAGATTTAACTTTGGACGTAGTCACGGTGGATTTTCGGATTTCAAGGGATTTAGAGGAAAATCTTCGTAATAAGATTTGATTCTTCGGTAGTTAAGGAAATTAGGATCTTCTTTAGTTAAATGCAATAATCTGTTTCGATTGCTCTTTAGTATATTTTACTATAAAACTACTCCTTTCGTTTCCTTATTTCCACAGCTCACACTTTCTATTCTTTCTCCCTCAATTCATACTTTAAAGTATTCGTTAATATGCTCCATCCAGTTCTGGTTCTTGATATATTCCTAACTTTCATATCTGTCATTATTCTTTTTCATCTGCCGCCGGAAGAATCTATTCACTTCTACTATTCTCTTGATTTTATAGTGTTTTTAGTTCTCCCGTGTCTTTATATTGCTATACGCATCGATATACACGGTTTGTAATTTCTGGGTTGTTGTTGGGTTCTATATCTTCCCTTATATTTCGATGTCCCTACTTCTGTCTTTCTATAATCATTGACATCCACAGTTAATGTTCTCTCTTATTTTCTGCGATTTATACTCCCATTTCTATTTCGGAGCTTCACGCTTTTGTTTTCTTCTTCCCGACTTCAAGTCAAGCGAATAATGGTCCAGAATTCGTAGGTATGGAGTTTCGAATGAACATAACTAATGTTCTAAGAGAGAGATTGTTATAGCACGATCTTGATTGGTTAAATTACCAGAATTTAAAAGAAAAGATAGAACTATCAAGAACTTATGTTCTTGATATGTTTATATATTAGATTGAGTGTATGAGTCGTGTAACATGGCACATGATGATGTTATGATCTGTGAATCATCACGTTCCATTAGAAACTCAGCATGACTTACTGTAATATAATCACGTTGATGAAGTGTCATTATATTATACTAACTCATGCTTCAGTTCCCAACACTACTTCAAAATATTCATATTTTAAGTTCAAACTTTTCAGAATTTAGAGACTAAAACAGTTTCCTTTCTGATGTAACACTGATATCGCGAAGAGATAAATGATTTCAGATAAGAATAATTATGAAGATATCTCCAGAAATATCGAGGATATTTATAATGAAAGATACGATGACATCTTAGAATTTCTAATATCGAAAAATGATAAAGAAGATTTGTCCGTAAAGGTTTAGAGTCAGGAGCAAGGTATTCGTTAATGACTTCAGCAGATACTGAATCATTTGGATTCTTTGAAGGCAGGTTTAGTCTTTGTGATTTATCCACAACCTCCTTCATGGTTTGCTCAATCCGTTTTCCAGTTCCAACTTTTCTGAACTTTGCTAACACACTATTCTTTATCATCAAACTTTCGACTGTTAAAGTTGTTTACAATTTTTGCTGCTTCATCAGATTTTTCAACATTCAGGGTATTGATTCGTAGACTGGTTGCTTTTCAGAATTTCAGAATGAAAGCTCAAAATTCTAAGAGATGAATGTTATATGTATACATATGATGTTCTGGTACAATTTTGAATTCAAAGTATGGCATTTAAAAGATGTAAGAATCTAAGAGTGATATTTTCTGTTAAATATGGGCTTGGATTCTGATTTTTCAAAATCAGAATATGTAATCAAATTTGAATGTGAATGGTTGTTTTGATTTCTATGAAAGAATGTATATTGTTGTGAAAGTAGTGAATATAGTTGATGATTGCTGAATCAGATTCGAAGAATGTAACATATTATTTGTGAATTTATATATCTTTTGGGTATTACGTTAAAAGTTTCACAAATAATATTTTGTACAAGAGAATTTTATTACAATTTTTATGAAAATATTAGTATGTATATTTTCTTCAAATGTAATACAGATTTAATGAGTTAATATCATATTAAGCTCATTTGATTTTCAGCCGGAACTAGAAATGAATAATCTCTAAAACATAAAAGATTTAATAATCTTCGCGGAGTATTTCACTAATGTAATCAATACTTCGTTATTCAGTTTTATTGATATTTCCTCAGTGAATCATGTTGGTGCTCATGGAACTCTTGCTACCTTCGCAAGGTACGAATGATGTTTTCTGGAAAGTTTCAAGTACATCGAAAATGAAAGTGTAAAATCAAACATGTATTTGAATAATACACTTGATTTTTTTATGAAATGGAATCTATTAAGTCGAAGCAGAGATTATAGTTAACGATTGTTAAGTCATTAACGAAGGATGTACGTCATAGCATATTAATAACATGAACTAACCGAGTAGTTAAGATTCACACGTAATAGCTTAGTACGAAAAGAATTATTTTGATCTCAAAATTCATATATATATATATATATATATATATATATATATAAAATATACATATAATTTCTTCAGAGGGAATGAGTTAATACTTCATAACTCGTTGATACGGTTGATTAGTGATGATGTTTGCGGTGATTATGGATCTGGCAGAGCTTGTGATGTTGTAGATGCTGCTGATGCTGACGATGCTGACGGTACTGACGGTGCTGGTGATGCTGACGGTACTATTGATGCTGCTGGTAAAACAGATCTAGCTTGTAAATCGTGCATCATTTCGATCAGGGTTTTATTTCATCATTTCTATTCTCTCACTCATCTGGTTTACAATTAGAACTAGAATAAGTAATCTCTAAAACTTTTAGAAACTACATATTCTCTGTAGAATATTTCTTCGATGAAGTTATGAATCAATACTTCATCGTTTGTTGTTGTTGGTATTCCTTGGCATCTATGGTGCGTATGACGTTGATGTTCGAGGTACAGATTGTGATGTTGAGGTGTGAGATGTGGATGTTATTGTTGGTGATGGTAATGGTACTGTTGATGTTGCTGATGGTGGTACTGTTGATGCCGGTGATGCTGCTCGTGCTTGTAACCTTTGCACCATATTCTCCAAAGCCACTACCCGAGCGCGAAGTTCGTTGACTTCTTCTACTACACTGGGATGATTGGCGGTTCGGACGAGCGGATGAATAAGATCCAGAATTTGAGATAGTATATAATCATGACGAGATACTCTGGAGATGAGAGAGAAAATGGTATTACGAACAGGTTTGCCGGTAAGTGCTTCAGGTTCTTCTCCAAGAGGGGAATGTGGTGGATGAAAGGGATCACTTTCTTCTTGTCTCCAATGACTAAGTAGGCTACGAAACCATCCCCAATTCAACCAGAATAGGTGATGACTGATTGGTTGATCCATTCCAGTTACACTGTCTTCGGAGTTCAGGTGAATATCCATATCGTAATAGCTGTCGGAGTTTAAAGAATTTGAACTAGATACGGGATCCATCTTGTATAATTAGGGAGATGATTTTTGATATGAAATAGATTATAGAATTTAGATTGGTACTCTTCAATACATAATTTACATATGTATATATAATACCAAAATTCCATAAATCATGGAGGAAATTTCGGAAGATGTCAAGCAAAGTTTACAGTAATAGATACTCTAAGATACGAATTCGCCTGTACACTATGTATGCAATAAATGCAGGAAATGTGTCTAGGCTTAAAAACGATAAGCATGTAATTTCTGACAAGAAATAATAAGTAAAACTCGGTAAAAACAGATACGGTCATAGTCCAGACTCACTAATGCATCCTAACAATTACCAGTTAAACACACTAATACAAATTCTGGTTCTCTATGACCTCAAGCTCTGATACCAACTGTGATGACCCGTCCAAATCCATTTGGACGAATACATCTTCATTGATTTCAAAGTGAGGTTTTGACCTCTATATGATACGTTTTATAAATATTGCATTCTTTTAAAAAGGCACACCATAAATGAATATCTAATTCCAAGGTCTTTGACATCTGATAATTTCTACATATAGACAATCACAGTAAATAATAGTTTACAATACTACATCTGTTGACAATGCAGTCAAAATAAGATACATGGTGATGATTTTGTGAATGCAAAGTTTTCTCGAATAAAGCATGTATGTGTGACAACCCGGAAATTTTCGACCAAATTTAAACTTTATCTTTATATTATTCTGACACGATAAACAAAGTTTGTTAAGTTAAATCCCAAGAATTTTAAACTGTGTTCATACATTCATTTAGCCTCGACCAAATTTCGACGATTCACGAACTATTATATTTATATATATTATAACTTGAGAATGTTAACAAAGTATTAAATGTATAATACTTTACATGAACGTTGGTTTGCGTGTATTTTTAAGATGATTATACAAAGGGTACAAATTATATATACGTTAAGTTTAGTTACCAGGGTGCTCAATTTCGTAGAATATTTTGATAAACGTTTCTGGATGGAACAACTGAAATCTTGTGATCCACTTTTATGTACAGATTATGCAAAACATTAAAACTATGAACTCACCAACCTTTGTGTTGACACTTGTTAGCATGTTTATTCTCAGGTTTCCTAGAAGTCTTCCGCTGTTTGCTTAGATGTTAGACAAGCTATGTGCATGGAGTCTTACATGACATATTTTTTCAAGGAAACGTTGCATTCACCAAATCATCACCATGTATCTTATTTTGACTGCATTGTCAACGGAAGTACTGTTGTAAACTATTATTTATGGTGATTGTCTATATGTAGAAATCATCAGATGTCGAAAACTTTAGATTTAAATATTCATTTATGGTGTGCCTTTTCAAAAGAATGCAATGATTACAAAATGTATCATATAGAGGTCAAATACCTCGCAATGAAATCAATGAATGACGTGTTCGTCCATATGAATTTGGAGCGATCGTCACAGTATACGTGTCTATGGTATCTCAAGATTACATAATATACAATACAAGTTGATTAAGTTATGATTGGAATAGATTTGTTACCAATTTTCACGTAGCTAAAATGAGAAAAATTATCCAATCTTGTTTTACCCATAACTTCTTCATTTTAAATCCGTTTTGAGTGAATCAAATGCTATAGTTTCATATTGAACTCTATTTTATGAATCTAAACAGAAAAAGTATAGGTTTATAGTCATAAATATAAGTTACAAGTCATTTTTGTAAAGGTAGTCATTTCAGTCGAAAGAACGACGTCTAGATGACCATTTTAGAAAACATACTTCCACTTTGAGTTTAACCATGATTTTTGGATATAGTTTCATGTTCATAATAAAAATCATTTTCCCAGAATAAAAAATTTTAAATCAAAGTTTATCATAGTTTTTAATTAACTAACCCAAAACAGCCCGCGGTGTTACTACGACGGAAATCCGGTTTTACGGTGTTTTTCGTGTTTCCAGGTTTTAAATCATTAAGTTAGCATATCATATAGATATAAAAAATGTGTTTAGTTGATTTTAAAAGTCAAGTTATAAGGATTAACTTTTATTTGCGAACAAGTTTAGAATTAACTAAACTATGTTCTAGTGATTACAAGTTTAACCTTCGAATAAGATAGCTTTATATGTATGAATCGAATGATGTTATGAACATCATTACTACCTCAAGTTCATTGGATAAACCTACTGGAAATGAGAAAAATAGATCTAGCTTCAAAGGATCCTTGGATGGAATGAAAGTTCTTGAAGCAGAATCATGACACGAAAACAATTTCAAGTAAGATTTCCACTCGAAATAAGATTGTTATAGTTATAGAAATTGAATTAAAGTTTGAATATGATTATTACATTGTATTAGAAAGATAACCTACTATAAGTAACAAAGGTTTCTTGATCTTGGATGATTACTTGGAATGGATTTAGAAAACTTGGAAGTAAACTTGCAATCTTGGAAGTATTCTTGATTTTATGAAACTAGAACTTTTGGAATTTATGAAGAACACTTAGAACTTGAAGATAGAACTTGAGAGAGATCAATTAGATGAAGAAAATTGAAGAATGAAAGTGTTTGTAGGTGTTTTTGGTCATTGGTGTATGGATTAGATATAAAGGATATGTAATTTTGTTTTCATGTAAATAAGTCATGAATGATTACTCATATTTTTGTAATTTTATGAGATATTTCATGCTAGTTGCCAAATGATGGTTCCCACATGTGTTAGGTGACTCACATGGGCTGCTAAGAGCTGATCATTGGAGTGTATATACCAATAGTACATACATCTAAAAGCTGTGTATTGTACGAGTACGAATACGGGTGCATACGAGTAGAATTATTGATGAAACTGAACGAGGATGTAATTGTAAGCATTTTTGTTAAGTAGAAGTATTTTGATAAGTGTCTTGACGTCTTTCAAAAGTGTATGAATACATATTAAAACGCTACATGTATATACATTTTAACTGAGTCGTTAAGTCATCGTTAGTCGTTACATGTAAATGTTGTTTTGTAACCTTTAGGTTAACGATCTTGTTGAATGTTGTTAACCCATTGTTTATTATAACAAATGAGATGTTAAATTGTTATATTATCATGATATTATGATATATAATATATCTTAGTATGATATATATACAGTTAAATGTCGTTACAACGATAATCGTTACATATATGGCTCGTTTCGAAATCATTAAGTTAGTAGTCTTATTTTTACATATGTATTTCATTGTTAATACACTTAATAATATATTTAATTATCATTTAACATAATTAACCAAGTGTATCAATATCTTAATATGATTCATATGTACCTAGTAAGACGTTGTTATAACGATAATCGTTATATATATCGTTTTCGAGTTTCTTAAATTAATAGTCTAATTTTTATGTATATAACTCATTGTTAAAATACCTAATGAGATACATACTTATAATAAAATCATGTTAACTATATATATAACCATATATATGTCATCGTATAGTTTTTACAAGTTTTAACGTTCGTGAATCACCGGTCAACTTGGGTGGTCAATTGTCTATATGAAACCTATTTCAATTAATCAAGTCTTAACAAGTTTGATTGCTTAACATGTTGGAAACACTTAATCATGTAAATAACAATTTCATTTAATATATATATAAACATGGAAAAGTTCGGGTCACTACATATTAAACATTTCGGAAGGTCCCTAAACAACTTGGTTCGCACTAAAACTCGAAAAATCACTTAAAAACAATAAATCCAAAGAAACGAGACGCACGAATTAGACTATGTACACGTTGTGAGGTTTATTAGTGAGTCGTTCACGCGACTCCTTCCCAAGCTAGTTAGATGTGGGGGAGAAAGTGATGTCATCTTGAACCGTGGTAGTAACTCTATCAAAATAGAGTTTTAATCTATGACCATTCACTTTAAAAGTATTCCCGTTTCCAAATAATTCAACATATCCTGCTTGTTTCACCAAATAAGGTCCCATCCATCGGGACTTCAACTTTCCGGGAGAAAATTTAAACCGTGAGTTAAAAACCAAAACCTTATCACCGGTTTTAAACTCTTTCACTTCTTTCAATCAGGCATCATGCCACCTTTTCATTTTCTCCTTATACGAGCTCGAATTATCGTACGCTTCTAACCTCAACTCTTCCAATTCATGTATTTGCATGAATCGGTTTTCACCAGCCTTTTCCATGTCTAAATTACAAAGTTTCTATACCCAGTATGCTCTATGTTCCACTTCAACTGGAAGATGGCACGCTTTACCATATACAAGTCTAAATGGTGTGGTACCGATTGGTGTTTTAAAAGCAGTCCTAAAGGCCCACAACGCATCATCTAACTTGCGTTGCCAAATCTTAGGGTTGTTATAAACCGTCTTCTCAAGTATGCGTTTCAAGGCACGATTCGTGTTCTCCACTTGACCACTCGTTTGCGGGTGGTACGGAGTACAGAAACGATGAGTTACGCCATACTTCTTCAACACCTTTTCAAGAAGGTTGTTGGCAAAATGCGTTCCTCGATCGGATATGAGCGCCTTTGGGATTCCAATGCACGAGAAGAGATTTTTCAAGAAGTTCACCACCACCCTAGCATCATTCGTAGGTAAAGCTTTTGCTTCAGCCCACTTAGATACATAGTCAACGGCTACTAGGATGTACTTGCACTTATGGGATCTTGGAAATGGTCCCATGAAATCGATTCCCCAAATATCAAATATTTCACAAACTTGGATGCCGGTTTGAGGCATCTCATCCTTTTTGGTGATGTTACCCGTTCGTTGGCATGCATTACAAGTCCGAACGAAATTATGGGCATCTTTAAAGATCGTGGGCCAATAAAAGCCCGAGTCAAGGATTTTTCTTGCGGTGTGGTTTGGTCCGAAATGACCGTCGGTGGGCCCTTGATGACAATGCTCAAGAATTTGTTGAGCCTCTTTTCCGTACACACAACGACAAATCATTTGATCCGCACCAACGCAAAATAGGTCGGGGTGTTCCCAGAAATAGGACTTCAAATCCGCAAAGAATTTCTTCTTTTGTTGATAAGAAAGTCCTTTTTGAAGAATGCCTGAAGCAAGATAGTTTACAAAATGGGCAAACCATGGGATTTCAGATTCCTTGTCAACCCTCATTAGAGATTCATCAGGAAATGTGTCCTTGATGATTGTATCATCGAGTTTTTCTAATTCGGGGTTTTCAAGTCGGGATAAATGGTCAGCGGCTAGATTCTCGGCTCCTTTCTTGTCACGTATCTCAATGTCAAATTCTTGAAGTAAAAGAACCCAACGTATGAGACGATGCTTTGCATCTAGTTTCGAGAATAAGTATCTAAGGGCCGAATGGTCCGTGTAGACAATGGTTTTGGACAACACCAAATATGACCGAAATTTATCAAACGCATAAACAACCGCCAGGAGCTCCTTTTCCGTGGTGGTATAATTAATTTGAGCTCCTGTTAGAGTTTTGCTCGCATAATAAATTGGGCGAAAATGATTATCGGGATGTTGTCCTAAAACAGCACCTAAGGCATAGTCGCTCACGTCACACATTAACTCAAAAGGCATACTCCAATCCGGAGATATGATAATGGGAGCTTGTGTGAGTTTTGGCTTTAGAATGGAGAATGCATTCTCGCAATTGGAATCAAAGTCAAATGGAGCATCCTTTTCAAGAAGTTTGGTCATTGGGCGGGCGATTTTAGAAAAATCTTTGATAAATCGTCTGTAGAATCCCGCGTGACCAAGAAAGCTTCTAATGGCCTTGACATTTGTCGGTATAGGTAGCTTAGAGATAACTTCAATTTTAGCTTTATCTACCTCTATTCCCGCACGAGATATCTTGTGACCAAATACAATGCCCTCCTTTACCATAAAGTGGCATTTTTCCCAATTTAGGACCAAGTTTGCTTTTTCACATCGGATAAGCATATGTTCAAGGTTAAAAAGACACGATTCAAAGGAGTCTCCAAACACGGAAAAGTCATCCATGAAGACTTCCATACAATCCTCTACCATATCATCAAAAATTGCCATCATGCACCTTTGAAAGGTTCCGGGTGCATTGCATAAACCAAATGGCATGCGGCGATAGGCAAAGGTCCCAAAAGGACAAGTGAATGTGGTCTTTTATTGGTCGTTGGGATCAATTGGAATTTGGAAGTAACCGGAGAAACCATCTAGAAAGCAATAGTATTCTTTCCCCGCTAATCGTTCAATCATTTGATTAATAAAAGGCAACGGGAAATGAGCCTTTCTAGTGGCATCATTGAGACGTCTGTAATCAATACAGACTCTCCAGCCAGTAACCGTTCTAGTTGGAACGAGTTCGTCCTTTTCATTTACAATAACGGTTGTACCCCCCTTTTTGGGTACTACTTGTACTGGACTAACCCAAGGACTATCAGAGATAGGTTAGATTAACCCGACGTCAAGAAGCTTGACTACCTCCTTTTTAACATCTTTCATGTTGGGATTTAGCCTACGTTGTCTTTGTACTACTGGTTTGAAGTCATTCTCAAGGAGAATTTTATGTGTACAATAAGACGGGTTTATCCCTGGAATGTCGGTCGTTTTCCAGGCTATAGCCTTTTTATGGGTTTTCAAAACAGAGATTAACCTATCCTTCTCATTACCGGAAAGATGTGAAGCAATAATTACCGGTAATTGAGATGTACCTTCTAGATAAGCATACTCCAAGTGTTTGGGTAGCTCCTTAAGCTCTAGTACGGGTGGTTCTTCCAAGGAACTCTTTATTCGAAATCTATCTTTATTTCCGATATCTTCAAATGATTCCTCTTCCTTGGGAATTTCTTCTTCCATGGTCTCATCATCCGTGACCACTTTCATCAACTCATCAAAAGCCTCATCAATATTGAAATATTCACTTTCACTTACCGGGGCAAACCCCGAGGTATCAATTTCAAGTAGCTCCTGTAATTCATCCTCAACACAAAGATTTATAACATCAATTTGAAAACAAGAGTCATCGGTGGAAGTGGGTCTTTTCATGGCTTTGTCAATATGATAAATTATTCTCTCGTTTCCCACACCTAGACTTAATTATTCTTTTTGGACATTAATGATAGAATCTGCGGTGTTAAGGAAAGGACGTCCTAAAATGATAGGAACTTTTGTGTCGTCTTGCATTTCTAGAATAACAAAGTCGACGGGAATGATAAGTGAGCCAACTTTTACAAGAATATCCTCGGGTATACCTATAGGAGTATCAAATGATTGATTTGCTAATCGAATACCCATCCGGGTTGGTTTCAAGTCTCCTAAGTCAAGTTTCAAATATAATGAGTAAGGCATTAGGTTAACACTTGCACCTAGGTCGGCTAGTGCATCGTACACTACCGAATCACCCATCATACATGGTATGATAAAACTACCCGGATCTCCCAATTTTGGAGGTACATTTTGCTTTTTCAAGATGGCCGAACACTCCTCATGGAGGAATGTGGCAGAAACATCGTGGTATTTACCCTTCGAGGATATGAGATCTTTCAAAAACTTCCCGTAATGGGGCATACCCTTAAGAACCTCCGCGAGTGGCATGTTAATGCTGATTTGCTTGATCATATCCGTAAATTTCTGATATTGGCTCGCGAGTCTGTCTTTCTTCAATGCTTTTGGGTATGGAATAGGTGCCTTGTATACCTTCACTGGTGGTTCTTCATTTTTCTTCGATATGACCTCCGGTTGATTATCTTTCTCTTGTTCTTTTTCAACATGCTCATCTACATCAACAGGTACCTGCAAAACAAAAGGAGACAAAGGAACTTCCGGGGACTTAAGAGTCTCCGGGTTAGTGGTTAAACCACTTCTAGTAGTTATAGCATTTACATGCTCATTCCTTGTTTGATTGTTACTGGGATTCACTTGAGTATTTGAGGGGAGAGCACCAGGTGGTCTCTCTGCTAGTAGCTGTGAGATCTTTCCAACATCCCTTTCTAAATTCTGAATCATAGCTTGTTGATTTTAAAGTTGCTGAGTTTGAAGTTTCGCATTTTGCTCGTGTTTAACCATAAAATCTCTCAAAAGATCTTCTAAACCGGATTTCTTCTCGGGTTGTGGTTGTACATGTGCTTGTGGTTGTGGTTGTGGTTGATTGTGTTGGAAATTATTTTGGTAATTTCGTGGAGGTTGATTACGATTGTTTATGTGATTGTAACCCGGTGGTGCATTTCTTTGATTTTGATTTGGGAAATTCCGGTTATTTTGGTAACCTGAATTTCCTCTGTGAAAATTGTTGTTTGAACTTGAAGGTCCTCCTATTTGATAACTGTTGACAGGAGGATATTTTCGGTTCATTGCTTCCACCGTCGGAAAGTCATCAAAATTCATTTCACCTTTACGCAAGTAACCTAAGAAATTTGCTTGCTCTTCCATTGTCCTTTGGTCGCAATCTCGAGTGAGATGGGGACCTTGGCACAATTCACACCTTACCCTGATAGCGTGCATTTCTTTGGTTACCTTCTCAATTTGCCTTGCTTGATTTGCCAATTGAACTTTTAATGCAGCGATTTCATCGTTGCTTTCAACATTAGCAACCGTTGATGATCTAGAGAACTCCATCTCTTGATGCCAATTGTGAGAATGGGCTGCTATATCGGCAATTATTGTGTGAGCTTCTTCGGGCGTTTTTTTCATGATTGATCCTCCTGCTGCAACATCTATATCCTTTCGGGTAGCCACATTGACTCCTTTGTAGAATATTTGGACCTTTTGGAATGTATTCAACCCGTGTTGAGGACATACCCTAAGCATTTTATTGAATCGGGTCCAAGCTTCATAAAGAGTCTCGTTAGACTTTTGCTTGAAGTGATTTATATCACTTTGCAATTTTGCTGCTTTTGAAGCAGGGAAGAATTCTGACAAAAACTTGTCTATCATGTCATTCCAATCTTCAATATAACCTTCCGGTAATGAGTCTAGCCAATCTCTTGCATCATCCTTTAGGGACCATGGAAAGATTTTTAAACATGCAACTTCATCGGAGATATCTTTGATTTTGAAAAGCTTGCAAATACTTACAAACTTACGAAGATGCTCGTTAGCATCCTCATTTGGGGCTCCACCGAATTGGCATGTATTAGTCACCATGTGGAGAAATTGGCCCTTTATTTCAAAACCATCAGTCATCGTAGGTTGAATAATTCCGTGGCCCTGACCTGTTCTTGTTGCCTTCATTAAAGCATCCATCGTTCGATTTGTAGCAGTCATCTCTTCCTCTTCTTTAATGACTGGCTCGATGATTGGTTGAACAATTGGTTCAGAGTTAGAATCTAATGAAAGTGATTCTAAACCCTGAGTAAGAGATTCTACTTCTTGAGTTCTTAAGCGTTCGTGAAGTTCTCTTTCAGGCTCAGGATATGAAGGAATTAAATTAGAGTTGGAAGAACGTAGATTCATGCACTAATACCTATCCTGCAATCACAACACCACAAACAAACCAATTGCAAAAACACAAGCTTACAATAAAAAGTAACTTTTCTAGGAATTGAATTCCTACAAAAGGATCGAATAATTCAAAGTTTATTAAAATCTTTTAACAAAACCGCTTCCCCGGCAGCGGCGCCAAAAAGTTGATGTGTTAAGACGTAACCTTTAAAATATAGACAATATGCTTAAAAATTAACACATAATACAGGCAACTAAAACCCGATCATGCAGTAACTAGCAAGTAAATTGACCAGTTCGATCCACAGGGAGAAGTTTGTTTTTAAGATTTTACCACGATTAATTATTCTAAAAGGGGGGTTTTGTGTTTGAGGTTGTATTTTCGTTTAACGAAACAGTAAATAAATATAGTAATTAACAAGAATGAGAATGGAGTGTTTACTTCTATGCTTGATAAATGACAGGGATTTTCTTTTATAATTAAAACCGTTATGTAATAGTTATAATAGGGCAGTTTATATCAATTTCACAATTTCTATAAACTTAAGAGCTATGTTTAATCAACAAGGTTCTTTCGTGGTTGAAATTCACATAAAACCTAGTTTACTAAGATCACTTTAAGTAAACTACATGATTGTATATCCTAAATATCGTTCAATTAACATCCTATACTCACATATAGGTGGCTAGATCACTAGGTGTTGAAGTATAAGCTATGGTCTTTGATAAATTCACATAAATCAAGTCATAACTTACATAATTGAACTAGGATACAAGGATGATTACAACTATGGATCTTTTGAAAGAACATAGTGATTTAGATTGATTAACTAACTAGATTCAACCCGGTTAAACTCACGTGAAACCTAAATTACAACAATCACTTGAGGTAATTTCATAACTATGTTGCTTTGGAACTTATTCAATTATCGAATTAAACACATAACAAAATTACTTAAGTCTATGCATCTAATAGTCTAGATTACTAGGTGTATTGAAGTATAGATTGTTTTCCTAGTTAACTCACATTAATAGGTTTGCAATCTATATAATTGAAGTAATGAACTAAGCAAGCATAACAATGGTTCTTACGGTTGAACTAGATAATTTAATCAATTAAACATATGTATAACTAGCATAACATCAAAGTATAGAACAATCCCAAGCCATAAATCTTACATTAAAGCAAACACGCAAGGCTTTTAGCCTAACATAATCATAATAGAACTAATGGAACAGTAAATACAAGTTGAATTCATGTTTAAAAGATTTAGACCAATAATACCAATAGCGATGAATGATCCTAGCTTAATCTTGATGTTGAAAGAGTGGAGATTGACTTGTAGCCTTCCTTGAACCTTGAAAATCGTATTAGAACTGAGGGAAAATGTAGTAGTGAAGGTATGTGAAGTATGTAACCAAAGGTTCTCTTAAATAGGCTCAAAAGTTAGGTAAAATGGCCAGAAATTGACCAGATGCGCCGCATCTCTTTGGGATGCACTGCATCTCTTTACGCTCAGTAGATTCCAGCTCGATTCTGCACTCAGAACTGCCGGCAGGGGAGCAGATGCGCAGCATCCCGCATCTGGCTTGGATGCGCCGCATCCCTCTCAGATGCGCCGCATCTGAGGCTGTTTTGGTCCAGAAGTCTTTATGCTCCGCATCTGAAACTGTCGGGAGTTATTTGGTGCATAGGTGCGCCGCATCTAAGAGATATGCGCCGCATTTGGACCTGTTTCAGTGGTTTCGGGCTGTTTTACGCGTTCGATCTTCGTTTTAACTCTGTTTTCGCTGTTGGTCTTCATTTATTCATTCACAATGGACTTTTACAAATATACACGAATTACAATACATACGTATAACAATTACATACAAATGGAACAACTTTGGATCGAAATAACGGCAATAAACATGTATGATTTTAGCATTATCAGTATGCGAGAGGCTTAACCTAAAATGAAGAACATAACACTTATATACCCCTAATGTTGACTCACCCGTACGAGTCATCCATCACACGTACGAGTTGGCTTCATCGGCCGTACGGGTGATCACTCACTCGTGTCTTCTCATTTAGGTTATAATTGTGACTTAGCCCAGCATCAACCGTGCGTATGAGCCTGTCAGTCGTACGAGTGAGACTTCACTCGCACGTCTGACTAAGTCTAACAAAATCAAACATTCCTATCGCGTTCCTGCAGTACCTGTAACCATATACAAACACAGATAGGATAATAACGAGCGATCGTGGTATCCCATAAACTGAAGTACTAATCACAAACGTAGGCTAGATGTCTAGGGACTTACAGAAAATGCATCAACAGAAATCAAAGCCGAAACATGGCCAAATCGTCAACCATCCCCCAAAACCCGCCAAGTATCAAAAATAACTAGTCACAACAAACCCACTTCATCTTCTAAATGGGTTTCAACTAAACAAGCTCAAACCCTAACTTGAATATCAAATCAACAAGAATGAAATTCGGAGTTGAGACTTACAAATACCGCCAAAATGTTGTCGTTGACGAGATGAACAACCTTGCCTCTTGCATCTTAACCCGAATCAACCTCCTTCTTCTCCAAATAGAGCTTTCTCTCTCTAAAAACACTTCCTCTCTCTAGGGTTTGAAGATGAGAGTGTTTGTGGTGTAAAATGAGGATAAGACGATCAATGGATCAGTTTTTATGGCTCAAAACAGACACCAAAGTGAATTGGCTGAAATGCCCTTTTAAAATATTAAGAATCACGAACCAGTCTGCAACTGGTCTTGCGCGGCGCGCAGCCCTTTGTGCGGCACGTATTTGTGCTGAAAAGAAATTCGGGTCTTAAAAAACACATACATCTCTAGTCAAACAAGTATAGTTATGAAATATGCATGATGTGTGACATCCTTGACTTTTCAGCATAGTACGCGCCACACACACACAGTAAGGTCAGGAGGGATTGTTTTTGCAATTTGAGGAAAGCAAGGACTGGATATGTAACTTCGATTACATACGGGATTTAAGAAAAATATGGAGTTTATTTTCATTTTCACAAACACTTTCCAGACTTTTAGAGAGAGAAACAAAAGGCGTATCTAGGGTTTTTAGAGAGTAGGAAACTCTCCATTTGAATAAATTGAAAAATCTTGATGTGTGCATTATACATGTTGGAGGTCTTTCACTACCTCAAGAGTGTATTGCAGCTGTATATCTTCATCCTCCTTTATTTTTTGTTTTGGTAAGAACCCATTCTTATAATTTTTGCAATTAATCTTAGGGTTTGGGGTTGATGATGAAAATGGGGACTTTTATAGTCTCATATTAATGTTGTATCTTTATTCTGGTGTATAACAAGTCATGATTTTGGAATGTGTTGCATAAACCTAGGGTTTGAAGAATTAATGGGTAACTAGAGACTTATGGAAGTGATTATTCATTGATCATAAGTTTAAAACTGAGATTTATAATGTTGAAATTTGAAAGCTCGTGTATTTGAGTTAAATTTATGAGGTAGCGAAATCGATATAACTCTAGTGAGTGTAAAATTTGGGACTTGGTGTTATATGGGTAAAACTTTAGAAAATGGGTCATTTGGACAAAGAATTTATGGGCTAATTTTGAAAGTGTATGTTTTTTTGAAGTTGTGAAATGAGTCAAGCTTCAACTATTGGGATTTTTGGAAATGAATAATTAGGAGTTGATGATGAATTGTTGAAACAACTCAACCCGTATTTAACCCGAATATTTTTTTTTAAAATAATAAACCAATAACACGCCACATCAATTGGTTATAAGACGTCAACCATTTCATGCAAGCGTTTAAACGTTTAACATGTTTAAAGTTTACATCAAGGGCACGAAGGCCCTTAATCAAATGTATCATAAGTTCGACCCATAAATGATAGTTTTAAACCAAACGACACTCGAGCATGGTTTGGGGCTAAACTACCCAAAAACACTAGGCCGACTTCCAAAAGCTCCACCTAAGCAACCAACTTGGGATTATCTAATGCCCAACAACCCCTTTTCATTTTTCCATACTTGTACCTAAAAAGTAAACAACGAGAGGGGTAAGCAAAGCTTAGTGAGTGCAAGAGTTATAAATATACATATATAACCTACTTACTTGCAATCACAACACAATACCTCAAACACGCTAGCAAACTAAATAGCATACCATCGCAAAGTATAGTGTTAAATTCACGAACCATAAGCTAGCACAAATAATAGCATTTATACTCGAATAATATATTATGCTACACGACACATAACCATGGTTAACCATATCACATACAAGGGAACGGTACTCGCACAATGACCGTTGGTATTCGCACAATGATCGTTAGTGTACACTAACCACCTAGGTGGACGTCCGCACTTACCGAACCACCCTTCACGCACATGTGGTCTCCATCGCACAAAGAGTAGTGAATCCACACGCCCGGATAACACTATAGTGAATCCATACGTCCGGATAACACTAACCACAAGACCGCAAGAAAATAAACTATATATGCATATATATAATTATTCTACTCACCTTAACGCCTTTGGTGAAATAGAAATCGATCTTACAACCTTCAATGCAACGTACCTATTACATTATGCATATAATTAACATACCACTCGTTAGATTAAACACCAACAATTTACTCATGCGCATTTAATGGCCTACTTGCACTAAATGACTCATTTATACCAAAGTCGTCCATTTAAGGTCAAGACCATCCTAAATCACTAAAAGCTAGTGATTAAGGTCTAACAACACCAATTAACACAAACTTAGGGTATTTCACACCCACCTTGCCCAATTAGGTCAATCATTACTCATTTGACCCTTTTCAAAGTCAAGACCCACCATTTGGTCAAACTTGAACTCTTTTAACAAAACTTTCACTAACACATAAATGTATTAGTGGTTTAACAACACAATTAACTCTACAATCATCAAGACACAAGACCAAATCCTAGATTATAACCTTAGGGTTTTCCACACATCAGTTTAACCCAAGTTCACCCATTTAACCCCCAAATGGATCTTACAAGTCTCAAATGAACAAACCCTAGCCATAAATCAATTTAAACTCAAAACACGGAGTTAAGACTTACCAACACTATCAAATCGTAGCTAGAGACGTAGGGAACAACTTTAAAACTCGGACTCGGGTGAGATTTGGTCTTCTTCTTCCCCAAGTGAGCTCTCTCTCACTAAAACCCCAACTCTCTCTCTAAAATTGAATGTGATGTAGTTGGAAGAGTGTTTAATGAGTTAGGATTAGCTTGTATCAGCTTTTAAGTCCCCAAAATCGGCCACAAGTGAAAAGACCAAAACACCCCCAAAAGATGCCATTAAAAACGGGTAAAAATGTCCATTCAGCGACAATCGTCGCGTTTCGCGACACTAGAACGCGATCTTCAATTCTCAAACGCGATAAGTCGGACAGGAGTGGGGGTTTTTACCCCATCGCGTTTCAACATAGAATGTCGCGTTTCGCAATGCTTTCAAACGTGACACCACCACTCTAAACGTGACAATTGGACAGGAGGGAGGGCTCTCGAACCATCGCGTCCAATATGATCTGTCGCGTATCGCGACGTTCACAGACGCGACACACTGCCTCAATACGCGACAAAAGGCCTGATCCCCAATTTTCTAACATTTAACTATATACAATCGCTCGCGGTTAATATTAAACGTTTACAAGGTAAAATGCGTATCTTTAGCCCATGTATGAGGAAACGGGGTGTTACAATTGTGTGTGTATATATAGGTTGCGCTAAGGAGTCTAAATAACAATCAATCTTCGAGTTTCGTCATTCTTAAGGTGAGTACATAGCTAGTAGGGCTACTTTTAGAAAAGATTTACACGTTGTCGGATTGCACCAGTGCAAGAGGCAATGTGCAAATTCGCGATTCCCAAGGGCATTTACTTGTTTGGTTATTTGTATGCGTTGTTGCAATGCTATGGTAGAATTGAGTTCATTAGGTTGGACAGTACTAGCGAGGGGCTAGTCCTTTGGGAATGGTAATTGCAAGGGGTAATTATCGAAT
Organism: Rutidosis leptorrhynchoides; assembly: GCF_046630445.1. Taxonomy (NCBI): domain Eukaryota; kingdom Viridiplantae; phylum Streptophyta; class Magnoliopsida; order Asterales; family Asteraceae; genus Rutidosis; species Rutidosis leptorrhynchoides. The sequence continues at coordinate 45,790,204 of NC_092333.1, forward strand.
ATCCTTTGTTACGACTATTATCGAGCAAATAGGGGCCTCACGGAATCCGGATGTGTATAAATGTGAGTGTGTAAGTTGTGCATATAAATATACTATGTAATGTTCTTTACGTGAAATTTCATTGTTGCTAGTTTTGTGCTCACTAAGCATTATAGCTTATTCGGTTATTTGTGATGTGGGTTAGGTGTTAGTGGATCGAAAGCTCATAGAGAAGCTAGGCAAGCAAGTAGCTAAGGAGTAGTAGCAATGACCGTAGTGGTAAGTGGATCACCTGGCTCTTTCCACCGTGAAGAGTCACCACTTAACTTATAACACGATTTTGTTGTAATCTTTTGGTCAAAGACGTGTTTATGTTGTTCCTACGATTTATGAAATGTAGTTTGGGTCGTTGTGGAATTTATAAACCTTATTTCAGTTTAAAATAACTTTCATGGAAATTTGGGGTCTTTCATTTGTGTAAGCGTGCTTTGTTGTATGAACGGCCGAATCATTATGTGATCTTTTGATGTTTTAGTGTCAAAGTGTATATTACATATGTTTGAGTTGTATTTTTCACATGTCCATGTTTGATAATGGTTGGTGTGCTTTTATAGTGAAACAGATCAAGTATTTTTTACGATAATGTTGGGATTGATCTGTCACAGGTGTGCGGCGCACAATATGTCTAAAAATGGGGAGATGTTAGAACGTGTTGTAGTGCGTGTCGCGCACATTAGTGCACGCCGCACACTATGCCTTAAAAGGGTCTCAGGTCAGTAAGCGATGTAATGCACGCCGCACACCCAGTTCTGCGTTGCGCCCCGTGTATGCAAAATAAATTTTAGGTCAAGATTGTTTCACGAAAATACTAATGTATACAAAGCAATTTTCATAATTTGGTAACAAAAAGATGCATTTAGGGATTTGGAAAACATGTTATGTTGGATGTCTCAAATCGTCACAAAAATCAAATTCGTTCTTGTTTTCAGTTTTTGTAATACGTAAAATAATAGTAATTTTTATGTATACATTATTTTTTTTTATAAATGTAATTACATTCACATAATGAATTGAAGAATGTCCTGTTATATTTTATATTGAGGTTTTCAACGTAAATGTCATGTTACAATCAATAAAAAGAGACTTTAATAGTAATTGTATGAGTAGTTTATTGCACATATATTGCTAAAGACTATTGCGCATAGATTATTGTATACAGATCGTTCCTAATCTCACACATAAGGTAAGAAGAGGTTCGAGTGCAAAGAGGTGGTTGTTGCTATGATGTTTTGTGGACCTTATGATCGTAGTTCGTTCAAGAGTAAAACCACGGACGATCAATCACCGCGTCCCATTAATCCTACATAAATCCTTTAAGTTCTTGAACAATACCTTGTTAAAAGAGAAATATGAGAAGACTCTTGAAGTGGTTAGATTAGACAACCCCCAAATGAGGGTCGGTCTTCTCTACTTATTAGACAACCCCCAGTGGCGGTACCAGGATTTTTTTTTACTGGGGGCAAAAAAAAAATTTCAAACCGTAGCAATTTTTTTGGGCAAAATATGGAGGTTTTGGGGCAAAAAATGGAGGTCTTTAGGCAAATTATGGAGGTCTTTAGGCAAAATTTGAAGGTTTTGGGGTAAAATTTGGAGATTTTTGGGCAAAATCTAAAGGTTTTGGGGCAAAATATGTAGGTTTTGGGGCAAAAAAAAATCCACCGGGGCAAAGTCGAAATATCCAAAATTTTTACACTGAAAACTGCAAATCCACTGGGGGCGGCTGCCCCCGCTTGCCCCTAAATAAAACCGCCCCTGCATGCCCCGTATGAGATTGGTGCGGGTATCCTCCTGGCACACATTTGGGCAGCGGGTATAACTGTGTAGAAGATGAACGCGTGGGTGGTTAAGTCCCCCTGGGTGATCTTAACAGCTGTACAACAAAATAAAATTGTTTGTCTATTGATCAAGCATGAAATAGTCGAAAGAGTTCGGTTCATGCGAGATCAACAATAAAAGAGGATTTAAGGGTTCCTTGATTTTATCTCTCCGGTACGGAGTACCGTGAATAACCTTCATACGAGATAATGATCTCAGAAAGGGTGGTTAAACATGACCCACCATCATTCGGGTTAGCCGGAGTTGATGGCTCAAGGGCGGTATTAGGATTTATGTTGTGTAAACTTTACCTGAAACCACAAAGTGTACGAAAGAGCTATTCTGGTCGCGCATGTTAGCTGAAGTGATTAATATGATCGAGAATGCTTTTTTTTTTTTTTTTGGTGAAGTGGAATATAATTCTCCCAGTTGTGAATGATAGCTTATGTTGCATCTATTTATATGTATGAGCTTTTGTCCCTTAGTGCCACGTAAGGAGACAAAAGAACATGTTTAGTGCCACAGCATTTTATCCTTGTCCTTTTACTCCAAAAGGCTGTAAAAATGCTGCCATTATTTTAGTATTGTCCCCTTTATACTGCTGTCATTTTCTGGCCGTTATGCCACGCCAGGATCGTACCGTCCTGACACAGGATTTCCTTTCTGCTTTAGTGTCGCTATAGTACATCTCTAGCCTCATTCATGTCACTTAGATGGTGCGCCGTTTATACTGCGCGATCAACGTTGCGGGTATGTTTATAAGGCATAATTAGATGACGCGTGGGCAAGCGTATGAACATGGTCATGCGTGATTATATAGGGCGATGCGCGCCACTCTGATGTTACGTAATAGATATGCAGCTATGCGCATCATTATATATGATTTGATTGTTAAATAGGGTGGTTGAGAATCTCAAAACTATAGTTTTAAGATTGTCAAATGAACACTTTAACAGCAACAAACGAAAATGAAGTTACGGTTTACTTGATGTTTATTAGATGTACATTCGTTTATGATCCTTTTTATTGAAGTACGAAGTAGTAGATAGCTTAGATGTACTTTACTAGTACTTTCAAGTTTTTCAAGCCATTTGCACCATTTTTTACGTGTCAGTACATGCAGTTCTAGTTTCAACGAAAACAACAAACCAAAATTTTCACGTGACTTTGTTGGGGTTTAATCAAATTTGAGCAATTCGTGACAATGTTTGAGACTCCCTCGTTAATCACGTACGAAAATTTTGAACTTCACGCTAACGTGCTAACTTTACGTTACAATAAACTTTATTTCCCTAGTTGCTAAAATCTATCTATTTTAACTAGTTTATTAAATAAAAGATAAATTTATACGTGACTACTCGAAATAGTAACTTGGACAAATAGAATGTAGTGTAATTTTACGGAAAATATCTTTCTAAAATAGAATCATGATTTTGTTAGCAACAAATCTTAAGGCAGTCGTTAGTGTTCATAAAAGTAATTTACAATTCAATAACCGTCAATAAAAGTCTACATGTAACTACTATGTACAATCTTTTTATGTACGTTAACAACAACATTAAAGACCGTCGTTAGCAAAATTGGAAATGACTAGTGATATTTTAACAAACATTTTTTATTTAATTAGTGTTATAAGACATTTATGTATGGCCGACAACTTTTATGCATATTGTCAAATGCATTTAACAACTCTTAACTATGTACAGTAGATTTAAGCCTTATAAATAAGCTTCATATGTATGTAAGTTTTGTATACCGAATAATATCAATATGCTCTCTTCCTCTCTTTTATCTTCTAATTATCAATAGCCTACAGTCAAGAACCAGACCACTAAAGGTAGTTATAAGCCTACTGAATTATAACACGTTCACCACTAAAGGTAGTTATAAGTCTACTGAATTATAACACGTTATCAGCACGAAGTGCTCCGTATAATCAAGGTTTATCTAAGCAAGCACAAATCACTAATCAAGGTAAGAAATTCTTTAACGATATCTTCTATTATTTATTAGTAAGGTAAATATTATTATCATTATAACTAACATTTATATTATATATGGTCGGTTATACCGCCTGAATTATATTTCTGTAATCTAACTATTATTAACTTCACTAACATTTATATTTATGTTATATATGGTCGGTTATACCGCCTGAATTATATTTCTGTAATATAACTCTTATTAACTTCACTAACATTTATATTTATGTTATCTAACATTTATGATTACTTACGCAATTAATCATTATTTATTTCATGCATACTAACGTTTATTCTTAAATTTATTATTTATGCATAATATGTTTATTCTCTTAATCTTCATATTTATACTAAACGTATTTATACTAAATGTATTTTATAGTAATCATATTTATACTAATAAAATTCTTTTATTAAAATTATTGTTAATATAACGAGTACATAACAGTCGTTAACGTCAACTGACGACGTTACAACGACTATATTTTTCAAATATAAAATAAACATCTCCGTTTTTCACATTTTCACAAATCAATCTTCATTTTCTCAGATTACCACTCTCAAAAGTTTTTGTAAAGATGATTCACACAAGGATGATTTTTCCTATTGTATTGGTCATATTAACTATCATCATTGTTGCTAATACACCACCGGGTGAACCTATATTCTATCCTGCTCTTGTGGTTTTATTAGTTGTAATCATACTATTATTCTGTTGTTTGTTGCTTATGAATTTAAAATGATTCTAATTTCATGTTGTTAGAAATTGATTATGATTATAATTTATGTTGTTCATCTTTCTGAAAATAGAAAATGTCAAACTTATCAAAACTTGAGTTTGATGCCCTAGACGTATCGGGAACAAACTACACATCATGGGTCATGGATGTAGAAATAAATCTTGGATCATTGAGTATTCTAGAAACTTTAAAAGAAAACAATACTTGTTCTGATCAAGATAAATTAAAATCAATTTCTTTTATTCGCAAACGTATTCATATCACCTTAAAACATATGTATCTCACTATCAAAGATCCACATGTTTTGTGGGAAAGTATCAAGAGTAGATTCGATAATCAAAAGAAAATATTACTCCCAGCTGCGAGGGAAGAATGGAGAAATCTAAGGTTCCAAGATTTTAAAAAGGTAAGTGAATACAGCTCGGCCATGTTCAAGATCCGTTCAAAGCTTCAATTCTGTGGTCAAGAAATAAGTGATGCTGATATGATGGAGAAAACTTTCTCCACAATGCATTCTGCAAACATAACTATACAAGAAAATTTAAGATTGCAGAATTACAAAACTTTTTTCAAACTTCAAACTTATCTCTTAGTTGCAGAAGTGAATAAAGAATTACTGATGAAGAATCAAGAATCTCGTCATACGGGTGCGCTAGCATTCTCTGAAGCTAATGCTATTAACAATAATAATAATAATAATAATAATAATAATAATAATAATAATAAAAGAAATGCACCTGAACGAGGACTTGGGCGTGGTCGTGGTCATATTGGCCAAAATCATCATCATGAAAAATACCATAACAATAATAAAAATCATAACTATGTTCGAAATCACCCTTATGGTAATGGTCGTGGTAGTGGTCGTGGTTGTAATCGTTACGGTGATCGTGGTCGTGGACAAAGAAATAATAATCCACAAAATTATAAATTTCAAATACCATACAATCCCACAAATCATAATGTTGAAGGAAGCTCTTCAAAGAATATTGAAGATTCTTGTTATCGATGTGGTAAAATTCGACATTGGTCTAAGAACTGTCGAACAAATCAATATTCTGTTAATCAATATCAAGAATCCCTAAAGGGAAAAGGAAAAGAGACAAACCTTGTGGATGACCTTGATACAAAAATCACTGAGCCAACAAGTGACTACTTTAATGAATAAATTTTCTATTATATGTCCATATCAAATAAATGGATGTAGATTTACAATCTATACCATATCTACTTTAATATATGTTTCCTTATTATGTACTTTCGTTTATAACATATTTTGAATGTAATACATTGATGAAATATGTACTCATTATTTGTTTCTCATATTTTGAAGTTCATGGTGTACACTACTGGAGTGCAAAATCAGTCAAATGGTGGGGATCTTTGTATTGCAGATAGTGGTACCACACACACTATACTTAAATCTAAAAAATATTTAACTGATTTTAAAGCAACAGAAGGAATGGTACATACTATATCAGGTCCTGCGGATTTAATAAAATGAATGGGAAAGGCAAAATTCATGTTACCAAATGGTACAAATTTTTTGATAAAAAATGCCTTATTTTCTCCCATGTCAAAGAGAAATTTGTTAAGCTTCTCTGACATATACCAAAATGGATATGATTATCAGTCAGTGACTACAGAAAATGATAAATACTTAAGTACCACTGACAAGAAGTGTAGCGACTCCACAAAATCGTCACTGACTGCGCCGTCTACTTAGGTCCCGTTACGTGGTCATAAGTCTTTTAAAACAACGTTTGACCAAAATATGTCGCATTAATTTCAAAAGTGAGGATGTTTCAAGGTTTACAAAGTAGTTCAACAACTGGTTACATTACAATGTTTAAAGTACAATTGAAACATATGCGACACAATTTAAGAATAAGTCAAAAGACGCTCCACGTATGCATGTATACTCGACATCCAAGCAAGTATCAAAAAGTATAGTGCGGAAGCATGTATCGCTTAGCATTCAAGGACCTGAGAAAAACATAGAAAATCTGTCAACGAAAAACGTTGGTGAAATCATAGGTGTATTTGCAAAGTATGTTCACAAGATTTAGTATAAAGTGAATATCAATCATGTAGATCCCAAAAGATGTTATTTGTATCACGAGCACCCAATTACCAAAGCTTAACTGAATCTTACCTCTGCATAATAGTGTTAGAACCTACACTATATACCGAAAATACGTTTCATCCATCTGGATGAGGGTTCGTCAAACCCGTATGGCCACACGACATAAGTTCACGCTTACACCCTACAAATGTAACTGATGATAATTGGACATGAGGATTTTTGTTCTAACTCATATTTATCTTTACTTTCGTATTTGTGTTCAAAGTATAAAAGTATAAATCGTTTATGTTTTCTCATCCCACGTATAAGTATAAAAGAGTAAAAGTGGGACTATGATCTCACCTTGAGTGCACGAATGTAAATGTACTTCACAAAGTAAACGTGTGCAAGAAAGAATGCTAGTCTCGACCTAAACAATAGGTTGTATCAATATCGGTACGCATGAAGTTGGTCAAAGTGTTCAATTAGTCCTATGGCTCGTTACGACTCGATTAATAGATAGCATGTGAATCACGATGTCAAGTTTCATAAAAGATACAAGTATAAAAACATGTTAGAACGATTGCATAGGTATTCGGTTAAGTTTGATCAAAAGTCAACTTTGATCAAGTCAAAGTCAACGAAAAAGTCAACACGTTCGGGTCGGGTCTCGGACAATTTTTCTGAGTTTTATAATCATATATGAGCATGTTAGAACAAGTTACATGTTAATCGGAGGTGCGTAACATAGTTAGAATTAAACGGTGAACGAACATCCAAAGCAGAATCTGGTAGTTCATCTGGACGGCGTCCAGATTGACTGGACGACGTCCAGCAATGAAGGGCTGGACGGCGTCCAAGATTTTGGACGGCGTCCAGATTGGTACACAGACCCTGTTGTTGAAATCACACAAGTGCACGAACCAAACTTTAAACAATCACATTTTATGATCCGCAAACAATCAAAACATGTAACTTATGTCATCGGAAAGGTAATTTGATGAGGAAAACAACTAAACACATTTCATCAATCAATTCAACATTTAAAACAACCAAAATGCATTAAATGCTCACTATTTATTACATTCAAGTTTATTGAATGCGTCTCATGATTCGGGCAACCACTTTACATGTATGATATGCCGTTTCGACGGTAATTAAACACACATTGCAACTAAACACTCACCAACAACATTTCATGGCATTTGGTGCATCAAAAATTCATTTTACTCCTATCAAACCCTAACTTAAAATCATAATTTCATCAATCATGTTAATGAAGTCTTTCCAAGTCAACCTACACATCAAATTGAAGCTAGTGATGCTAATAACACATTTAATACATGCACTTTTAACATGTAACAATATTTAAGCAACCAAATCACAAAATCAAACACACCAACTCTCAAGTTCATGCTAGTTACTTAAAATAACAAGATCGAGTATATAAATCACATATTCATGTTAGACTTGAGCCATAGACACTAATTAACACTTTTATAAGTTAAAAACATCAAGAACACAAAATCTAGTGTTTTTAGAAAGTTACCCAGATGCAAGAAAGTTGGTATGGATTCAAAGAAGAAGATGCAAGGATTCCGAATATGTAATTTGTTTGAGTTGATGCTTGCTAGATCTTGAATAGATGATGAATCTTTGTTTAAATGTTTGAGAGCAAAAAGGAGGTGGAAGTATTAAGTGGGTGAAAGAATGAATGGAGTAGGGAGCTTGACTAGTTGACCTAGTCAACTAGTTTGGCTCCTTGGCAAGTTTAGTCCCTCAAGTTTGAATCGGGTGCGTGAATTACCTAAACGAGATACTTTAAAACGCGTATTAACGGAAGATGTTATGATTATATAACGGACTTTAAAATAGTATAACTGAAGGTAAATGGAAAAAGGCAGGATGTTACATTACCTACTCCTTAAAAGAAATTTCGTCCCAAAATTTAAGTAGGCGTAGTTGTCGTAGTTTCTTCCTCGGGATCCTGCGTTTCCGAATCCACAAATAAATAAGGATACTTCCTTTGCATTTGATCTTGTCTTTCCCAAGTAAACTCGGGTCCCCTTTTGGCGTTCCAACGGACTTTGACAATTAGAATTCGGCTTTGTTTTAGCGTTTTCACGGAGTGGTCCACAATTTCAACCAGTTCCTCCACAAAATGAAGTTTGTCATCAATAGTAAGCTCCTCGAGAGGGATGACGAGTTCGGGTTCGGCAAAACACTTCTTCAAGTTCGATACATGGAAAGTAAGATGAACGTCGCTCAATTGCAGCGAAAGATCTAAACGATAAGCAACGGTTCCAATACGATCCAAATTTTCGAAAGGACCAATATATCGCGGATTTAGCTTCCCGCGTTTCCCGAAACGGATTACACCTATCCAAGGTGCGACTTTTAACATTACGTTGTCACCGACTTGGAATTCGAGGTCGTTGCATCTAGTTTCGGTATAGCTCTTTTGAAGACTACGGGCCGTCCTAAGCCTATCTCGGATTTGGACGATCTTCTCGGTTGTTTCATGAATGAGTTCAGGTCCGGTGATTTGTGTGTCACCTACTTCGGCCCAACAAAGAGGAGAACGACATTTTTGGCCGTATAAAGCTTCGAAAGGTGCGGCTTTAATACTCGCGTGATAACTATTGTTGTAAGAGAATTCGGCGAGAGGAAAGTGCTTGTCCCAAGCTTTTCCAAAATCGATAACGCAAGCTCGTAACATGTCTTCCAAGGTTTGAATTGTTCATTCGCGTTGTCCATCGGTTTGTGGATGATATGCGGTGCTCATGTCTAAACGCGTTCCCAACGCTTCTTGTAAAGTACGCCAAAATCTAGAAACAAAACGGCCATCTCGGTCGAAAATAGTCGATAAAGGCACACCATGACGGGCTACGATCTCTTTAATGTAAAGTTGCGCAAGTTTTTCCATTTTGTCAGTTTCCTTCATGGCTAGGAAGTGTGCGGACTTGGTGAGACGGTCTACAATAACCCAAATACTATCTTAACCGCCCACCGTCTTAGGTAGTTTGGTGATAAAATGCATCGTTATCCTTTCCCACTTCCATTGCGGGATTTCTGGTTGTTGAAGTAGTCCGGACAGCCTTTGATATTCGGCTTTGACTTTGGAGTAAGTTAGGCACTTTCCAACATAAGTAGCAACGTCCCTTTTAATGTTCGGCCACCAATATTGTTCTTTGAGGTCGTGGTACATCTTATTGGCGCCGGGGTGAATCGAATATCTTGACTTATGGGCTTCGTCTAAAATAAGGCTTCGTAAGTCCCCGTAACTAGGCACCCAAATTCTTCCGGCGAAATATCGGAGTCCGGTCTCCTTAACTTCGAATCGTGAGGTGAGGATGTTTAAGCGTTTAAGAGATATGTTTTCATCCTTAAGAGCTTCATCTTGGGCTACCCGAATTTGGTTATTGAGATTGGCGTGGATGGTGATGTTTAAGGCTCGGACACGAAGAGGCACCGCTCTTTCTTTTCGACTTAAGGCATCGGCTACTACATTTGCCTTCCCGAGGTGATAATGAAGTTCACAATCGTAATCATTCAAAGTTTCAATCCACCGTCGTTGTCTCATGTTTAGTTGCTTTTGATCGAAGATGTGTTGGAGGATTTTGTGATCGGTGAAGATGGTACTTTTGGTCCCATAAAGATAGTGTCTCCACATTTTGAGTGCAAAGACAACGGCTGCGAGTTCGAGATCATGTGTCGTGCAGTTCCGTTCATGGATTTTCAATTGTCGGGATGCATAAGCAATAACTTTCTTTTGTTGCATTAATACACACCCAAAACCATGTTTTGAGGCGTCGCAATATACAACAAAATCATCATTGCCCTCTGGAAGCGATAAGATAGGAGCGGTGGTTAACTTTTTCTTCAAAATTTGAAACGCGGATTCTTGCTCGGTTGACCAAACGATTTTCCTTCCCTTATGAGTTAACGCGGTTAGAGGACGTGCAACCAAAGAGAAATTTTCGATGAACCTACGATAATACCCGGCGAGGCCCAAGAATTGACGAATGTGAGTAGGAGTGGTAGGAGTTTCCCATTTGCTAATCGCTTCGATTTTCGCGGGATCAACCTTAATACCTTGATCTCTTACAACATGACCAAGAAATTGAACTTCCTTCAACCAAAATTCACACTTGGAGAATTTGGCATAAAGTCGTTCTTGTCTCAAGAGTTCAAGTACGAGTCGGAGGTGTTGTTCGTGTTCTTCTTCGCTTTTAGAATAGACTAAGTTATCGTCGATGAATACAATAACGAATTTGTCAAGATACGGTTTGCACACACGGTTCATGAGGTCCATGAACACCGCTGGTGCATTGGCTAATCCGAATGGCATTACAAGAAACTCATAACTACCGTAACGAGTCCAGAAAACAGTTTTGGAGACATCTTCCCCCTTAACCCTTAGTTGATGATAACCCGAGCGGAGATCAATTTTTGAATATACGAATGATCCTTATAGTTGATCAAAGAGCTCGTCGATGCGTGGAAGAGGATAATCGGTTCTCAACCGTCAATTTGTTTAGTTCACGATAATCAATGCACATTCATAGGGATCCATCTTTCTTCTTAACGAATAAAATCGAAGCTCCCCATGGTGAATGGCTAGGTTGGATAAAACCACGGTCAAGTAGTTCTTGAATTTAACTTTGCAATTCTTGCATTTCGAATGGAGTAAGTCTATACGGTGCACGCACTACGGGTGCAGCTCCCGGAATAAGATCGATTTGGAATTCTACCGGTCGATGAGGTGGAAGACCCGGCAATTCGTCGGGAAAAACATCGAAAAAGTCACTAACAATTGGCACATCATCGATATGCTTCCCATCGGTCTCGACTTTCTTAACGTGGGCTAGAATCGCGAAACAACCTTTACGAAGGTATTTTTCAACTTTAAGGCATGAGACGAGGTTGAGTCCGGTATAACTCTTATCGCCATAGACAATCAAGGGTTCACCATTCTCGATAGGAATTTGAATCGCTTTAAGATTACAAAGGATGTGATATTTCATTTTGGCTAACCAATCCATACCAATGATTACATCGACACTCCCTAGTTCTATAGGTATCAAGTCAATTTCAAACTCTTTACCCATTAAGTTTAACGTACACCCCCGATAAAATTTGTCGGCACTCAATAATTTTCCGTTGGCCACTTCAATGGTATAAGTAGTATCTAGTGGGAGTGGTGGAGAGCTATAAGAATGAGTCAAAGTCTTGGATACAAAACTCTTATCGGTACCCGAATCAAATAAACAAGAGACATAAGAATTGTTGAGAAGAAACGTACTCGTGACTAGTTCATTGTCATCTCGGGCTTTCTCGGTATTGATGTTGAAAGCTCGGCCGCGTGTATTGGGGTTAGCTTTATTCTTTGGGCACGCATTCCTATAATGACCCGGTTGGCCACATTCATAGCAAACACCCAATTTTGGTGCATTGGGCCCCTTTTGAGCAACGGGGGCGGTATTTCTACAATCGTGGGCCAAATGGCCACTTCTTTGGCACTTGATGCAAAATGGCCTTCCACATTCACCCAAATGATGTTTGTGGCACTTGTTGCAATACGGCAAAATTCCGGCATAACCTTTCTTGCCGTCAGAAGTGAAAGGCTTTTTGGTGGAGGTGTTGTTGTTTTAGTTGCTTGATGGAGTGGCTTCCCATTTTCTTTTGTTGTCACCCGATTTATCCTCTCCCTTAGGTGCCGGTACTATGATTTCATCCACCATTTCAATCAATTGGCGGGCCATCTTTAAAGCTTCTTGTAGGTTAGCGGGCTTGGATGACATTACCCCGTGTTTGATGCTCTTGGGAAGGCCATCCATGTAAAGTTCAACTCGTAGAGGCTCGGGATTTACAAGGTTTGGACACATTAGAGCTAGCTCGGCAAACCGTTGATTATAAGCATTGAGGTCGTTTTCGACCGCTTTCAAACCTCTTAGCTCGCTTTCAAGCCTTCGGGTCTCTTCGTGCGGAAAGTATTCGGTGAACATCTGTAGCGACCCGACAAAATCGTCATTGACGGCGCCGTCTACTTAGGTCCCGTTACATGGTCATAAGTCTTTTAAAACAATGTTTGACCAAAATATGTCGCATTCATTTCAAAAGTGAGGATGTTTCAAGGTTTACAAAGTAGTTCAACAACTAGTTACATTACAATGTTTAAAGTACAATTGAAACATATGCGACACAATTTAAGAATAAGTCAAAAGACGCTCCACGTATGCATGTATACTCGACATCCAAGCAAGTATCAAAAAGTATAGTGCAGAAGCATGTATCGCTTAGCATTCAAGGACCTGAGAAAAACATAGAAAATTTGTCAACGAAAAACGTTGGTGAAATCATAGGTGTATTTGCAAAGTATGTTTTTGAACCACAAGATTTAGTATAAAGTGAATATCAAGCGTATACATCCCAAAAGATGTTATTTGTATCACGAGCACCCAATTACCAAAGCTTAACTGAATCTTACCTCTGCATAATAGTGTTAGAACCTACACTATATACCGAAAATACGTTTCATCCATCTGGATGAGGGTTCGTCAAACCCGTATGGCCACACAACATAAGTTCACGCTTACACCCTACAAGTGTAACTGATGATAATTGGACTTGAGGATTTTTTTTCTAACTCGTATGTATCTTTGCTTTCGTATTTGTGTTTAAAGTATAAAAGTATAAATCGTTTATGTTTTCTCATCCCACGTATAAGTATAAAAGAGTAAAAGTGGGACTATGATCTCACCTTGAGTGCACGAATGTAAATGTACTTCACAAAGTAAACGTGTGCAAGAAAGAATGCTAGTCTCGACCTAAACAATAGGTTGTATCAATATCGGTACGCATGAAGTTGGTCAAAGTGTTCAATTAGTCCTATGGCTCATTACGACTTGATTAATAGATAGCATGTGAATCACGATGTCAAGTTTCATGTAAGATATAAGTATAAAAGCATGTTAGAACGATTGCATCGGTATTCGGTTAAGTTTGGTCAAAAGTCAACTTTGGTCAAGTCAAAGTCAACGAAAAAGTCAACACATTCGGGTCGGGTCTCGGACAATTTTTCTGAGTTTTATAATCATATATGAGCATGTTAGAACAAGTTACATGTTAATCGAAGGTGCGTAGCATAGTTAGAATTAAACGGTGAACGAACATCCAAAGCAGAATCTGGTAGTTCATCTGGACGGCGTCCAGATTGGCTAGACGGCGTCCAGCAATGAAGGGCTAGACGGCGTCCAAGATTTTGGACGGCGTCCAGATTGGTACACAGACCCTGTTGCTGAAATCACACAAGTGCACGAACCAAACTTCAAACAATCACATTTTATGATCCGCAAACAATCAAAACATGTAACTTTTGTCATCGGAAAGGTAATTTGATGAGGAAAACAACTAAAAACATTTCATCAATCAATTCAACATTTAAAACAACCAAAACGCATTAAATGCTCACCATTTATTACATTCAAGTTCATTGAATGCGTCTCATTATTCGGGCAACCACTTTACATGTATGATATGCCGTTTCGACGGTAATTAAACACACATTGCAACTAAACACTCACTAACAACATTTCATGGCATTTGGTGCATCAAAAATTCATTTTAATCCTATCAAACCCTAACTCAAAATCATAATTTCATCAATCATGTTAATGGAGTCTTTCCAAGTCAACCTACACATCAAATTGAAGCTAGTGATGCTAGTAACACATTTAATACATGCACTTTTAACATCTAACAACATTTAAGCAACCAAATCACAAAATCAAACACACCAACTCTCAAGTTCATGCTAGTTACTTAAAATAACAAGATTGAGCATATAAATCACATATTCATGTTAGACATGAGCCATAGACACTAATTAACACTTTTATAAGTTAAAAATATCAAGAACACAAAATCTAGTATTTTTAGAAAGTTACCCAAATGCAAGAAAGTTGGTATGGATTCGAAGAGGAAGATGCAAGGTTTCCGAATATGTAATTTGTTTGAGTTGATGCTTGCTAGATCTGGAATAGATGATGAATCTTTGTTTGAATGTTTGAGAGCAAAAAGGAGGTGGAAGTATTAAGTGGGTGAAAGAATGAATGGAAGAGGGAGCTTGACTAGTTGACCTAGTTAACTAGTTTGGCTCCTTGGCAAGTTTAGTCCCTCAAGTTTGAATTGGGTGCGTGAATTACCTAAACGAGATATTTTAAAACGCGTATTAACGGAAGATGTTATGATTATATAACGAAAATTAAAATAGTATAACGAAAGGTAAACGGAAAAAGGCGGGATGTTACAAGAAGCATGTGATTGAAAAACTACCAAGACTTAGTTCTGGTTTACATTATACATATATAAATGTACCAGAAGCACACATGGTAGTTAATGAAAAGGCATGTGATCCTGTAATGATCAATCTGTGGCATGAAATATTAGGCCACCCAGGATCAATAATGATGAAAAGAATAATTCAAAATACACATGGACATCCATTGACGGATCAAAAGATCCCTCATAATGCACTTATCCCATGTACATCATGCTCACTTCGAAAATTGATAATAAGACCATCACCTCTTAAGGTTGAAAAAGAATCACCATTGTTTCTTGAAAGAATTCAAGGTGATATATGTGGACCAATTCATCCACCATGTGGACCATTTAGATATTTCATGGTCCTAATAGACGCATCTAGTAGATGGTCTCATGTGTGTCTATTATCAAGTCGAAACATGGCATTTGCAAAATTTCTTGCTCAAATTATTAAATTGAGAGCACATTTCTCTGATTATACTATTAAAATGGTGAGATTGGATAATGCTGGTGAGTTTATATCTCAAGCATTTAATGATTTTTGCATGTCTATTGGGATTGTTGTTGAACATCCTGTTGCCCATGTGCATACACAAAATGGTTTAGCCGAATCACTAATCAAACGATTGCATTTAATAGCTAGACCATTGATAATGAGAACAAAACTCCCAGTATCTGTATGGGGTCATGCAATTTTACATGATGCATCATTAATTCACATTAGACCAAGTGCAAGTCATACATATTCTCTTTTGCAACTTGCTTTTGGACATCAGCCAAATATTTTCCACCTTAGAACATTTAGTTGTGCGGTTTATGTTCCTATCGCACCACCACAACGCACTAAAATGGGTCCCCAAAGAAGGATGGGAATATATGTTGGATATGAAACATCTTCAATCATAAGATATATTGAACCCATGACGGGTGATGTTTTTACAGCACGTTTTGCTGATTGTCACTTTAATGAAACATTGTTCCCTAGATTAGGGAGGAAATAAAAAATAAAGAAAATGATGTTTCATTATGTGAACCTCAATTAATGTATCTTGATCCTCACACAAAAGAATGCGAGATCGAAGTTCAAAAAATAATGCATATGCAAGAACTTGCGAATAAATTTCCTGATGCATTTATAGATACAAAAAGAGTGACTAAATCATATATACCAGTAGCAAATGTTCCAGCTCGAATTGAAATTCCAAAAGCTGGCAATAATGTCACTCTTGAGTCTTTACCACGCCAGAAACGTGGGAGACTAATTGGTTCCAAAGATAAAAATCCTCGAAAAAGAAAATCAGCTGATAATGAGGTAAAAGAAAGTGTTCAAGAAGAACTACAAATCAATACTCCTTCTGCAGAAGAGATTGATGATGTCAATAGGGAATTTTCAATTAATTATGCACATTCAAAAATATTATGGAACCGAAATGAAATGAAAAATCTTAATGAGATATTTTCATATAATGTTGCATATGACATCATGAATGATGATGATGATCCAGAACCAAAATCTGTCATGGAATGTCAAAATAGACATGATTGAGATCATTGGAAAGGAGCAATACGAGCTGAATTTGAATCGCTCAATAAAAGAAAATTTTTCGGATCTATCGTTCTCACACCTAAAGATGTGAAACCTGTGGGATATAGATGGGTTTTTGTGCGAAAAAGAAATGAGAAAAATGAAGTTATAAGATATAAAGCTAGACTTGTAGCTCAAGGTTTTTCTCAAAGACCGGGAATTGATTATGATGAAACTTATTCCCCTGTTATGGATGCAATTACTTTTAGATACTTAATCAGCCTGGCAGTTTCTAAAAATTTAGAAATGCATCTCATGGAAGTTGTGACTGCTTATCTATGTGGATTACTTGATAGTGATATATATATATATATATATATATATATATATATATATATGAAGATACCAGAAGGATTTAAGGTATCAGAAGCAACCAATGCAAAACCCAAAGAAATGTACTCAATCAAGTTACAAAGGTCTTTATATGGGTTGAAACAATCGGGTCGCGTGGTATAAACGATTAAGTGATTACTTGATAAGCAAAGGGTATACCAATAATCTTATTTGCCCTTATGTATTCATTAAGAAAACAACATCCGGATATGTGATCATAGCCGTTTATGTTGATGATCTTAAAATCATAGGTACAAATAAAGAGATCCATGAAGCCATTCAACTTCTAAAGAAAGAATTTGAAATGAAAGATATCAGAAAAACCAAATATTGCCTTGGTTTGTAGATTGAGCATATGCCTAATGGTTTACTTGTACATCAAACAACTTATACGAAAAAGATTTTAAAACGTTTCAATATGGACAAGGTAAAACCATTAAGTACTCATATGGTTGTTAGATCACTTAATGTTGACACTGATCCATTTCGTCCCTATGAAGATCATGAAGATATCCTGGGACCAGAAGTACCATATCTTAGTGCAATTGGAGCTCTTATGTATCTTACAAATTATACAAGACCTGACATTTCTTTTGCAGTTAATTTGTTGGCAAAGTTCAGCTCAGCTCCTACCAAAAGACACTGGAATGGGATCAAACACATATTTCGATACCTTCGAGGAACTATTGATTTAGGATTATTTTATTCTAACGAATCAAAACAAGATTTGGTTGGTTATGCAGATGCAGGTTATTTATCTGATCCACATAAAGCTAAATCTCAAAATGGATATGTATTCCTAAATGGAGATACTGCAATATCATGGCGTTCTCAAAAACAAACACTTTTTGCAACATCATCAAATCATGCCGAAGTGATTGCATTACATGAAGCTACTCGGGAATGTTTTTGGTTAAGATCAATGACACAATTCATTACTGATTCTTGTGGACTAGAACGCGAGATAAGTCCAAAAACTATCTATGAAGATAATACAGCTTGCATAGCACAGATAAAAGAAGGGTATATCAAAAGTGACTCAACAAAACACATACTTCCTAAATTCTTCTCATATACTCAAGATCTCATTAAGGACAACCAGATTGAAATGAGATATGTTCAGTCCAACAACAACTCTGCTGATCTTTTTACCAAAGCACTCCCAACTGCTATTTTCAGAAAACACATTCACAACATAGGCATGAGACATGTTCAAAAGATGTAACAGCTGAGGTGATGTCTACTTGAGGGGGAGTCAACTATATGCTGCACTCTTTTTCCCTTAGCTAAAGTTTTTCCCACTGGGTTTTCTTTAGCAAGGTTTTTAACGAGGCAGTAACTTGTAGTTGATCTTAATGAAACAAAATTGTCATCCAAGGGGGAGTGTTATGAGACAAATATGTATGGCCGACAACTTTTATGCATATGGCCAAATGCATTTAACAACTCTTAACTATGTACAGTAGATTTAAGCACTATAAATAAGCCTCATATGTATGTAAGTTTTGTATATCGAATAATATCAATATACTCTCTCCCTCTCTTTTATCTTCTAATTATCAATAGCCTACAGTCAAGAACCAGACCACTAAAGGTAGTTATAAGCCTATTGAATTATAACACGTTCATCACTAAAGGTAGTTATAAGCCTACTGAATTATAATATGTTCACCACTAAAGGTAGTTATAAGCCTACTGAATTATAACAATTATAACTTAGTTTTATTTAATTAACGAGTCGGAGTCCTCGAAATCATGATTTTTGTCGACCATAATTTTGAAATTATTAAGGTGCAATTTTTATAGCTTTTCAAAATATTCTATGTGATCCGTTTTCTCAGTATCTTTAGTCTTCACCGTCATAATGCTAGCACATGTAAAAGCAGTTTGTAGGTTTTTAAGCTAATCATATATATAGGCATATATATATATATGTATTTTTCAAGTGCAAAAGGCAATTTAAATGCAAGTTTAAACAGAACCGCGCTGATAAAAAAATCATTGCGCGTTGTGCCTAAAACATTGCGGAAGTCCGTATAAAGAAAATGTGCGAAGATGTCCCGCACAAAAATTGCGGATATGTCGGTGCTGCGCGAACATTAACTCCGCGGATATCCAAAACCTATAAATAGGGAGCTTGGCCTCTCATTTTAGGTTGTTGATTCTGTGCAATTGCTAAGGTTTTTATGATTCGCTTGTGAAGACGACCAAGCCTTAATCATAATCAAGCCAAGGTAATGCAATTAAGACCGGGACATTGTGATTGATCACTTGAATCTAAGTGAAAGACGATCATAAGGTCCCAAAAATATTATCAACACCACCATCCACCTCTCATTGCACTCAATTCCCAAATTAGATTGTAACATCTAATTTAGGATTGATTAATTGATGCCATCTGTGGGATATGAATTAAATTTGAATTTGATAAATCTATTCTGTGTAATTGAATGATTTGATTGAGAATCCAATTGTAGTCATGTTCTTGTTTAATAATTTGCAGGATTACACACTAACAGTACTTGATTATTTGATTTGAGCAGAAAATGAAAAAGTTAAATGACGATGCAGTTACTAAGAGAACTGCGAAGTTGTCAAAGCTTCAATGTCGGCGAAATAACAGATTTAAAAACAATTCAGAGATTAGTAATCGGGCAAAATTAAAGCGAAATCGGTTAGCAGGGCTATATGCGCGCAATAATGAATTAGTTTGTGCAAATAATAAGCAAACGAAAGTTTATAAAAGAAAAGCCGCGGAAACGCTTGAAAAATGGCAACTCGCGCCAATAACGTTCCCACCAACACAGAATTATGGCATGATTGATTCGTCAGTAGTTGTATCTTGCAAAATTGCAAACACTGGAATTACAATTATGAAAGTACATGTGGACACGGGAAGCAGTGTGGACATCATATACGAGCAATGCTTTCGCAAGCTGCCAGAAAGTATTAAACCAGAATTGATACTGAAATGTCCCGTTCATATCGATTATAAACGTTTCATATTAATTGATTTCGTTGCGAGGTTTTACCTCTATATGAGACGTTTTTCAAAGACTGCATTCAATTTTAAAACAAACCATAACCTTTATTTTATAGATAAAGGCTTAAAAAAACATAACGTAAATTATCAAGTAATGATAATCTAAAATGTAGCGTTTACACACGACTATTACATAATGGTTTACAATAATATTACACAACAATTTAAGTCCCTGAATGCAGTTTTTAAACAATATATTACAAGCATGTTGACTCCAAATCTTGTCCTTAATTTAGCATGCAACAGCGGAAGCTCTTAATAATCACCTGAGAATAAACATGTTTAAAACGTCAACAAAAATGTTGGTGGTGAGTTATAGGTTTAACCTATATATATATATATATATATATATATATATATATATATATATATATATATATATATATATATATATATATATATATATATATATATATATATATATATATATATATATATATATATATATATATATATATATCGAATTGTAATAATAGACCACAAGTTTTCATTTTTCATAAATATCGATCTGCATAAAAACCATTCATATGAATTGAACACCTGGTAACCGACATTAACTTTAATGCATAGAATATCCCCAAACAGAACCTCTCGTCTGTATAATATAAACCTCGAAGTACTAAAGCCATCCATAACTTGAATGGGGGTTGTTAGGCCCAATAGATCTATCTTTAGGATTCGCGTCAATTAGGAACAGAACCTCTCGTCTGTTTCCTAATTCTTAGGTTACCAAGCTAAAATGGGCGATATTCGGTTTAATAATCCAACCATATAATGTAGTTTCAAGTACTTGTGTCTATTTTGTAAAACATTTAAAAAGCTGCATGTATTCTCATCCCAAAAATATTAGACAGTAAAAAATGGGACTATAACTCACTTTCACGGATTTTCAATTCGTCGAAAAATAAGACTTGGTCACTGGTCTATTCACGAACCTATAACAATTATATATATACATATCAAAGTATGATTGAAATTATTCACAACATTTTTATTACGTGTTGACGATTTAAGTTGTTAAGTTAGCAGTCCAACGTTAGTAGTCCACAGTTAGTAGTACATAAATAAATCGATATAGTATATTGTCTTAATATCTTCAAGACCGATATTATACATATTATCTCGAATCAATATACAACCCATTGTATACATGTCTCAGACTCGATCACAACCCATGGTATATATATTATTTTAGAATTAACCTCGACCCATTATATGCTAACTCGAGCATTACGGCATATAGTGTCTTATGAGTTATTCAAAATAATATATATAGATGATGTCAATATGATATGTTAAAACATTGTATACGTGTCTATGGTCTATCAAGACATGTATAATATAAGAAAGTTAGCTAAGATATAGTTAGTATAGATTTGTTACAAAAATTTCCGTAGCTAAAACTAGTAATTCTATCCAATTTTGTTTTACCCATAATTTCTTCGTTATAAATCCGTTTTGAGTGAATCAAATTGCTATGATTTCGTATCGAACTAAAATTTATGAAAATAAACAGAAAAATTGATGGTTTATAGTCGGAGTTACAAGTTACAAGTCATTTTTGAAAGAGATAGTCATTTCAGTCGAAAGAACGACGTCTTGATGACTATTTTGAAAAACATGCTTCTACTTTGAGTTTAACCAAGATTTTGGGATATGGTTTCATGTTCATATGAAATATCATTTTCCCAGAAGAACAACTTTCAAATCAAATATTATCATAGTTTTTAATTATCCAACCCAAAACAGCCCCCGGTTTTATTACGACGGCGTATGTCCGTTTTTACGGTGTTCTTCGTGTTTCCAAGTTTTAAATCATTAAGTTAGCATATCATAAAGATATTACACATATATTAAGTTTTTTTTAAAAGTCAAGTTAGAAGAATTAACTTTGTTTGCGAACAAGTTTAGAATTAACTAAACTATGTTCTAGTGATTACAAGTTATATTCTTCGAATAAGATAGTTATGTTTATATGAATTGAATGATGTTATGAAAATCTTTACTACCTCAAGTATAGTAGGTAAACCTACTGGAAATGATGAAAAAATAACTTGAGCTTCAAAGGATCTTTGATGGCTTGGAAGCTCTTGAAGTAGAATCATGACACGAAAACAAGTTCAAGTAAGATTACTGCTTGAATTAAGATAGTTATAGTTATAGAAATCGAATCAAAGTTTGAATATGAATATTGCCTTGAATTGTAAAGATAACCTATTGTAAATAACAAAGGTTTCTTGATCTTAGATGATTACTTGGAATGGATTTGAAAGCTTGGAAGTAATCTAGTAAACTTGAAAGTGTTCTTGATGTGTTCTTGAGTAGTTGTTTTGTAAGTTATTTTATGCTTGGATTTTTGAACTAGATTGATGTAGATTTTGATGAAGATGATGAAGAACACTTAGAACATGAAGAGAGAACTTGATAGAGATGTGTTTGATGCATAAAAATTAGAATCAAAATGTGTTTGTGGATGTGCTAGTTCACGTGAATGATGGAGTCAAATATAGGCTACATGAGTTTGTATTTTTGTTAGATATTTCATGCTAGATGTTAAATGATGGTTCTCACATATTTAGGTGACTCATTAAGGTTGGTAAGAGCTGATCATTGAAGTGTATATACTAATAGTAAATACATCTAAAAGCTATGTATAATACGAGTACGAATACTGAATGAGTACGAGTAGAATTGTTGATGTAAACGAATGGGAATGTAATTGTAACCATTTTTGTTATGAGTGTCTTGATATATGTCTTGAAGTCCTTTAAATGTGTATTAATACATCTTAATACACTATATATATACATTTTAATTAGGTCGTTAACTCATCGTTAGTCGTTACATGTATGTGTTGTTTCGAAACCTATAAGTTAACGATCTCGTTAAATGTAATTAATCCCATTGTTATTATACCTAATGAGATGTTAAATTTTTATGTTTATCATGATAACATAGTGTGTTATTATAACTTAACACGATATATAAATATTAAGACGTTATTACAATGATAATCGTTACATATATAACTCGTTTCGAAATCCTTAAGTTAGTAGTCTTGTTTTACATATGTAGTTCATTGTTAATACACTTAATGATATATTTGATTATCATTTTATCATGTTAATCATAGTGTATTAATATCTTAATACAATACATATATATATATTTTTTAATTAAGACGTTGTTATAACGATAATCGTTATATATATCGTTTCGAGTTTCTTAATTCAGTAGTCTCATTTTATGCATATAACTTATTGTTAATATACTTAGTGAGATACTTACTTATCATAAAATCATGTTATATATATATATTATCATGTCGTTTTTACAAGTTTTAACGTTCGTGAATAGCCGAACAAATTGGGTGTCAATTGTCTACATAAAACTCATTTCAATTAATCAAGTCTTAAAAAGTTTGATTGCTTAACATGTTGGAAACATTTAATCATGTAAATATGAATCTCATATAATATATAATCATGGAAAAGTTCGGGTCACTACAGATACCTACTGCAGTTTCGCTATCTGGTTTTGCAGGAGAATCCGCATGGCCGGTTGGGCAATTGCCGCTAAAAATTGAGCTTGTTGATGAAACAGATGCAAAATTGATGCGCCAAGCATGGCTAGATCTGTATGTTATGCGATCTGCTTCGCGCTATAACATGTTGTTGAGACACTCTGCGCTATTAAAATTTGGTATAATCCCTTCAACTATACATGCAATGATAAAATTTGCTACATGCAAGGGTGTTGCAACAATGAGTTCTGCAATCATACAACCAATCTGCGCAAATGTTAATGTGCAAGGCACGGTAATTGAAACAGCCAGTGCACAGGATAACGTGGTTATCATCAATCGTGCTTATCCAGAGCAAACAATCAAAATTGGCAGCAATTTAGATGCGGATATCAAACAAAAGTTAGCGCAACTGCTAATTGCAAACATGGATATCTTTGCATGGTGTGAGCAAGACATGACCGGTGTTACGCAAAAGATTGCAGAATATAGGATTAATGCAAATCCTGCGCTAAGACCAATAATTCAAAAGCGCAGAGGCATGGCCCCAGACCGCATGCAATGGTTATCTGGAGAATTAACTAAGCTTGTTAAAGCAGGCATTTTGCGAGAGGTGAAATATCAAACATGGGTTGCAAACCCAGTGCTTGTTAAAAAGCCCGGTGGATCGTAGCGAATGTGCATTGATTTCAGGGATATCAATAAGGCACTCCCTAAAGATAACTATCCGCTGCCAGAAATTGATTGGAAAGTTGAATCGCTGAATAAGTATCCTTTTAAGTATTTTCTTGACGCTTACAAAGGATACCATCAAATACCGATGGCGGAAGAGGATGAAGATAAAACCGCGTTTCATACAGGCAAAGGTATATTGTAACACCCTGATGTTTTTTTAATCACAGCGGAAGTACATTTAGTTACTAAAATAACCCTGGTTAATACTTACAAACCATAGTTAACAAATCAACTTAGTTAATGTTATTACAATATTCCAAAGCATCGGTGTTATGTGAAAACATCATTAAAATTGAAAACATCATAGTTAATCACATAGTCAAACATGTCTTCAAACACGTCCGCAACATCCATCCTAAGCAGCAGTACCTAAACCTGCAAGGGGTGAAAAGGTGGGGGAATTAGCACAACTGCTAAGTGAATGGATACTATCTAACAGATCAAGCATAAGCAACTAAACATGCAAAGGTCCCAGATATGCTAACGTCCTGAACTAGCATATAACAACAACTGAAAATATGAGGATTAGCGGCTTGTACGAGCACACGACTTAGCTGATCAAACTACAGTCTACCGATAGTCCGCTTTACTGAATCCATTGCATAACCATCTGAACGCAACGCATGCGTCCTTCTATGCTATAATAAACAATCAGTAACATCATGACACGACCAGGCTACCACGGTCGACCTCACACCAACCCGACCTTGCCGCCTCAGTGGGTTCCCAACCTTGCCGCCTCGGTTGGTGTCCAACTAACAGTGCGCACATAAGAACACAGATAATCAGTCATGCAATCGTCCTAACTAGCATGACAATAACTAACTACACATGGTATTCATACTGAACATAAACATAAGAGTAAAGAGTCTGAACAAGTAGCGTGTCAGTTACTTAATACTCTATCCGGAGATAGACCCACTCACCGAATACCAGCAACAAGCTCAGATAATCTATCACTGAGCGGCTTCCTTATCTTTATCACCTGAACATAAGGCAAATTAAGTTAGTTTCTGTCCGTTAACACAAAACAGCACAGTACAGAAAATCAGTCACAAAAAGCGCCGCTAAAAGTCCACCTAACACTTATGCATTTTCAGAATTTACCACCTAATCATCATAAGTCACGCAGACAGCATAACGGCTAGAAAACAACTAAATTACACAATACCGCATCACTGATCTACATCCGTACAGTTGTACATGCATCCGTACGGTTGCAAGTCCATCCGTACGGTTGCATAGTGCATCCGTACGGTTTCACACTTTCTGCCCGGTTGCACCACACCACTACATCCGTACGGTTACACATGCACCTGTACGGTTGCACCGTGTACCCGTGCGGTTGTAAGCTGCAACCGTACGGTTCTGTTCATCGAGCAGCAGCAGCAGAAAACTGACGGGTTTCATCCCCAATTCACCAAATCTCGATTTTAGACTCATTTTTTACCCTGAAAATGGTTACATCTCTTGCACAAACCTTTTGGGACTTAAACCCACAAATTTCATACTCAAACAACATCAAATTAGACCAATTTGACATCAAAACCTACTTTTATAAAAAAAACCTAGTTTTAAAAGCCATTTTGACACAGATTCAAGCACGAATTAGAACGATTAATACCTTGTTAGAACACAAGAAATCACTATACACTGATCTCCAACTAAATTAAAGATCAACAACAAGTTTTGGTGAATTTAGGGTTTGAAAGTAGAAGAGAAGTAGGTACGGTGTGTGTTTAGGAAGATTCAAGAAAATGAGAGATATGGCTTAATTCTTTCTTATATATTTATGTTAAATACCATACCCCATCACACACGGGTATTTACCAGTTATCTGATAACTTTCGTACTTAATTTGACTGCCCTAACGGAGTCCAAATTAAATAAACGAACATGTTAAGTGACCCTTGTCACAAACTGGTCTTAACCAAATAATAAAATAACAATAAACATTATATTAAAATGAAAGCATAATTAACCACACAATTATGCCTAAGGGTAAAAAGGTCATCTTACGTCTAGGCCCGATCTGAGGATGTTACAAATCCACCCCCTTAAAGTGATTCCGTCCTCGGAATCTGGTCTTGATCAAATAGACGTGGATAACGAGCCTTCATCAGCTCTTCGGTCTCCCACGTAAGGTTCGATCCTAAACTATGCTTCCATTCAACAAGCACCATATAGATCTCCTTCTTTCTTAGCTTAGTTACCTTTCTATTGACTATCCTAATTGGTTCTTCAACTGTCTTTTGATTTAGGTCTACCCTCAAATCACTCAACGGAACCAGTTGCGTCTCATCATCGACTTCACACTTCCTAAGGTAACATACGTTGAAAGTGTTGTGTATCCCTGCCAACTCTGATGGAAGCTCTGACACAACAGTTTGGTCGTTAACCCGTTGAATAATATTGAACGGCCCAATGTACCTTGGAGCTAACATACCTCGCTTACCAAACCTGATAACTCCTTTCCACGGCGAAACTTTCAAGTAAACACGATCACCTACCTCAAATTTTACCGGACGTCTACGTGGATCGGTGTACATTTTCTATCTATCATGTGCCGCTTTCACCTTTTCATGTGCTATTGCTACCTTGTTAGCAGTTATCTGAACTAACTCTGGACCTGCAAACTGTTTCTCTCCGGCTTCTAACCAACAAGTCGGCGTTCTACATTTACGACCATACAACATCTCATAAGGCGGCATACCAATACTCGAATGATAAGTGTTGTTGTAAGCGAACTCGATCAAAGGTAGATGTATATCCCACGGACCACAGTTGTGACGACCCGGAAATTTCCAACCAAATTTAAAACTTAATCTTTATATGATTTCGACAAGATAAGCAAAGTCTGTAATATTGATTCTCAAAATTTTTGAACTAATGTTATATATTCAGTTAACCTTTGACTATTGACCAACGATTCACGAACATCTATTTGTAGATATATATATATATATATATACAATAAGTTAAAATATTAATTATTAAAAAGTAATTATAAATAACTTACAATGTATATTTAAAAACTGATTTATGGATATTAATTAAAGATATACATATATATAATTTCAAGTTATATGACAACCCGGAAATTTCTGACTAAATTTAAACCTAACTTTAATATGATTCCGACGATTCACGAACAATTATTTGTAAATAATTACGCATTAATTTGATATATTAACATTATTATTATTAATATCCTTTTTTAAACAATATAACAATAATTAATATCATTATTATCAGTATTTTTATTATGATTAAAAACAATATTATTATTATTATTATCAAAATTATTATTACTATTCATCATTTATTATTATTATGATTAATATGATTATTGATATCATTAACATAATTTATATTATAATCATTATTATTATTAAGAGTATTATTATTACTAATATTATTATTATTATTAGTATTATTATTATTGTTACTAATATTATTATTATTATTAACATTATATAGTTATCATTGTTAATAATGATAATTTAACATTTTTATTAAAAATTATTATTGTTATTATTATTATTAATATTAACATATTATTATTAATATCATTATTAAACTTGATATTAATTATTATTATTATCATTATAATTATTTATTATTATTATTTCTATTATTATTATCATTATTATTACTTTTATTATTAATAATAATATTATCAAATTATTATTATTATTATTATATAATATCAATTAAAAATAAAATTAAAAGTCAAAAGATATGTACTAATTTTTTTTTTTAAACGTGATCCTGATCCTGATCCTCCAGCCTAATTTTTTTTATTTTAAACTCCTGATTATTTTTATATCTGCATTATTGATTCAAAAGCAGCTTTTAATTTTTTTTATAAACCATCGTGATTCATTGTTGAATTTCATATCTGCTTTATATTTTTAATTCGAATGCTGGTCCCTGTCAACTTTAATTAAGATACAAAAACAAATTGTTGCTAGTTGATCAATCGTTATATGTATCATCTACTGCAATTCAAATTAAACACAGAAAGAAAATAAGAAAAACCATCGAAAAACTCTGTTCTTGTTCATTTTTTTTTAAAAGCTCGATTTCGATTTTAATTTGAAAATCCTTAATTGAAGTTTTGTTATGAATCATTTACTCAATCTTTCTGCAAAGTTTCACCTCTCAATTCTTCCTATCGATCTTTAATTTTTGAGTCAAAGTTTAAATTTAAAAAGTCAAACGTATTGTTCATCGCAAAATTTGAATTCCCTTTGATGTTTCTGATTCAATTGAGGATTTAGGAAGTTTATAAGAATGATTTTAAACATAATGCATGTTGTAACATTTGTCTAAAATGGTCCAAATTTTAAAATCAAGGTTTGAGTTTTTGATGTTCATCGCGAGCACTATACAGCAGCCTTTTTTATTTTTATTTTTCTTTCTTTGTCTGATTGAACAAAAATCTTTCATTTATAGACCAATCCCGTTTCAATTTCAATTAGTAAATCAAACAATAAATTTATGTTTATAATTTACACTAGTCGATTTATTGAAGAAGACGAAGAAGAAGAAATAGGAAACAGAATTTTTCGGGTTTAATAAATTAAGTTTGGAATATAAATCAGAAAAAAACTGATACGGAGTAATGGTAAATGTGTTACGAGTTAGCGGGAGGTCACGGGTTCGAGCCCGGTTGGAGGCATTTCTTTTTGATAAACTTCTAAAGGTAGTTTTCTTTATCAAAAATTATTATTATTATTATTATTATTATTATTATTATTATTGTTATTATTACTAGTATTATAATTATTATTATTATTACTACTATAAGTATTAATTATCAATCATTATTATTATTATGATTATAGTTACAATTATGATTATTATTATTATTATTATTACTATTATTATTACTAATATATGTATTATTATTATTATTATTATTATTATTATTATTATTATTATTATTATTATTATTATTATTAAGATTATTATTATTATTAAACAAAAGTATAATTATTAACAATATCATAATTAATATTACCATTTTTAACATAAGTGTAATAATTATTATTAGTATTGTTATTATTGAAATTATTATCGTTATTATCATTTTTACAAAAATTATCATTTTTGCTATCATCAAAACTATATTATTATTATAATTATTATCATTTTTACTACTAGTATTATTATTGTTATTATAAAATAATACAACTCTTTATTCATTAACATTATTAATATTATTTTATCAAATAAATACTTATATATAGAATATATATAAAAGTATATATACAGAAATATATAACAAGTGAAATAATATATATAAACTTATTCGATTACAAGTATATGTGTTAATATATATACTTGATATAGGTTCGTGAATCTGAGGTCAACTCTGTACTTGTTCAGTGCCATCCTATGCATATTTACTACAAACCATCGTATCGTATCGTGAGTTTCATTTGCTCCCTTTTTATCTATATTTTTGGGCTGAGAATACATGTACTATTTTATAACTATTTGACAAAATAGACACAAGTACAAAACTTCGTTCTACGTGGGTTTGAATCAAAAATCCCCTAGCTTGCTAACTTTAAACATTGGTCTTTGTACCGATGGCGCGAATCTTAAAGATAGATCTATCGGGTTTAACACCCCCACCCAGTATGTTGTACTAGTCAATGGTATATTTTGACTTAGAAGAACGGGTGTTTAGTACTTTGAGGTTAACTTTACGCACTTGATTCGGTGTGCTTATTATAACTCATGGGGTAAAAACTTTGTTAAGGCTAGTTACCCGGTGCTCACAACATGGAATGCTTTTTATACACTGCAGTGTATTAATTTATTTATTTATTTATTGAAACTGAAATCTTGTGGTCTACTCTATCTATTACTGAAATCATTATTTATGACAAACCTATGAACTCACTCAACCTCGTGTTGACTTTTTAAGCATGTTTATTCTTAGGTACTTAAATATTGCTTCCGCTGTATATTTGCTGCTTTGATGATGGTTACTTGCTATGCTTGGAGTCTTCATTACATATCATATCAATTAAAGACATTTAATGCGTTGTTCATTTAATACAATGCAAATGACTATTTATTTTCCGCTGCAAAACTCAATAAAACGTCTCATATAGAGTCGTTCTCGTTTATACAACTGAGATTTAATATAATTGGTCACAAATACCCCAGGCCCTATTTGGGGTGTGACAAGTTATATAGTAAAGGATAGTAACATTTGTTTATTGATTCGATTGATATTTAGATTAGTTAACTAAAACGTTTAAGATGAACAAGTAAAACACTAATTTGCTACAATATTTTCGAATTGCTACAGTACCCGAAAAGCTACAGTGTTTTCGAAAACCACTATTTACTACAGTAAAAATCATTTTGCTACAGTGAAACACTATTTCAAAATGAAAATGTATGTATATTTTTACACATGTTATAAAATATAATATTAACTTAGATATAAAAAGTTTTGATTTAAAATAATATTATTATATAATAAGACGTAAATTTATAGACGCAAATGACCAAAACACTCGAACGTACAAGATACACTTCAGGTAATATAGTTATTGGTAATGTAAGTCTATATTTTAACAAAGGTACACGTCGCGAAACGTAAAGTACAAGTTATTAAAGCATACGAAGTAACCTTCGAAAATCCAGAACCGGGACATAAGTCGAACGTAAACGTACAAGACATCAGAACCAAAATTACAAGTTAACTAGGAACTAGAATATAATTTAATATATAATTAATTAATATAAATTATATATATTACATATATATTTAATCATGTCGACAAGCAAAACGTTAAACGATTGTGAGCTGTTAAAGGAACCCATGCGATCGCATGGGATTTACCCCTTCAAGCCATGCGATCGCATAGCAGGGCTGGTGAGTTCAGGTCCTATAAAAGCTAGACGAATTCTAGTCACCATTCACTTATTCACTTCACAATCTCTCTATCTCTCATATTACTACGTATATTATTTATTTATTTAAATTATTATTATTATTATTATTATTATTATTATTATTATTATTATTATTATTATTATTATTATTATTATTATTATTATTATTATTAAGATTAATATTATTATAAATCTTTATATTATTATTAGTAGTATTAGTATTATTATTAGTATTATACATAAAATACTACGACGAGGTTATGAGCGTGTGATTTCAAAACAAGCTTTTCGAGCGGGATAGAGCTAAGGAAACTATGAGTTATAGCTATGGAGGTTAGGAGTAATGTTCGTGGGTATTGTCCACAAATCAAACCTAGTGTTTATCATCTCCGTTGTGTCTACGTACTTTTCTACAATATTGAATCACAATATTGATACGTTAGCATTCATATCTTATCTTTTATATATTAATAGTGTATCTATAACAACCCTCACTTTTCGACTTCCGATTTTACTAAAATACCTAGAGTTGTTATATACGAATAAATTTAACGTTGACCGAATAAACGTACGCGTAAAATAAATAATATAATTATAAATATTATAAATAAGATTATGATATATAATATAACATAATTACATCAATGAATATATATATATATAATATTTATATTACTTTTGTTATTTAGTTAATAGAATATATAATTAACTAAATAATACATAATATTATAACATTTATAAAACTAATAAAAACTATAAATTAATAATCATAAATTTTAATTTTTATAAAAACTAAATATAATAATAATTTTTATATAAAATTCGTATTTAATAATTAAACAAATATAGAAATAAAATGTTAAATGTTCTTAGAAATATATTAAACAAATTTTTTTTTTAGAATTTTATACAAAAAAAAAAATCAAAACTATATCTACTTTTAATAAATAAATACAAAAATACAAACTACTTTTTCTTATTTTAACTTTTAAGATTTACTTTTAATAAAAATACAAACTACTTTTTATTATTTTAACTTTTAAGATTTACTTTTAATAAAAATACAAACTACTTTTTCTTATTTTAACTTTTAAGATTTACTTTTAATAAAAATACAAAATACTTTTTCTTATTTTAACTTTTAAGATTTTACTTTTAATAAAAATACAAACTACTTTTTCTTATTTTAACTTTTATGATTTTACTTTTAATAAAAATACAAACTACTTTTTCTTATTTTAACTTTTAAGATTTACTTTTAATAAAAATACTTTTTCTTATTTTAACTTTTAAGATTTTACTTTTAATAAAAATACAAACTACTTTTTCTTATTTTAACTTTTAAGATTTTACTTTTAATAAAAATACAAACTACTTTTTCTTATTTTAACTTTTAAAATTTACTTTTAATAAAAATACAAAATACTTTTTCTTATTTTAACTTTTAAGATTTTACTTTTAATAAAAATACAAACTACTTTTTCTTATTTTAACTTTTAAGATTTTACTTTTAATAAAAATACAAACTAATTTTTCTTATTTTAACTTTTAAGATTTACTTATTTTATTTTAATTTTTTTTTTACCTAACATTTTCAACTATAAATACCACATACATTTCTCATTTCAAACTTACACCTTAATCTCTCATTTCTCTCTTAAAGAACTACTTCTAGTTGATATCTCGGTCACTTACTTGCTTTACTTTCCTTTCTTGCGTGGAATACTTCAACTGCTATTTAAGGTGAGTTTCATTTGCTCCATTTTTATATATATTTTTGGGCTGAGAATACATGCGCTGATTTATAAATGTTTTACGAAATAGGCACAAGTACTAAAACTAATTCTATGTGGGTTTAAACCAGAAATATACCCTTAGCTTGGTAACATTAAACTACTTGTCTATGTACGGTAGGCGCGAATCCTAAAGATAGATCTATTGGGTCTGACAAACCCCATCCTGACTATGGGATGCTTTAGTACTTCGAGGTTATTTTAAACACACCTGATCTGGCGTACTTCAGAGGGTAAAACATGAACGTTAAGGCTTGTTACCGGGTGCCTACAACTTATAGAATGCTTTTATACACTTGCTAGTGTACGGATATTTATGAAACTGAAATCTTGTGGCCTATTATTATAACGGAAATGATTGATTTTGATAAACTAATAAACTCACCAACCTTTTTGGTTGACACTTTAAGCATGTTTTGTCTCAGGTGACGAATAAGATGATTGCCATGATTGCTACCTGATGAATTGAATGCTGCTACATGGAGTCTTCATTTCATTACATTTACTTTGCATTAAGACTATTATTATTATTATTTCAGTTTAAATTTGATGTAAAACTTTTAATGCTTCCGCTGTTTTATTAATAAATGTTTTATTCAAAACGTCTCATATAGAGTCGTTCTCGTTTATACAACTGTGATTTGATATAATTAGTCACAAATACCCTAGGCCCTAATTTGGGGGTGTGACAGATTGGTATCAGAGCAGGTTGTTGTAGAGAACCAGGATTGCATTTTATGTGTGCCTTATACAATTAGGTACCTTAGCAATGTAGGACTACAACTTTCCTTGACCATAGTGCCTTTAATTGTTGCCTTTAATTGATAAATGCTACACTATACCTTAGAAACTATACTTAAATCTTAAGATTATAACATACACGATAATGTGAAATTACTCGAACGTCAACGCTACTTAAGGCCTAGGGTGATCCTTGGTACCACTATGGGACGCTTGTGGATTTCGAATGCCAAACTTAGATTTTGGTCGAGAATTCCTGGGCCAACCGGTAACAATTGATCATTCAAGTGACTCGGCGGTGGCATAGATGTTTGGGTATGGTGCACAATATCAAACCTGACTATAGTGATCATACAACACTTAGTCACTTACGCACTTAATAAGTGGTGAACTTATTAAGAACAACTCACCTAGTCATCTATCCTGGTTTTGTGTATTACATATGTATTACATGAAATATTATCCAAGATTTTTGAAACTCCTATAATTCATACTCAAATGTATATAACTCCCTGTTATATCACGAACCTATATGCCTTATGCCTTTATGCATCGGTTTGCGAACCGGGAAATGTCATTGGGTTATCACAGTATACGAATTGAAAGTCTTTAATCGAAAGATTATTAGATTACATACTTATCATTTTATAATCTCGACACGTCATACTGCCATTATTAGAGTATAGACAAATCATATCTTAGCATATCTATTCCCAATAGACCTTGTCTAACACTTTTCCTAAATTTCCTCCATAAATTACGGAAATCTTTCTGCTATATATACGTATTCAAGGAGATGAATATATCATTCAATATTCAACACCCATTTCATATCAAACCCTATTCCAAACACATAATATGGATTTCTCACCTAATTCCTCAAGTTCTTCTAGCTCCAAAGATAGCGTGACAGGAGCACACTCACCGATCAATTACCGTGATTTCTTTAGAAAATGGGGATGGGTTCACGAAATACTCACCCTATGGAGAAATGAAGAAGGTACTCCTTATCACGAGCCAAACTTACCACCAAATGTCGGAGTACTCGATCCTCTTACTGGCGAACCTGTTCGCAATACCGTTTTCACTCTTTTCGCAAGAATTTTCCGCCTCGAAGGTCGACTCGATGTAACCAACGACAATATTCGTCCTCTACTCTCGAATTCTAACCAGAAAGGGTTATTAGAAGAAGTTAGAAGACTTCGAACTAAATATCAAGAATTGATAAACCTTACAGAGGAATGGGTAGAACAAATCCATAGACTCGAGCGTAAAGTAGAAACCCTGGAGGAAATAGTGCGCGATTTGGTAGCTAGGCTCACACTTACTAACCAAGTACCACAAGCAGCACCAACAGCAGCACCAGCACCAGCACCACCAGTACTATCAGCATCACCACCAACAGCATCAGCTTCACCAACAACAACATCAGCATCCCACGTCTCAACATCATAATCGGTACCTCAAACATCGACATCATACGCCCATAGATACTAAGGAATATTAGTAATAATGAGTTAAGATGTATTGACTCATTCTTCCTGAAGAATTATATATGTATACTTTATATATATATGGTTTGGAACAATAATAAATCTTTTCGTACTAAACTATTACGTGTGAATCTTAACTAGTATGTACTACTTGGTTAATTCATATCACTAATACGCTATGATGTACATCCTTCGTTAATGACTTAACAATCATTAATCACTGCTTCAGTACAATAAACTCCATTTCATAATAAACTAAGTGTATTATTCAAATGCATGTGTGATTTTACACTCCTATTTTTCGATGTACTCGAAAATTTCTCGAAAACATCATTTGTGCCTTATGAATTTCACAAGAAATCCACGAGCATCAACATCATTTACTGAGGTATATTAATAACAATGAACGATGAAGTATTGATTCATAACTTCATTAAAGAAATATTCCGCGACGATTATGTAATCTCTAAAGTTTTGGAGATTATTTATTCTCGTTTCAACCGTAAACCAAATGAGTTTAATATTATATTAACTTATTAAATCCATAATTACATCTGAAGAAAATATATATGTATGTATATTTTCATAAAGATTGTATTTAAAATTTTTTTTGTACAAACTGTTAATTGTGAAAATATTTTAACGGGTAGGTAATACCCAAGAAATATCTAACATTCACATTAATATATTACATTGTACATTCTTCAAAATCCTTGAAAACATATCAGATTGATAATCAATGATTCAGATCAGTTAACCTTGAGAATGCTGATGAAGCAGCAAAAGCTGTAGATGGCCTTAATGACCAGAAGCTTGATAATAAAGAATTGTGTGTTGAAAAAGCTCAAAAGAATATCTGGTATTGAAAGACGGATTTAGCAAAACATGAAGGAGACCAAGGACAAATTCCAAGGACTAAACCTATAACCAAAGAATCTAGATGATTCGATTTCTGAAGGAAATCACAGAAGATCTTTTTACGCATTCTAAATCCTTACAGAAGAATTTCTTCATTATCCATCGATTTTAGAAATTCTAAAATATCATCATATCTTTCGTTATAAATATCCTCGATATTTCTAAAGATATCTTCATAACGATTCTTGTCCGCAATTAATTATCTCTTTGCAATATCTTTATTACATCATAAAGGAAAACTGTTTAAGTTTCTATATTCCGTAAAATTTAAATTCAAATTTTGAATGATTTGAAGTAGTGTTGAGAATTGAAGCATGAGTTAGTATAATATAATGACGTCAGGCCAACATGATTATATTACAGTAAGTCATGCTAAATTTTTAATGGAAGATGATGATTCATAGACTTTATAATCATCATTTGCCATGTTACACGACTCTTACATTCTACTTAATCTCTGAACATATCAAGCAAATATATTCTTGATAGTTCTATCCTCAGTAATTCTGGTAATTTACCAAATCAAATCGTGATATTACGCTTAGAACAGTAGGTCCATTCGAAACTTCATACCTACAAATTCTGGACCATTACTCGCTTTACTTAGAGTCGAGAGGAGAATAAAAAGGCAAAAAGCTCCGACATATAAGGGAAAATATGTAGCCCGATAATGATACCGAAATTACAAACCGTGTATATCAATACGTATTGCAACGTAAAGACATGGGAGAATTAAAAACACTATAACCCCAAGGTAATAGTAGAAGAAAACAAATTCCTCTAGTGATAAATGAAAAAGAAGAATGACTGAAATGATAGTCAGAAAAATATCCAGGATAAGAACTGGATGGAGCATTCTCACAATCTTTGGAAGTATGAATTGAGGAAGAAAGTATAGAAGTGGTGAAGATAATGAAACGGAAGAAGCTAATTTATAGCAAAATTCCAAACACAGCAATTGAAGCAATTCACCTCATTTAATCAAAGAAAATTTCAAATTCCTTAATTACCGGAGAATCAAATCTTATGGATTACGAAGATTTCCTTTAATCCCTTGAATTCCAAAAATCAATCGTGACTACGTCAAAAGTTAAGGCGAACATTTAATTTCTCATTCACTCTTTTACAATAGCTTCATTTATACGCTTCCTATAATCAAATCGTTTTATCCATATTATTCAGTAGTGATAAAACTTTATTTTTTCAACTTATATTCATCATTACAATATTCTTGTTGTAAACAATGATGATCTCTATCAAACTTCATGACTATAATTTTCATGAACTACTCTCTGTTTTGTCTACCCTAATATTGTGACATAAACACTCAAAGTTTTAAATAAGCTCAATACTATTCATAACACATTTCATGTGTTCAGTTTACTAAAATGCTCGTATAACACCATCATCCCTTTTGAGGATAACCTAGTCAAATGACACTCTTATTAATCCTTTAGATAGCCTCCGCATTAATGATAAAATGCACTTTATAGAAGAACCTGTAAGAAATTAGGGATCGTATTATTTAAATGCATGAAACAGAACAATATTCTATCCGTTGGAATTCACGAAAGGCCCCGAACCTACCTGGGAACGTGAAGACCAGATAAAACGTAAATATCCTCGTTTAGGTACGAACAACGCTGATTGATGGCAAAAACTAAATTTCGGGACGAAATTTCTTTTAACGGGTAGGTACTATAACAACCCTCACTTTTCGACTTCCGATTTTACTAAAATACCTAGAGTTGTTATATACGAATAAATTTAACGTTGACCGAATAAACGTACGCGTAAAATAAATAATATAATTATAAATATTATAAATAAGATTATGATATATAATATAACATAATTACATCAATGAATATATATATATATATAATATATATATTACTTTTGTTATTTAGTTAATAGAATATATAATTAACTAAATAATACATAATATTATAACATTTATAAAACTAATAAAAACTATAAATTAATAATCATAAATTTTAATTTTTATAAAAACTAAATATAATAATAATTTTTATATAAAATTCGTATTTAATAATTAAACAAATATAGAAATAAAATGTTAAATGTTCTTAGAAATATATTAAACAAATTTTTTTTTTAGAATTTTATACAAAAAAAAAAAATCAAAACTATATCTACTTTTAATAAATAAATACAAAAATACAAACTACTTTTTCTTATTTTAACTTTTAAGATTTACTTTTAATAAAAATACAAACTACTTTTTATTATTTTAACTTTTAAGATTTACTTTTAATAAAAATACAAACTACTTTTTCTTATTTTAACTTTTAAGATTTACTTTTAATAAAAATACAAAATACTTTTTCTTATTTTAACTTTTAAGATTTTACTTTTAATAAAAATACAAACTACTTTTTCTTATTTTAACTTTTATGATTTTACTTTTAATAAAAATACAAACTACTTTTTCTTATTTTAACTTTTAAGATTTACTTTTAATAAAAATACTTTTTCTTATTTTAACTTTTAAGATTTTACTTTTAATAAAAATACAAACTACTTTTTCTTATTTTAACTTTTAAGATTTTACTTTTAATAAAAATACAAACTACTTTTTCTTATTTTAACTTTTAAAATTTACTTTTAATAAAAATACAAAATACTTTTTCTTATTTTAACTTTTAAGATTTTACTTTTAACAAAAATACAAACTACTTTTTCTTATTTTAACTTTTAAGATTTTACTTTTAATAAAAATACAAACTACTTTTTCTTATTTTAACTTTTAAGATTTACTTATTTTATTTTAATTTTTTTTTTACCTAACATTTTCAACTATAAATACCACATACATTTCTCATTTCAAACTTATACCTTAATCTCTCATTTCTCTCTTAAAGAACTACTTCTAGTTGATATCTCGGTCACTTACTTGCTTTACTTTCCTTTCTTGCGTGGAATACTTCAACTGCTATTTAAGGTGAGTTTCATTTGCTCCCTTTTTATATATATTTTTGGGCTGAGAATACATGCGCTGATTTATAAATGTTTTACGAAATAGGCACAAGTACTAAAACTAATTCTATGTGGGTTTAAACCAGAAATATACCCTTAGCTTGGTAACATTAAACTACTTGTCTATGTACGGTAGGCGCGAATCCTAAAGATAGATCTATTGGGTCTGACAAACCCCATCCTGACTATGGGATGCTTTAGTACTTCGAGGTTATTTTAAACACACCTGATCTGGCGTACTTCAGAGGGTAAAACATGAACGTTAAGGCTTGTTACCGGGTGCCTACAACTTTTAGAATGCTTTTATACACTTGCTAGTGTACGAATATTTATGAAACTGAAATCTTGTGGCCTATTATTATAACGGAAATGATTGATTTTGATAAACTAATGAACTCACCAACCTTTTTGGTTGACACTTTAAGCATGTTTTGTCTCAGGTGACGAATAAGATGATTGCCATGATTGCTACCTGATGAATTGAATGCTGCTACATGGAGTCTTCATTTCATTACATTTACTTTGCATTAAGACTATTATTATTATTATTTCAGTTTAAATTTGATGTAAAACTTTTAATGCTTCCGCTGTTTTATTAATAAATGTTTTATTCAAAACGTCTCATATAGAGTCGTTCTCGTTTATACAACTGTGATTTGATATAATTAGTCACAAATACCCTAGGCCCTAATTTGGGGGTGTGACAGTATCCATGTCTAGTGCTCGAGTATATATGTTTATGCATGCTTGTATGCTTTAATTTTGTCGTTAGATTGTTTATGATGAATCACGAATTTGATACATATGCTACTGATATAAGGTATATGATATGCATATTTTTGGAAAGCTGACGAAAAATTATTAACTTTTCATTTAGAAATCGCTTGATTTTGATGAACGGATTAAAAGATATGGTCAACTGAATTATGATTAATATTAATTGAAATTGTGTTTGAAACTATAAATTGATATTTAAATAACTTGTTTATGAGATTGATAAATTGAATTTCCAAATATTATTAATCGAGTAAACGAATTCTTATATAAGGCACGTCTCGTTGAACAATTGTCAAAGTTGACTGTCTTATCATGTTTTAAAGCTTTATAAACACTATAATCTGATTTTACAAGTATTGGAAAATTATGTGAAATAATAAAATATTTTCGATTGCCATGATAATTCAAATATAATATAGCTCCTGAAATAAATAATATTTTGAGTTTGATAAACTATAAATTCGTTCAATTATCAAGACTTATACTATGTTAATAAACATGTATAGATTTAAAGATCATATTGTGACGACCCGGAAATTTTCGACCAAATTTAAACTTAATCTGGTTATGATTTCGACACAATAAGCAGAGTCTGTTAAACTGAATCTCAAAACTTTGAACTATTTTTCATGAATGCGTTTGACCTTGACTATTCCCGACGATTCACGAGCAATTATTTTTAAATAAATATGTACAGGTGTATATGTATATAGAGATAAATACATAATAATTGAAAATAATATAATTTAATCATTCGAATTAAGAATCATTATTATTAAGTATTGTCATTAAGAATTACTATTATTATTATTATTATTATTATTATTATTATTATTATTATTATTATTATTATTATTATTATTATTATTATTATTATTATTATTATTATTATTATTATATATCATATAGTAATTACTAACATGTAATGCTAATACCTAATATAATAAATGTAATTATAAGTTAAACCATAATTATTATAGTAATAATAATATTACTTCCAATATTAACATCTACAATAGTATCATTAATATGATTATGAAAATGGATGTAAATATAAATTGGTATACTATACTATTATTACTAATATTATTGTAATTAGTATTGTTACTAGTATCATTAATAATAGTATTATTATCATCATTATTATTTTAGTTATCAACCTTATTATAATAAAAAATAATACAATTTAATATGGTTATCATTAATAATATTATTATTATCATTTTTATAATTACTATTATTCTTATTAATATTAGTATAATTTTGATAAAGTTATTATTAATATTATTATGATTATTAATCCTATTATTATTATTGCTAGTATTCCTATAAAATAATTATAATATTAACAGATTTAATAAATAGATTTATATTATCACAGAAGTTAATATTACAAGATATATATCAGTAATTGATATATATATATATATATATATATATATATATATATATATATATATATATATATATATATACGGAAATATTAATACAGATATAACCTGATATATAAATATATGATACAGATATATATACAGAATATATAAATACGGATAATTAGATATATATATATAAATAAATATAAAACTAGTTATATATAAATACAGAGTTATAAAAATTCAGTTATACATATATATACTAATATATAAATACGAATATAATACATATAAGTTAATTGCATACATATTCTATTTACACTCATTATCAAGCTATAGGTAATCAGATTTTTTATGTCTCTAAATCCATTACAAAAGATGAATTAATTCACATAACTTGATAAAATTTGTTAACAATCACATTCAACTTTTATTTCTTTATTTTATTTTCTGTACCGGTTGTCTGAGGGAGAAGAAATCGATGATCACATTGTTATTTAATCAATCCATTACAGTTAGCAAGTTTATCATTCAACCTACTACCACTTCTTGTAATCACAGACCCCTTTACAGCTTTCAATTAAATTAAAATTATTTCAGAAAAGTCGAAGAACAATGTCAGAACTCTGTTCGTGTAAATTTTTTTAATTTCTTCGAAATCATAACAATTTTAAGAATGTATTGATGCAATCTTGTTAGAAACCTTTTACTTAAACTATCTGGAGAGTTTCAAGTCTCAAATTTAACCATCAAATTCAAATTCACGAGTCAAACTTTTATTTTCAAAAGTCAACTATTCTGTTCTTCGTCAAATTCGAAATTGTTTTGATGTTTTAGTTCAAATTGAGGTTACAGAAAGTTCCTAGGATGGATTTGCAACTACTTTCATTCAATAATCATTGTCTTAAATCGCCTCTAATGTCGAATTCGATTTAAAGTAAACAAGCGTTCTTATTTTTCTGTTCGCTTTATTTTTATTTAATTTTCTGTGTTTTAATCAGTTCAAACACTTTTAATAGTTTCTGTGATAGTTATAAATCTTAGTATTTAAGATGAAATACGTTAAGTGTTGGGTTTGAACTCTGGTCGATCGATTCATGAAGAAGGGATAAATTGAAACAATCTATTTACGGGTTATATAAATTAAAAGGTGTTATAATTCCAGAAATTGGGCAACGGCCCAACGGTTTGAGATGTTAGCGGGTATCCGGGAGGTCGCTGGTTCGAGCCTGACTTGGGCCATTTTTTTTAAGAGAGTTCTCTAAGGTAGTTTTATTTAGTATTATTATTATTATTATTATTATTATTATTATTATTATTATTATTATTATTATTATTATTATTGTTATTATTATTATTACTATTATAAACATTATTATTATCATTAATTAGTATTATTGTTATTATGTTGAATATTATTATCAACAAAATGATTATTAAAATACTTTATGATATTATCATCATTATTACTAGTATTATAATATTAGTATTATTATTACTAGCCTTATAAATATTAACATCATTGATAATATTATTAATTTTGTATTGTCCTTAAGTATTATTGTTATTATCGTTACTGACATTATTATTAACTTTATCATATCAATATTATAAGTATTATTAATAACATTACCCAATTTATCATTTTAAGTATTATTATCACTAGTATGAATATGATTATTATTATTATCATTTTATAAATAATAGAACTATTATTATTAACATAAGTATATTATTAGTATTAGTATCATTTTCTATAATTATTAGTATTGGCATAAGTATTATTATTAATAGTATCACTTTCATTAAAATGATTATCATTAACGAGTATTGTTATTATTAAAAATTAATATAATCATTACTGAAAAGTATCATTACTTTGAATATGTATTTTATATAAAAACTATTATTTATACTATCAATATTATTATTAAGAAAAATATTATTTTTATCATTATACTTATTCTAGTAGTATTATAACTATATTATGTAAACAAAAGATTTCTTAGATAAGATGATATATAATATAAAACTTAACTATATTAAAATTGTTGTTTAT
The DNA here is from genome assembly GCF_046630445.1 of Rutidosis leptorrhynchoides. Classification (NCBI taxonomy): domain Eukaryota; kingdom Viridiplantae; phylum Streptophyta; class Magnoliopsida; order Asterales; family Asteraceae; genus Rutidosis; species Rutidosis leptorrhynchoides. Next base: position 45,833,470 of record NC_092333.1, read on the forward strand.
TTAAATATGTAAAATAACATATAATTTATTAATATAAAAGTTATATCATTAATAATAATATATATAAATTTGTTCGATTACCATTATATGTGTTAATATATATATAAATGATATAGGTTCGTGAATCCGAGGCCAACCCTGCATTGTTCAGTATCGTCATGTGTATTTTTACTACAAAATACAGTATTGTGAGTTTCATTTGCCTTTTTTTTACCCTTTATATTTTTGGGCTGAGAATACATGCGCAATTTTTATAAATGTTTTACGAAATAGACACAAGTAATAGAAACTACATTATATGGGTGAATGATCGAAGTCGAATATGCCCCTTTTGCTTGGTAACCTAAGAATTAGTAAACCGATCTACTAATTGACGCGAATCCTAAAGATATATCTATTGGGCCTAACGAACCACGTCCAAAGTACCGGATGCTTTAGTACTTCGATGTTGTTTATATCATGTCCGAAGGATTTCCCGGAATGATAGGGGATATTCTTATATGCATCTTGTTAATGTCGGTTACCAGGTGTTCACCATATGTATGATTATTTTTGTCTCTATGCATGGGATGTATATTTATGAGAAGTGAAAATCTTGTGGTCTATTAAAATGATGGAAATGAATATTTATGATAAACTAATGAACTCACCAACCTTTTAGTTGACACTTGAAAGCATGTTTATTCTCAGGTATGAAAGAAATCTTTCGCTGTGCATTTGCTCATATTAGAGATATTACTTAGAGTCATTCATGACATATTTCAAAAGACGTTGCATTCGAGTCATCGAGTTCATCAATATTATTATTAAGTCGATTATAGTTGGATATATTATGAAATAGTATGCATGCCGTCAACTTTCGATGTAATGAAAGATTGTCTTTTCAAAAACGAATGCAATGTTTGTAAAATGTATCATATAGAGGTCAAGTACCTCAGATGTAATCAACTATTGTGAATCATTTGTAATCGATATGGACTTCGTCCAGATGGATTAGGACGGGTCTCTACACATATTGGGTCAGGTTGACTTTTGAGATAACTTTTGTTAACTTTTGCATGTCGGTCTCGAGCATTAGGATTGTGATACACTATGACCTGACCTACCTTGTTAGACATGTATTGACCAACATATGTTCTCTAGGTTGAGATCTACGATTGTTTTGCATTCCGAGTTTCGGTCACATTTCGGTGAATGACCTTATGTGCTGCTAAGGTGAGTTTCATTTTTGCAATCTATATTTTTGGGCTGAGAATATATGCACTTTATTTTAAACGAAATGGATACAAGTACATACTAAATTCTACACTGAGTTTGAATCGAAAATCCCTTAGCTTTGGTAACTAGTAACTGCAGGTTATAAGAACTGGTGGGCGCGAATAGTTGTATATGGATCCATAGGGCTTGACATCCCCGTCTGTTCCGGGTATAGAAACCCTAGCCTGAACTATAAAACAGATGTATGCTATTTGAGTTTGGTACATGTTGGATTGCGTGTATTGTACATGTTGGTTGCATGTATGTTAAAACAGGGGTACTTATTATATAGACGTTAAAGTTTAGTTACCAGGGTGCTCAATTTCGTAGAATCTTTTGATAAACGTTTCGGATGAAACAACTGAAATCTTGTGATCCACCTTTATATACAGATTATGCACAACATTAAATCTATGAACTCACCAACCTTTGTGTTGACACTTTTAAGCAGGTTTATTCTCAGATTCCTAGAAGTCTTCCGCTGTTTGCTTATACGTTATACAAGCTATGTGCATGGATTCATACATGCTTTATTCGAGAAAACTTTGCATTCACAAAATCATCACCATGTATCTTATTTGACTGTATTGTCAACGGATGTATTGTTAAAAACTATTATATACGGTGATTGTCTATACGTAGAAATCATCAGATGTCGAAAACCTTGGATTTATATATTCATTTATGGTGTGCCTTCTCAAAAGAATACAATGTTTATAAAACGTATCATATAGAGGTCAAAACCTCACTATGAAATCAATGAATGATGTATTCGTCCAAATGGATTTGGACGGGTCATCACAATAGTACTCTAACACACAGGATCTAAGTATATCCTCTAGTGTCTGTATTGTATGCTCGCTCTAACCGTCAGTCTGTGGATGATACGCTGTACTTAGATTTACCCTCGTTCCCAAACTTTTCTGTAAACTGTTCCAGAAGTTAGACACAAATCTAGAATCTCTGTCAGATATGATAGACAACGGAACCCCATGTCGACTAACTATTTCTTTCAAGTACAATTCTGCCAAAGTACTCAACGAAGCTGTCTCTTTTGTTGCTATGAAATGTGCACTTTTTGTCAGTCGTTCAACAATTACCCATATCATATCATTACCCTTCTGAGATCTAGGTAGTTTGGTTACAAAATCCATCGTAATATGATCCCATTTCAACTCTGGAATTTTCAACTGCTGTAATGAACCATAGGTTTTCTGATGTTCAGCTTTAACCTGAGCACAACCATGGCATATTTCTACCAATTGAGCAACATCTTTCTTCATCGTTGGCCACCAATACATCAGTTTTAAGTCATTATACATCTTGGTACTACCCGGATGGACAGTCAATCTCAATTTGTGCACTTCATTTAAGATCAATTTCCTTAAATCTCCAAGCATAGGCACCCATACTCGGTTCTTAAATGTCTTAAGGCCACGGGAATCGTCAGTCAATTGGTCCTTGATTTTGGTCATCAGTCCAGTCTTTAAGTTCCCCTCTAATAAAGCTCGGGCTTGAACTTGTCTTATTTGTTCAATAAGGTCTGAAACTATTTCGGTTCTCATAAATTTCACGGTCTCCAGGTAACAACATTTGTTTTGCCAGGATGATACTTTATTTCACAATCGTAGTCTTTTATAAGCTCAATCCACCATCTCTGTCGCATATTCAGTTCTTTCTGCGTGAAAATATACTGGAGGCTCTTATGATCTGTACATATCACAAACTTTGTATCGTATAAGTAATGTCTCCAAAGCTTTAATGCAAATACCACTGCAGCCATTTCTAAATCATGAACCAGATAGTTACGTTCATGTGTTTTTAACTGACGAGAAGCATACGCGATAACTTTATCTCTCTGCATCTGTACACACCCCAACCCGGCAATTGACGTGTCACAATAAACCACGAAGTCGTCTGAACCCTCTGGTAATGTTAACACTGGAGCTTGACACAACAACTGTTTGAGCGTCTGAAAATCCTGTTCCTTTTGGTCACTCCATCGAAAACTTACGTCTTTTCTGGTCAATTTGGTTAACGGACCCGCTATTTTAGAAAAATATTTTATAAATCGGTGATAGTAACCAGCAAGACCCAAGAAACTCTTAACTTCTGTCGGCGTCTTGGGCAAATTCCAACCCATTACCGCTTCTATTTTCGATGGATCCACTTTAATACCTACCTCGCAGATAACATGACCCAGAAATTGCACCTCTCGAAGCCAAAACTCACACTTCGAGAACTTAGCGTATAACTGCTCTTTCTTTAACAACTCTAACACCAATCGAAGATGTGTCGCATGATCAGCCTCTAACTTTTAATACACAAATATATCATCGATAAACACAATCACAAACTGATCTAAATACGGTTTACAAACTCTGTTCATTAGATCCATGAAAACTGCTGAAGCATTTGTCAACCCAAATGGCATAACCAAGAACTCGTAATGCCCATATCTCATTCTGAACGTTGTTTTCAGTATATCTGATTCAGCAACCTGAACCTGATGATACCCAGATCTAAGATCTATTTTTGAAAAATACGACGCACCCTGAAGCTGGTCAAACAGATCATCGATTCTAGGTAAAGGATACTTGTTCTTAACCTTCCTCTTATTCAATTCTCGATAATCTATACACATTCTCATAGTACCGTCTTTCTTCTTTACAAACAACACCGGCGCACCCCACGGCGAGGAACTCAGTCTTATAAACCCCCTGTCTAACAGTTCCTGTATCTGAGACATCATCTCTCTAATTTCAGAAGGTGCTAACCTATAAGGAGCCTTAGCTACTGGAGTTGTTCCCGGAACCAACTCAATCTTATACTCTACTTCTCTTACCGTCGACAACCCGGTAACTCATCAGGAAACACCTCAGGAAATTTCGAAACCACTGGAATATCAGTAACCGATCTCTTCTCTATCTTAGCATCAATAACATAAGCCATAAAAGATTCACACCCCTTAGAAAGTGACTTCTTCGCCTTCATCATAGAAATCAATGAAAAAGTAAACCCAATTCATTCCCCTCGGGCCACAATACGGGTTCTGTCGGTCAATCGGAAGGTCACAATCTACTTATCACACTTAATGTGGGCCTTATCTAGGCTCATCCAGTTCATCCCTAACACTACATCAAAACTTGGGATAGGCAACACTAAACAGGACATAGCAAGCGGTCTACCATCAATTTCTATACTAGATCCAGAAACATACGTTGTGACTAAAACCGTCTTACCATCATCTACCTCTACTCTAACAGGCTCAGGCAGCACAGTAGCAGGTAACCCTAACTTAGTACAGAAATCTATAGACATAAACGTCCTATTTGCATCTGAATCAAACAATACTCTAGCAGGTATTGAGTTGATCAATAACATACCGGTTATGATGTCATCATTATTTGTTACAGCCTCAACTTTCATCTGAAAGGCCCTAGCTTCCGCAGTCGGCGGGTTCTTTCTCTTCTGTCCACTAGAGGCTGTGGAACCCCCGACAGATGCCGAACACGCCCCTGACCCTGCCCCAGAACATGCGCCCTTTGACGCCTGACAACTAGCTGAATGGTGACCTGGCTGGTGACAACTCCAACACACATTCTCCCTAAAGGAACACCCCAGAGACTCATGACCTACCATACCACTGCTCTGATACCAACTGAAATGACCCGTCCTAATCCATCTGGACAAATACATTACATTTGGTTACATTGCGAGGTACTTGACCTCTATATGATACATTTTACAAACATTGCATTCGTTTTTGAAAGACAAACTTTCTTTACATCAAAAGTTGACGGCAAGCATACTATTTCATAATACCTCCAACTATAATTGACTTAATAATAATCTTGATGAACTCGACGACTCAAATGCAACTTCTTTTGAAATATGTCATGAATGACTCCAAGTAATATCTCTAATATGAGCAAATGCACAGCGGAAGATTTCTTTCATACCTGAGAATAAACATGCTTTCAAGTGTCAACCAAAAGGTTGGTGAGTTCATAGGTTTATCGTAAAACAATAAAATTCATCATTTTGATAGACCACAAGATTTAAATCATGCATGGTATAAATGAGCCTGAATCCTATACCCACCTATATGTACATGCGATATCTTTTAAATACAGTACACCTTTCTCGTGTACGAAATCATCTTTCTTAAATCTTAATAACCGTACACATATCTTGTGCACAAAAATAACATACACATAACCTGTGTATAAAATCATTCTCTCGATACATAACATTCACTTTTCATTGCTTTCATAGCTTGGCTTGGTAACCGACCTTAACATATAATGCACATAATAATATCCCCAAAACAGAACATCTCGTCTGTATAATAATCATATAAATTTCGAAGTACTAAACACCACGCCGACTAGCCCTTCCGTCTAGTGAACATTCTGGGTGGGGGTGTTAAACCCGCTAGCTACCTTTAGGATTCGCGTCAATTAGGTGTGCACTTATTCTCAAAATTAGTGATGTTCCCTAATTCTTAGGTTACCAAGCAATAATAATCAGGGGAAAAATATTCATATCAATTGTGGCAATTATCACGTCCACATAATTCAATGGTGGCAATTATCACGTCCACATAATTCATTCGAGGAATGTTTTGCTTGTGTCTATCTCGTCAAACATTTATAAAAGCATTTCATGTATTCGCAGTTCAAAATGTATTTCAAAAGCATTTAATAAAGCAGTTGTAAAAGTAGCGCATGTATTCTCAGTCCCAAAAATGTAAAGAGTAAAAGGAAATCAAATGAACTCACCTAATGTATTTTGTAGTAAAAATACATATGACTATATTGAACAATGCAGGGTTGGCCTCGGATTCACGAACCTATATCATTTGTATATATATTAAAACATATACTCGTAAACGATTAAATCTTTATATTATTTTTAATATATACTTGTTAAATTATTTGTTATATAGATATAGGTATATTTGATTTATCTATTTTATTTATCTAGCGTTTATCTTTCATTATCACATATTAATAGTAATAATTTATATTAAGGTTTATATAAAAAAATATATGTGTATATATTAATTTATATATTATATATATAGCTTAGTTATTATATCGTTAATAATAAAATTATAGTGATATGTGATTTTTATATTCTGGTAATGTATTTTTATATAAAAATATTTATTTGTAGTAATATTAATAATAATTATTATGAATATACCAATTTTTACTACTAATAATAATAACGATAATAAGTTTAATTATAACTATACTAATAGTCATATTACCAATAATAGTGATTTTATTAATATTACTTTGGTTGAAAATAACAATACTTATAAAAATGCTAATGATATTAATGTTCCTAATACTTGTAAATCTAAATATGATAACAATATTAATGATAATTATAATACTAATAATAGTGATAATAATAATACTAATTATACTAATAACCTTATTCTAACATTAGTAATAACAATGATTTTTTAATTATTTTAATATTAATGATAATAATAATAGTAACACAAACAATAATAATTACAATAATAATAATATTAATGATGTTACTACTAATAATAATGATAATGATACTAATTGCATTAATGATAATAATAATAATTTTATTTCTAAAATTAGTAATAATAACATAACAATAATAATTTATAATCTCAATAATAATAATAATAATAATAATAATAATAATAATAATAATAATAAAAATAATAATAATAAAAATAATAATAATAATAATAATAATAATAAATGATAATAATAATAATATATAATAATAATAATAATAATAATAATAATAATAATAATAATAATAATAATAATAATAATAATAATAATAATAATAATAATAATAATAATAATAATAATAAGAATAATTAGTTTGCTACCTTTAAGAAATCAGCAAAAAAGAATGCCCTTGCCCGGGCTCGAACCCGAGACCACTCGCTACCCCATCCCACACTCGAACCACTCCTCCATCTCTCTATTTCTGTTTTAATAACCCAGCCTAAAAAATATAACTCGCATACTTACTGATCTGTTCATCTTCTTCATTAACCCAAATCGTCCAAACATAAATTCCACCACAGAATCGATTACAAAACTATTTTAGGCTCATTACTAATTAGAAAATACCAATATGAAGTGATTGGTTTATTTAGAAAAAGAGAAAATAAAAAAAAATAAAAAAAAGCTGGTACTGTGCGACGCAAAGAAAAAGGAAGAACACAAATTCAATTTTTAAAATCTAGATCGTTTTAGGTTCTGATCTCTACACGAAAAAGATTATAAATCACTCATGTAAACTTTTGAAATCATTAATTGGACTTGAATCACAACATAGAACTCGAATTCGATCAAAGAACTTTGTTTGATTTTTTATTTTAAAAACTTTGACTCGAAAATTCTCATTCAATACAATGAATTGGAACCTCAAATTTTACAGGTGGTGTAGGTGAATGATTCCTAACCACTTGGAATTATTACTTTTTGAAGTTTGAATCGAATTCGTGATATGTCTAAAAAGTGGAAGAACAGAGGTAATGAGCTTAAAAAAAATACTGATTAATTTAATTAAATAGTAATAGATACTTACAGCTATATTTGATATAGATGATAGAGAAAAATCGAATGTACTGTCAATAAAAAAAATGATTCATCTATAATTGAGTGTGTGGACAAGTTTAATCACAGATAAAGGGGAAGAACATAAAATTAAAGTGGACAAGAATTGGTAACAGATTTTTGGAAGTTACCTATGATTAAATTCGATTTGTGATCCAAATTGGCGACAAAAACATAAATGTAATACAGTTTCGATTGCAACTGGTAACAACTTTGTACTATCTTATTGATTTTATATTTTATATATAATATTAATAATCAATAATTATATAAATAATGATAATAATTATATTAATAATAATAAATAATAATGATACTACTAATAATAAAAATGATAATAATATTATTACAGTGTATTATTTTCTAATAACAATAACAATAATAATGATAATAATAATTTATAATGGTAATACTAATAATGATAGTAATACTAATAATATTGATATAACGAATTATACTTATCAAACCTCATATCTATATATTATGTATTAAATTAATAATATTAATACTACTGATATGAATATTAATAATGAAAGTAATATTCGTTAATATAATAACTATCTTGTATTTTATATATTAACATTACATATTATTAATTATGTAATATTCATATAACATATTCGAATATTTAACACAATATACATAGTATACTAATTGTATACAAAAATCATACATATATATATATATATATATATATATATATATATATATATATATATATATATATATATATATATATATATATATATATACATAGATTCATTCTAAATAACAGTTTACTTATTTTGTATCATACATTATGTATTTGATTCTAGTGTTTCAATTGTATTCTATAAATTTCAGATTTTTATATATACCTATATTTACATAATATATATATACATATTTATTTACAAACAATTGTTCGTGAATCTTCGGGAATAGTCAAGGTCAAATGCATTCATAAAAAAAAATAGTTCCAACACTTTGAGACTCGGTTTAATAGACTTTGCTTATCATGTTTAAATTATACAAAGATTAAGTTTAAATTTGGTCGGAAATTTCCGGGTCGTCACAGTACCTACCCGTTAAAGAAATTTCGTCCCGAAATTTGATCGAGGTCGTCATGGCTAACAATAAAAATGTTTTCATGACAATTATGAGTTGATAAATAGAGTTTTATCAACATTGAGTAATATTAATAAAATAATTCGATTACTCAAAGCGTACGAGTGAAGCTATCACAAAAGATTGAGATAGAGATTTAACTTTTGACGTAGTCACGGTGGATTTCTAGAATTCAAGGAATTTAGAGATAATCTTCGGAATCTATATAAGATTTGATTCTTCGGTAATTAAGGAAATTTAGGATCTTCTTTAATTAAATGCAGTAATCTGCCTTGATTTCTACGTCTGATATTTCGCTATAAAGTAATCTCTTCCATCCCATTATTTTTACCACTTCTATACTTTCTTCCTCACTTCATACTTCCAAAAGATATTGAGAATGCTTAATCCAGTTCTGATCCTTGACCTCATTCTGACTATCGCAACAATCATCCTTCTATTCCAACTCCCACCGGAGGAATCTATTTACTTCTACTTCACTCTTAGGGTAGTGGTTTTCATAATTCTTCCTTGTATATGTCTTTTCATAATTATTGACATCCACGGTTAACGATCTCTTCTATTTGCTGTGATTTATACTCCTATTTATATTTTGAAGCTCCATGCTTCTGTTTTCTATTCCCGTCCCTAAGTAAAGCGATCAAGACGTCTCGATTTGTAGGTATGAAATTCGAAAGAACATAACTAAGATTATAAGCAGAAAAGAAAGGTAATAGCACGATTTGATTTTTTAAATTACCAGAATTCAAGAGAAAAGATAGAATTGCAAGGAAGATATGTTCTTGATATGTTTGAAGATTAGAAAGAATGTAAGAGTCGTGTAACATGGCACATGATGACGTTATAATCTGTGAATCATCACGTTTCATTAGAAACTCAGCATGACTTACTGTAATATAATCACGTTGATCAAGTGTCATTATATTATACTAAATCATGCATCAATTTCCAATACTACTTCAAAATCATTCATAATTTAAACTCGAAGGTTTACAAAATATAGAAACTAAACAGTTTTCTTTATGATGTGATACAGATAGCGCGGAGAGATAATTAATATCGGACGAGAATATTTATGAAGATATCTTCAGAAATATTGAGGATATTGATGTCGAACGAGGTGTATATAAAATAGTTATTATTTTACTAGAAAAACTATTAAATACGATACAATTTTACACAAGATATTTATTTATTTATAGAATGGATATACTTAAACCTTGCTACAACACTTATAGGCAGTGTACCTAATCGTACAGTAGTGTAGTTTTTAGTAAGTCCGGTTCGTTCCACAGGGAGATCTTTGAACAAAGCTCAACGCTATATTAGTTTACTTTTATAAAAATACAAATATATATATAAGTAATATTATTATTATAAAGGGGGGTTTTTACCGTTTAATGACCGGTTTGTCGATTTTAAAACTTTAGTCGCAGTTAAAACCTAATGTAAAATATAAAATAAATACAAGACTTAAATTAAAGCGTAAAGTAAATAACGATAATGAAATTGCGAATAATAAAATTGCGATAATTAAAAAGTAAGATAATTAAAAGTGCGATTAAATAACAATAAATAAAAGTACGATAATTAGAAGTGCAATTAAATATAAAATAAAGGAAATTAAATATGAAATAAAAGAATTATGCTTATTTAAACTTCCGTAATCATGATGTTTGACGTGTTGATTTTAGTTTTATGCCCATGGGTTAATTGTCCTTTGTCCTGGATTATTCAATATGTCCGTCTGGTTTTTGTCCATAACAGTCCATCAGTCATAAATATAAATTGCAAGTGTCCTTGTCAAATTATTATTATACCCGAAGATAAATATTCCAACTAATTGGGGATTCGAATTGTAACAAGATTTTAATACTTTGTTTAATGAATACACCAGGTTATCGACTGCGTGTAAACCAAGGTTTTACTACTTTGTTAACAATTACACCAATTACCCTTGAATGTAATTTCACCCCTGTTTTAATTATTCTAGTGGCTATTAATCCATTCCCGTGTCCGGTTAAATGAACGATTATTCGTACATATAAATACCCCGCCCATCGTGTCCGATCGAGTGTATATGGTAATTTATAGGGACGCCCAATTGTAAATCTTTATATTAACATTAACAAACTTTCATTTAGTTAAACAAATATAAAGCCCATTAATAGCCCATAGTCTAGTTTCCACAAGTGTCGTTCTTTTGTCCAAACCCCAATTATGGTACAAAGCCCAATTACCCAATTTTAGTAATTAGCCCAACATCATGATTACTTCGTTTTAAATAAGCATAATAATAACTTAGCTACGAGACATTAATATAAAAAGGTTGAACATAACTTACAATGATTAAAAATAGCGTAGCGTTACACGGACAGAATTTCGACTTACACCCTTACAACATTCGCTAACATACCCTTATTATTAGAATTATAATTAAAATTAAAATATAAATTATAAATATAAATATATTTACGTATGAAGAGGAAGAGAAAAAAGATGATTAAAACTCGGCACAAAACTGGCTTTATATAGGACCTGACCAGCAATCTCACTCCATGCGACTCGCATGGATTTGTGCCTCTGGCCATGCGAGTCGCATGGCCACCCTGGATCCAGCCAAATTGATTTGTTTTCTTCTTGCCGACGTAATATAATAATAATAATATATATAATATATAATTATATATAATTATATATATATTATATTATATTCTTGTGCATAGTAGACTAGATATTTTTGGTCCGTTGCGTCGGGCGTTTCTTCTTGGCTCAGGTCCAGGTTCCGGATTTTCGGACGTCCTTTCGTACAATTTTATATTTTGTACTTTGCGTTTTGAATCTTGTACTCTTGTGATTTCGAGACGTTTCTTATCAATAATTGGAACCTTTTTTATTGTCTTTTGTACTTTTGAGCTTTTTGGTCGTTTGCGTCTTCAATTCGTCGAATCTGTCTTTTGTCTTCACCTTTTATTATTTAAACGAATATCTCTTGTAAATAGAACAATTGCAACTAAAAGCTTGTCTTTCTTGAGGAATAATGCTATGAAATATATGTTCGTTTTTAGCATTATCAAATATTCCCACACTTGAGCGTTGCTTGTCCTCAAGCAATATTGTCTTGAAATACTAGAATCACTTCTTTATTCTTCACACTTTGTACATCAGTGATTTCTATACGGCGGTATAAACAATGGTAGTAACGATATGGTTTACAGTCCCACATGACTATAAAAATTTAGATCCATTAAGGAAATTGGATCTTTATGAAAACATTTGATCTTTTGAAAATTAAATCTAGTTTTTACCCTAGATAAGTTTTCCGGAATAACCCTTTACCGGTGTTTGCAAAATATTTTTGTGGGTTTGGTGGGTTTCAGATTTGAAAATTTTAGCTCAAAACTTGCGGTTTTGTGTCACCCACTTGCTAACCTTGTATTTGGAAAGCAACACGTCCAGTTTACTTGTTCCGTATATTACCTTTCGGCAAACTACCGTCCGGTTGTAAAGGAAAGCGTTGAACAAGCAACTGTTAAGGCAATGTCCCGTGACATGCTTTTGATTATGGTTTATAACTTGTCGGACGCAATTACTATCCTTGGTAGGAGCAATAGTAAAGCTCACCCTTATAATTTGTCGGTTTGGCACAAAGTCCTGTCTTTGACCATGCTATGCAACCACCGTTCTTACGGTTGACACCCGATTTGGTTTAGGTGACCTAACGAATTCCAGGTGAATTCCTAGGATTTTACGTTCAATGGTAATGAACGCATTGAAAATGGGTTTTCAGAAAACAAATCGGTTTGTATTTTTGATCAAAATATTTTCTCGTTCAAGCTCGAGTCTAGATATCATTGAATTCCATGAGTTTGTAATTCTCAATCTTTAGGGTCAATCTCTAGGATTGAGTAATATCAGGCTTAAAAGCTGATTTTTAATCTTTAAGGAGATTATCCTTTCTGGGGATCTGATTCATTAGTCTTATCAAGCTAATTTGCACGGTGCCCCCCCATTGTACGAGATAAATCCTTCTCATGGTTAGGATAAATCTGACCACTTGGCGACCCTGTTTAATGCTGAGGTCCGTGGATTTCCTGCTGATTTTAGTGATGACTTTTCTAGATTTTTCGTCAACCTACAGCTGGTCTGAACGACAACTTCATGACCTAAATCAAGAAGCGCGTTTCTTTTTCGGAAGACTTTACTTCCTTTTAATGATGGAATTGATTCATCGTGTAGATCCATCTCTTCTTTTCTTTCATCGGGTAAAACAGTTTAGTTTAGTCCAAAGCAAAAGTATTTTCAGTTATTTGTTACAGATATATGTGACATATGTTTAAAATAACTTGGTAAATTTTCCCACACTTGGCTTTTATTTTCCTTTTTATCGTCCTCTATTCCATTTTAAATGAATTTTAACATTTTAGTTTGTTTCTCAATTTATGTCCTTTCCGAGGTAACAATAATTTCGGTGTTAAAACCTAGTTTTATCGTTCATAAATATGTATAAACATGATTTTGAATTCATTTAATTGAAAATTTTGAAAAATTTACTAGAATTGGGTAGTTAGTATATAAGACTAGGGCTGTTCTTTTTTATCAGAGAGCACTAGATTCTAATACAACTACTGCTTTACTAGTATTTTTAATGGTAACCAAGTGTTTAATATAAAAATTTTAAAATTCGAAAGAATTTAACCCCTTCCCACACTTAAGATCTTGCAATGCCCTCATTTGCAAGAAATCAGTAACAATTTAAATTATTGAGGGTGATTTGTGTGAAAATGATTAAATTTTTACCAAAGTTTCCAAATATATTGGCGTTTGTTTGCTGAATGATAAATGGTGCACGTCATTTGTTCATTCCGTCTTGTTGTTATTTCACATATATTTTGCATCATTGTCGTCAAAATTACTTGCTTTTGCTGAACTTAATGCCAGTCTTTGAAAACGCGTTGTTTTACCCTGTTTTGTGCATAAAAGAGAATACATACAATACAAATATAATCATACATGCAATTTGAAATGGAACTTTGGCATCCCACTTTTAAACTATAAGAAAAATATTAGTACACAATAATAATAAAATATCAAACATTACATAAACGTAATAAAATGTTAAGTGTTTAAAATAAAAATAAAAATTACCAACTTATCTCTACTGATCAGGAGGTGGGTTAGGAGGAAAATTAGGATATGGATCCCAATTCATGTTCGCGTCCGGGTTCCATGGCTGATTATAGGTGAACTGGTATGCTGCGTCATAATCATATGAATCATAGGGTGGTCTCATTTCTGGATGATGTGCGGGATAGTATGCGGGTCGGGTCGGATAATACATCTCGCCAGGCTGCAACTGGCTTATAATTTGGCGCTGATGATAATCCCATCGGCCATGCTCTCATTGCCGGGAATGCTCGTAGTCATTCCGGCGTTGCCATGCCTCGTACTGCATATGCCTATCATAGTTCGTCATGTATTCATCCTCCATACGAACGCCTAAATCAAGAGCAGTCTCCCGAACAACTCCTATAATGTTGTTCGCCTCCTCCATCTCATCATCCGAACCTCTTTCTACCTGTCGCTGAGGTCCCTCGTATCGATATACCCGACCACGTCTCATCAATAATACCCTTGCACCGTGATAAAGGTTTGAACTTATAGTTTCACCTCCGTCCTCTATTTCGTTCATTGGACCCCCTTGGTGCTTATCTACACCTAAATACTCTCCAATGAGAGTAATGAAAATACCACCACCTATAATACTCCCCGATTTCATCCCCGAAACTACATTAGCGAGATAATAACCAACACAATAGGGAATGTTAACGAAACTCCTCGGGTCTCTAATACACTTGAGGTAGAATAAATCGTTTACGGTCAATTTCTCCTTATTTCTTCCCCTTTGTGTAATTGTGTTTGCTAAGAATCTATGAATCACCCGGAGTTCAGCTCTGTCTATATCTAAGTATGTATGATTTCCACTGGCGTGAAATTCATTAAAGTGGGACATACGCCTCCAGATGGCGTTAATATCAAATTCCCTATCTACCCTTTCTCCTTGGGCAATCAGGCTATTACAGTCGGGGCTCAAAAGTTCAGCAGGGGTGTAAATCTGTAAGGCCCTGGCTAAATCTATCATGGACATTCTGTACATGCGTCCACCTAACAGAAATCTAATAAAGCTTCTATCATCTATCCTCCTAACATCACTGTTTAACTTAATAGTACTAAGTAATTCTATACACCATTCCCTATATATGGTTCTACGAATGGAAAATAGGCGCATCCAATCGTTAAACTGAGAATTACCATACCTTTGCACCAATAATTCCCGAATCGGTTCGGCAAGGTTAACTGTTTCCAAAGGTACCCAGTCAATTGCCCTTGGCATTTCAATAACCTTAAAGTAGAGAATGTGCATGTTCTTTTGATAATCTGGATACTCTATCCAACATCGATCAAATCTCAGATTTGGGTGTAACTGATCTTCATTAATGTCTAAGCTCAGAATCCTTTGATGTGGAGCGAATTGACGAAACTGATTCATGAATAATTGATCTTGATCGTGATATGGAATATGTTGCTCCTCCTGTTCTTCTTCTTCTTGTTGCATATGTTGTTCTTGTTCATGAAACATTTCCGGTTCGGGCTCTGGTTGCCTGGACGATGATGCACCTGAACCTCCAGTATCGGCTCTCTGTAAAACACATTAAACACAAAAATTGTGCATCCAAATATGCATTAGTGTTAGCAAAATAATAACTTGAAACAATTATGATGACATGTTCAATTCATAACACATTTTATACACATTTTCTTAACAATAACAATTCTACACTTTTACATACGAAAATGTGTACAATGTTTTATCACATTTAAACTCTTAAACATGTCAACAATAATCATTATAGCCATTAAACACTTGTTACATGGCATTCAAATCAAACTAGTGCTCATTTTCATATTTTTGTCAAGTCTACACTTTGTCAAATAAGCATATACGAAAAATGTACATCAGGTTCATAAGCATTTATCTCAAATAACATGCCAAAATAATCACTACTAGCAATGAAACAAGTTTCAAATGGCCTTTATATCAAATTATCCAAGTTCATGAATTTTTAGACTTAAAAAGTCCACTTTAATTCTCAAAAACATGTTTAGGCTCAAAGTTTGGATCAATTAACTACCTAAACATGTTACACTACTTAATTTAGCAACAATTCATGACAAAAATCGGCCATAACCTGTTTATATCAAAAAGCCCCAAATTGCTCAAGAACACAAACCCTAGATTCTTAAAAATTTGAAGTTTTTAGCTTCAATTCATGTTAAATAGCTTCTATCTAGGATATACATGCATAATATAACAACAATTTAGCTCTAATTACACCTAAATTTAACAAAATCAAAATATAAATTTTCTAGCTCAAGAACACAAAAATTCGAATTTAAAGAGATTAGGGGTGAAATCTTTACCTTTCTCCTGAAGGGGTTGAGACTACTGAATCTAGGCATGATTGTTGTGAAGTTTTGCAAGAAATTTGGTGAAAAATGGCGGATTTTTGAGAGGATTTGGGAGAGTTTTCGTGTATATGTGTGTGTATTGTGAAAGAAAAACAGATCGGACTGAGCTTTTGAACCTGACCAGTTTTCTGTGGCCATGCGACTCGCATGGATTATGCCTTTCCCCCATGCGAGTCGCATGGGGGTAAATTCCAGGTTTTTTTTTTTTTTTTTTTTTTTTTTTAATAAAACCTTATACTTTTAAAACATAGAATTAAATAAAATTTTAAAAATTTTGTTTCTTTTTAGGACGAGGTCGTTTCGGGACGATGCCCTAGTCCGTCCCTCGACAAAATTTTAAAATTTTGTCATTTTCAAGCGATTGTTTTAAAAGCTTAGATTTTTGGATTTTTTTTTTTTTCAATGTTTTTGGCATACTTTAAATCAATAAGATTAAAAATAATGATAATAAAAGTTCTCGTCCCTCCCTCGGGTAAAGCAATTTCGGTTCAAAGACCTAGTCTTCAACTTACGACGAATTTTAAAAATCATATTTTTAACTTAAAGAGATAAAGTAAATTTTTGTTTTTTTAAATTCACACAACTTAAATATAAAATTCAAAATAAAAAAAATCACACCAAACTTAATTTAAAAATTCATATTATAAATTCACACCAAACTTATATTAATTTTTCAAATATTTACAATTTTAAATATATTGTTTTTATAAAGTTTACAATATTAACTTAAGATTTAAATATTAATTTTAAAAACATGGTAAAAATAAATTTAAAAATCTTTTTGTCTTTTTATCCCACTTTAATCAATCAAATATTATCAAAAATATGCGCCCCTCTTTTCGGTAAAGTAATTTCGGTTCCAAGACCTAATTTAACTCATGACGAATTTTTGAAATATTTTGGGTTGATTGATTAAAGATATTTATACCTTAAGAATAAACGTTAAATTTCGCAGTGATGTAATAAATTTTTGAAGGATATCAATAATTTCGGTCGCCAAACCTAATTTTATTTAATACCAATTTAATACTTTTTAGCGAACAAATTAGCGTTTATTATCAAAAGGTTAAAAATAAAAATAAAAATAAAAACTGTACAGACATACCTGTGAAATAGATTTCTTAGTTATATGATCTATTATATTCATAAGATAGTCGGTTTAATTGATTTTCCATGGCTGCATAGGCGTAACCTCGAGCATTCATTGTCTTTTCTTCTAAACATATGAACGGTCCGTCTCTGCATAAAGTAACAAATTCGGTATTTGAATAGGTTTGATTATTTGAACATTTACCTCCATGTGACCATTTTCCGCATTTGTGACATCGTTCTAGGTGTCGTGCTCTTCTTTTCGCTGCGGATTTTGATTTTCCTTTACCAAATTGTAACTTATTATCTTCGCATCTGGATCCTTTTCTAACTCCGTCCATTCTTTCTCTGATTACTGATACTAATTCGCTCGGTAATATATCATTATTTCTTTTAGTGATCAAAGCGTGTAGCATTAGACCATGGTTTAGTTCACAGGCAGTCTTCATTTCGTAAAAACCTAAAAAAAATAAAAATTCAGAATGGGGGGAGAAGACTAGTTCTTTAGGGTCTGCTAGGGAAAGACCATACGTGTTCCATTTTTGAGAACTACACGAAAACAGACAATCTAACTCTAACAGAAATATATATTATCCTTTAAAGACTTGATTCTCCCCACACTTAGTTAGCTGTGGTGTCGAAATTGTGATTAACTTCGTTGTCGACTTCCATCGGACCATGTATGTAATGTTTAACTCTGTGACCATTAACTTTAAATTCAATCCCATTTGAATTTATTAATTCTATCGTTCCGTATGGGAAAACTCTTTTGACTATGAATGGTCCAGACCATCTTGATTTCAATTTTCCAGGAAATAGCTTGAATCGTGAATTGAAAAGAAGAACTCTGTCTCCTTCTTTGAATTCTTTTGAACTTCTGATTCTTTTATCATGCCATTTCTTCGTTCTTTCTTTATAGATTAACGAATTTTCGTATGCTTCATGTCTTAATTCTTCTAATTCGTTTAGTTGACTTAATCGTAGACGTCCAGCTTCATGTAAATCAAGATTACATGTTTTCAAAGCCCAAAATGCTTTGTGTTCAATTTCTACTGGAAGATGACATGCTTTTCCATAAACAAGTCTAAAAGGTGTGGTTCCAATTGGAGTTTTGTAGGCTGTTCTAAAAGCCCAGAGTGCATCCTCCAATTTAATGGACCATTCCTTCGGATTTGATCCTACGGTTTTCTCTAGAATACGTTTTAAAGCTCGGTTGGTATTTTCAACTTGTCCACTTGTTTGTGGATGATATGCGGTGGAGATTTTATGAGTTACTCCATATCTTTTAAGAACTTTCTCAAGTTGATTATTACAGAAATGAGTACCCCGATCACTTATTAAAGCTTTCGGTGTTCCAAACCTTGCAAAAAGACGTTTTAAAAAGTTGACTACAACTCGTGCATCGTTAGTTGGGAGAGCTTGTGCTTCCGCCCATTTAGATACATAATCAATGGCTACGAGTATATATAGATTATTATGAGATTTTGGAAATGGACCCATAAAGTCAATACCCCAAATGTCAAATACTTCACATACTTGGATGACATTTTGTGGCATTTCATCACGTTGACTTATTTTTTCGGCCCTTTGACATGCATCACAGGATTTGCAAAGAAGGTGTGCGTCTTTGTAAATTGTAGGCCAATAGAATCCAGCTTCATAAACTTTTCTTGCTGTTAGTTGAGGCCCATAATGCCCTCCTGTTGGTCCTGTGTGACAATGGTTTAAAATTTTACTAGCTTCATCTCCAAATACACATCGGCGTATTATTCCATCGGGACAACTTTTAAACAGATGTGGATCTTCCCAGAAATAGTGTTTTATATCACTGAAGAATTTCTTTCGTCTTTGGTACGATTATCCTTTTTCAAGGAATCCACAAACTAAGTAGTTTGCATAGTCTGCAAACCATGGGATTTCTTTATAATCTATCTTCAATAGATATTCATCAGGAAAGTTGTCTTGTATGGCCGATTCATTTAGAACTTCTAACTCAGGATTTTCAAGACGAGAAAGATGATCAGCGGCGAGATTTTCTGCTCCTTTTTTATCTCGGATTTCAATATCAAACTCTTGTAAGAGTAAGATCCAACGGATTAATCTTGGTTTAGCATCTTGTTTTGAAAATAGGTATCTAAGAGCAGAATGGTCGGTATAGACCACCGTTTTTGCTAGAACGAGATATGATCGAAATTTGTCAAAAGCAAAGACAATAGCAAGGAGTTCTTTTTCAGTAGTCGTATAGTTCGTTTGTGCTCCTTGTAATGTCTTACTAGCATAATATATAGGTTGAAATCGTTTTTCAATCCTTTGTCCTAAAACGGCTCCCATTGCAAAATCACTTGCATCGCACATTAGTTCAAATGGTAGATTCCAATTTGGTGTTATCATGATTGGTGCATTAGTGAGTTTTTCTTTAAGAATATTAAAAGATTTGATACACTCATCTGAAAAGATGAATGGCGCATCCTTTTCTAGGAGTTTATTCATAGGAGTGGCAATTTTAGAAAAATCTTTTATGAAACGTCGGTAAAAACCGGCATGCCCTAGAAAACTCCTAACTCCTCTAACATTGGTGGGATGTGGAAGTTTAGCAATTACATCTACTTTAGCTCTATCCACTTCAATTCCTTCTTTTGAAATTTTATGTCCAAGAACGATGCCTTCTTTAACCATGAAATGGCATTTCTCCCAATTAAGTACTAGATTTGATTTTTCGCATCTAATTAGCATTCGTTCCAGATTAACTAGACATGATTTAAATGTATCACCGAAGACTGAAAAGTCATCCATGAATACTTCCATGCATTCTTCTATCATGTCGTGAAAAATCGCCATCATGCACCTTTGAAAGGTTGCAGGGGCGTTACAAAGTCCAAATGGCATGCGTTTGTAAGCAAAAGTACCATAAGGGCACGTGAATGTGGTTTTCTCTTGGTCCTCGGGTGCTATTGGAATTTGAAAATATCCGGAAAATCCATCTAGAAAACAATAGTAACTATTTCCGGCTAATCTTTCCAACATTTGATCTATGAAAGGTAAGGGAAAGTGATCTTTTCTGGTGGCGTCATTTAATTTTCTATAATCAATACATACACGCCATCCTGTTACAGTCCTAGTAGGAATAAGCTCATTTTTCTCATTTGTAATGACAGTCATGCCACCCTTCTTAGGCACGCATTGAACTGGGCTTACCCATGGACTATCAGAAATTGGATATATCAAACCTGCATCTAGCAGCTTAATAATCTCTTTTTTAACTACATCTTGCATATTAGGATTTAGTCTTCGTTGGCGTTGCACATACGTTTTATGACCTTCTTCCATAAGGATTTTATGTGTGCAATACGAAGGACTTATTCCTTTAATATCATGAATCTTCCATGCAATGGCTGGTTTATGAGCTTTCAACACAGAAATGAGTTGTGATTTCTCATTTTCAGTAAGAGAAGACGATATTATTACAGGTAATTCAGATTCACCATGTAAATAAGCGTATTCCAAATGGTTTGGAAGTGGCTTTAACTCTAATTTCGGAGGTTCTTCTATCGATGATTTATATCGATATCTGTCTTCTTCTTTTAGCATTTGAATTTCTTCTGTTGTTGGTTCATATCCATTAGCTATAAGTGTAGCTAACATTTCAGCTTCATCAATTGGTTCATTACTTTCTCCTAAAGAACATTCTCCTGTTCCTTGTAATTCTGGAAATTCTTTTAATAATTCTGCATGTGCATCTATAGTTTGAATATAATAACATGTATCATCTGCAGATTGTGGTTGTTGCATTGCTCTATCAACTGAAAAGGTAACACTCTCATCCTCTATACTTAGGGTCAATTTCTTACCGAACACGTCTATCATTGCTTTAGCCGTGTTTAAGAATGGTCTTCCTAATATGAGAGGAACTTGAGAATCTTCTTCCATGTCCAAAACAACAAAATCTACTGGAAATACTAAAGTACCAACTTTAACTAGCATGTTCTCCATTATCCCTCTAGGATATTTTATTGATCTATCGGCTAGTTGTATGCTTATTCTGGTTGGTTTCAATTCTCCAAGGTCTAGTTTAGCGTATAGTGAATACGGCATTAGATTTATACTAGCACCTAAGTCTGCCAATGCTTCTATTGAACTAAGACTATCCAGAAAACATGGAATTGTGAAACTTCCTGGATCAGATAGTTTTTCTGGTATCTTATTCAACAGCACTGCTGAACAATTAGCATTCATAGTAACAGCCGAGAGTTCTTCCATTTTCTTTCTATTCGTGATTAGATCTTTCAAGAATTTAGCATATCTTGGCATTCCTGAAATCACATCAATGAAAGGAAGATTTACATTTATCTGTTTAAACATATCCAAAAATTTGGATTGCTCGGCTTCAAGTTTCTCTTTCTTCATTTTACTCGGGTAAGGAAGTGGTGGTTGGTATGGTTTAACATAAGGTTTATCCTTAACTGTGTTATCTTCATTAACCTTTTCAACTACCGGTTCTTTTTCCTTATCTTGATCAGGTTGTGGTTCTTGTGGAGTAGGGATAGTTTCATCAGAAGTTACAGGTATTTCAGGTGGTTTAAGTGTTGTACCACTTCTTGTGGTAATAGCTTTAGCTGTTTCATTCCGGGGGTTAGCGTTTGTATCGCTCGGTAGACTTCCCGGTTTTCTTTCACCTATTAACCTTGCTAGGTTACTTACTTCTTGTTCCAGATTTTGAATAGAAGCTTGTTGATTTCTAAATGCTTGAGCATTTTGTTCATTTGTTTGTTTCTGAGATGTGAAAAACTGCGTTTGAGTTTCAACTAGCTTCGTCATCATATCTTCTAAATTCGGCTTTTTATCATCGGTTTGTTGTGGTGGTTTGTTTTGAAAATTAGGTCTTTGCTGATTATAAGTATTATTGGATACTTGTTGATTGCTAGGACCTTGTTGGTTATTGTATGGAATATTTCGGTTATAATTCTGGTTTTGATTGTAAATTGGTCTTGGCGGTTGATAATTATTCTGATAATTATTTCCAGGCCTTTGGTTTATGTATGAAATATTCTCTCTTTGTTCCATTGTTAATTCAATACTGAGACAATCTTTTGTCAAATGTGGTCCTCCACACTGCTCACAACTAATTCGTATTGAGTGAATATCCTTAGTCATCTTTTCCATTCGTCTCTCGAAAGCATCTATCTTTGCGGAAATGGAATCTAAGTCATGGCTAGAATCGGCTCTAGCTGCTTTAGATGATCTAATGATATCTTTTTCTTGGTGCCACTCATGTGAGTGGGAAGCAGTGTTATCAATAATTTTGTAAGCATCAGTTTCGGTTTTCTTCATAATAGAACCACCAGCTGCTATATCTATGTCTTTTCTTGTAGTGATGTCGCATCCTCGGTAGAATATTTGTACTATTTGACAGGTGTCTAAACCATGTTGCGGACATCCTCTTAATAACTTTCCATATCTTGTCCACGCCTCATATAGAGTTTCATTTGGCTTCTGTGTGAACGTAACAATTTCTGCTTGAAGTCTTACGGCTTTAGATGCAGGAAAGAATTGTTTAAGAAATTTGTCAATTAAAACGTCCCATGTATCAATCGCCCCTTCAGGTAACGATTCCAACCAATCTTTGGCTTCTCCCTTTAAAGTCCAGGGAAATAACATGAGATATATCTGTTCATCCTCCACTTCTCGGATTTTAAATAGTGTGCAGATCCTATTAAAGGTACGTAGATGTTCATTTGGATCTTCCTTCGGCGCACCACTAAATTGGCATTGATTAGTCACCATGTGTAGAATTTGTCCTTTGATTTCATAATCTGGTGCATTAATGTCTGGATGAGTAATTGCGTGACCTTGGCCAGTGCGTTTAGCTCTCATTCGGTCTTCCATACTTAAAGGTTCCAGATTCTCCATAATTGAATTTGTTGAATCGGTATCACTGAATGATTCTGATTTAATAGTTCGTTCCTCAACAATCTCTGTTTGAATGATTGGTGGTTCCGGAGGAAAGTTTAATGGTTCAGGATCTATGAACCGTTCCTGAATATTTTCTGGATTCTCAATTGTGAGGTTTGTTTCAAAAACTGGATTATCGGAAATTTGAACTGAAGTACTTGGTCGACTGGATGACGATTCTAAAGAAAAATCAACGGCGGTTATATTTGTTAAACGATGTCTTGATCGAGTTACAGGTGGTGAACGTACAAAAGGTGATGAACGTCTTGCTCGGTGCATTCACTGAATATCCTATTAGTTTTTAAAAGGAAAGAAAAATTATAATAAGTTATCCAATCAATAGACTTTTCTGATTTTGCCCACGTTTCGAATAGCCAAAAGATGCAGCAGAGGGGCAGGATTCGTTTGGTCTCAATATAATTGAGGACTGTTTGGCTCCAATAACCCGGTCCACGTACAAATCCAACTATTACTACGAACCAGAAAATTTTGATGTCTATCAATTTAACCACTTAAAATAAATTTTCGTAATTTTAAGAAATTTAGATAAGAAGTAGAATAAAAATCTATGTCCTAAAAACTAGAATGGCGAGAAATAAGAGAGAGAAAAAGAGAGTTCGTCGAAAAAGGTCGAAAAAGAAAAAATGGTTGAAAAATAAAAGGTGACGGAAAAATAAAAGAAACTTATAAAAACTTAAAAATACTTAACTAACCTAACCTTATTACTACAACTAACTTAAAATTATAATCGCAAATTGAAATTACTAATTGGAATGATAATTGGTACATAGTAAAAGGTGTCTAAAAATATTAAAGCTTACAGGAAAAACTAAATCCCAAATGGAAATAACTTAAAAAGAAACTAAAACTTAAAAAGGCGTCGCAAAATTCTAAAGCACCTAAATCTTAGTCTAAAGAAAAAGCACTTAAGGAATTCTACGGCAAAGCCTAAAAATCTAGGAGTAAAAATAATTATAGCAAAAACTAAGTTTAAAATTAAATATGAGCTAAAAAATACAAATATTACGCTACAACGATTAAAAAGGGACAAAAAGTTATAAAAAGTTATAAAAATATTAGATTTTATAAAAATATTATTTTTATATTTTTTTTATATTATAGTATTAAGTAAATAAATAATAAAACTTAAACAAAAGTAAAAATAACTAAATAAATTAAAAACTTTAATTATAATAATAATAATAGTTTTAGGGTTTTAAATAATAATAATTAAATAATATACGTAATAAATGCGGAATTAGGGTTTGGATGTGGCCCTGTCAGACCCCTCATGCGAGTCGCATGGTTTAAGGGGATGGGTCATGCGAGTCGCATGGATACCCTGAACTGGTTTATTTGGACTGGTTCAAAGGACAGGTCACGTAATATTTAATATTTATTTTCTTTCTCTTTTTTTTTTTTCTGTTTTAAATTTAAATAAAATATATATATGTAATTAAAATAAAAACTTAAAAATAAACTTAAAATACTTTATAATTTTGTAGAAATAAAAGAAAAACTTAAAAATATACTTAAAATATTTTTTTTTTTCGATTTTAAAAGCTTTTTTTTTTTTTCTTATTTTTAAACAAAAATATAAATTTTACAAAAACTAATTATAACTTAAAAATTAAAAATATGGCGTTTCGCTTTGGCGAATGTTCCCCGGCAGCGGCGCCAAAAATACTTGATGTCGAACGAGGTGTATATAAAATAGTTATTATTTTACTAGAAAAACTATTAAATACGATACAATTTTACACAAGATATTTATTTATTTATAGAATGGATATACTTAAACCTTGCTACAACACTTATAGGCAGTGTACCTAATCGTACAGTAGTGTAGTTTTTAGTAAGTCCGGTTCGTTCCACAGGGAGATCTTTGAACAAAGCTCAACGCTATATTAGTTTACTTTTATAAAAATACAAATATATATATAAGTAATATTATTATTATAAAGGGGGGTTTTTACCGTTTAATGACCGGTTTGTCGATTTTAAAACTTTAGTCGCAGTTAAAACCTAATGTAAAATATAAAATAAATACAAGACTTAAATTAAAGCGTAAAGTAAATAACGATAATGAAATTGCGAATAATAAAATTGCGATAATTAAAAAGTACGATAATTAAAAGTGCGATTAAATAACAATAAATAAAAGTGCGATAATTAGAAGTGCAATTAAATATAAAATAAAGGAAATTAAATATGAAATAAAAGAATTATGCTTATTTAAACTTCCGTAATCATGATGTTTGACGTGTTGATTTTAGTTTTATGCTCATGGGTTAATTGTCCTTTGTCCTGGATTATTCAATATGTCCGTCTGGTTTTTGTCCATAACAGTCCATCAGTCATAAATATAAATTGCAAGTGTCCTTGTCAAATTATTATTATACCCGAAGATAAATATTCCAACTAATTGGGGATTCGAATTGTAACAAGGTTTTAATACTTTGTTTAATGAATACACCAGGTTATCGACTGCGTGTAAACCAAGGTTTTACTACTTTGTTAACAATTACACCAATTACCCTTGAATGTAATTTCACCCCTGTTTTAATTATTCTAGTGGCTATTAATCCATTCCCGTGTCCGGTTAAATGAACGATTATTCGTACATATAAATACCCCGCCCATCGTGTCCGATCGAGTGTATATGGTAATTTATAGGGACGCCCAATTGTAAATCTTTATATTAACATTAACAAACTTTCATTTAGTTAAACAAATATAAAGCCCATTAATAGCCCATAGTCTAGTTTCCACAAGTGTCGTTCTTTTGTCCAAACCCCAATTATGGTACAAAGCCCAATTACCCAATTTTAGTAATTAGCCCAACATCATGATTACTTCGTTTTAAATAAGCATAATAATAACTTAGCTACGAGACATTAATATAAAAAGGTTGAACATAACTTACAATGATTAAAAATAGCGTAGCGTTACACGGACAGAATTTCGACTTACACCCTTACAACATTCGCTAACATACCCTTATTATTAGAATTATAATTAAAATTAAAATATAAATTATAAATATAAATATATTTACGTATGAAGAGGAAGAGAAAAAAGATGATTAAAACTCGGCACAAAACTGGCTTTATATAGGACCTGACCAGCAATCTCACTCCATGCGACTCGCATGGATTTGTGCCTCTGGCCATGCGAGTCGCATGGCCACCCTGGATCCAGCCAAATTGATTTGTTTTCTTCTTGCCGACGTAATATAATAATAATAATATATATAATATATAATTATATATAATTATATATATATTATATTATATTCTTGTGCATAGTAGACTAGATATTTTTGGTCCGTTGCGTCGGGCGTTTCTTCTTGGCTCAGGTCCCGGTTCCGGATTTTCGGACGTCCTTGCGTACAATTTTATATTTTGTACTTTGCGTTTTGAATCTTGTACTCTTGTGATTTCGAGACGTTTCTTATCAATAATTGGAACCTTTTTTATTGTCTTTTGTACTTTTGAGCTTTTTGGTCGTTTGCGTCTTCAATTCGTCGAATCTGTCTTTTGTCTTCACCTTTTATTATTTAAACGAATATCTCTTGTAAATAGAACAATTGCAACTAAAAGCTTGTCTTTCTTGAGGAATAATGCTATGAAATATATGTTCGTTTTTAGCATTATCAGATATTTATAATGAAAGATACGATGATATCTTAGAATTTCTAATATCGATGAATGATGATGAAGATTTGTCCATTAAGATTTAAAGTCAGGAGCAATGTATTTGATAATGACTTCAGCAGATACTGAATTATTTGGATTCCTTGAAGGCAGGTTTAGTCTTTGTGATTTATCCACACCCTCCTTCATGGTTTGCTCAATCCGTTTTCCAGTTCCAACTTTTCTGAGCTTTACCAACATACTGTTCTTTATCATCAAACTTTTTACGATTGTCTGCAGTTTCTATTGCTTCATTCAGCTTTTTCAAACTTTGAAGTATTGGTTCGTAGACTGGTGCTTTTCAGAATTTCAGAATTGAAAATCATAATTCTCGGAGATGAATGTTATATGTATAGATATAATTGTTGACGTAGAAACGTTGCGAGATTCAAAGTACTGATTGCTAAACCTCGGTAATTGGTATGGTAATTCTCGTTATAAAATGTGGATGAGTTCATGATAAAACTTCAATTGATAAATATAGGGATTTATCGGAGAGATTTAAGCCAAAGAGTAACGAGGTTGCTGGTACGTCTGCTGGTAATATGGTGGAATATAAAAGGATTCCCCGATAACAATAAAAGAGCACACATATATATCAAGATTATAATAAGGTTGTTTCGAACAAAAAGTCGAGGTTGACTTGCTGGAGCTGTGACAAAATTGGCTAATTTGGAAAGAAATTGCAGAGTTATCTTCAGTAATAACAATGTCAAAGGGGCTAGCACAGATACGTGTCAAACGTTTACTCAGGTTCCGAGTGTTTTCAGGTGCATAACTATATTCATTAATCTTTTCTTTCGTAGATGAAGTGCGGTTGGTTCATCCTCTCGATTGAGGTATTTTCAAGAATTATGAAAGGTTTGAACGCAGATTGTAATCGTCAAGATACAAATGAGGTTTAATATGAAATCAAGTGGCAAACTTGAAGAATTATTTAGTTTCATATGTTATAATCAGTATTTTAATTCAATTTGATTATCCAATGTTCTTAGTCCACAGTTGATAGTCCACAGTAACAGTCCAATAATTCATATATAGTTTAATATATAATATTCGAATTAATTAATACGTATCGTGACCCGTGTACATGTCTCAGACTCGATCACAACTCAAAGTATATATATTATTGTAGAATCAACCTCAACCATATATAGCTAACTCTCGCATTACTGCATATAGAGTGTCTATGGTTATTCCAAATAATATATATAGATGTGTCGATATGATATGTCAAAACCTTGTATACGTGTCCCGATATTTAAAGTGCGTAAAATAAATAACAGAAATTAAATGACGATAAATAAAATTACGAGAATATAAATTGCGATAATTAAATTGCGATAAATAAAATGTAATTAGTTAGCTAGGAACAGTTAGCGTGGATTCTTAACAAAATTTTTCAAAGTTAATTTGTCTGTTTCTAACAAATTTTATTTTGTCATATGTTTTCTTCATTATGCCACTTGTTGGATTCTGATAGGTCAAAATCCAAATATGAAATTGAATGAAAATGGTTATTCTACGGTGAACGGATACGCATATCGGTGGTTGTAAGTAGGATATTAAATGACTGTTGAATCAGATTCGAAGAATGTACAGTGTAACTTATTAATGTGAAATCTAAATATTTCTAGGGTATTACCTACCTGTTAAAATATTTTTACCATTAACAGTTTGTACAAAAGAATTTTTAATTACAATCTTTATGAAAATATACTTACATATATTTTCCTCAGATGTAATCATGGATTTAATGAGTTAATATGATATTAATCTCATTTACTTTTCAGTTTGAGCTAGAATAAATAATCTCTAAGGAGAGATTACATAATCGCCATGAAGAACGAAGGTAATTGATGTAGATCGATTAGTAGAACGGTGATTATACTCGAGGTACAGAATGAGATGTTGAGGCGTGTGTTGTTGATGGTATGGGTGCTATTGATGGTGGTCATGTTGATGTTGGTGATGTTGCTGAAGCTGGTAAGTTTGCACCATATTTTCCAAAACTATTACTCGAGTACAAAGTTCGCTGACTTCTTGTATTACTCCGGGATGATTGTCGGTCGGAACGAGTGGATGAAAAGGTTTAGAATTGTGGATAGAATATAATTGTGACGAGATACTCTGGAAATGAGAGAGAAAATGGTGTCTCGAACAGGTTCGCCGGTAAGTGCTTCAGGTTCATCGTCAAGAGGGTAATTTGGTTGTTGGAAAGGATCGCCTTCTTCACGTCTCCATTGATTAAGTCGACTACGAACCCATATCCAATTCATCCAGAATAGATGATGGCTAATTGGTTGATTCATTCCGATTACACTGCTTTCGGAGCTCGAGTGGAAATCCATACCGGAATAGCTATCGAAATCTGATGGACTCGAACTGGTTGAGGGATTCATCTCGTACGATCAGATGAAGTATTTTCGATAAGAAATAGATTATAGGATGTAGATTAGTACCCTGCAATACATAATTTACATATGCATATATAATACTAAAATCCCATAAGTTACGGAGGAATCTACGGAAGCTGTCAGGTAAAGGTAACAATAACAGATACGCTAAGATATGAATTTATCTATACACTGTCTATGCAATAGAGGCAGTAAGACGTGTCTAGACTTTAAGGATGATAAGCAAATAATTTTTCGACACTAAATGATAAGCAAAACTTTTGACATGCAGACACGGTCGAAGTCCAGACTCACTAATGTATCTAAATAACTATCAGTTAGACACACTAATGAAAGACCTGGTTCGCTAAGACCACCACTCTGATACCAACAGAAATGACCCGTCCTAATCCATCTGGACGAATACATTACATTTGGTTACATTGCGAGGTTCTTGACCTCTATATGATACATTTTACAAATATTGCATTCGTTTTTAAAAGACAAACTTTCTTTACATCGAAAGTTGACGCTAAGCATACTATTTCATAATACCTCGAACAATAATTGACTTAATAATAATCTTGATGAACTCGACGACTCGAATGCAACGTCTTTTGAAATATGTCATGAATGACTCCAAGTAATATCTCTAATATGAGCAAATGCACAGCGGAAGATTTCTTTCATACCTGAGAATAAATATGCTTTCAAGTGTCAACCAAAAGGTTGGTGAGTTCTTGGGTTTATCATAAAACAATAAAATTCATCATTTTGATAGACCACAAGATTTAAATCCTGCATGGTACAAATGGGCCCGAATCCTATACCCACCTGTAATGTACATGCAATATCTTTTAAATACATTACACCTTTCTCGTGTACGAAATCATCTTTCTTAAATCTTAGTAACCGTACACATATCTTGTGAACAAAAATAACATACACATAACCTGTGTATAAAATCATTCTCTCGATACATAACATTTACTTTTCATTGCTTTCATAGCTTGGCTTGGTAACCGACCTTAATATATAATGCGCATAATAATATCCCCAAAATAGAATATATCGTCTGTATAATAATCATATAAACTTCGAAGTACTAAACACCACGCCCACTAGCCCTTCCGTCTAGTGAACATTCTGGGTGGGGGTGTTAAACCTGCTAGCTACCTTTAGGATTCACGTCAATTAGGCGTGCACTAATTCTCAAAATTAGTGATGTTCCCTAATTCTTATGTTACCAAGCAATAATAATCAGGGAAAAAATATTCATATCAATTGTGGTAATTATCACGTCCACATAGTTCAATGGTGGCAATTATCACGTCTACATAATTCATTCGAGGAATGTTTTGCTTGTGTCTATCTCGTCAAACATTTATAAAAGCATTTCATGTATTCGCAGTTCAAAATATATTTCAAAAGCATTTAATAAAGCAGTTGTAAAAGTAGCGCATGTATTCTCAGTCCCAAAAATGTAAAGAGTAAAAGGGAATCAAATGAACTCACCTAATGTATTTTGTAGTAAAAATACATATGACTATATTGAACAATGCAGGGTTGGCCTCGGATTCACGAACCTATATCATTTTATATATATTAAAACATATACTCGTAAACGATTAAATATTTATATTATTTTTAATATATACTTGTTAAATTATTTGTTATATAGATATAGGTATATTTGATTTATCTATTTTATTTAACTAGCGTTTATCTTTCATTATCGCATATTAATAGTAATAATTTATATTAGGGTTTATATAAAAAAATATATGTGTATATATTAATTTATATATTATATATATATAGCTTAGTTATTATATCGTTAATAATAAAATTATAGTGATATGTGATTTTTATATTCTGGTAATGTATTTTTATATAAAAATATTTATTTGTAGTAATATTAATAATAATAATTATGAATATACCAATTTTTACTACTAATAATAATAACGATAATAAGTTTAATTATAACTATACTAATAGTCATATTACCAATAATAGTGATTTTATTAATATTACTTTGGTTGATAATAACAATACTTATAAAAATGCTAATGATATTAATGTTCCTAATACTTGTAAATCTAAATATGATAACAATATTAATGATAATTATAATACTAATAATAGTGATAATAATAATACTAATTATACTAATAACCATATTCTAACATTAGTAATAACAATAATTTTGTTAATCATTTTATTATTAATGATAATATTAATAGTAACACTAAAAATAATAATAACAATAATAATAATAATATTATTATTATTATTAATGTTGTTACTACTAATAATAATGATAATGATACTAATTGAATTAATGATAATAATAATTTTATTTCTAAAATTAGTAATAATAACATAACAATAATAATTTATAATCTCAATAATAATAATAATAATAATAATAATAATAATAATAATAATAATAATAATAATAATAATAATAACAATGATAATAATAAATGATAATAATAATAGATAATAATAATAATAATAATAATAATAATAATAATAATAATAATAATAATAATAATAATAATAATAATAATAATAATAATAATAATAATAATAATAATAATAATAATAATAATAATAATAATAAGAATAATTAGTTTGCTACCTTTAAGAAATCAGCAAAAAAGAATGCCCTTGCCCGGACTCGAACCCGAGACCACTCGCTACCCCATCCCACACTCGAACCACTCTTCCATCTCTCTATTTCTGTTTTAATAACCCAGCCTAAAAAATATAACTCGCATACTTACTGATCTGTTCATCTTCTTCATTAACCCAAATCGTCCAAACATAAATTCCACCACAGAATCGATTACAAAACTATTTTAGGCTCATTACTAATTAGAAAATACCAATATGCAGTGATTGGTTTATTTAGAAAATGAGAAAGAAAATAAAGCTGGTACTGTGCGACGCATAGAAAAAGGAAGTACACAAATTCAATTTCTAAAATCTAGATCGTTTTAGGTTCTGATCTCTACACGAAAAAGATTATAAATCACTCATGGAAACTTTTGAAATCATTAATTGGACTTGAATCACAACATAGAACTCGAATTCGATCAAAGAACTTTGTTTGACTTTTTATTTTAAAAACTTTGACTTGAAAATTCTCATTCAATACAATGAATTGGAACCTCAAATTTTGCAGGTGGTGTAAGTGAACGATTCCTAACAACTTGGCATTATTACTTTTTGAAGTTTGAATGGAATTCGTGATATGTCTAAAAAGTGAAAGAACAGAGGTAATGAGCTTAAAAAAAATACTGATTAATTTAATTAAATAGGAATAGATACTTACAGCTATATTTGATATAGATGATAGAGAAAAATCAAATGTACTGTCAATATAAAAAATGATTCATCTATAATTGAATGTGTGGACAAGTTTAATCACAGATAAAGGGGAAGAACATAAAATTAAAGTGGACAAGAATTGGTAACAGATTTTTGAAAGTTACCTATGATTAAATTCGATTTGTGATCCAAATTGGTGACAAAAACAGAAATGTAATACAGTTTCGATTGCAACTGGTAACAACTTTGTACTATCTTATTGATTTTATATTTTATATATAATATTAATAATCAATAATTATATAAATAATGATAATAATTATATTAATAATAATAATAATAATAATAATAAATAATAATGATACTACTAATAATAAAAATGATAATAATATTATTAATGTATTATTTTCTAATAACAATAATAATGGTAATAATAATTTATAATGGTAATACTAATAATGATAGTAATACTAATAATATTGATATAACGAATTATACTTATCAAACCTCATATCTATATAATATGTATTAAATTAATAATATTAATACTACTGATATCAATATTAATAATGAAAGTAATATTCATTAATATAATAACTATCTTGTATTTTATATATTAACATTACATATTATTAATTATGTAATATTCATATAACATATTTGAATATTTAATACAATATACATAGTATATTAATTGTATACAAAAATCATATATATATACATATATATATATATATATATATATATATATATATATATATATATATATATATACATAGATTCATTCTAAATAACAGTTTAATTATTTTGTATCAGACATTACGTATTTGATTCTAGTGTTTCAATTGTATTCTATAAATTTTAGATTTTTATATATACTTATATTTACATAATATATATATACATATTTATTTACAAACAATTGTTCGTGAATCGTCGGGAATAGTCAAGGTCAAATGCATTCATGAAAAAAAATAGTTCCAACACTTTGAGACTCGGTTTAATAGACTTTGCTTATCATGTTTAAATCATACAAAGATTAAGTTTAAATTTGGTCGAAAATTTCGGGGTCGTCACATGAGGTGTCATCCGCATCTCCAAAAACTCCATTTTGATTCTATTCATGTCAAACACATTGCAGTACTGCTCACATACCTTACTGTAAAACTGCTCCCAAGTGATCATTCGAACTTGTTCTGGAGAAAAACTTGCAATCACATAATTCCACCACACCATAGCTCTGTCTTTCAACAACCTACTCGCATAAGTTACCTTCAATTCTAGCTCACACTGACATGCCTTGAATGCCTTTTCAACTTCCCTTAACCAGTTGAGAGTTGTGGTTGGGTCAGAATTTCCTGAGTAGAGAGAAGGTTCACAATCTTTAAATTGTTTAAAGGTGCATCTTTTTAGTGGCTGGTATTGTTATTGAAATTACTGTTGTGGAAATGGTCGTTGGTATATGGGCGGCTGAACTTGGTTCATCATCATGGGATTTTGATATTGGTAGTTAAACTGTGGTGGCATAACATGTTGAGGGAATTGGTTCTGTAATGGGTATTGGTACTGGTTCTGGTGTATTTGAGGTACTGTGTGTGTGACAACCAGGAAATTTCCGACCAAATTTAAACTTAATCTTTATATATTTCCGACACGATAAGTAAAGTTTGTGAAGTTAAATCTCAAGAATTTTAAACTATGTTCATACATTCCTTTAACCTCGACCAAATTCCGACGATTCACGAACCATTATATAATCTGATATGAATATGTATATATATGTATATGTATATATTATAACTTGAGAATATTAACAAAGTATTAAACGTATAATACTTTACATGAACGTATTTGTTTCAATATGTTTATCGATGGAATTAGAAGATAATATCAAATGATTGATCTATCAAATACATTGTATGATTACCAGTCTTTGTTGAGAGGTCCACTTTGATTTAGGAAACCTTTCCTTTTAGCGGTAATCGGAATAAATGGTAAAGTGATCTACATATACGAACAAAGTGTCAATTAACGAATGTCAGACAATAGTTAGTGGAAATTCCTATTTGATTTTCAATTCATAGTTTACAATATTTTCCTCATGAATTTGGATACAGAAATAATTATCTTTCATAATATTTAAAGTAAAGTTGTGGAATATAGATAACTTAGAATATAAATATCGACAATTTGCCTTAAAATGATTTCGTATGTTCATTTAACCTTTGGACTTTATCTCACGATTCATCAATATTTAGTAATTTAAAAACTTGAAACCTATTAAATATAATTTTACTTTTCAAATATGATATAACGATTTCAATTATTTTAACCTTTTAATTCTTAAATATATATTAGTTTTGGAAAACAAAAGTTATAATATTTATTTGATTTAGTACTAAAACGTTTTCAATTTAGAAAGAACTTTATTATCAAAGCGTTTTATAAGATACTTTATTAATGAATTTTGAAGAACTTGATTAAAGCTTTATATTATAAATTACAAATATATATTGTGTTTCAAAAACGTAAACGTAATATGACATAATATTTCTATTATTTAAATGATTATAAATGAGTCTTGAAATATAATTACTTTAGAAAAACTAAATATTATATTATTAAATAGATATTTCAAACTTATATATATATATATATATATATATATATATATATATATATATATATATATATATATATATATATATATATATATATATATATACTTTACAATGTAATGAGATATAATAATAACATAGTCATAAAATGTTTTGATTTAAAATAATATTATCACGAGACGTTGATTTATAGAAGCAAATGACCAAAACACTCAAAAGATTAAGATACATCTTGAGTGATATAGTTTATTGATAATCTAAGTCTATATTTTGACAAAGGTACGAGTCATGAAACGTAGAACGCAAATTATAAAAGCGTACGATGTAACGTTTGAAAAACCGGAACTAGGACATAAGTCAAGTGACAACGTACGTGTTATCGGAACAAAAATTAAAAATCAACTATGCATGTAAATATAAAATAGTATTTAAATAATTATAAAGATTAAATATATTATATATAATAATATAAATCAAGTGTCAGCAAGAAAAGTTAAACGATTATGAGCTGGATCCCATAGCCATGCGATCGCATGGTCAAGTAGGCTAAACCCCATACGATCGCATGGGGTGCAAATTCTAAAAATGTGCTATAAAGCTCGATCAGTTTCGGACATTTTCATTCACAATTCATTTCTCTCCCTCTCTGATATACATACACATATTTATTTATTTATTTATTATTATTATTATTAAGATTATTATTATTATTAATCTTATTATTATTATTATTAGTATTATTATTATTAAATATACATAAAATACTACGACGGAGTCATGAACGAGTCTTTCCAAAATGAGTTTTTCGAGAAGTATAGAGCTAAGGAAATTATGGGTTATAGATATGGAGGTTATGGGTATAGTCGGGGGTATGCTCGCGAGGTCAATCTAGTGTTTATCATCTCTGTTGCGTCTACGTACTTCCCTACAATATTGAATCACAATATTGATATGTGAGCATTCATATCTTATCTTTTAAATATTAATAGTGTATCCATGTCTAGTGCTCGAGTATATATGTTTATACATGCTTGTATGCTAAATTTCGTCGTTAGATAGTTTTATGATGAATCGCAAATTTAATACATATACTACTGATATAAGGTATATGATATGCATGTTATTGGAAAGCTGGCGAAAAATTAATAACTTTTCATTTAGAAGTCGCCTGATTTCGATGAACGGATTAAAAGATATGGTCAACTGAATTATGGTTAACGTTAATCGAAATTGTGTTTAAAACTGTAAATTAATATTTAAACAACTTGTCTATGAGATTGATAAATGGGAATTTTTATATTACTAATCGAGTAAATGAATTTCTATATAAGGCACGTTTTGTTTCGTTGATCAATTGTCGAAATTGACTGTCTTATCATGTTTTAAAGCTTTATAAGCACCGTAATCTGATTTTACAAGTATTGGAAAACTATGTGAAATAATAAAATATGTTCGATTGCCATAATAATTCAAATATAATATAGCTCCTGAAATAAATAATATTTTGAGTTTGATAAACTATAAATTCGTTCAATTATCAAGACTTACTATGATAATAAACATGTATAGATTTAAAGATCATATTGGGTCAGGTTGATTGTTGAGATGACTTTTGTTAACTTTTGCATGTCAGTCTCGAGCATTAGAATTGTGATACACTATGACCCGACTTAGCTTGTTAGACATGTATTGACCAACATATGTTCTCTAGGTTGAGATCTACGGTTATTTTGTATTCCGAGTTTAGGTCACATTTCGGTGAATGACCTTATGTGCTGCTAAGGTGAGTTTATAGATCCCTTTTTAATTGCTTTTGCAATCTATATTTTTGGGCTGAGAATACATGCACTTTATTTTAAACACAATAGATACAAGTACATACTTAAATTCTACATTGAGTTTGAACCGAAAATCCCTTAGCTTTGGTAACTAGTATCTGCCGGTTATAAGAACTGGTGGGCGCGAATAGATGTATAAGGATCCATAGGGCTTGACATCCTCGTCTGTTCCAGGTATAGAAACCCTAGCCTGAACTATAAAATAGA
The DNA here is from genome assembly GCF_046630445.1 of Rutidosis leptorrhynchoides. Classification (NCBI taxonomy): domain Eukaryota; kingdom Viridiplantae; phylum Streptophyta; class Magnoliopsida; order Asterales; family Asteraceae; genus Rutidosis; species Rutidosis leptorrhynchoides. The sequence goes on from NC_092333.1 coordinate 45,871,124, forward strand.
CGTATGTTATTTGAGTTTAGTACACGTTGGTTTGCGTGTATTGTACATGTTGGTTGCATGTATGTTAAAATAGGGGTACTTATAATAATGTTAAAGCTTAGTTACCAGGGTGCTCAATCTTGTAGAATATTTTGATAAATGTTTCTGGATGAAACAACTGAAATCTTGTGATCCACCTTTATATACGGATTATGCGCAACATTAAAACTATGAACTCACCAACCTTTGTGTTGACACTTTTAAGCATGTTTATTCTCATGTTCCTAGAAGTCTTCTGCTGTTTTGATTATCTGTTATACAAGCTATGTGCATGGAGTCATACATGCTTTATTCAAGAAAACGTTGCATTCACAAAATCATCTCCATGTATCTTATTTTGACTGCATTATCAACGTATGTAGTATTGTAAACTATTATGTACGGTAATTGTCTATATGTAGAAATCATCAAACGTTAAAAACCTTGGAATTTGTTATTCAATTATGGTGTGCCTTTTCAAAAGAATGCAATGTTTATAAAAGGTACCATGTAGAGGTCAGTACCTCACTGTGAAATCGATGAATGATGTATTCGTCCAAATGGATTTGGAGGGATCGTCACAGTGTGTGATTGAGCAGTGGCAAAACCCAGTGGTGTATCCTCATTACCCGACTATCTAGCTAACTCAAGCGTAGAAATCTTTTCCTGAGCTTCCTTAAACTAACTTTCAAGCTCATGCACATAATCAGCATCATAAACCTCTGCCTCATCCTCCACATCGGGACCACTGAACATTTCAAGGTGGATCGGGTTTGTAGCGTTCGCATCCCTGTTATCTGTCATCTGTGCTACAAAACACTCGCACGAAAGCTTAGTGGATAACTGTTAGTTTACTAAACACTAACATGCACGAACATCCTACATTCACTTAGCCGCCATCCCACATACATGTTTGACTTAACTCAGGGTTTAGGAACCATTACACGTACGTACTCGCTGCTAAACCATGCTCTGATACCAACTTATAACACCCTGATTTTTTTTTAAATCACAGCGGAAGTACATTTAGTTACTAAAATAACCCTGGTTAATACTTATAAACCATAGTTAACAAATCAACTTAGTTAATGTTATTACAATATTCCAAAACATCGGTGTTACATGAAAACATCATTAATATTAAAAACATCAGAGTTAATCACATAGTCAAACATGTCTTCAAACCCGTCCGCAACATCCATCCTAAGCAGCAGTACCTAAACCTGCAAGGGGTGAAAATGTGGGGGAATTAGCACAACTGCTAAGTGAATGGATACTATCTAACAAATCAAGCATAAGCAACTAAACATGCAAAGGTCACTAATATGCTAACGTCCTGAACTAGCATATAACAACAACTGACAATATGAGGATCGGCGGCTTGTACGAGCACACGACTTAGCTGATCAAACTACAGTCTACCGATAGTCCACTTTACTGATTCCACTCCATAACCGTCTGAACGCAACACATGCGTCCTTCTATGCTATACTGAACAATCAGTAACATCATGACCCGACCAGGCTACCACGGTCGATCTCACACCAACCCGACCTTGCTGCCTTGGTGGATTCCCAACCTTGCAGTCTCGGTTGGTGTCCAACTAACAGTGCGCACATAAGAACATAGATAATTAGTCATGCAATCGTCCTAACTAGCATGGCAATAACTAACTACACATGGTATTCATACTGAACATAAACATAAGAGTAAAGAGTCTGAACAAGTAGCGTGTCAGCTACTTAATACTCTATCCGGAGATAGACCCACTCACCGAATACCAACAACAAGCTCAGATAATCTATCACTGAGTGACTTCCTTATCTTTATCACCTGAACATAAGGCAAATCAAGATTGTTTATGTCCGTTAACACAAAACATCACAGTACAGAAAATCAGTCACAAAAAGCGCCTGCATCACTGATCTACATCCGTACGGTTGCACATGCATCCGTACGGTTGCAAGTCCATCCGTACGGTTGCATAGTGCATCCGTACGGTTTCACACTTTCTACCCGGTTGCACCACACCATTGCATCTTACGATTGCACATGCACCCGTACAGTTGCACTGTGTATCCGTGCGGTTACAAGCTACAACCGTACGGTTCTGTTCATCGAGCAGCAGCAGCAGCAGCAGAAAACTGACGGATTTCATCCCCAATTCACCAAATCTCGATTTTGGACTCGTTTTTGACCCTGAAAATGGTTACATCTCTTGCACAAACCTTTTGGGACTTAAACCCACAAATTTCATACTCAAACGACATCAAATTAGACCAATTTGACATCAAAACCTACTTTAATAAAAAAAACCTAACTTTAAAAGCCATTTTGACACAGATTCAAGCACGAATTGGAACGATTAATACCTTGTTAGAACACAAGAAATCACTAGACACTGATCTCCAACTAAATTAAAGATCAACAACAAGTTTTGGTGAATCTAGGGTTTGAAAGTAGAAGAGAAGTAGGTACGGTGTGTGTTTAGGAAGATTCGAGAAAATAAGAGAAATGGCTGAATTCTTGCTTATATATTTATGTTAAATACCATACTTCATCACACACGGGTATTTACCAGTTATTTGATAACTTTCGTACTTAATTTGACTACCCTAACGGAGTCCAAATTAAATAAACGAACATGTTCAGTGACTCTTGTCACAAACTGGTCTTAACCAAATAATAAAATAACAATAAACATTATATTAAAATAAAAGCATAATTAACCACACAATTATGCCTTAGGGTAAAAAGGTCATCTTACATCTAGGCCCGATATGAGGATGTTACGTATATACTGTTATATCAAGATGCCATTTGGACTAAAGAATGCTGGTGCAACATATCAACGCTTGATAGATAGAACATTTGAAAGTCAAATTGGACGCAATCTTGAAGTATATGTAGATGATTGGGTCATAAAGAGCAAAACGCAAGATGAAATGTTGAAAGATATCGTGGAAACATTTCAAAATCTGCGCAGAATAAATATGAAGTTAAATCCGTCCAAATGTAGTTTTGGTGAAAAGGAAGGCAAATTTTTGGGATATTATATTACTGAACAAGGCATTAAGGCTAATTCCAAAAAGATAGCTGCAATTGAAAACATGACTGCGCCAAAAACAATAAAAGAAGTGTAAAGTTTAACAGGAAAGTTGGCAGCTTTGGTCAGATTTTTGTCTAAGACTGCGGAACGACAGCTGCCATTCTTTAAAACACTTAAAGGATGTTTAAATCAGAAGAATTTTGTCTGGACTGCGGAGGCAGAAAGTGCGTTTCAAGAAATGAAGAAATTATTGGCAACATTACCAACGTTAACTGCGCCGATAAAAGGCGAAGTTTTGTATCTCTATGTTTCAATTGAAAATGAAGCCTTCGGCTCAGTATTGGTTGCAGAGCACGAAAAAATGCAGAAACCAATTTATTTTGTAAGTAAGTCACTTACAGGGAGCGAGATCAATTATGCACCAATGGAAAAATTCGTATACGCATTGCTCTTAACTTCAAGAAGGTTGCGGAGATACTTTCAAGGACATCATATTCATGTTCTAACTGATTTGCCGGTTAAGATTATTCTCAACAAGCCTGAAATATCTGGAAAGCTTGCTAAATGGGCAATTGAATTGGGATCCTATGAAATAACTTACCTTCCGCGAACTTCTGTGAAGTGACAAGTTTTGGCGGATTACCTCGCAGAAATGACAGGCGAATTGGAAGTAATTCATGACCAAACAGAGTTGCAACCTATGCAAGGTGAAATATGGGATTTATTTACTGATAGTACGTCATGTGCAGAAGGCGCGGGTGCTGGATTAATTTTAACAAGCCCAAGTGGCGAGGAGCATACATATGCGTTGCGTTTTAATTTTGATGTTACAAATAATGAAGGTGAATATGAGGCATTGTTAGCTGGATTAAATATCGCGCATAAATTGAAAATCGCTAAGTTGCGTGCTTATGTTGATTCGCAATTGGTTTCTAACCAATTTAATGGTTCTTTTGAAGCGCATGAACCGTCTATGCAAAAATATTTGAAGTTGCTAAAAGAAACTGCAGCCACATTTGAGCATTTTGAGCTCACACAAGTTTCAAGAAGCCAAAACAAAAAGGTAGACGCATTAATCAAGCTTGCAGCCTTAACCTTTTCGCATATTCAAAAGAAAGTTTGGGTGGAAGAATTGCCCAGCAAAGCAATTGATGGCGGATTACTTGTTGCAGCCGTTGAAGAAGTGCGACCAAATTGGATGAGTCCAATCATTGAGAATCTACGCAATAATGTATTGCCAGAGAATAAGGATGAAGCAAGATTACTGCGCATAAGATCGCCTATGTATATCATTGAAAATGACATCTTATATCGCAAATCTTATTATGGACCACTAATGTGCTGTGTTGGTCCCGCAGAGGCAGAAGTAATAATTGAGGAGGTGCATAGCGGTTCTTGGGCACTGCATTCTGGATATAAGACTATTGCGTTTAAAATTATGAGGTTGGGTTACTTTTGGCTAAATTTGTATCGCGATATAGCAAAAACGGTTAAAAGGTGCAAAAGTTGCCAAAGGCATGCACCACAGAATAGAAAGTCGAGACATGATATGATTCCAGTGAATTCACCATGGCCGATTTATAAATGGGCAATTGATATTGTCGGGCCATTTCCTGCAGGAGCAGGAAACATGAAGTTTTTAATTGTGGCAATTGATTATTTTACCAAGTGGGTAGAAGCAAAATCATTGCGCACAATCACAGGAGTGCAAGTGGGAAATTTTGTTTGGGAACATATTGTTTGTCGATTCGGGATTCCTCGCGAAATTGTAAGTGATAATGGCCTGCAGATAGCAAAAGATCCCTTTAAAAGTTGGTGCGAAGAACTCAATATTGTGCAAAAATTTACTTCTGTTGCACATCCGCTGGCCAATGGGTTATGCGAAGTTACTAACCGTGATATTGTTAGCGGCATTAAAAAATGCTTAAATGAAAAGCGAACGAGATGGGTTAATGAGTTATCCAATGTGCTGTGGGCACATCGCACAACATTTAAGAAAAGAACTGGCGAAACACCCTTTAGTTTAGTGTATGGCTCGGAGACAATGATTCCCGCAGAAATTTTTGTGCCAACACATAGGGTTGCCAATTTTGATGAAACTGCAAATAATGATGCTTTGTGCAAAAATTTGAATTTTGTGGAGGAACGCAGATTAATGGCTGCAATAAGAGAAGCGAATAATAAACAACAAATTGCGAAATATTATAACAAAAAGGTGCTTGTTTTAGCCTTTAATGTTGGCGAGTGGGTTCTGCGTAACAATAAAGCAAACTGCGCAGAAAATGTTGGTAAATTGGGACCCAATTGAGAAGGTCCCTACCAAATAATAGCAATTAATGCGGTTGGCTCTTACAAGCTTGCAGACGTCGATGGAAGAGTTATCCCTAATGCATGGCACGCTACGCTGTTAAAACGATATTACGCATAAGTTGTCAATTACATGCAGAAATGTAACTATGTACTGCGAAATGTATATGAAGTTTTTTACAGAATAAATGATAATTGTTTGCTTTTTTGAAATGGAACGATACATTAGTGAGCAATTTAATACTTATAATTGTAAAATGGTTAGAGTCCATGCACAATATATTATTAAACATGCAGAATTTAACATAGTGAAGGAAAAGATAGCTATATTGGAACATATTTTATAAAAGTGTTAGCGAAATGATGGAACCTATATATATATAATTTTCCTAAGTTGTGAATTTGCCCAATTTAGATGCTTCGCTATAACACATTTGGCGTATTCTTAAACGCGATATTTTTCCCACGGATCGTTTCGGTGGACTTGGAAGATTCGTAAGGTATATTGATTATACAATTAAAAGATTGTTTCGCAGAAGTAAATATTTATTATGTGCACAATAATAAATGTTGAAATTGCAGAGGGCAAGTCTAGCGATTACGAATACAAATGGAAACAAGGAGCTGTAAAAATAAACAATTGCAATTGATTATGGTAAATGGAACTTTATTAATATTAATAAAACGCAGAGACAGCTGCGTTAACTGTTACAAAATATATGCGCAAAAACTACTGCGCATGTTCATCGATTTTGCTGAGGTCAAGCTTCATAATGTCCTCAACAGTGGCATCACTGTTTTTGCTAATAGCAACAACCTTTGGGATGGGAATCTCAACAATATCCGCCTTGGCAAGTTCATACATTTCATCAGCCTCTTTGCTGCTACAGAGCATGTTTGCTATATCTTCGGGCAGTGGCTCTGGTAACTCGCAAACTTCGCCAAGGCGAGAATAAAATTTAACACGTTCACGTTGCTGAAGTGCAGCAACGTAAACATCAAATCTCTCAGAAACAGGATGAGAGTCCATGACTTTCTGCGTAAAAACAAGTAACTGTTGGCGCAACCTTGATAATTCTAATTGAGAAGCAACTTCAGAAAAGTTTGCTTCATCGCGCTCTGAAGTGCGCTCTTCAAGTTCTTTTTTGGCTTCTTCAAGAGCCGCCTTCAGTTTATTTTCTTCAATTGCCTTTTCAGACAATTGTTTTTTGAGGTCTTCCATAGCCTCATTTGCAATCTTAAGGTCTGTAGAAAGGGTAGAGCATTGTTGTTGAGCAAGGATGGTTTTCTTGAGTTCTTCTTCAAGTTTAAGCTTCTTGCTATTTAAGAAGCTATAAAATTGCTCTTGACAAGCAATCATGTCTGCAGCTGAATTAAAAGCCATATAAAAATTTCGCACAAAAGAATTGTGCGCATTGACAGAAGTAAGCTTTGCAAATTCCTGATGTAGATCGTCAGGAATTGCAAGTTTCATCTTTTGATACTGCTCCTCCGCAGCAGATGGAGAAGCGCAAAAATAACCGGGTAGCCTATCAATCCGCACTGAACTAATGGGGTTTTGAGGAGTGCGAAAAGCATCCTCATAATGAGAGAGTGGGATAAGACCAGATTCTGGCGGTGTACTGGATTGCTCAGCTGCAAAAGAAAATGCATGTCAAATTGAATACAGAAAATACATACAAAACAAATTGTGGAATTACTATGAGAATGTAAGAGGCAAATAGACTTACGAGTTTTTGTTTCAGATGAGTAATTGGAGACAATTGGAGTTTCAGTCAAACCTTTGGTGTTTGACCGAGTTTGCCTTTGCTCAGATGAGGATGGGGCAACGTACTTACGCTTCTTCCATGCATCTGCAGCAGAAGACGTCTATATGTTCTTTTTCGCAGAAGAAGAGGGAGCCTTAGCTTCGGGGCTTCTAAGCCTTGCAGTAATAAAGGATTTTGGATTATCCTTTTGGCTGAGCTCTTGAATCTTCATGTTTTAATACTTGAGTAAGTTGCAAAGATTGTTAAAAAAAAAAAAATAAGAGAATTGGTGATTGAAGTGTTGGGATTATGAGAATAAGCGAGTTGGCAATGTGAATTTTGCTAAGTGAAGTTTAGTTGATATATAGGTGAAATCAAGTTATAACGGTTCACTTTAACGGTTATAAAATGCATGAAAAGTCTTGGGAAGCTATGTCACACCCACAAATAGGGCCTGGGGTATTTGTGACTAATTAAATCAAATCACAGTTGTATAAACGAGAACGACTCTATATGAGACGTTTTATTGAGTTTTGCAGCGGAAGATAAATAGATTACTTTGTATTTAGAGCATTAAATGTCTTTAATTGATATGATATGTAATGAAGACTCCAAGCATAGCAAGCAATCATCATCAAAGCAGCAGATATACAGCGGAAGCAATATTTAAGTACCTGAGAATAAACATGCTTTAAAAAGTCAACACGAGGTTGAGTGAGTTCATAGGTTTATCATAAATCAATAGTTCAGTATAGCATTAGACCACAAGATTTCAGTTTAAAGTTGATTAATACCAAATATATTAATCGAAAGAGTTGCTGTTTGCAATATCGCGACTAAACAAAAGTTACCCCGTGACACTTGTTATTCATGTCGTTGAATCATTATTATGTAGTCAAAGATCAACGGTCAACTGACTAGAGACGTCACTCTCAGTAGCGCTACTCACAATAACTAAGTTTGCATCTTATACCTCAGTAATTAACGATATTACGGTGGGGATTTAGAATGAAAAAGCACGTATATAGCATAAACGTTTGAGTACTTATGTCTAACGTGTAAAACAGTTATAAAAGTTGCGCATGTATTCTCAGCCCAAAAATATATATAAAAAGGGAGCAGATGAACTCACGATACGATACGATAGTTTGTAGTAAATATGCATATGACGGTATTGAAACAAGTGCAGAGTTGTCCTCGGATTCACGAACCTATATATCAGTTATATATATATTAAAATATATAATGACAATTAACCAGTTTATATATTAATATACTTCTTATATTAATAATTAATAACTTAATTAGCTATATTATTTTTATATATTTTAAATTAATATATATCATATTTAAAGTACATGATATGTCATTTATTATAAATATCATATTTTTGGATGTTTAGACGTATCATATCATGTATTAAAACTTAATATATATTTGTTTTCAGTATTTGAAATAAGTATTTAATGTTAATTTAAAAAGGTAAATTAAAATATTTTAGTATTAGTAATAATAATGATAAAGATAATGATATTAGTATTAATGTTAATAACTTTAATAATAATTGTAGTGATAATAAGGTTACTAAAATAATAGTGATAATGATTATTCTAATAATAATAGTGATAGTTTTTATTGATAATATTTTTCTAAAATATTACTCTAAATGAAAATGCTAAATTTTAATAAAATGATATATTTAAAAATAATGATACTGATAATAATAGTAACTATAAAATAATCAATTTACTACGAATGATATTAATGATAATAAGTTTAATAATAAAAATACTAATAATGATACTTTTGTTATTAATAATAATAATGATAATAATACTTAATTATGAGAATACTAACAATAATAATACTAATATCTAATAATATCATAAATATAATAGTAGTAGTAATAATAATAATAATAATAATAATAATAATAATAATAATAATAATAATAATAATAATAATAATAATAATAATAATAATAATAATAATAATAATAATAAAATGAAGACTACCTTGGAAAAAGCCTTTTCTAAAAAAAATATGCCCAAGACGGGACTCGATCCCACGACCTCTCGCTCACCCGAATACTCCTCAAACCATCCGGCCAATTCCATTTTTCTGAATTATTACTTAATTCAAATATATTTAATGTGTTTTCTATATTCATCATCTTCATCGAAAATTTGTAAATGACCAGAGGTGAATTACTAATCCAAATAGCTAGTACAATTCTTGTACTATGATGCAAAATCGAATTACAACAAATCAAAGTGATTGAATTGCTTTACAGAGAATAAAAAAAAATTATATAATAAAACAGCTCGCGGTTAACTTATATAAACTCAAACTTTGATTTCGTTTTTAAGACTATTTCAGCTTTTGATTCCTACACGAAAAATGTTTTAAAACCATCCTAGAAACTTTATCAATCGTCAGTTTTAACTTGAAACATTAAAACGAACTCGAATTTCTCGATAAACAAAAGTTTGACTTTTAAAAACTGAAACTTTGACTCAAAAATTTGTGTTTGATAGAAGGAATTGGGATTTGAGATTTTGCAGATAGATTGAGTAAAGGATTTCTAATAGAACTGCATTTAAGAATTTTGAATATTGATTTGTTTTTGAATAATTTGAAAAATGGAACATGAACAGAGGTTCGAGCTTGTTCTTCATTTTTTTTCTGTTTAAATTAATGAATTGGTTGTATCAGTAACTGAACGAATTAATGTAGCACTTATAATTGATCAAAGTTGTTTCTAGTGATTATTGGATGTTGACTGGATTAACGATCAAGAACAAATCAAACAGAAAAAAAATATATAAAAAAATTAAAAAAAATGGAAGCAGATGTGTAATTGATGTCAAAGCAGAGGGGTATAAAATACTATTAAATTTGTGCAGGAAATACTATTAAATACGATACAATTTTACACAAGATATTTATTTATTTTTAGAATGGATATACTTAAACCTTGCTACAACACTTATAGGCAGTGTACCTAATCGTACAGTAGTGTAGTTTTTAGTAAGTCCGGTTCGTTCCACAGGGAAATCTTTAAACAAAGCTCAACGCTATATTAGTTTACTTTTATAAAAATACAAACATATATATAAGTAATATTATTATTATAAAGGGGGGTTTTTACCGTTTAATGACCGGTTTGTCGATTTTAAGACTTTAGTCGCAGTTAAAACCTAATGTAAAATATAAAATAAATAAAAGACTTAATTTAAAGCGTAAAGTAAATAACGATAATGAAATTTCGAATAATAAAAGTGCGATAAAATAAACTTGCGATAATTAAAAAGTACGATAATTAAAAATGCAATTAAATATAATAACAATAAAAATGCGATAATTAGAAGTGCAATTAAATATAAAATAAAGGAAATTAAATATGAAATAAAAGAATTATGCTTATTTAAACTTCCGTAATCATGATGTTTGACGTGTTGATTTTAGTTTTATGCCCATGGGTTAATTGTCCTTTGTCCTGGATTATTTAATATGTCCGTCTGGTTTTTGTCCATAACAGTCCATCAGTCATAAATATAAAGTGCGAGTGTCCTCGTCAAATTATTATTATACCCGAAGTTAAATATTCCAACTAATTGGGGATTCGAATTGTAACAAGGTTTTAATACTTTGTTTAATGAATACACCAGGTTATCGACTGCGTGTAAACCAAGGTTTTACTACTTTGTTAACAATTACACCAATTACCCTTGAATGTAATTCACCCCTGTTTTAATTATTCTAGTGGTTATTAATCCATTCCCGTGTCCGGTTAAATGAACGATTATTCGTACATATAAATACCCTGCCCATCGTGTCCGATCGAGTGTATATGGTAATTTATAGGGACGCCCAATTGTAAATCTTTATATTAACATTAACAAACTATCATTTAGTTAAACAAATATAAAGCCCATTAATAGCCCATAGTCTAATTTCCACAAGTGTCGTTCTTTTGTCCAAACCCCAATTATGGTACAAAGCCCAATTACCTAATTTTAGTAATTAGCCCAACATCATGATTACTTCGTTTTAAATAAGCATAATAATAACTTAGCTACGAGACATTAATGTAAAAAGGTTGAACATAACTTACAATGATTAAAAATAGCGTAGCGTTACACGGACAGAATTTCGACTTACACCCTTACAATATTCGCTAACATACCCTTATTATTAGAATTATAATTAAAATTAAAATATAAATTATATATATATATATATATCGTTTACGTATGATAAGAGAAGAAAAAGATTATGAATTGCGATCAGAATTCGGTTGCTTTTATAGGAAAAGTTGAAATTTGGGGCTCCGCGACTCGCGGCAAAATCCTCTTCAAACTCCGCGAGTCGCGGAGAATGAATTTACAGCTCACACCCTTGGAGTCTTTCTCTGCCGACGGTTTTATAATATATATATAATATATATATAATTAATATAATTAATTATATATTATATTATATTTATATACATAGTTAACTTGTAATTTTTAGTCCGTTGCGTCGAGCGTGAAGAGTTGACTCTGGTCCCGGTTCCGGATTTTCGAACGTCCTTGCGTACAATTTTATATTTTGTACTTTGCGTTTTGAATCTTGTACTTTTGTAATTTCGAGACGTTTCTTATCAATAATTGGAACCTTTTTGATTGTCTTTTGTACTTTTGAGCTTTTTGGTCGTTTGCGTCTTCAATTCGTCGAATCTGTCTTTTGTCTTCACCTTTTATTATTTAAACGAATATCACTTGTAAATAGAACAATTGCAACTAAAAGCTTGTCTTTCTTGAGGAATAATGCTATGAAATATATGTTCGTTTTTAGCATTATCAAATATTCCCACACTTGAGCGTTGCTTGTCCTCAAGCAATATTGTCTTGAAATACTATAATCACTTCTTTATTCTTCACTCTTTGTACATCAGTGATTTCTATATGGCGGTATAAACAATGGTAGTAACGATATGGTTTACAGTCCCACATGACTATAAAAATTTAGATCCATTAAGGAAATTGGATCTTTATGAAAACATTTGATCTTTTGAAAATTAAATCTAGTTTTTACCCTAGATAAGTTTTCCGGGATAACCCTTTACCGGTGTTTGCAAAATATTTTTGTGGGTTTGGTGGGGTTCAGAATTGAAAATTTTAGCTCAAAACTTGCTGTTTTGTGTCACCCACTTGCTAACCTTGTATTTGGAAAGCAACACGTCCAGTTTACTTGTTCCGTATATTACCTTTCGGCAAACTACCGTCCGGTTGTAAAGGAAAGCGTTGAACAAGCAACTGTTAAGGCAATGTCCCGTGACATGCTTTTGATTATGGTCTATAACGTGTCGGACGCAATTACTATCCTTGGTAGGAGCAATAGTAAAGCTCACCCTTATAATTTTTCGGTCTGGCACAAGGTCCTGTCTTTGACCACTATGCAACCACCGTTCTTACGGTTGACACCCGATTTAGTTCAGGTGACCTAATGAATTCCAGGTGAATTCCTAGGATTTTACGTTCAATGGTAATGAACGCATTAAAAATAGGGTTTTCATAAAACAAATCGGTTTGTAATTTTGATCAAAATATTTTCTCGTTTAAGCTCGAGTTTAGATATCATCGAATTCCATGAGTTTGTAATTCTCAATCTTTAAGGTAAATCTCTAGGATTGAGTAATATCAGTCTTAAAAGCTGATTTTTAATCTTTAAGGAGATTATCCTTTCTGGGGATCTGATTCATTAGTCTTATCCAGCTAATTTGCATGGTGCCCCCCCCCCCCATTGTACGAGATAAATCCTTCTCATGGTTAGGATAAATCTGACCACTTGGCGACCCTGTTTAATGCTGAGGTCCGTGGATTTCCAACCGATTTTAGTGATGACTTTTCTAGATTTTTCGTCAACCTACAGCTGGTCTGGACGACAACTTCATGACCTAAATCAAGAAGCGCGTGTCTTTTTTGGAAGACTTTACTTCCTTTTAATGATGGAATTGATTCATCGTGTAGATCCATCTCTTCTTTTCTTTCATCGGGTAAAAACAGTTTAGTTTAGTCCAAAGCAAAAGTATTTTCAGTTATTTGTTACAGATATATGTGACATATGTTTAAGATAACTTGGTAAATTTTCCCACACTTGGCTTTTATTTTCCTTTTTATCGTCCTCTATTCCATTTTAAATGAATTTTAACATTTTAGTTTGTTTCTCAATTTATGTCCTTTCCGAGGTAACAATAATTTCGGTGTTAAAACCTAGTTTTATCGCTCATAAATATGTATAAACATAATTTGAATTCATTTAATTGAAAATTTTGAAAATTTTTACTAGAATTGGGTAGTCAGTATATAAGACTAGGGCTGTTCTTTTTTATCAGAGAGCACTAGATTCTAATACAACTACTGCTTTACTAGTATTTTTAATGGTAACCAAGTGTTTAAGATAAAAATTTTTAAAATCCGAAAGAATTTAACCCCTTCCCACACTTAAGATCTTGCAATGCCCTCATTTGCAAGAAATCAGTAACAATTTAAATTATTGAGGGTGATTTGTGTGAAAATGATTAAATTTTACCAAAGTTTCCAAATATATTGGCGTTTGTTTGCTGAATGATAAATGGTGCACATCATTTGTTCATTCCGTCTTGTTGTTATTTCACATATATTTTGCATCTTGTCGTCAAAATTAGTTGCTTTTGCTGAACTTAATGCCAGTCTTTGAAAATGCGTTGTTTTACCCGGTTGTGTACATAAGATAAACTGCAAACATATATACATATTTTTGAAGTTTGGTATATTACCCCACATTCAAAAATTATTAAAATCTAAGAATAAAAGTTAGATAATTATAAAAATGATTACAATATTAACAAAAGTATTAAACGTATCAATAATTACAAATTACAAAATAAAAAAAAAAAAATAAGTAAACTAAGGATGATATTGGTACCAATAGGGGTTCCAGGCATAACCATAAGTGCTATAGAATGCTTCGGCAGGGTCATACGTAGGATACGGTGGCTGCATCTCTATAGACCAAGGAGGGAAGATGGGTTTCGGTGTAGGAATATAGTTTCTACCTATATGTTGGCAATGAGCTATGATTTGGTTCTGATGAACTTGCCAATCTTCAAATGCTCTCTGTCTAGCATTTTCGTATTCCTGAGAAGCTATAAACCTATGCATTTCTTGCATCTCATTCCCCCTCCTACATTACCTTGCTGCTGGTTTCTCTCCACCTGTGGATGTCTACCATGGTATCGTACTGCGGCGTTATTTCTCCTCTTCAAAACTTTCGCACCATGGTATACATTTAAACCTATAGTATCGTGGGGTTCCGGTTCTTCTACTAATAATCCCCCCCGACTTATATCCACACCGAGATATTCACCAATCAAAGTAATAAAAATACCACCTCCTATTATGCTATGTGGTCGCATCCCCCGAACCATAGCTGATAAATAATAACCCACACAATATGGTATACTTACAGCACTTTGTGGGTCTCGAATACACATATGGTAAAACAAATCTTGTTCATTTACTTTTTCCTTGTTCTTACCCCTTTGTGTAATCGAATTAGCTAAAAACCTATGTATCACTCTTAATTCGGCTCTATCTATATCCAAATAAGAGTAATTTCCCCCTTTGAAACAGTGATGGCTTGTCATTTGACTCCACACACCGTGTGTATCAAAATTTTCATCTATCTTTCTACCGTTTAGTATCAATCCTCTACAATCGGCAGACGCTAACTCCTCAGGCGTATATATACGTAAAGCCTGAGCCATGTCCAGTAAAGACATGTGGCGCATCGAACCGCCTAACAAAAATCTAATAAAAGAACGATCGGTTAAACTAGCTACCCGATCATTCAACTCTATACTACATAATAATTCTTCACACCATACTTTATATACAGGTCTACGTATGGTGAATAAACATATCCAGTCATTAAAAGAAGAATTACCATACCTCTGTACAAGTAATTCCCTAATTGGCCCGGCCAATTCTACAGCTTCTAAGGGTCCCCATTCTATGACCCTCGGTACCTCAACAACCTTGGAATAAAGAGTATGCAAACCCCGTTGATATTTTGGATAATCTATCCAAAGTCTGTCAAATCTCAGGTTCGGGTGCAACTCTTCCAAGTACATATCAGAAAAGGTCATGACTGGATGAGGTATATCCTGCTTGTAGTAGTTATCCACCTCCTGTTGTTCCAAATTCTCAGCAGGAGCATTGCGGGCTTGGGATGAAGATTCACCCCTTTCATTCTGCAAAACACATCAAACACAATTTTTGTGCATCCAAATATGCATTAGTGTCAGCAAAATCATCAATCAAAATAATTACAATGACATTATCAATTTATATCAAACTTAAGCTCATTTTCACATTTTTATCAAATCTACACTTTTTCAAATAAGCATATACGAAAATGTTCGCCAAGTTCATTAGCATTCAACTCAAATAACATGTCAAAATAATCATTACTAGCAATTAAACAAGTCTCAAATGGCATTATCTTTCAAAAATCAAGTTCATGAATTTTAGACTTGAAAAAGTCCACTTTAATTCTCAAAATCATGTTTAGGCTCAAAGTTTGGATCATTTAACTACCTAAACATGTTACACTACTTAATTTAGCAATAATTCATGACAAAAATCGGCCATAACCTGTTTATATCAAAAAGCCCCAAATTTGCTCAAGAACACAAACCCTAGATTATTCAAAATTTGAAGTTTAAGGCTTCTAATCATGTTAAACAGCATCAATCTAGGTTATACAAGCATAATACATAAACAATTTAAGTCTAATTACACTAAAAAGCATCAAAATCAATTTGGGGAAAAAAATAGCTCAAGAACACCAAATTTCGGATTAAATGGTGTTTAGGTGTAGAAATTTACCGTTTTTCTTGAGTAATTCTTAGATAGCATCCTTCTCAACATGATTTTAGCAAAAAATTTGGTGATTAACGGTTAAAAATTGGGATTTTTGTGGTGTTTTTGGGTGTATTTTCGGAGCTATTTTCGCAGCAGTTTTTTGAGTTTTGGGTTGGGGACTGAAACAGGTCGTTCAGCTCTTTTTATTTTTTTTCTGTAATCCGGCCCCTCCGCGAGTCGCGGCGAAATGCACTTCAAACTCCGCGACTCGCGGAGTTTGTTTTTTTTTTTTTTTTTTTTAAATGTTTTTGGCATACTTTAATTCAATAAGATTAAAAATAATGATAATAAAAGTTCTCGTCCCTCCCTCGGGTAAAGCAATTTCGGTTCAAAGACCTAGTCTTCAACTTACGATGAATTTTAAAAATCATATTCTTAACTTAATGAGATAAAGTAAATTTTTGTTTTTAAATTCACACAACTTAAATATAAAATTCAAAATTAATATTAAAAATTCACACCAAACTTAAAATTTAAAATGCATAAAATTAAGAATTTATATTTTAAAAATTAAAAGTTCACACCAAACTTAATTTTAAAAATCAAATAATTATAATTTTAAAAATATTGTTTTTACAAAGTTTACAATATTAATTTAAGATTTAAATATTAATTTTAAAAACATGGTAAAAATAAATTTAAAAATCTTTTTGTCTTTTTATCCCACTTTAATCAATCAAATATTATCAAAAATATGCGCCCCTCTTTTCGGTAAAGTAATTTCGGTTCCAAGACCTAATTTAACTCATGACGAATTTCTGAAATATTTTGGGTTGATTGTTTAAAGATATTTATACCTTAAGAATAAACGTTAAATTTCGCAGTGATGTAATAAATTTTTGAATGATATCAATAATTTCGGTCGCCAAACCTAATTTTATTCAATACCAATTTAATACTTTTTAGCGAACAAATTAGCGTTTATTATCAAAAGGTTAAAAATAAAAATAAAAATAAAAACTGTACAGACATACCTGTGAAATAGATTTCTTAGTTATATGATCTATTATATTCATAAGATAGTCGGTTTAATTGATTTTCCATGGCTGCATAGGCGTAACCTCGAGCATTCATTGTCTTTTCTTCTAAACATATGAACGGTCCGTCTCTGCATAAAGTAACAAATTCGGTATTTGAATAGGTTTGATTATTTGAACATTTACCTCCATGTGAGCATTTTCCGCATTTGTGACATCGTTCTAGGTGTCGTGCTCTTCTTTTCGATGCGGATTTTGATTTTCCTTTACCAAATTGTAACTTATTATCTTCGCATCTGGATCCTTTTCTAACTCCGTCCATTCTTTCTCTAATTACTGATACTAATTCGCTCGGTAATATATCATTATTTCTTTTAGTGATCAAAGCGTGTAGCATTAGACCATGGTTTAGTTCACAGGCAGTCTTCATTTCGTAAAAACCTAAAAAAAATAAAAATTCAGAATGGGGGGAGAAGACTAGTTCTTTAGGGTCTGCTAGGGAAAGACCATACGTGTTCCATTTTTGAGAACTACACGAAAACAGACAATCTAACTCTAACAGAAATACATATTATCCTTTAAAGACTTGATTCTCCCCACACTTAGTTAGCTGTGGTGTCGAAATTGTGATTAACTTCGTTGTCGACTTCCATCGGACCATGTATGTAATGTTTAACTCTGTGACCATTAACTTTAAATTCAATCCCATTTGAATTTATTAATTCTATCGTTCCGTATGGGAAAACTCTTTTGACTATGAATGGTCCAGACCATCTTGATTTCAATTTTCCAGGAAATAGCTTGAATCGTGAATTGAAAAGAAGAACTCTGTCTCCTTCTTTGAATTCTTTTGAACTTCTGATTCTTTTATCATGCCATTTCTTCGTTCTTTCTTTATAGATTAACGAATTTTCGTATGCTTCATGTCTTAATTCTTCTAATTCGTTTAGTTGACTTAATCGTAGACGTCCAGCTTCATGTAAATCAAGATTACATGTTTTCAAAGCCCAAAATGCTTTGTGTTCAATTTCTACTGGAAGATGACATGCTTTTCCATAAACAAGTCTAAAAGGTGTGGTTCCAATTGGAGTTTTGTAGGCTGTTCTAAAAGCCCAGAGTGCATCCTCCAATTTAATGGACCATTCCTTCGGATTTGATCCTACGGTTTTCTCTAGAATACGTTTTAAAGCTCGGTTGGTATTTTCAACTTGTCCACTTGTTTGTGGATGATATGCGGTGGAGATTTTATGAGTTACTCCATATCTTTTAAGAACTTTCTCAAGTTGATTATTACAGAAATGAGTACCCCGATCACTTATTAAAGCTTTCGGTGTTCCAAACCTTGCAAAAAGACGTTTTAAAAAGTTGACTACTACTCGTGCATC
The DNA here is from genome assembly GCF_046630445.1 of Rutidosis leptorrhynchoides. Classification (NCBI taxonomy): domain Eukaryota; kingdom Viridiplantae; phylum Streptophyta; class Magnoliopsida; order Asterales; family Asteraceae; genus Rutidosis; species Rutidosis leptorrhynchoides. The sequence continues at coordinate 45,889,559 of NC_092333.1, forward strand.
GTTAGTTGGGAGAGCTTGTGCTTCCGCCCATTTAGATACATAATCAATGGCTACGAGTATATATAGATTATTATTAGATTTTGGAAATGGACCCATAAAGTCAATACCCCAAATGTCAAATACTTCACATACTTGGATGACATTTTGTGGCATTTCATCACGTTGACTTATTTTTCCGGCCCTTTGACATGCATCACAGGATTTGCAAAGAAGGTGTGCGTCTTTGTAAATTGTAGGCCAATAGAATCCAGCTTCATAAACTTTTCTTGCTGTTAGTTGAGGCCCATAATGCCCTCCTGTTGGTCCTGTGTGACAATGGTTTAAAATTTTACTAGCTTCATCTCCAAATACACATCGGCGTATTATTCCATTGGGACAACTTTTAAACAGGTGTGGATCTTCCCAGAAATAGTGTTTTATATCACTGAAGAATTTCTTTCGTCTTTGGTACGATAATCCTTTTTCAAGGATTCCACAAACTAAGTAGTTTGCATAGTCTGCAAACCATGGGATTTCTTTATAATCTATCTTCAATAGATATTCATCAGGAAAGTTGTCTTGTATGGCTGATTCATTTAGAACTTCTAATTCGGGATTTTCAAGACGAGAAAGATGATCAGCGGCGAGATTTTCTGCTCCTCTTTTATCTCGGATTTCAATATCAAACTCTTGTAAGAGTAAGATCCAACGGATTAATCTTGGTTTAGCATCTTGTTTTGAAAATAGGTATCTAAGAGCAGAATGGTCGGTATAGACCACCGTTTTTGCTAGAACGAGATATGATCGAAATTTGTCAAAAGCAAAGACAATAGCAAGGAGTTCTTTTTCAGTAGTTGTATAGTTCGTTTGTGCTCCTTGTAATGTCTTACTAGCATAATATATAGGTTGAAATCGTTTTTCAATCCTTTGTCCTAAAACGGCTCCCATTGCAAAATCACTTGCATCGCACATTAGTTCAAATGGTAGATTCCAATTTGGTGCTATCATGATCGGCGCATTAGTGAGTTTTTCTTTAAGAATATTAAAAGATTTGATACACTCATCTGAAAAGATGAATGGAGCATCCTTTTCTAGGAGTTTATTCATAGGAGTGGCAATTTTAGAAAAATCTTTTATGAAACGTCGGTAAAAACCGGCATGCCCTAGAAAACTCCTAACTCCTCTAACATTTGTGGGATGTGAAAGTTTAGCAATTACATCTACTTTAGCTCTATCCACTTCAATTCCTTCTTTTGAAATTTTATGTCCAAGAACGATGCCTTCTTTAACCATGAAATGGCATTTCTCCCAATTAAGTACTAGATTTGATTTTTCGCATCTAATTAGCATTCGTTCCAGATTAACTAGACATGATTTAAATGTATCACCGAAGACTGAAAAGTCATCCATGAATACTTCCATGCATTCTTCTATCATGTCGTGAAAAATCGCCATCATACACCTTTGAAAGGTTGCAGGGGCGTTACAAAGTCCAAATGGCATGCGTTTGTAAGCAAAAGTACCATAAGGGCACGTGAAAGTGGTTTTCTCTTGATCTTCGGGTGCTATTGGAATTTGAAAATATCCGGAAAATCCATCTAGAAAACAATAGTAACTATTTCCGGCTAATCTTTCCAACATTTGATCTATGAAAGGTAAGGGAAAGTGATCTTTTCTGGTGGCGTCATTTAATTTTCTATAATCAATACATACACGCCATCCTGTTACAGTCCTAGTAGGAATAAGCTCATTTTTCTCATTTGTAATGACAGTCATGCCACCTTTCTTAGGCACGCATTGAACTGGGCTTACCCATGGGCTATCAGAAATTGGATATATCAAACCTGCATCTAGCAGTTTAATAATCTCTTTCTTAACTACATCTTGCATATTAGGATTTAGTCTTCGTTGGCGTTGCACATACGTTTTATGACCTTCTTCCATAAGGATTTTATGTGTGCAATACGAAGGACTTATTCCTTTAATATCATGAATCTTCCATGCAATGGCTGGTTTATGAGCTTTCAACACAGAAATGAGTTGTGATTTCTCATTTTCAGTAAGAGAAGACGATATTATTACAGGTAATTCAGATTCACCATGTAAATAAGCGTATTCCAAATGGTTTGGAAGTGGCTTTAACTCTAATTTCAGAGGTTCTTCTATCGATGATTTATATCGATATCTGTCTTCTTCTTTTAGCATTTGAATTTCTGCTGTTGTAGGTTCATATCCATTAGCTATAAGTGTAGCTAACATTTCAGCTTCATCAATTGGTTCATTACCTTCTCCTAAAGAACATTCTCCTGTTCCTTGTAATTCTGGAAATTCTTCTAATAATTCTGCATGTGCCTCTATAGTTTGAATATAATAACATGTATCATCTGCAGATTGTGGTTGTTGCATTGCTCTATCAACTGAAAAGGTAACACTCTCATCCTCTATACTTAGGGTCAGTTTCTTACCGAACACGTCTATCATTGCTTTAGCCGTGTTTAAGAATGGTCTTCCTAATATGAGAGGAACTTGAGAATCTTCTTCCATGTCCAAAACAACAAAATCTACTGGAAATACTAAAGTACCAACTTTAACTAGCATGTTCTCCATTATCCCTCTAGGATATTTTATTGATCTATCGGCTAGTTGTATGCTTATTCTGGTTGGTTTCAATTCTCCAAGGTCTAGTTTAGCGTATAGTGAATACGGCATTAGATTTATACTAGCACCTAAGTCTGCCAATGCTTCTATTGAACTAAGACTACCCAGAAAACATGGAATTGTGAAACTTCCTGGATCAGATAGTTTTTCTGGTATCTTATTCAACAGCACTGCTGAACAATTAGCATTCATAGTAACAGCCGAGAGTTCTTCCATTTTCTTTCTATTTGAGATTAGATCTTTCAAGAATTTAGCATATCTTGGCATTCCTGAAATCACATCAATGAAAGGAAGATTTACATTTATCTGTTTAAACATATCCAAGAATTTGGATTGCTCGGCTTCAAGTTTCTCTTTCTTCATTTTACTCGGGTAAGGAAGTGGTGGTTGGTATGGTTTAACATAAGGTTTATCCTTAACTGTGTTATTTTCATTAACCTTTTCAACTACCGGTTCTTTTTTCTTATCTTGATCAGGTTGTGGTTCTTGTGGAGTAGGAATGGCTTCATCAGAAGTTACAGGTATTTCAGGTGGTTTAAGTGTTGTACCACTTCTTGTGGTAATGGCTTTAGCTGTTTCATTCCGGGGGTTAGCATTTGTATCACTAGGTAGACTTCCCAGTTTTCTTTCACCTATTAATCTTGCTAGGTTACTTACTTCTTGTTCCAGATTTTGAATAGAAGCTTGTTGATTTCTAAATGCTTGAGCATTTTGTTCATTTGTTTGTTTTTGAGATGTGAAAAACTGTGTTTGAGTTTCAACTAGCTTCGTCATCATATCTTCTAAATTTGGTTTTTTATCATCGGTTTGTTGTGGTGGTTTGTTTTGAAAATTCGGTCTTTGCTGATTATAAGTATTATTGGATACTTGTTGATTGCTAGGACCTTGTTGGTTGTTGTATGGAATATTTCGGTTATAATTCTGGTTTTGATTGTAAATTGGTCTTGGCGGTTGATAATTATTCTGATAATTATTTCCAGGCCTTTGGTTTATGTATGAAATATTCTCTCTTTGTTCCATTGTTAATTCAATACTGAGACAATCTTTTGTCAAATGTGGTCCTCCACACTGCTCACAACTAATTCGTATTGAGTGAATATCTTTAGTCATCTTTTCCATTCGTCTTTCCACAGCATCTATCTTTGCGGAAATGGAATCTAAGTCATGGCTAGAATCGGTTCTAGCTGCTTTAGATGATCTAATGATATCTTTTTCTTGGTGCCACTCATGCGAGTGGGAAGCAGTGTTATCAATAATTTTGTAAGCATCAGTTTCGGTTTTCTTCATAATAGAACCACCAGCTGCTATATCTATGTCTTTCCTTGTAGTGATGTCGCATCCTTGGTAGAATATTTGTACTATTTGACAGGTGTCTAAACCATGTTGCGGACATCCTCTTAATAACTTTCCATATCTTGTCCACGCATCATATAGAGTTTCATTTGGCTTTTGTGTGAACGTAACAATTTCTGCTTGAAGTCTTACGGCTTTAGATGCAGGAAAGAATTGTTTAAGAAATTTGTCAACTAAAACGTCCCATGTATCAATCGCCCCTTCAGGTAACGATTCCAACCAATCTTTGGCTTCTCCCTTTAAAGTCCAGGGAAATAACATGAGATATATCTATTCATCCTCCACTTCTCGGATTTTAAATAGTGTGCAGATCCTATTAAAGGTACGTAGATGTTCATTTGGATCTTCCTTCAGCGCACCACTAAATTGGCATTGATTAGTCACCATGTGTAGAATTTGTCGTTTGATTTCATAATCTGGCGCATTAATGTCTGGATGAGTAATTGCGTGACCTTGGCCAGTGCGTTTAGATCTCATTCGGTCTTCCATACTTAAAGGTTCCAGATTCTCCATAATTGAATTTGTTGAATCGGTATCACTAGATGATTCTGATTTAATGGTTCGTTCCTCAACAATCTCTGTTTGAATGATTGGTGGCTCCGGAGGAAAGTTTAATGGTTCAGGATCTATGAACCGTTCCTGAATATTCTCCGGATTCTCAATTGTGAGGTCGGGTTCAAAAAATGGATTATCGGAAATTTGAACTGAAGTATTTGGTCTACTGGATGACGATTCTAAAGAAAAATCAACGGCGGTTATATTTGCTAAATATCTTGATCTAGTTACAGGTGGTGAACGTACAAAAGGTGGTGAACGTCTTGCTCGGTGCATTCACTGAATATCCTATTAGTTTTTAAAAGGAAAGAAAAATTATAATAAGTTATCCAATTAATAGACTTTTCTGATTTTGCCCACGTTTCGAATAGCCAAAAGATGCAGCAGAGGGGCAGGATTCGTTTGGTCTCAATATAATTGAGGACTGTTTGGCTCCAATAACCCGGTCCACGTACAAATCCAACTATTACTACGAATCAGAAAATTTTGATGTCTATTAATTTAACCACTTAAAATAAATTTTCGTAATTTTAAGAAATTTAGATAAGAAGTAGAAAAAATTCTAAGTCCTAAAAACTAGAATGGCGAGAAATGAGAAAGAAAAAGAGTTCGTCGAAAAAGGTCGAAAAAGAAAAAATGTTTGAAAAATAAAAGGTGACGGAAAAATAAAAGAAACTTATAAAAACTTAAAAATACTTGACTAACCTAACCTTATTACTACAACTAACTTAAAATTATAATCGCAAATTGAGATTACTAATTGGAATGATAATTGATACATAGTAAAAGGTGTCTAAAAATATTAAAGCTTACAGGAAAAACTAAATCCCAAATGGAAATAACTTAAAAAGAAGCTAAAACTTAAAAAGGCGTCGCAAAATTCTAAAGCACCTAAATTTTAGTCTAAAGAAAAAGCACTTAAGGAATTCTACGGCAAAGCCTAAAAATCTAGGAGTAAAAATAACTATAGCAAAAACTAAGTTTAAAATTAAATATGAGCTAAAAATACAAATATTACGCTACAATTATTAAAAAGGGACAAAATATAAAAATATATAAAAAGTTGTAAAAAGTACAATTTTTATAAAAATATTATTTTTATATTATTTTTTTAATAAAACTACTAATTTTACAATTTAATAAAACTAATTTAAACAAAATAAAACAAATTAAATAAAAATAAATTTTAAAATAAAACTTAATTATAATAATAATACATAATTAGGGTTTATATTAATAATAATTAATAATAATCCATAATAAATGCTGAATTAGGGCTTCTGTCGGCGTGTCAGAAAGTCTCCGCGAGTCGCGGTAATTAATGAAGAAAACCCCGCGAGTCGCGGGGTTCAGAAATTCAATTCTGGCACAGTTTGAATCGACGCGTTTTTTCTTTATTTATATATATTTTTTATTATTTTCTGTTTTCTGTTTTTTTTTCTATATATAAAAGATATTTAATAAAACTTATATTTTTATAAATTAAAATAAGAATAAAGAAACTTATAAAACTTAAATATTTAAAAAAAAATACTTATATTTTTGTTTTTCTTTTTATATTTTTTAATAATTAACACGTATTTTTACAAAAACGAATTTTTAATAGAAGTAAGCTAAAAATCTTTTTTTTATTTTATTATATTAGCGTTGCGCTTCCGGCGTTTAAGAGTGTTCCCCGGTAGCGGCACCAAAAATACTTGATGTCAAAGCAGAGGGGTATAAAATACTATTAAATTTTTGCAGGAAATACTATTAAATACGATACAATTTTACACAAGATATTTATTTATTTTTAGAATGGATATACTTAAACCTTGCTACAACACTTATAGGCAGTGTACCTAATCGTACAGTAGTGTAGTTTTTAGTAAGTCCGGTTCGTTCCACAGGGAAATCTTTAAACAAAGCTCAACGCTATATTAGTTTACTTTTATAAAAATACAAACATATATATAAGTAATATTATTATTATAAAGGGGGGTTTTTACCGTTTAATGACCGGTTTGTCGATTTTAAGACTTTAGTCGCAGTTAAAACCTAATGTAAAATATAAAATAAATAAAAGACTTAATTTAAAGCGTAAAGTAAATAACGATAATGAAATTGCGAATAATAAAAGTGCGATAAAATAAACTTGCGATAATTAAAAAGTACGATAATTAAAAATGCAATTAAATATAATGACAATAAAAATGCGATAATTAGAAGTGCAATTAAATATAAAATAAAGGAAATTAAATATGAAATAAAAGAATTATGCTTATTTAAACTTCCGTAATCATGATGTTTGACGTGTTGATTTTAGTTTTATGCCCATGGGTTAATTGTCCTTTGTCCTGGATTATTTAATATGTCCGTCTGGTTTTTGTCCATAACAGTCCATCAGTCATAAATATAAAGTGCGAGTGTCCTCGTCAAATTATTATTATACCCGAAGTTAAATATTCCAACTAATTGGGGATTCGAATTGTAACAAGGTTTTAATACTTTGTTTAATGAATACACCAGGTTATCGACTGCGTGTAAACCAAGGTTTTACTACTTTGTTAACAATTACACCAATTACCCTTGAATGTAATTCACCCCTGTTTTAATTATTCTAGTGGCTATTAATCCATTCCCGTGTCCGGTTAAATGAACGATTATTCGTACATATAAATACCCTGCCCATCGTGTCCGATCGAGTGTATATGGTAATTTATAGGGACGCCCAATTGTAAATCTTTATATTAACATTAACAAACTATCATTTAGTTAAACAAATATAAAGCCCATTAATAGCCCATAGTCTAATTTCCACAAGTGTCGTTCTTTTGTCCAAACCCCAATTATGGTACAAAGCCCAATTACCCAATTTTAGTAATTAGTCCAACATCATGATTACTTCGTTTTAAATAAGCATAATAATAACTTAGCTACGAGACATTAATGTAAAAAGGTTGAACATAACTTACAATGATTAAAAATAGCGTAGCGTTACACGGACAGAATTTCGACTTACACCCTTACAATATTCGCTAACATACCCTTATTATTAGAATTATAATTAAAATTAAAATATAAATTATATATATATATATCGTTTACGTATGATAAGAGAAGAAAAAGATTATGAATTGCGATCAGAATTCGGTTGCTTTTATAGGAAAAGTTGAAATTTGGGGCTCCGCGACTCGCGGCAAAATCCTCTTCAAACTCCGCGAGTCGCGGAGAATGAATTTACAGCTCACACCCTTGGAGTCTTTCTCTGCCGACGGTTTTATAATATATATATATAATATATATATATAATTAATATAATTAATTATATATTATATTATATTTATATACATAGTTAACTTGTAATTTTTAGTCCGTTGCGTCGAGCGTGAAGAGTTGACTCTGGTCCCGGTTCCGGATTTTCGAACGTCCTTGCGTACAATTTTATATTTTGTACTTTGCGTTTTGAATCTTGTACTTTTGTAATTTCGAGACGTTTCTTATCAATAATTGGAACCTTTTTGATTGTCTTTTGTACTTTTGAGCTTTTTGGTCATTTGCGTCTTCAATTCGTCGAATCTGTGTTTTGTCTTCACCTTTTATTATTTAAATGAATATCACTTGTAAATAGAACAATTGCAACTAAAAGCTTGTCTTTCTTGAGGAATAATGCTATGAAATATATGTTCGTTTTTAGCATTATCAGTAATCACGATAAAAAAAATAAAAATATAAAGTGGAGATCACGATTGATAAAAAAAAATACAGATAATGTTTGACCTAATTTAGGTATTTTGGTTTATGTCTTTTGTTTTTAATTAATATTAATATTTAATAAATATATTAATAATAATAATACTAATAATTATTATTATTATATTAATAATAATAATAATATTATTATTATTAATGATAAATAATAATAAAAATAATGATAATAACATTAATATGACAATATTAATGATAATTTTAATTATAATTAATGATAATAATAATTATAACATGTTAATAATACTATTAATAATAATATTATTAATAATAATTTGTATTAATAATGATATTTATAATAATCTTATCACTTTTAATAAAAGTGATAATACTAATAATATTAATGATAATAATTATTAATAATAATATTATTAATAATATTGAGAGTAATAATACTTGTAAATGATGATAAATAATAATAATATTAATATAACAAATTAATATTAATACATATTTATTTACAAATAATGGTTCGTAAATCATCAGAATTAGTCGAGGTTAAATGAATTCATGAAAAGATTTTGTTAAAATTTTGTCAGAAATTTCCGGGTTGTTATAGTACCTACCCGTTAAAAGAAATTTCGTCCCGAAATTTTGTTGTTGCCATCAGTCGGCATTGTTTGTAAACAGGTGAGGATATTTTCATTTTATTTGGTTTTCACGTTCCCAGGTATACTCGAGGCCTTGCGTGAATTCCAACGGGTAGAATATTGTTTTGTTTCTAGCATTTAAATCTTACAATCCATAAATTCTGCGAAGTGCATTTTATTATTAATTCGGAGGTTATCTAAAGGAATTTACAAGGGTGTCATTGATTAGGTTTTCTCAGAAATAGATGATGATGCTATACAAGCATTTCAATACATATGGAATGTATTATGAATAATATTGAGCTTATTTAAACCTTGAGCATTTTATGCCGCAATATTGGGGTAGACAAGATAGAGAGGAGTTCGTGAAAATCACAGTCATGAAATTGGATAGAGATCGTCATTGTTTACAACAAGAATATTTTAATGATGAATATGAGTTGAAAAATAGATGTAAGACCCTAATCTTCATTGTACAGCAGAGTAAATAGAGTACATAAAGTGTGGGAATGATTGTGCAGTTAAACAGAAGTCAGAGACGGATCTGAGCTAGGTGCACTCAGTGCACCCTTAATAGTGCGCGTGGCGCACTAACACTGTAACCGTGTTTCTGCTCTTTTATTCAGATATTTTGATGGGCATTTTGGTAATTGCACTTTTGGACGAGTTAAAGGCCAGTTGGTCAGTTTGTGGAGTATCATTAACTCCATTATCAACAACCTTATCCTCTTCACTTAAATTTTAGAGAGAGTGTGTGATTCTTGAGTGAGGAAGCTTAAATCCAAGAGGAAGAAGTTGTTCTCGGACCAAAGTGCGGGTATTAAAGTTGTTCATCTCCTCTCTAGCTTCGTTGTGGTTGTAGTGGTATGTTCTAACTTTAATTTCCTTACTTTGATTTTGTGTAAGGGTTTGGGTTTGGGTAAATGAAGAACATAAAATTCATATTTGGTGATTTTGGGTGTTCTTGGGTAAGATGGAGTCATAAAGACTCAATGGTAACTAACCTAGGGTTTCAAAATGTTAATTGATGTTTATGAGTTCTAGTTGGTTAGTTAATCACTAGCATACCTAGTTAATTAGTAAATGGGTGTTAGATGGGTTAGTAGATAACTCGAAATGGGTGTGTTGACTTTAAATTAGTCAAAGGGCTAATGATTGACCTAATTGGGAAATATGAGTATGAAATACCCTAATTGTGTAATGGTTAGTGTTGTTGGACCTTAATCATTAGCTTTTAAGTGATTAATGATGGTCTTGACCCTTAAAGGGCGGTTTTGGTGAAAATGGGGTATTTAATGCATTTAAGTCATTAAATGCACATAAGTGAAATTATTGGTATTTAGTCCAACTAGTTATGTGGGTTGATTGAAGTACTTATTATATTAGGTACTTTGCTTTGAAGCTTGCGGAAGTATAAAACTGTGATGACCCAGAAATTTCCGATCAAATTTAAACTTTAATCTTTATATGTTTCCGACACGATAAGCAAAACCTGTAATATTGAGTCTCGAAAGTTTTGAAATCTATATTCATGTAATCAATTACCCTTTGACTATGCTCAACGATTCACGAACATTTATGTGTATACTGATATGTATATATAATATATACTTATTAATTGAAAACATTAACAAAGTATTAGATATAAAATACTTTACATAAAAGTATTTGTTTCAATATGTTTATCGATGGAATTAAAAGATAATATCATATGATTAAATTATCAGATACATTGAATTATGATTACGAGTCTCTGTTATGAGGTCCACGTTGATTTGAGAAATCATTTCTTTTTACGGTATTCGGAATATTTGGTAATGTGATTTACAAGTAAGAACAAAAGTGTCATTAACGAGAATTAGACAAAAGTTAGTGGAGATTCCTGCTTAACTTTCAATGCATGCTTTACAATGATTGTCTTTTGTCTTTTGGTAAGATAATGATTAGTTTTCATAATATTGAAAACGTTTTACGATATAGATAAAACCTTTTTAAAGGATGATTTGGAATATAATTAATTTTGGAAAACCAGATTTATAAGTACTCGATTTAGTTTCAAGCGTACAAAAACGTTTTCAGTTTAAAAAGAACTTTATTATTAAAACGTATATAACTTTGATAAATATCTAGAACCACTTTTGACAACTCATTACTTAACCAGTATGATAAAGATAACGATATTTATATTTTATTTTATTAAATATATATAACGATTTAAATTAATACGCGTATTATATGTACATAGTTTTATATTTTTACTATACTTTAACTTTACCTTTACTTTACTTTTACTTTACTTTAACTTTAATAATTCATACTTTAATAATTCATACTTTAATAATTCATTTTAATAATTCATACTTTAATAATTCACTTTAATAATTCACTTTAATAATTCACTTTAATAATTCATACTTTAATAATTCACTTTAATAATTCATACTTTAATAATTCACTTTAACAATTCAAAAATCTATTATAAATAGAATTCAATAGGTTTCATTATTTCATAGAAACTTGAAAATATATTTCTCTAAACTCTCTCAATCGAATTACATATATATATTTACTTAGTATTATTTCAAGATATTATTAGTATACATAAAATACTACGACGGAGTTATATTCAGACGATTTCAAAATAAGTTTTCAAACGGGATAGAGCTAAGAAAATTATGGGTTATAGCTATGGAGGTTATGGATATTTTTCGAGGGTATTGCTTGTGAGGTCAACCTAACGTTTATCATTTTTGTTGCATCTACGTACTTTCCTGCAATATTGAATCACAATATTGATACGTTCGTGAATCCGAGACAAACCCTACACTTGTTCAGTGCCGTCATATACATAATTGCTACGAAATACAGTATTGTGAGTTTCATTACTCCCTTTTTATATATATTTTTGGGCTGAGAATACATGCACTGTTTTATAACTATTTTACGAAATGGACACAAGTACTAAAAACATATTCTACGTTGAGTTGTACCACTTTGCATATTTTTCCCTAATAGCTTGGTAACTAATATTTACATGTTGTAAGAGCATGTAAACGCGAATCCTATTGATAAATCTATCGGGTTTGACAACCCCAACCGGGCTAGTCGCTCTAGTATCGTAAACGGTTGCATAGTACTTCGTTTTTACTACACTTGGTACAGTGTAGGAAGATTTCATAATAAAGGGAATATGCCACATTAATTGTTAAGTATGGTTACCGAAGCGCTCAACAACTTATAGAATACTTTTATACACTTGCGAGTGTACGGATATTTATGGAAACTGAAATCTTGTGGTCTATTACTATTACAGAAATGATTGATTATTATAAACTAATGAACTCACCAACCTTTTGGTTGACACTTTAAAGCATGTTTATTCTCAGGTATTAAAGAAATCTTCCGCTGTGCATTAGCTCATTTTAAGGATATTACTTGGAGTCATTCATGACATACTTTGAAAGACGTTGCATTCAAGTCGTTGAGTTCATCAAGATTAATATTAAGTCAATTATAGTTGGATGTAATATGAAATGGTATGCATGCCGTCAATTTTTGATGTAAAGAAAGTTTGTCTTTTAAAAATGAATGCAATGTTTGTAAAACGTATCATATAGAGGTCAAATACCTCGCGATGTAATCAACTATTGTGAATCGTTTATAATGTATATGAACGGGTCCTTTAAAAAACCGTCACCAAAACGTTAAAGGTGAGTGGAATCATTATATGCATATGTATGTAATGTATTTATTTATATGCTATGGTATGAACTAAAGAGCCGGTAGTGCCATAGTATGTGTGAGCGTGCTATGATGTGAACCAAAGAGCCGGTAGCATCATAGTACGTGTGTTATAGTGTGAACCAAAGAGCCGGTAGCACTATAGCACGATTTGTTAGGGTGTGAACCAAAGAACCGGTAGAACCTTAGCGTTATTAGAGTGTGAACCAAAGAGCCGGTAGCACTCTAGCGTGAGTATGACTCGACCGGTAGCATCATGAAAAATGCGTATGGTGTGAACCAAAGAGCCGGTAGCACCATGACGCGAGAATGGTTAACCATGGTTGTGTATTGTTTTGTAGCATATTATATTATGTCGATTATATGTTATTGATTACGCTAGCAGCGGTTTGTTGGAGATTATTAGCTTTGTACTTGAGATGGTATGCTAATTGTATTGCTAGCGTGTATGCGGTATATGTGTAAGTGATTGCAAGTAGGTATATTATATATATATGTGGGTATAATTATTGCATTTACTAAGCTTTGCTTACCCCCTCATTGTTTATCTTTTTATAGGCTCCGGCGTTGACAAGGGTAAGGGCCTTCGATTGGATTAGAGATCCCACTTGTTGTTTAGGGGACGCTTTTGGGATGTGATAGCTTTTGGAGTTTGACCGAAATTTGGGTAGTTTAACCCCAAACACCATGCTCATAGTGTCGTTTGGAATTTAAATTAGTGAGGTCGAAACTCGAACTTTTGTATGAAACTCGTAAAACGGCCGATGTGGGCCACGTTTTGTAAAACTCATTTTATGTTTGAATCGTATGAGTTTTCCATATTAGAACATGTTATGAAAAGCATTTCATTTAATTATGTCGGGAAGTGGGAGATCTTTAATTAAAATTTGACGATTTTGGACCGAAGCTGTTGGGGGCCTGTGCGCGCCGCGCACCCCAAGGGGTGCGAGTGGCGCACTCTACTGTAAAAAAAAAATTCTTTTGCTTCGCATATTTGGTTGGTTATTGGTTTGGGTCGTTACAAGTAGTATCAGAGTGTGGTCTAAGGGATTTAGGCGACTTGAGATAGGTGCCTAGACTTAGATTTATTTGTGTATGCGCTTTATGCGGGACTTGTAGGAGACGGGTCGGACCGGGAGTTGATTAGTGCTTAGGTTTATGTGAACTAACCTTTCGCTAATTGTTTTGTGTTGTGTTAGCAATCATCAAGCAAGATAGACGTTGTACTAGCAAGTTAATGCGACGTGCTCGCGTAACAATGATTAGCTACCATTGTTACGAGTTCAAATCGTGTCAAACAAGTGATGTACGACGATTGTTGAGCAAGATGGGGTAGTGTGGTGTATATGTATATACATATGTGTTAAGTTTTCTCGTTCGTTGCTTAACCTTTTCCGTTTTATAGTATGAAGATGAGAAACGGTCCCGAGACCAATGAAGGGGGTTCAAGCGAGGATGTTGAGTTTACGGCCAAGGTTGAGGCCATTATGCAAAGGCGTCATGAGGCCTTCTTAGAGGATGTTAAGAAGATGTTTTTGGATTCGAGTGACGAACAAGTAGTCAATCTAGTCAAGGAACAAGTTAAGATTGTTCTTAAAGAGGATAACGCGGGAAGACGAGGCTTCCACTATAAAAACTTCAAAGATGCTCAACCTCCCACCTTTGAAGGTGAACGAGACCCACTCAAGAGTGCTCGATGGATCTCCGATATGGAGGGGGCTTTCCGTACTAGTGAGTGCCCTCTCGATAAAAAGACGAGGTTTGGTAGTAGCATGATGAGGGGTGATGCCAAGTTATGGTGGGACGCGAAAATCCGACTTTATGGTGAAGAACAATGTATGAGTTTGACGTGGGACGAGTTTAAAGAAGAATTTTTTAAGGAATACCGAACTTCAGCCGATCTTTCAAAGCTTAAGGATGAGTTACGTACTTTAAGGCAAGGGTCAATGGATTTGAACACTCTCAAGTCCACTTTCTTATCAAAGACCCAATTTTTCCCGGAGTATGACGGGAACGATCACATGTTGAAAGAAGATTTCTACCGAACCTTGAATGATAACTATCAAGAAAGGATTAGTAGGAATTCGGCGAAGACTTTTGATGAGCTATTTGATATCGCTAAGGGTTTTGAGTCGCTTGCTCCAAGAAAGAGTGACTTCACCTTTGGCAAACGAAAATTTGAAGCTACTAGCCACTCGAACAAGAAGAACAAGAGTGTGGCTGAGAGCGTCGATAGTGCGAAAAAGGGGGCTTCTAAGAGTTTTAGGCCCACGTGCTACAATTGTGGTCTACAAGGGCACTTGGCCAGCGATTGTACGAACTCATCTTCCAACAAAATCGTTTGTTTTAATTGTAATAAAGAGGGGCACAAGAGGCCGGAGTGTCCCGAATTGCGCAACGATAATGTTAAGCGACTAGAGTAGGCGGCGGGTACCGCTAGGGGTCGAAATTATTTGATGACCAATGAGGAGGCCAAGCAATCTAGCGAAGTTGTCTCAGGTACTTTCATGGTTAATTCCAATCCGGCAAGGATACTCTTTGATAGTGGTGCAAACTTGTCGTTTGTGTCACCAAAATTTGTGCCCAAACTTAATAAACCGTTAGCTAAGTTAAGTCGTCCGGTAGAAGTTGAAATATCAGATGGCAAGACGGTGCTAGTGGTTGATGTGTGTAAAAATTGTAATGTTGTGTTTGGTGTCGAAAACTTTAAAATCGATCTCATCCCGATGACTTTGGGTGATTTTGATATCGTTGTTGGTATGGATTGGTGAAATGTCCCGTTCTTATTGATTAAAAACGTTCCATATTAATTAATTTCGTTGCGAGGTTTTGACCTCTATATGAGACGTTTTTCAAAGACTGCATTCATTTTAAAACAAACCATAACCTTTATTTCATAAATAAAGGTTTAAAAAGCTTTACGTAGATTATCAAATAATGATAATCTAAAATATCCTGTTTACACACGACCATTACATAATGGTTTACAATACAAATATGTTACATCGAAATCAGTTTCTTGAATGCAGTTTTTACACAATATCATACAAACATAGACTCCAAATCTTGTCCTTATTTTAGTATGCAACAGCGGAAGCTCTTAGTATTCACCTGAGAATAAACATGCTTTAAACATCAACAAAAATATTGGTGAGTTATAGGTTTAACCTATATATATCAAATCGTAACAATAGACCACAAGATTTCATATTTCAATACACATCCCATACATAGAGATAAAAATCATTCATATGGTGAACACCTGGTAACCGACATTAACAAGATGCATATATAAGAATACCCCCATCATTCCAGGACACCCTTCGGATATGATATAAATTTCGAAGTACTAAAGCATCTGTTACTTTGGATGGGGTTTGTTAGGCCCAATAGATCTATCTTTAGGATTCGCGTCAATTAGGGTGTCTGTTCCCTAATTCTTAGATTACCAGACTTAATAAAAAGGGGCATATTCGATTTCGATAATTCAACCATAGAATGTAGTTTCACGTACTTGTGTCTATTTTGTAAATCATTTATAAAACCTGCATGTATTCTCATCCCAAAAATATTAGATTTTAAAAGTGGGACTATAACTCACTTTCACAGATTTTTACTTCGTCGAGAAGTAAGACTTGGCCACTGGTTGATTCACGAACCTATAACAATATATACATATATATCAAAGTATGTTCAAAATATATTTACAACACTTTTAATATATTTTGATGTTTTAAGTTTATTAAGTCAGCTGTCCTAGTTAGTAACCTACAACTAGTTTTCCATAGTTAGATGTACAGAAATAAATCGATAAATATTATCTTGAATCAATCCACGACCCAGTGTATACGTATCTCAGTATTGATCACAACTCAAACTATATATATTTTGGAATCAACCTCAACCCTGTATAGCTAACTCCAACATTCACATATAGAGTGTCTATGGTTGTTCCGAAATATATATAGATGTGTCGACATGATAGGTCGAAACATTGTATACGTGTCTATGGTATCTCAAGATTACATAATATACAATACAAGTTGATTAAGTTATGGTTGAAATAGATTTGTTACCAATTTTCACGTAGCTAAAATGAGAAAAATTATCCAATCTTGTTTTACCCATAACTTCTTCATTTTAAATCCGTTTTGAGTGAATCAAATTGCTATGGTTTCATATTGAACTCTATTTTATGAATCTAAACAGAAAAAGTATAGTTTTATAGTCAGAAAAATAATTTACAAGTCGTTTTTGTAAAGGTAGTCATTTCAGTCGAAAGAACGACGTCTAGATGACCATTTTAGAAAACATACTTCCACTTTGAGTTTAACCATAATTTTTGGATATAGTTTCATGTTCATAATAAAAATCATTTTCCCAGAATAACAACTTTTAAATCAAAGTTTATCATAGTTTTTAATTAACTAACCCAAAACAGCCCGCGGTGTTACTACGACGGCGTAAATCCGATTTTACGGTGTTTTTCGTGTTTCCAGGTTTTAAATCATTAAGTTAGCATATCATATAGATATAGAACATGTGTTTAGTTGATTTTAAAAGTCAAGTTAGAAGGATTAACTTTTATTTGCGAACAAGTTTAGAATTAACTAAACTATGTTCTAGTGATTACAAGTTTAAACCTTCGAATAAGATAGCTTTATATGTATGAATCGAATGATGTTATGAACATCATTACTACCTCAAGTTCCTTGGATAAACCTACTGGAAATGATAAAAATAGATCTAGCTTCAAAGGATCCTTGGATGGCTTGAAAGTTCTTGAAGCAGAATCATGACACGAAAACAATTTCAAGTAAGATTTCCACTCGAAATAAGATTGTTATAGTTATAGAAATTGAATTAAAGTTTGAATATGATTATTACCTTGTATTAGAAAGATAACCTACTGTAAGTAACAAAGGTTTCTTGATCTTGGATGATTACTTGGAATGGATTTAGAAAACTTGGAAGTAAACTTGCAATCTTGGAAGTATTCTTGATTTTATGAAACTAGAACTTTTGGAATTTATGAAGAAAACTTAGAACTTGAAGATAGAACTTGAGAGAGATCAATTAGATAAAGAAAATTGAAGAATGAAAGTATTTGTAGGTGTTTTTGGTCGTTGGTGTATGGATTAGATATAAAGGATATGTAATTTTGTTTTCATGTAAATAAGTCATGAATGATTACTCATATTTTTGTAATTTTATGAGATATTTCATGCTAGTTGCCAAATGATGGTTCCCACATGTGTTAGGTGACTCACATGGGCTGCTAAGAGCTGATCATTGGAGTGTATATACCAATAGTACATACATCTAAAAGCTGTGTATTGTACGAGTACGAATACGGGTGCATACGAGTAGAATTGTTGATGAAACTGAACGAGGATGTAATTGTAAGCATTTTTGTTAAGTAGAAGTATTTTGATAAGTGTCTTGAAGTCTTTCAAAAGTGTATGAATACATATTAAAACACTACATGTATATACATTTTAACTGAGTCGTTAAGTCATCGTTAGTCGTTACATGTAAATGTTGTTTTGAAACCTTTAGGTTAACGATCTTGTTGAATGTTGTTAACCCATTGTTTATTATAACAAATGAGATGTTAAATTGTTATATTATCATGATATTATGATATATAATATATCTTAATATGATATATATACAGTTAAATGTCGTTACAACGATAATCGTTACATATATGTCTCGTTTCGAAATCATTAAGTTAGTAGTCTTATTTTTACATATGTATTTCATTGTTAATACACTTAATAATATATTTACTTATAATTTAACATAATTAACCAAGTGTATCAATATCTTAATATGATTCATATGTACCTAGTAAGACGTTGTTATAACGATAATCGTTATATATATAGTTTTTGAGTTTCTTAAATTAATAGTCTCATTTTTATGTATATAACTCATTGTTAAAATACCTAATGAGATACATACTTATAATAAAATTATGTTAACTATATATATAACCATATATATGTCATCGTATAGTTTTTACAAGTTTTAACGTTCGTGAATCACCGGTCAACTTGGGTGGTCAATTGTCTATATGAAACCTATTTCAATTAATCAAGTCTTAACAAGTTTGATTGCTTAACATGTTGGAAACACTTAATCATGTAAATAACAATTTCAATTAATATATATATAAACATGGAAAAGTTCGGGTCACTACAGTACCTACCCGTTAAATAAATTTCGTCCCGAAATTTTAAGCAGTTGGAGGTGTTGACGTATCTTCTGGAAATAAATGCGGGTATTTCTTCTTCATCTGATCTTCACGCTCCCAGGTGAACTCGGGTCCTCTACGAGCATTCCATCAAACCTTAACAATTGGTATCTTGTTTTGCTTAAGTCTTTTAACCTCACGATCCATTATTTCGACGGGTTCTTCGATGAATTGAAGTTTTTAGTTGATTTGGATTTCATCTAATTGAATAGTGAGATCTTCTTTAGCAAAACATTTCTTCAAATTCGAGACGTGAAAAGTGTTATGTGCAGCCGCGAGTTGTTGAGGTAATTCAAGTCTGTAAGCTACTGGTCCGACAGGATCAATAATCTTGAATGGTCCAATATACCTTGGATTTAATTTCCCTCGTTTACCAAATCGAACAACGCCTTTCCAAGGTGCAACTTTAAGCATGACCATCTCTCCAATTTCAAATTCTATATCTTTTCTTTTAATGTCAGCGTAGCTCTTTTGTCGACTTTGGGCGGTTTTCAACCGTTGTTGAATTTGGATGATCTTCTCGGTAGTTTCTTGTATTATCTCCGGACCCGTAATCTGTCTATCCCCCACTTCACTCCAACAAATCGGAGACCTGCACTTTCTACCATAAAGTGCTTCAAACGGCGCCATCTCAATGCTTGAATGGTAGCTGTTGTTGTAGGAAAATTCTGCTAACGGTAGATGTCGATCCCAACTGTTTCCAAAATCAATAACACATGCTCGTAGCATGTCTTCAAGCGTTTGTATCGTCCTTTCGCTCTGCCCATCAGTTTGTGGATGATAGGCAGTACTCATGTCTAGACGAGTTCCCAATGCTTGCTATAATGTCTGCCAGAATCTTGAAATAAATCTGCCATCCCTATCAGAGATAATTGAGATTGGTATTCCATGTCTGGAGACGACTTCCTTCAAATACAGTCGTGCTAACTTCTCCATCTTGTCATCTTCTCTTATTGGCAGGAAGTGTGCTGACTTGGTGAGACGATCAACTATTACCCAAATAGTATCATAACCACTTGCAGTCCTTGGCAATTTAGTAATGAAATCCATGGTAATGTTTTTCCATTTCCATTCCGGGATTTCAGGTTGTTGTAGTAGACTTGATGGTTTCTAATGTTCAGCTTTGACCTTAGAACACGTCAAACATTCTCCTACATATTTAGCAATATCGGCTTTCATACCTGGCCACCAAAAATGTTTCTTAAGATCCTTGTACATCTTCCCCGTTCCAGGATGTATTGAGTATCTGGTTTTATGAGCTTCTCTAAGTACCATTTCTCTCATATCTCCAAATTTTGGTACCCAAATTCTTTCAGCCCTATACTGGGTTCCGTCTTCCCAAATATTAAGATGCTTCTCCGATCCTTTGGGTATTTCATCCTTTAAATTTCCCTCTTTTAAAACTCCTTGTTGCGCCTCCTTTATTTGAGTAGTAAGGTTAGTGTGAATCATTATATTCATAGATTTTACTCGAATGGGTTCTCTGTCCTTTCTGCTCAAGGCGTCGGCTACCACATTTGCCTTCCCCGGGTGGTAACAAATCTCAAAGTCGTAATCATTCAACAATTCAATCCACCTACGCTGCCTCATATTCAGTTGTTTCTGATTAAATATGTGTTGAAGACTTTTGTGGTCAGTATATATAATACTTTTGACCCCATATAAGTAATGCCTCCAAGTCTTTAATGCAAAAACAACCGCGCCTAATTCCAAATCATGCGTCGTATAATTTTGCTCGTGAATCTTCAATTGTCTAGACGCATAAGCAATCACCTTCGTTCGTTGCATTAATACACAACCGAGACCTTGCTTTGATGCGTCACAATAAATCACAAAATCATCATTCCCTTCAGGCAATGACAATATAGGTGCCGTAGTTAGCTTTTTCTTCAATAATTGAAACGCCTTCTCTTGTTCATCCTTCCATTCAAATTTCTTCCCTTTATACGTTAATGCAGTCAAGGGTTTTGCTACTTTGGAGAAATCTTGGATGAATCTTCTGTAGTAACCAGCCAATCCTAAAAATTGACGTATATGCTTCGGAGTTTTTGGGGTTTCCCACTTTTCAACGGTTTTGATCTTTGCCGGGTCCACCTGGATACCTTCTTTGTTCACTATGTGACCGAGGAATTGAACTTCTTCCAACCAAAATGCACACTTTGAAAACTTAGCGTACAGTTTTTCTTTCCTCAATACTTCTAGCACTTTTCTCAAATGTTCTTCGTGCTCTTGATCATTCTTTGAGTAAATAAGTATGTCATCGATGAAAACAATGATAAACTTGTCAAGATATGGCCCACACACTCGGTTCATAAGGTCCATGAACACAGCTGGTGCGTTAGTCAATCCAAACGGCATAACCATAAACTCGTA
Source organism: Rutidosis leptorrhynchoides (assembly GCF_046630445.1). NCBI lineage: Eukaryota > Viridiplantae > Streptophyta > Magnoliopsida > Asterales > Asteraceae > Rutidosis > Rutidosis leptorrhynchoides. Next base: position 45,910,814 of record NC_092333.1, read on the forward strand.
ATGATCATAAGGTGTCCTAAAAGCAGTTTTTGGAATATCATCCTCCTTTACTCGCATTTGATGATATCCAGAACGTAAATCGATCTTCGAATAAATCGACGAGCCTTGTAGTTGATCAAATAAGTCGTCAATTCTCGGCAGTGGATAACGGTTTTTGATGGTAAGTTTGTTCAACTCTCTGTAGTCAATACACAACCTAAATGTACCATCCTTCTTCTTGACAAACAAAACAGGAGCTCCCCATGGTGATGTGCTTGGTCGAATGAAACCACGTTCTAATAGTTCTTGCAGTTGGCTTTGCAGTTCTTTCATCTCGCTGGGTGCGAGTCTATAAGGAGCACGAGCTATTGGTGCAGCTCCTGGTACAAGATCTATTTGAAATTCAACAGATCGATGTGGAGGTAGTCCCGGTAATTCTTTCGGAAATACATCGGGAAATTCTTTTGTGACGGGAACATCATTGATGCTCTTTTCTTCGGTTTGTACTTTCTCGACGTGTGCTAGAACAGCATAGCAAGCTTTTCTTATTAGTTTTTGTGCCTTCAAATTACTAATAAGATGTCGCTTCATGTTGCCCTTTTCTCCGAACACCATTAAGGGTTCTCCTTCTTCTCGTACAATGCGAATTGCATTTTTATAACATACGATCTCTGCTTTCACCTTCTTCAGCCAGTCCATGCCAACTATTACATCAAAACTCCCTAACTCTACTGGTATCAAATCAATCTTAAATATTTTGCTACCCAGTTTAATTTCTCGATTCCGGCATATATTATCTGCTGAAATTAATTTACCGTTTGCAAATTCGAGTAAAAATTTACTATCCAATGGCGTCAATGGATAACTTAATTTAGCACAAAAATCTCTACTCATATAGCTTCTATCCGCACCCGAATCAAATAAAACGTAAGAAGATTTATTGTCAATAAGAAACGTACCCGTAACAAGCTCCGGGTCTTCCTGTTCCTCTGCCGCATTAATATTGAAAACTCTTTCGCGGCCTTGTCCATTCGTGTTCTCCTGGTTCGGGCAATTTCTAATAATGTGGCCCGGTTTTCCACATTTATAACAAACTACATTGGCATAACTTGCTCCGACACTACTTGCTCTGCCATTACTCGTTCCGACACCATTTGTTCCTTTCGTTCTGTTAACCCCTGGTCCATAGACCTCACACTTCGCCGCACTATGACCATTTCTTTTACACTTGTTGCAAAATTTGGTGCAGAACCCCGAGTGATACTTTTCACACCTTTGGCATAGTTGCTTCTGATTGTTGTTGTTGTTGCGGTTGTTATTGTTGTTGGGATGATTGTTGTAGTTGCTGTTATTGTTGTTGTTGTTGTTGTTGTTGTTGTTGTTGTTGGGCCGTTTGTTGTAGTTGCGATTGATGTTGCGATTGTTGGGATAATTGTTGCGATTATTATTGTAATTGCTGTTATTGTTGCATTGGTGATTCTTATCACCGTTTTCCTCCCACTTTCTTTTGACTTGCTTCACATTGGCCTCTTCAGCCGTCCGTTCTTTAATTCTTTCCTCAATCTGGTTCACTAGTTTGTGAGCCATTCTACATGCCTGTTGTATGGAGGCGGGCTCATGTGAACTTATATCTTCTTGGATTCTTTCCGGTAATCCTTTCACAAATGAGTCGATCTTCTCTTCCTCATCTTCGAACGCTCCCGGACACAATAGGCACAATTCTGTGAATCGTCTTTCGTACGTGGTAATATCAAATCCTTGGGTTCGTAACCCTCTAAGTTCTGTCTTGAGCTTATTGACCTCGGTTCTAGGACGGTACTTCTCGTTCATCAAGTGCTTGAATGCTGACCATGGTAGTGCGTACGCATCATCTTGTCTCACTTGCTCTAGATAGGTATTCCACCATGTTAACACAGAACCTGTGAAGGTATGCGTAGCGTACTTCACTTTGTCCTCTTCAGTACACTTACTTATGGCAAACACCGATTGGACCTTCTCGGTCCACCGTTTCAATCCGATCGGTCCTTCGGTTCCATCAAATTCCAAAGGTTTGCAGGCAGTGAATTCTTTGTAGGTGCATCCTACACGATTTCCTGTACTGCTAGATCCAAGGTTATTGTTGGTATGTAGCGCAGCCTGTACTGCGGCTATGTTTGAAGCTAGAAAAGTACGGAATTCCTCTTCATTCATATTCACGGTGTGTCGAGTAGTCGGTGCCATTTCCTTCAAAATAGTCAAATGGAACAAGTTAATCATACAGAATATTAAGAGTAGTTAATAGTATTTCGTAGCATAATATGAACTCATTTATAAAATCTTTTTCTTCATATTAGCGTTTTATAAGTTTAAATTCGGGTAGTACCTACCCGTTAAGTTCATACTTAGTAGCTAATATACAATTCAACTACTATAATTCTATATGAAAAACTGATTACAAAAAAATATATATCATATTCAAACCTTTATACAATAACTTGCAAACTTACAATACCGCTATTTTACATATAGCATGAAATATAGCACATAAAACTTTGATACAAAGTAGTTGCGAAGATAATTCTAGTTAATAAATAAGCGTTCAGCAAAGGCAATAAAGACACGTAATTCATACGTCCAGAAACAAGTCATGCATTCTGGTTTTACTAGGACTACTTCCCATCCTTGGTCTTGTTGAACATAACCGTTATGGCCGTTGATAAGACAGCGTGTTGTAACGTCGTCAAAGGGACGAGGGTTACGTAATGACCAACAGTCTCGTAATAACCTAAAAACCTCATTTCTTACCCCAATTACCGACTCCGTCACTTGTGGGAACGTTTTGTTTAATAGTTGTAGCCCGATGTTCTTTTTCTCACTTTGGTGAGAAGCGAACATTACTAACCCGTAAGCATAGCATGCTTCTTTATGTTGCATGTTAGCCGCTTTTTCTAAATCATGAAGTCCTATATTCGGATACATTGAGTCAAAATAATTTCTTAACCCGTTGCGTAAAATAGCATTTGGGTTCCCCGCAATATATGCGTCAAAGTAAACACATAGTAACTTATGGGTTTCCCAATGTGATATCCCCCATCTTTCAAACGATAGTCTCTTATAAACCAAGACATTCTTGGAACGTTCTTCGAATGTCTTACAAACTGATTTCGCCGTAAATAGTTGTGCCGAAGAATTCTGACCGACTCTAGACAAGATTTCATCAATCATGTCTCCGGGTAGGTCTCTTAAAATATTGGGTTGTCTATCCATTTTGTGTTTTTATACTGTAAAATAGACAAGAGTTAGATTCATAAAAAAAATACTTATTAATACAAGCAATTTTTACATATATCATAAAGCATAAGCACACTATATTACATATATTACACCACACGAATACAACTATCTTATTCCGACTCGCTCGTTTCTTCTTCTTCGGTTTTGGTTCGTTTTGCCAAGTTTCTAGGGATATATGATGTTCCCCTAATACGAGCTGTCGTTTTCCACAACGGTTTAGAAAAACCTGGTGGTTTAGAGGTTCCCGGGTCATTGTTACAACTTAAGGGCTTCGGGGGTTGACGATACATATAAAGTTCATCGGGGTTGGAATTAGATTTCTCTATTTTTATGCCCTTTCCCTTATTATTTTCTTTTACCTTTTTAAATTCAGTTGGGGTAATTTCTATAACATCATCGGAATTCTCGTCAGAATCCGATTCATCGGAGAATTGGTAATCCTCCCAATATTTTGCTTCCTTGGCGGAAACACCATTGACCATAATTAACCTTGGTCGGTTGGTTGAGGATTTTTTTTTACTTAACCGTTTTATTATTTCCCCCATCGGTTCTATTTCGTCCTCCGGTTCTGAATCTTCTTCCGGTTCTGATTCTTCTTCCGGTTCTTCTTCGGGAACTTGTGAATCAGTCCAATATATATTCGACTCTTCGTTATTATTAGGTGAGTCAATGGGATTTGTGCTAGAGGTAGACATCTATCACACAATATCAAACATGTTAAGAGATTCATATATCACATAATATATACATGTTAATCATATATAGTTTCTAACAAAAATGTTAAGCAATCATTTTTAAAGAAAACACGGTCGAAGTCCAGACTCACTAATGCATCCTAACAAACTCGATAAGACACACTAATGCAAATTTTTTGGTTCTCTAAGACCAACGCTCGGATACCAACTGAAATGTCCTGTTCTTATTGATTAAAAACGTTCCATATTAATTGATTTCGTTGCGCGGTTTTGACCTCTATATGAGACGTTTTTCAAAGACTGCATTCATTTTAAAACAAACCATAACCTTTATTTCATAAATAAAGGTTTAAAAAGCTTTACGTAGGTTATCAGATAATGATAATCTAAAATATCCTGTTTACACACGACCATTACATAATGGTTTACAATACAAATATGTTACATCGAAATCAGTTTCTTGAATGCAGTTTTTACACAATATCATACAAACATGGACTCCAAATCTCGTCCTTATTTTAGTATGCAACAGCGGAAGCTCTTAGTATTCACATGAGAATAAACATGCTTTAAACGTCAACAAAAATGTTGGTGAGTTATAGGTTTAACCTATATATATCAAATCGTAACAATAGACCACAAGATTTCATATTTCAATACACATCCCATACATAGAGATAAAAATCATTCATATGGTGAACACCTGGTAACCGACATTAACAAGATGCATATATAAGAATATCCCCATCATTCCGAGACACCCTTCGGATATGATATAAATTTCGAAGTACTAAAGCATCCGGTACTTTGGATGGGGTTTGTTAGGCCCAATAGATCTATCTTTAGGATTCGCGTCAATTAGGGTGTATGTTCCCTAATTCTTAGATTACCAGACTTAATAAAAAGGGACATATTCGATTTCGATAATTCAACCATAGAATGTTGTGATGACCCGAAAATTTCTGACCAAATTTAAACTTAATCTTTGTATGATTAACATTTCCGGCACGATAAGCAAAGTCTGTAAAACTGAATCTCAAAATTTTTGAACTACTTTTATATATTTAAATACCCTTCGGTTGTTTTCGACGATTCGCAAATAATTATATGTAAATAAATACATATATACTATAACTTGAAAAGATAACAATGTATTAATTATTTGATACCGTACATTAAACTTATTGGTTTAAATATTTATTTGAATATATATGATAAGTTGAAATATTTATTATTAAAATTTATTTATAAATAAATTCCAATGTGTATTTAAAAACTAATTTATGTATATTAAAAAGATATATACATATATATAATTTCAAATTATTTAGTAAACGATAGTAACATTTTTAAATTGCTACAGTACTCAAAATGCTACAGTGTTTTTGAAAATCACTATTTGCTACAGTGAATTACTACAGTGAATTGCTACAGTACTTTGCTACAGTGGTATAGTTTATGAATGATTTAAGACTATATTTTGACAAAGGTACGAGTCACGAAATGTAAAATGCAAGTTTTCTAAGCGTACGAAAATGCGTTCGAGAAACCGGAACCGGGACATAAGTCGAGTGACGACGTACGACATATCGGAACAAAAATTACAAGTCAACTATGCATGTGAATTTAATATAATATATAATTAATTATATAAATTATATATATTATATATTAATATTTATATTATGTCGACAAAGATAAAAACAAACGAACCAGGCTGGTGACAGTTGGCCATGCGATCGCATGGCCATATGCCCATGAAACCATGCGATCGCATGCAAGGAGAAATCAGGCCACACTATAAAAGCTCGACCATTTCTACTTCTGATTTAATTTAATTTTACTCCGTATTATTTAAATTATTTAAATTATTATTATTATTATTATTATTATTATTATTATTATTATTATTATTATTATTATTATTATTATTATTAATAAGATTATTATTAATCTTATTATTTTTATTATTAGTGTTATTATTTTTGCGATACAAAAATAATAATGTACATAAAATATTACGACGGAGTGTTGTCCAAGTAATTTTCAAAACGAATTTTCGAGCGAGCTAGAGCTAAGGAAAATATGGGTTATTATCAAGGAAATTATGGGTAATGTTCGGGGGTATTTTTGTGAATCAAACCTCGTGTTTATCATCTCCGATGCGTCTACGTGCTTTCCTGCAATATTGTATATCAATATTAAACAGTGAGTTTCATATGATCCCTTTTACTCAATATATTTTTGGGCTGAGAATACATGCGACTGTTTATAAATACTGAAAATACTAGATTTATATGCGTGAGTTTCATTGCTCCCTTTTTAATTGCTTTTGCAATATATTTTTGGGCTGAGAATACATGCAATTTATTTTAAACGCAATGGATACAAGTACATACTAAATTCTACACCGAGTTTGAACCGAAAATCCCTTAGCTTTGGTAACTAGTAACTGCCAGTTATAAGAACTGGTGGGCGCGAGTAGTAGTATATGGATCCATAGGGCTTGATATCCCCGTCCGAGCTAGAGCACTAGCCTTTTAACGGACGTATGCTATTTGAGAAGCGTACACGTTGGTTTGCGTGTATTATTAAGATGATTATACAAAGGGTACAAATTATATATACGTTAAGTTTAGTTACCAGGGTGCTCAATTTCGTAGAATATTTTGATAAATGTTTCGGATGAAACAACTGAAATCTTGTGGTCCACCTTTTATGTAAAACCTATTGATAAACGTTTTGAATAAAACAACTGAGATCTTGTGATCAACCTTTACATACAGATGATTTGAAATGTTAAAACATATTGATAAACGTTTTGAATGAAACAACTGAACTTTTGTAATCCACATTGATATACGGATTATGTGTAATATTAAAACTATGAACTCACCAACCTTTGTGTTGACACTTGAAGCATGTTTATTCTCAGGTTTCTAGAAGTCTTCCGCTGTTTGCTTATACGTGATACAAGATATGTGCTTGGAGTCATACATGCTATATACAAGAAACTTGCATTCACCAAACCATTACCATGTTCCTTATTTTGACAGTATTGTCAACAGATGTATTATTGTAAACCATTTAAATGGTGATTGTCTATACGTAGTAATCATCAGATGTTAAAAACCTGGAATTTATATATTCATTTATGAAATACCTTCTCAAACGAATGCAATGTTACAAAACGTATCACATAGAGGTCAAAACCTCGCAATGGGACCAGATGTTGATGTATTCGTCCAGGTGGATTAGGACGGGTCATCACAAATGTAGTTTCACGTACTTGTGTCTATTTTGTAAATCATTTATAAAACCTGCATGTATTCTCATCCCAAAAATATTAGATTTTAAAAGTGGGACTATAACTCACTTTCACAGATTTTTACTTCGTCGGGAAGTAAGACTTGGCCACTGGTTGATTCACGAACCTATAACAATATATACATATATATCAAAGTATGTTCAAAATATATTTACAACACTTTTAATATATTTTGATGTTTTAAGTTTATTAAGTCAGCTGTCCTCGTTAGTAACCTACAACTAGTTGTCCACAGTTAGATGTACAGAAATAAATCGATAAATATTATCTTGATTCAATCCACGACCCAGTGTATACGTATCTCAGTATTGATCACAACTCAAACTATATATATTTTGGAATCAACCTCAACCCTGTATAGCTAACTCCAACATTCACATATAGTGTCTATGGTTGTTCCGAAATATATATAGATGTGTCGATATGATAGGTCGAAACATTATATACGTGTCTATGGTATCTCAAGATTATATAATATACAATACAAGTTGATTAAGTTATGGTTGAAATAGATTTGTTACCAATTTTCACGTAGCTAAAATGAGAAAAATTATCCAATCTTGTTTTACCCATAACTTCTTCATTTTAAATCCGTTTTGAGTGAATCAAATTGCTATGGTTTCATATTGAACTATATTTTATGAATCTAAACAGAAAAAGTATAGATTTATAGTCTGAAAAATAAGTTACAAGTCATTTTTGTAAAGGTAGTCATTTCAGTCGAAAGAACGACGTCTAGATGACCATTTTAGAAAACATACTTCCACTTTGAGTTTAACCATAATTTTTGGATATAGTTTCATGTTCATAATAAAATCATTTTCCCAGAATAACAACTTTTAAATTAAAGTTTATCATAGTTTTTAATTAACTAACCCAAAACAGCCCGCGGTGTTACTACGACGGCGTAAATCCGATTTTACGGTGTTTTTCGTGTTTTCAGGTTTTAAATCATTAAGTTAGCATATCATATAGATATAGAACATGTGTTTAGTTGATTTTAAAAGTCAAGTTAGAAGGATTAACTTTTATTTGCGAACAAGTTTAGAATTAACTAAACTATGTTCTAGTGATTACAAGTTTAAACCTTCGAATAAGATAGCTTTATATGTATGAATCGAATGATGTTATGAACATCATTACTACCTAAAGTTCCTTGGATAAATCTACTGGAAATGATAAAAATAGATCTATCTTCAAAAGATCCTTGGATGGCTTGAAAGTTCTTGAAGCAGAATCATGACACGAAAACAATTTCAAGTAAGATTTCCACTCGAAATAAGATTGTTATAGTTATAGAAATTGAATTAAAGTTTGAATATGATTATTACCTTGTATTAGAAAGATAACCTACTGTAAGTAACAAAGGTTTCTTGATCTTGGATGATTACTTGGAATGGATTTAGAAAACTTGGAAGTAAACTTGCAATCTTGGAAGTATTCTTGATTTTATGAAACTAGAACTTTTGGAATTTATGAAGAAAACTTAGAACTTGAAGATAGAACTTGAGAGAGATTAATTAGATGAAGAAAATTGAAGAATGAAAGTGTTTGTAGGTGTTTTTGGTCGTTGGTGTATGGATTAGATATAAAGGATATGTAATTTTGTTTTCATGTAAATAAGTCATGAATGATTACTCATATTTTTGTAATTTTATGAGATATTTTATGCTAGTTGACAAATGATGGTTCCCACATATGTTAGGTGACTCACATGGGCTGCTAAGAGCTGATCATTGGAGTATATATACCAATAGTACATACATCTAAAAGCTGTGTATTGTACGAGTACGAATACGGGTGCATACGAGTAGAATTGTTGATGAAACTGAACGAGGATGTAATTGTAAGCATTTTTGTTAAGTAGAAGTATTTTGATAAGTGTCTTGAAGTCTTTCAAAAGTGTATGAATACATATTAAAACACTACATGTATATACATTTTAACTGAGTCGTTAAGTCATCGTTAGTCGTTACATGTAAATGTTGTTTTGAAACCTTTAGGTTAACGATCTTGTTGAATGTTGTTAACCCATTGTTTATTATAACAAATGAGATGTTAAATTGTTATATTATCATGATATTATGATATATAATATATCTTAGTATGATATATATACAGTTAAATGTCGTTACAACGATAATCGTTACATATATGTCTCGTTTCGAAATTATTAAGTTAGTAGTCTTATTTTTACATATGTATTTCATTGTTAATACACTTAATAATATATTTACTTATAATTTAACATAATTAACCAAGTGTATCAATATCTTAATATGATTCATATGTACCTAGTAAGAGGTTGTTGTAACGATAATCGTTATATATATCGTTTTTGAGTTTCTTAAATTAATAGTCTCATTTTTATGTATATAACTCATTGTTAAAATACCTAATGAGATACATACTTATAATAAATCATGTTAACTATATATATAACCATATATATGTCATCGTATATTTTTTACAAGTTTTAACGTTCGTGAATCACCGGTCAACTTGGGTGGTCAATTGTCTATATGAAACCTATTTCAATTAATCAAGTCTTAACAAGTTTGATTGCTTAACATGTTGGAAACACTTAATCATGTAAATAACAATTTCATTTAATATATATATAAACATGGAAAAGTTCGGGTCACTACAATTGGCTCGATCATAATAGAGCCGATATTGCATGCCATGAAAAATCTATTCGAGTGAAGACCCCTAGTGGGGGAGAGTTAATTATTCACGGTGATAAACGAAGAAGACTTGTGCCGATATGCACTTTTGCGCGGGCACGTCGTTTTCTTGTTAGTGGTGGCATGGCTTTTCTTGCCCATGTTGTTGATACTCGTGATGAGCCACCACCCATTTGTGAAATTCCTGTGGTGAGTGAATTTGAAAACGTTTTTCCGGATGAGTTACCGGGTGTTCCGGCGGAAAGACAAGTTGAATTTTGCATTGAGTTGGTTCCGGGGGCTACCCCCATTGCTAAAACTCCTTATCGTTTAGCGCCGACGGAAATGCAAGAGTTGTTAAATCAAACCCAAGAGATACTTGAAAAGGGTTTTATCAGACCGAGTGCTTCGCCATGGGGCGCTCCGGTTTTATTCGTGAAGAAGAAAGATGGTAGTATGCGGATGTGCATCGATTATAGGGAGTTGAACAAGGTGACGATCAAGAATCGTTATCCATTGCCTAGGATTGATGATTTGTTTGACCAACTCCAAGGTGCAACGTATTTCTCAAAAATCGACCTACGGTCCGGCTATCACCAAATGCGGGTCCGTGAGGAAGACATCGAGAAAACGGCTTTTCGAACGCGTTATGGGCATTTTGAATTCGTAGTTATGCCTTTTGGTCTTACGAATGCACCGGCGGCATTCATGGATCTTATGAACCGAGTGTGCCAACCTATGTTGGACAAGTCGGTAATTGTGTTCATCGACGACATACTTGTCTATTCGAAGAGTATGAAGGAACATGAACATCATTTGCAGAGTGTGTTAAAGACGTTGCAGAAGGAGAAGTTGTATGCTAAATTCTCCAAATGTGAATTTTGGCTAAGGGAAGTTCAATTCCTTAGCCACATCGTGAACGAAAATGGTATTCAAGTAGATCCAGGGAAGATAGAGACAATGAAGAGTTGGAGACGACCGACTACGCCTATGGAAATCCGAAGTTTTCTCGGATTGGCCGGTTATTATCGTCGGTTTATCCAAGACTTTTCCAAGATTGCTTCTCCATTGACGAAGTTAACGAGAAAGAATGCGAGATTTAATTGGGAGAACGAGCAAGAAATTGCTTTTCAATTGTTAAAAGAGAAGTTGTGTCAAGCTCCGGTGCTAGTTTTGTCGAAAGGGGTGGAAGACATAATGGTCTATTGTGATGCTTCTTTAAATGGGCTCGGTTGTGTTCTAATGCAAAGGGGTAAAGTCATCGCTTATGCCTCTCGACAATTAAAGGAACACGAGATGAGATATTCGACTCATGATCTTGAGTTGGCGGCGGTTGTTCATGCGTTGAAAATTTGGCGCCATTACTTGTATGGTGTCAATTGTACAATTTATTCGGATCACAAGAGTTTGAAACATCTTTTTGATCAAAGAGATTTGAATTATCGTCAACGTAGATGGATGGATGTGGTGAAAGACTACGATTGTGAGATACTTTATCATCCGGGCAAGGCGAATGTGGTCGCGGATGCGTTAAGTCGAAAGAGTCATCATCCGGCGTTACGATTGGGATTGTTACGTATGATTATTACTAACCATTTTCTTGAAAAACTTGGTGTGATTCAAATAGAGGCTTACGTTCACAACAAGCATGCGGAACGAATTGTGGGACAATCGGAGTTCATTACTATGGGCTCGCGTGGTTTATTGTCTTTTCAAGGAAGAGTGTGGGTGCCTAAGATGGGTGATTATCGACAAGTGCTACTTGATGAAGCACATAAGTCAAAGTATTCCATTCATCCGGGCGCGATGAAAATGTATCTTGATTTAAGTAAAGATTATTGGTGGCCGGGCATGAAACGTGATGTTGTAAAGTATGTTGAGCAATGCGTCACGTGTTTGCAAGTTAAGGCCGAGCACCAAAAGCCGCATGGTAAGTTACAACCGTTAGAAATCCCGAAGTGGAAATGGGAGCACATTACCATGGATTTCATTACAAAGTTACCTAAAACGGCGAGAACCCAATTCGATTTGATTTGGGTGATAGTTGATCGGTTGACGAAGAGTGCTTTGTTTCTTCCCATTCGGGAAGCGATATCGTTGGAGACCTTGGCCAAATTGTTTATCAAAGAGGTAGTCGCTCGGCATGGGGTTCCTATATCTATTATTTCGGATCGAGATACCCGTTTTACATCTCGGTTTTGGGAAAAGTTTCACGAAGATATGGGCACGCAATTGAAATTGAGCACGGCATATCATCCTCAAACGGACGGTCAAACCGAACTTACGAATCAAACTTTGGAGGATATGTTACGGGCGTGTATTATTGATTTCGGTGGTAGTTGGGATGAGCACTTGCCTTTGGTGGAATTCTCGTACAATAATAGTTATCATACTAGTATCGGGATGCCACCTTACGAGATGCTTTATGGGCGGAGGTGCCGAACTCCGATTTGTTGGGGTGAAATTGGTCAAAAGGAAATCGGGAGTACCGATTTGGTCTTAGAAACGAATAGTAAGATTGATATGATTCGGGATCATTTGAAAAAGGCGCAAGATAGACAAAAGTCGTATGCCGACAAGCGTAGACGAATGATCGAATTTCAAGAAGGTGACATGGTGATGCTTAAGGTTTCGCCATGGAAAAGTGTTATTCGGTTTCGAAAACGGGGAAAGTTAGCTCCTCGGTTTATTGGGCCATTTAAGGTTTTAGCTCGTGTCGGTGAAGTCGCGTATCATTTGGAATTACTCGAAGAGCTTGCAGGGATCCATAATACATTTCATGTTTCCCATCTCCGTAAGTGTCTTGCGGATGATTCATCGTGGATACCATTAGACAAGATTGAGCTAAACAATAAGTTAGAGTATATTGAGGAGCCGATTGCCATACTCGATGAGAAGGTGAAAAGGTTGAGAAATAAAGAAGTGAGAACTTTTAAAGTTCAATGGCGTCGTAGTAAAGGTTCCGAGTTTACTTGGGAGCCCGAAGAATTCGTGTTGGTTTATCTTCCCTCTTGTCATGCGGCTTGGATCGCGAGGACGCACTCCGATTCAAGTGGGGGAGAGTTGTAAGACCCTAATCTTCATTGTACAGCAGAGTAAATAGAGTACAAAAAGTGTGGGAATGATTGTGCAGTTAAACAGAAGTCAGAGACGGATCTGAGCTAGGTGCGCTCAGTGCACTCTTAATAGTGCGCTTGGCGCACTAACACTGTATCCGTGTTTTTGCTCTTTTATTCAGATATTTTGATGGGCATTTTGGTAATTGCACTTGTGGATGAGTTAAAGGCCAGTTGGTCAGTTTGTGGAGTATCATTAACTCCATTATCAACAACCTTATCCTCTTCACTTAAATTTTAGAGAGAGAGTGTGATTCTTGAGTGAGGAAGCTTAAATCCAAGAGAAAGAAGTTGTTCTCGGACCAAAGTGCGGGTATTAAAGTTGTTTATCTCCTCTCTAGCTTCGTTGTGGTTGTAGTGGTATGTTCTAACTTTAATTTTCTTACTTTGATTTTGTGTAAGGGTTAGGGTTTGGGTAAATGAAGAACATAAAACCCATATTTGGTGATTTTGGGGTGTTCTTGGGTAAGATGGAGTCATAAAGACTCAATGGTAACTAACCTAGGTTTTCAAAATGTTAATTGATGTTTATGAGTTCTAATTGGTTAGTTAATCACTAGCACACCTAGTTAATTAGTGAATGGGTGTTAGATGGGTTAGTAGATAACCCGAAATGGGTGTGTTGACTTTAAATTAGTCAAAGGGCTAATGATTGACCTAATTGGGAAATATGAGTATGAAATACCCTAATTGTGTAATGGTTAGTGTTGTTGGACCTTAATCACTAGCTTTTAAGTGATTAATGATGATCTTGACCCTTAAAGGGCGGTTTTGGTGAAAATGGGGCATTTAATGCATTTAAGTCATTAAATGCACATAAGTGAAATTGTTGGTATTTAGTCCAACTAGTTATGTGGGTTGATTGAAGTACTTATTATATTAGGTACTTTGCTTTGAAGCTTGCGGAAGTATAAAACCATCACTAAATCGTTAAAGGTGAGTGGAATGATTATATGCATATGTATGTCATGTATTTATTTGTATGCTATGGTATGAACCAAAGAGCCGGTAGTGCCATAGTATATGCGAGCGTGCTATGATGTGAACCAAAGAACCGGTAGCGTCATAGTACGTGTGTTATAGTGTGAACCAAAGAGCCGGTAGCGCTATAGCATGATTTGTTAGGGTGTGAACCAAAGAGCCGGTAGCACCTTAGTGTTGTTAGAGTGTGAACCAAAGAGCCGGTAGCACTCTAGCGTGAGTATGACTCGAGTTGTGATGTGAACCAAAGAGCCGGTAGCATCATGACAAATGCGTATGGTGTGAACCAAAGAGCCGGTAGCACCATGACGCGAGAATGGTTAACCATGGTTGTGTATTGTTTTGTAGCTTATTATATTATGCCGATTATATGTTATTGATTACGCTAGTAGTGGTTTGTTAGAGATTATTAGCTTTGTACTTGAGATGGTATGCTAATTGTATTGCTAGCGTGTATGCGGTATATGTGTAAGTGATTACAAGTAGGTATATTATATATATGTGGGTATAATTATTGCATTCACTAAGCTTTGCTTACCCCCTCATTGTTTATCTTTTTATAGGCTCCGGCGTTGACAAGGGTAAGGGCCTTCGATTGGATTAGAGATCCCGCTTGTTGTTTAGGGGACGCTTTTGGGATGTGATAGCTTTTGGAGTTTGACCGAGATTTAGGTAGTTTAACCCCAAACACCATGCTCATAGTGTCGTTTGGAATTTAAATTAGTGAGGTCGAAACTCGAACTTTTGTATGAAACTCGTAAAACGGCCGATGTGGGCTCCGTTTTGTAAAACTCATTTTTTTTAATCGTATGAGTTTTCCATATTAGAACATGTTATGAAAAGCGTTTCGTCTAATTATGTCGGGAAGTGGGAGATCTTTAATTAAAATTTGACGATTTTGGACAGAAGCTGTTGGGGGCCTGTGCGTGTGGCGCACTCTACTGTAAAAAAAAAAATCTTTTGCTTCGCTTATTCGGTTGGTTATTGGTTTGGGTCGTTACAATAGAGTTTTATCACTATTGGGTAATATGGATGAAACGATTCGATTACGTGAAGAATATATAAACGAAGCTATCGCAAAAGAGTGAAATGAGGAAATAAATGTTCGTCTTAACTTTTGACATAGTTAAAGTTGATTTTCGGAATTCAAGGAATTAAAAGATATCTTCGTAATATAGAAGATTTGATTCTCCGGTATTTACGGAAATTGGGATTTGTCTCGATTGCTGTGTTTGGAAATTTTTTTTTTTTTTTTGCTATAAATTAGCTTCTTCCGTTTCATTATCTTCACCACTTCTATACTTTCTTTCCTCAATTCATACTTCCAAAAGATTTGTCAATATGCTTCATCCAGTTCTAATTCTGGATATAGTCCTGACTTTTATATCAATCGTTCTTCTTTTTCATTTGTCGCCGGAAGAGTCTGTTTACTTCTACTATGCTCTTGGTTTTTGTGACGACCCGGAAATTTTCGACTAAATTTAAACTTAATCTTTATATGGTTTCGATATGATAAGCAAAGTCTATTAAATTAAATTTCAAAATTTTTGAACTATTTATGAAATCATTTGACCTTCGACCAGTTCCGACGATTCACGAACAATTAATTGTAACTTGATATGTGTATATATATATATAAATAATAATTGGAAACATAATAGTGTATGTTGTTGTTACTAAAATTTAGTTATGTAAAGTAAAATAAAAACAGGATATTATAATGATTAGTATTTAAAAAGTATCTATCTATCTATATATATATATATATATATATATATATATATATATATATATATATATATAGTTTTGAATTTATTTGAAAAATAATAGTAACACTCAATTATCATTCGATTGATAATAAACAAGTTATAAACGAACTTATGTGATTTTAAAATAAACGGTGATCCGAAAATGAGCTATATAAATTTTAGGCTTATTAAAAATATATTTAGAAGAGAATTAATAAATTTCAACACTTTTCATATTTTACCCAGAATCGAGAGGGACAGTTGATGTAATTTTTATTTAATAAATTAATGATCGAATTTTATACCATAATGACCAAAATAAATAAATATAGTTAATTTAAAAATATGAGATTTTTCTGAGAGCTTTTATCCACCACTGATTTACAACGGAGTACGAAATACTATTCCTATTAAAACTGTCGGCACAAGAGTTTAAAGAGAAGGCTGCTTAACTATTAGAATTATTGATTTAAGTTTACTTTTTGGTTGATTCTTTTTCTCATTCACTAGTTTTGATCTGTGAATGTATTTAAGTAATGAGATTACTGTTTTGCTTTATCTATCTATTAAAATCCTTGCATATATAATATACATATATAAGGCAATATACATATACAAGGCATTACCCAGACACCCTATTACCCATCTATTTTCCCCACAATAGGTTGTAGCTTCATTTGCTTCTTTTGTCTAAAACAATTCAAACCCGAACACTCTTACTATTGTGATGTTATACGAAGTCACAATACCCATCAATCATCAACCCAATAACCACACAAATCACCACAACCTTCGGTCTAAATCACCACAGCTGGCCACCATGGTCGTGTGAACAACAAACACCAAACCACGATCACCATCTTCGACAACCCATCACCACCAAATGAATCAACTCATGATACTCGACAACACCACACCCATTTTACTTGATGTTCGACTTCAACCGTACACAAACCCATTGTCACCAATGATTCACACTTTCTCCATTTTGTTTCTGTTTTGTTTGAAGGGAGAACCGACCACCTTTTAACAAACCATATCATTACCGCCACCTTCACTTCTCCAATCTCACCACCTTTCTTCTTCTTCTTATTAAATCAAAACTCTATTGTTTCTATTTCTGGTCAAGTGCAGCCAAACATCATGTACAACCACATCATCATTCAGCTCGAACCCACTGCTCACGCTATTGTTTTCTTATATTTTTTTTTCTTCTTTTTCTCTATCAAACCTGCAGCTTCCTTAAACTATCACTGCTACTATTTAGCTTCTTAATCGATATCCAAGGTTCACCCAACCTCCATAGAATCAACACCACAACTCCTCCATAACCACCACCTTCTTTATCTTCTCTCTATTATTCCCTCACACTCTCTTTCTCCGTGAACACAACAAACCGCCGCAACTACCATGAATTACCTTGCACCTTCTTTTTCTTCCCTTTCGTGACAACCTTAATCACCAACAAACCCTACTGCTATTTTTTTTTTTTTTTTGAAACCACCATTATAACCATTTGATATTTTCTGTTTTAAAACCGCCGGGCAGCAACCAACCCAAACAGACACCTGCTATATTCGATCGTACGTCATTTTTTTTTGTTTCAGCTCCTGTTATCCTATTACCATCATGAATAAGATGTGAAGGATGCAATTTTAGTGGATAAATATTAGTGGTCCTATTATATGTTACAAACTAAGGATTGTGGCAGACAAGTATGACCCATATGGGTAACACATGTGAAACGTTTCATTATTTTTTTTAACGAGAAGGATAATGATGATATTAAGTTGTTGCTCCTACTTTCCAGACAAACCCCACGATATATATCTCTTATTCTATTATTATTTTTTTCCTTCGCCAACACACCAAATGAACATAATACTCTTGGTGGGCCGAGTACCATTGGATTAATTGGTCCGATTCTTGATTTCATTGGTCTATGAGACTTGTTTTAATTATTTAGTCTGAGACAAGTTTCTTTTTCTGTTTCAAAACGTATTGTTGGACCGTGATTAAATTGCTTGTTGGGCCGAAAGAAATTGGGCCGAGAAGTAAACATGATAAGTTAATGAAGTTAGCGAGTTCGAGGACGAGGGTAATGTTAAAAGATCACGGTGTTGATGATAACCAAGAATGATGATGAGTTTGTTAAGTTAATGATGATCGTGTTTCGATGAAGATAACAATGACGATATACGATGACGAGTAGGAGGGTATAACTATTATTATTATTATTATTATTATTATTATTATTATTATTATTATTATTATTATTATTATTATTATTATTATTATTATTATTATTATTGTAAATTGTTAATATTGTTATTAGTAAGATTATTATGATTATTGTAAGTAAGATTAGGATTATAAAAAGATGAATACAAATTTAAAGATAATAAGAATTATATTAATAAGAATAATGATAAGATGTGATCGTCGTAAAGTTATAATAATATAGGAAGTATTATGGTATAATATTAAGACAAATATGATTATGACTATGATCATGAATATAGTTAAGATCGAGAAGTATAATTATAAGTATGATTATAATTATGTTAAGATAAAAATATGGTTATGAAAATAATTATAACTAAGTTATGGTTAAATGAATTATTATTATTGTTACTATTATTATTATTAGTAATATTATTATTATCGTCATTAAGATTATTAGTATTATCATTTTTATTATTAAAATTATCCTTTTTATTAAAATTAATACTATTATTAATATTATTATTATTAATATTATCATTATTACTATTAACATTATTATTAGAATTATTATAAATATTATTATTTTTATTATCATTAATATTATTATCAGTATTTTCATTATTTTTATTACTACTATTATCACTGTTATTGTTATTACTATTAATATTATTATTATAATTGTTATAAAAAGATATTTTTATATAAAAATACATTACAATAATATTAATGTTACATATCACTATATTTTTTTATTATGGAAATGATATTAACTAAGCAATATATAAAATACCTCAATTAATATATAAATATATATTATTATCATATAAAAACCCTAATATAAATTTTATTATTAATGAATTTGTTCAGTTACAAATATATGTTTTAATATATATATATATATATATATATATACGAATGATATAGGTTCGTGAATCCGAGGCCAACCCTGCATTTGTTCAGTATCGTCATATGTATTTTTACTACAAAATATAGTATTGTGAGTTTCATTTGCTCCCTTTTTAAATGCTTTTGCAATATATATTTTTGGGACTGAGAATACATGCGCTATTTTTGTAACTATTTTACGAAATAGACACAAGTAATTGAAACTACATTATATGGTTGAATGGATCGAAGCCGAATATGCCCCTTTTTAGCTTGGTAGCCTAAGAATTAGGGAACAGACCCCCTAATTGACGTGAATCCTAAAGATAGATCTATCAGGCCCAACAAGCCCCATTCTGAAATTTGGAATGCTTTAGTACTTCGATTTTATCATGTCCGATGGGTGTCCCGGAATGATGGGGATATTCTATATGCATCTTGTTAAGGTCGGTTACCAGGTGTTCAATCCATATGAATGATTTTTGTCTATATGCATGGGACGTATATTTATGAGAAATGGAAATGAAAACCTTGTGGTCTATTAAAATGATGAAAATGATCAATTATGATAAACTAATGAACTCACCAACCTTTTGGTTGACACTTTAAAGCATGTTTATTCTCAGGTACGAAAAGAAATCTTTCGTTGTACATTCACTCATGTTAGAGATATTACTTGGAGTCATTCATGACATATTTCAAAAGATGTTGCATTCGAGTCATTGAGTTCAACAAGATTATTATTATGTCATTGATAGTTTGGATATATTATGAAATGGTATGAATGCCTGTCAACTTTCGATGTAAGGAAAGTTTGTCTTTTAAAAATGAATGCAATGTTTGTAAAATGTATCATATAGAGGTCAAGTACCTCGCGATATAACCAAATGTAATGTATTCGTCCTTATGGATTAGGATGGGTCGCTTCAGTTTTATAGTGTTTTTAGTTCTCCCGTATCTTTATATTGTTATACGCATTGATATACACGGTTTGTAATTTCAGTGTTGTTATCGGGCTTTATATTTTCCCTTATATGTCGAAGCTTCATGCTTTTGTAAAGCAAGTAATGGTCCAGAATTCGTAAGTATGAAGTTTCAAATGAACCTAATGTTCTAAGCAGAAAGGAACGTAATATCACGATTTGATTTGTTAAATTACCAGAATTACTAAGGATAGAACTATCAAGAATATAGGTTCTTGATATGTTCAAAGGTTAAATAGAATGTAAGAGTCGTGTAACATGGAAAATGATGAATATAAAGTCTGTGAATCATCATCTTCTATTAAAAATTTAGCATGACTTAATGTAATATAATCACGTTGGCCTGACGTCATTATATTATACTAACTCATGCTTCAATTCCCAACACTACTTCAAAACATTTATAATTTAAACTTGAAATTTTACAGAATACAGAAACTAAAACAGTTTCCTTTATTATGTAACAAAGATATCGCAGAGAGATAATTTATCGCGGACAAGAATAGTTATGAAGATATCTTCAGAAATATCGAGGATATTTATGACGAAAGATACGATGATATCTTAGGATTTTCTAAGATCAAATGATAATGAGAAAAGTTCTTCTGTAAGGATTTAAGATAAGTAAGGAGCAGGGTAATTGCTAATGATTTCAGCAGATACTGAATCATCTAGATTCTTTGAATACAGGTTTAGTCCTTGGGATTAGTCCACAGCTTCCTTCATATTTTGCTCAATCCGTCTTTCAATACCAGATTTTCTTTTGAGCTTTTCCAACGCACAATTCTTTATTATCAAGCTTCTGGTCATTAAGACCATCTACGGCCTTTGCTGCTTCATCAGCATTATTAGGGTTAACGAATCTGAATTGTTGGTTATAGTTCTAAGTTGTTTTCAAGAATTTTGAAGAATGTACAATGTAATATATTAATGTGAGATATAAACATTTCTCGGGTATTACCTACCCGTTAAAATATTTTCACCATCAACAGTTTGTACAACAAAATATTTAATTACAATCTTTATGATAATATACGTACATATATATTTTCCTTCAGATGTAATCATGAATTTAATGAGTTAATATAATATTAAACTCATTTGATTTGAGGTTGGAACAAGAATAAATAATCTCTAAAAACTTTTAGAAACTACATATTCTCTGCAGAGTATTTCTTCAATGTAGTTATGAATCAATACTTTTTCATTTGTTGTTACTGGTATTCCTTGGTATCTATGGTGCGTATGATGTTGATGCTCATGGCATAGATTGTGATGTTGAGGCTTGTGATATGGATGTTGTTGTTGATGAAGCTGATGGTGCTGATGATGTTGCTGATACTGATGCAACTATTGGTGCTTATAATGCTTGTTGTGTTGATGATGTTGACAGTACTGTTGAGGCTGTTGCTGATTCTGGTAGTGCCGTCGGTGCTGGTGATGTTGGTGATGTTGGTGGTACTGATGGTACTGGTTATGTTGCTGGTGTTGCTTGTGGTATTTGGGTAGTAGGTGTGAGCCTAGCTTCCAAATCGTGCACTATTTCCTCCAGGGTTTCTACTTTACGTTCGAGTCTATGGATTTGTTCTACCCATTCATTCGTAAGGTTTGTCAATTCTTGATATTTAGTTTGAAGTCTTCTAACTTCTTCTAATAACCCTATCTGGTTAGAATTCGGGAGTAGAGAACGAATACTGTCTTGGGCTACATCGAGTCGAGCTTCGAGGCGGAAAATCCTTACGAAAAGAGTGTAAACGGTATTGCAAACAGGTTCGCCGGTAAGCGGATCGAGTACTCCAACGTTTGGTGGTAAGTTTGGCTCATGATAAGGAGTACCTTCTTCATTTCTCCATAGGGTGAGTATTTCGCGAACCCATCCCCATTTTCTGAAGAAATTACGGTAATTGATCGGTGAGTGTGCTCCCGTCACGCTATCTTTGGAGCTAGAGGAATTTGAGGAATCAGGTGAGAAATCCATATTATATGATCGGAAAAAGGGTTTTGATATGAGATGGGTGTTGGATACTGAATGATATATTCATCTCCTTGAATACGTATATATAGCAAATAGATTTCCGTAATTTACGGAGGGAATTTAGGAAAAGTGTTAGACAAAGTTTATTGGGATAGATATGATAAAATGTGATAAGATATGATGTGTCTATACTACTTTTATGCAATAATTCCAGTATGACGTGTCGAGATAAGAATTGATAAGTATGTAATCAGATAAACTTTTGATTAAAGACTTTCAATTCGTAATGGCCTATTCAGGTCTAGGGGCTTGAGCTATAGGATCCTTTAAATCGGTAATCCAAACCCTTCCATTCTAGAGTTTCGTAGACGTCATCCGTCAAGAAAATTCAATGATCAAAAATAACGAGAAAGCAAAGATTTTGAAAGTAATGAATATGAATAGTAGAGATTTCAAGAATCATGGATAACATTTCATGTAATACATATGTAATACACAAAACCATGATAGGTGACAAAGGAATGTCGAGAATTTCAGAAATCATGGTGTCGCATTTAAATATGGTGGCGGAATTGGATGGTACTTAGGAAAGTAAGCAGAGTTCTTAGATTGGCTTGGCATTCTAAGGAAGATTAAAGAATTTAATGAGTAAGTTTCTAAGGTATAATGTAGCATTTAACAATTAAAGGCACTACGGTCAAGGAAAGTTGTAGTCCTACATTAATAATGTACCTAATTGTATAAGGCACACATAAAATGCAATCCTGGTTCTCTACAACAATACTGCTCTGATACCATTTCTGTCACACCCCCAAATAGGGTCTGGGGTATTTGTGACTAATTATATCAAATCACAGTTGTATAAACGAGAACGACTCTATATGAGACGTTTTATTGAGTTTTGCAGCGGAAGATAAATAGATTACTTTGTATTTAGAGCATTAAATGTCTTTAATTGATATGATATGTAATGAAGACTCCAAGCATAGCAAGCAATCATCATCAAAGCAGCAGATATACAGCGGAAGCAATATTTAAGTACCTGAGAATAAACATGCTTTAAAAAGTCAACACGAGGTTGAGTGAGTTCATAGGTTTATCATAAATCAATAGTTCGGTATAGCATTAGACCACAAGATTTCAGTTTAAAGTTGATTAATACCAAATATATTAATCGAAAGAGTTGCTGTTTGTAATATCGGGACTAAACAAAAGTTACCCCGTGACACTTGTTATTCATGTCGTTGAATCATTATTATGTAGTCAAAGACCAACGGTCAACTGACTAGAGACGTCACTCTCAGTAGCGCTACTCATAATAACTAAGTTTGCATCTTATACCTCATCAATTAACGATATTATGGTGGGGATTTAGTATGACAAAGCACGTATATAGCATAAAAGTTTGAGTACTTGTGTCTAACGTGTAAAACAGTTATAAAAGTTGCGCATGTATTCTCAGCCCAAATATATATATAAAAAGGGAGCAGATGAACTCACGATACGATACGATAGTTTGTAGTAAATATGCATATGACGGTATTGAAACAAGTGCAGAGTTGTCATCGGATTCACGAACCTATATATCAGTTATATATATATTAAAATATATAATGACAATTAACCAGTTTATATATTAATATACTTCTTATATTAATAATTAATAACTTAATTAGCTATATTTTTTATATATTTTAAATTAATATATATCATATTTAAAGTATATGATATGTCATTTATTATAAATATCATATTTTTGGATGTTTAGACGTATCATATCATGTATTAAAACTTAATATATATTTGTTTTCGGTATTTGAAATAAGTATTTAATGTTAATTTAAAAAGGTAAATTAAAATATTTTAATATTAGTAATAATAATGATAAAGATAATGATATTAGTATTAATGTTAATAACTTTAATAATAATTGTAGCGATAATAAGGTTACTAAAATAATAGTGATAATGATTATTCTAATAATAATAGTGATAGTTTTTATTGATAATAAAAAGATAATTTTTGTAAAATATTACTCTAAATGAAAATGCTAATTTTTAATAAAATGATAGATTTAAAAATAATGATACTGATAATAATAGTAACTATAAAATAATCAATTTACTACGAATGATATTAATGATAATAAGTTTAATAATAAAAATACTAATAATGATACTTTTGTTATTAACAATAATAATGATAATAATACTTAATCATGAGAATACTAACAATAATAATACTAATATCTAATAATATCATAAATATAATAATAATAATAATAATAATAATAATAATAATAATAATAATAATAATAATAATAATAATAATAATAATAATAATAATAATAATAATAATAAAATGAAGACTACCTTGGAAAAAGCCTTTTCTAAAAAAAGATATGCCCAAGACGGGACTCGATCCCGCGACCTCTCGTTCACCCGAATACTCCTCAAACCATCCGGCCAATTCCATTTTTCTGAATTATTACTTAATTCAAATATATTTAATGTGTTTTCTATATTCATCATCTTCATCGAAAATTTGCAAATGACCAGAGGTGAATTACTAATCCAAATAGCTAGTTCAATTCTTGTACTATGATGCGAAATCGAATTACAACCAATCAAAGTGATTGAATTGCATTACAAAGAATAAAAAAATTATATAATAAAACAGCTCGCGGTTAACTTATATAAACTCAAACTTTGATTTCGTTTTTAACACTGTTTCAGCTCTTGATTCCTACACGAAAAATGTTTTAAAACCTTCATAGAAACTTTATCAATCGTTAATTTAACTTGAAACATTAAAACGAACTCGAATTTTTCGATAAACAAAAGTTTGACTTTTAAAAACCGAAACTTTGACTCAAAAATTTGTGTTTGATAGAAGGAATTGGGATTTGAGATTTTGCAGATAGATTGAGTAAAGGATTTCTAATAGAACTGCATTTAAGAATTTTGAATATTGATTCGTTTTTGAATAATTTGAAAAATGGAACATGAACAGAGGTTCGAGCTTGTTCTTCATTTTTATTTTTATTTTGTTTAAATTAATGAATTGGTTGTATCAGTAACTGAACGAATTAATGTAGTACTTATAATTGATCAAAGTTGTTTCTAGTGATTATTGGATGTCGACTAGATTCACGATCAAGAACAAATCAAACAGAAAAAAATATATATATAAAAAATGGAAGCAGATGTGTAATCACGATAAAAAAATAAAAATATAAAGTAGAGATCATGATTGATAAAAAAAATACAGATAATGTTTGACCTAATTTAGGTATTTTGGTTTATGTCTTTTGTTTTTAATTAATATTAATATTTAATAAATATATTAATAATAATAATACTAATAATAATAATAATAATTATATTAATAATAATATTATTATTATTAATGATAAATAATAATAAAAATAATGATAATAACATTAATATGACAATATTAATGATAATTTTAATTATAATTAATGATAATAATAATTATAACTTGTTAATAATACTATTAATAATAATATTATTAATAATAATTTGTATTAATTATGATATTTATAATAATCTTATCACTTTTAATAAAAGTGATAATACTAATAATATTAATGATAATAATTATTAATAATAATAATATTAATAATATTGAGAGTAATAATACTTGTAAATGATGATAAATAATAATAATATTAATATAACAAATTAATATTGTAACAGACTGAAACCCGGGCTAGTTGTAAGTTGTCCATTTTGCCCTAAGGGTTTGTGCTTAGTCTTAAGTGCTTTTATTTTAATTATTTAATTAGTGTTTTATTATATTTGTGTTGTGTCCAGTTTGTGACAAGGGTCCCAGAACAGGTTTGTTTATTTTATTTGGACCTCGTTTGGGTTACCTAATCTTGTGCGAAAGATATCAGATAACTGGTAAATACCCGTGTGTTGTGGGGTATGAGGTTTTAACCCCAAATTAAGTGTGAGACCAGCTAATTTCCTCTCAATTGCTCCTGAACCTTCCTCTCACTCACTCTCACCTAACTTCACCTCCTTCAAACAACCCTAAATCATTTGATCTCGAATTAAAGCTTGATTTTGGTGTCAAATCGTTCCTTATGTTGTTGTGATTCTAACAAGGTAAAGTTTATCTAATTTCGTGATCAAATCAGTGTCAAAATGGGTGTTTTAGTCAAGTTTTATGAAAGTGGGTTTTGATGTCCAAATTGGTTCAATTTGTTGTTGTTTGTTCATAAAAGTTGTGGGTTTATGTTTCTAAATGTTTAGTGTAAAAGATGTAACCAGTTTTGAGGTCAAAAACGTGTCCAAAGTTGAGATTTGGTGATTTTGGGTTGAAACTCGTCACTTTGCTGCTGTTGCAGCTGATGAACTACCTTCGGCCGATGGTCGTTGACCATCGACCGATGGTGAGGACGATCGGCCGATGGACGAGACCATCGACCGATGGTGTATGATTTCTGACCAGCGGATGTAATTTTGACGATCGACCGATTGGGGGAGACCATCGACCGATGGTGTGTTGACGATCGGCCGATGGATGGGACCATCGACCGATGGTCTTAGAAGTGAAAATTTTACTAAGTGTTGATTTATAGCCGTTATGCTGTCCGTGTATTTTTAAGATTTTCAGGATGTAAATTTTGAAAGTGCACAAGTGTTAAGCATGAAAATTTTAGCGGACGCATTTTTTTACAAATTTGCTATAATTCACTGTCAGTGTGTCTAATCTTGATGGGAACACTATTCTAACTTGGTTTTTGCTGTTCTCAGGAGAAAAGGACAAGGAGAAAGCTCAGAAATAATAACTGAGCAGTTACTGGTAATTGGTGAGTGGGTCTATCTACGGATAGAGTTTAAGTAGCATATCATGCTACTGTGGTTGACTCTTTTACCATGCATAGTGTAGGAATTGTTATGATAGAATAATATAGTTTGCCTGATGTTGTATGTGAATTATGTGTACACTGTATGAATGGCACCAGTCGGGCCTAGGGAGACTGGGGACTCGAGACTGTGCCTAGGAGAGGTTAGAGTCCGTATGAGGTCAACCGTGCCTAAGGGAGGTTGGGTCCATAGGCTACTGATTGTCAAGTATAGTGTGAACGATGCATCCCCTGCATCTGGATAACTATACTGTGAATTGAGTAGCAGGGACTATCGGTAGACTCAGGCCCGATCAGCTGAGAGTCGTGTGCTCGTACAAGCCGCCGATCCTCGTATTGTCTTATTGTATGCTAGTTGATAGTTAGCATGTGTTGTTGTTAGTATATAGCTTGTGTGTGACTTAAGCTATATCTGTTAGATAGATTCCATTCACTTAGCGGTGCGCTAATCCCCCACATATTCTCCCCTTGCAGGTTTAGGTACTGCTAGTCGGGAAGGGTGCTATTGCAGAAGACATGTTTGACAACCCAACTCTGATGTGGACTTTTGTATAAAAAATGTTTTGTGATAACGTAACACCGTTGTGTAAACTTAAACGTAATGACGTGACTTATATTGTGTTTGTTAATAAAGTCTTCCGCTGTGTATTTAAAAAAAAAAAAAAATGGCCGGTGTTACAAGTTGGTATCAGAGCATGGTTTGGCAGCAAATACGTGAGCGTACTTTGTTCCCAAACCCTGAGGCAAGTCAAACATGTCTGTGGGAGTGGGGGCTAAGTGAAAATAGGATATACGTGTGTTAGTTGTGATTGAACTAACTGTTATCCACTAAGCTTTTGTGTAAGCTGTTTTGTAGCACAGGTATGTCTGATAGAAACGCAACTGGCCCATCCAACCCCGGAACATTTAGAGCACCAGAAGAGGGTGTTGAGTCTGATGATGATCAGAGTAGTTACATCCTTCAATTAGAAAGTAAGCTAAAAGAGGCTGAGGACAAAATTAATGAGCTTGAATTGGCAAGGCATTCTGGAAATGATGATACACCACCTGGATTCCCAACCGCGCAATCCCAAACGATACCTAATGTGCACCAGAACCAGTTTCAAAATCAAGTACCTAACCAATACTATATGCCACCACAAAACACTTTTACTTACCAAAATCCCATGATGATGAACCCGTACCAAATGCAAATGTTCCAACAAGCTTACATGTAACCACCCAAAAGATGTACTTATAAGAACTTCCGTGATTGCAAACCCTCTGAGTTTTCTGGAAGTACTGATCCGACTGTAACTCTCAATTGGTTGCGAGAAATTGAAAGGGTATTTGAAGTGTGCCAGTGTGAACCCGAGCTGAAAGTGACATATGCTAGTCGAATGTTGAAAGGTAGGGCTATGATTTGGTGGGATTCCTTGATTTCCAGTATACCGAAAGAACAAGTGAGTATGATCACTTGGGAGCAGTTTCATGGAAAGGTGTGTGAACAGTACTGTAATCCGTTTGATATGAACCGAATCAAGACTGAGTTCCTTGAAATGAAGATGACACCTCAAATGACGATCGACGAGGTAGTAGAGAAGTATATGGATAAACTAAGGTTTGTACAACAGTGGGTGCCAGACGAAGCGTCTCGTATACAACATTTTGTTAATATCATTTTGCCAGAGTACCGAACTTTTGTTAGAACGGCTACGTCGTTGTCTCAAGCGGTTGTGATGGCTAAGATGGTAGAAAGTGATGTTCAGGCCGCCAGAAATAGAATGTTTGGTAATGTGCTACAACAAGGTGGGCAAGTATCTGGTCAATCAGGATCTAAATTCAAGAAGTCTAGTGGGTTTAAATCGAAGGGTAAAAGTGGTCAGAGTAGTTCTGGATCTAGATCAGGTAAAGGGAATTGGTGTCACACGTGTCGATCTTCTCACAGTGGTCAGTGTTCTGAGGCTACAAGAAGATGTTTAAAGTGTGGTGTGGTTGGGCATGAGTCTTCAGCATGTCCGTATCCGAATAGTGTGTGTTGGAGTTGTCATAAACCAGGGCATCGTGCAGTTAGTTGTCCGTCGAAAAGTGGTAGTTCCGGGGCAGGGTCAGGGGCGCGTTCAGCATCAGCCGTAGGGTCAACTCCCTCGAGTGGGCAGAAGAGGAAGAACCCTCCAACAGCAGAGGCTAGAGCTTTTCAGATGTCAGTTGAGAATGTTGTGGCAACCGACGAAGTGATCACCGGTATGTTTCTAATCAACTCAATACCTGCTCGTGTATTGTTTGATTGTGGTGCCAATAGGTGTTTTATGTCCCTAGATTTCTATGCTAAGTTGAATTTACCAGCTAAGGTGTTACCCAAGCCGGTTAGTGTAGAAGTAGCCGATGGTAAGATCACACCAGTCACAACATATGTGTCTGGGGTTTGTATAGAGATTGAAGGGAAGTCTTTCCCGGTGACTTGTTTAGTGTTACCTATTCCTAGCTTTGATGTAGTATTAGGAATGGATTGGTTGAGCTCGCTTAGGGCTAATATTAAGTGTGATAGGAAAATGATTACCTTTCGTTTGACCGATGGAACCCGTGTTGTGGCCCGAGGGGAGCGGGGCGGGTATAATTTTCCGTTGATAACCATGATGAAAGCGAAAAAGTCGATGGAAAAGGGTTGTGATTCGTTTCTTGCGTATGTGATTGATGCGAAGAAAGAAAAGAGAACAGTGGCCGATATTCCAGTAATATCAGAATTTCCCGAAGTGTTCCCAGATGAGTTACCAGGTCTGCCGCCGGCAAGGGAAGTCGAATATAAGATTGAGTTGGTTCCTGGAACAACTCCAGTTGCAAAAGCTCCATACCGATTAGCGCCGTCTGAAATCCGTGAAATGATGTCACAGATTCAAGAGTTATTAGATCGTGGGTTTATCCGACCGAGTTTTTCACCGTGGGGTGCTCCGGTATTGTTTGTTAAAAAGAAAGATGGGTCAATGCGTATGTGTATTGATTATCGTGAATTGAACAAAAGAACAGTGAAGAATAAGTATCCGTTACCTCGAATAGATGATTTGTTCGACCAGTTACAGGGTGCTTCATTCTTTTCTAAGATAGACTTACGATCCGGATATCATCAGGTTCGTGTTGCTGAATCAGATATATCGAAAACAGCGTTCAGAACAAGGTATGGTCATTATGAATTTCTTGTCATGCCGTTTGGGTTGACGAATGCGCCAGCAGTCTTCATGGATCTAATGAATAGAGTGTGTCGTCCATTCTTAGATAAGTTTGTGATTGTGTTTATTGATGATATATTGGTGTATTCGAAAACAGAGAGTGAACATGCTGAACATCTGAGATTGGTTTTGAACTTGTTAAAACGTGAACAACTATTTGCAAAATTTTCAAAGTGTGAATTTTGGTTACGTGAAGTGCAGTTTTTGGGTCATGTGATTTGTACCGAGGGTATAAAAGTTGATCCGACAAAGATAGAAGCGGTAATGAATTGGAATTCTCCGAGGACTCCGACTGAGATTAAGAGTTTTCTGGGATTGGCTGGTTATTATCGCAGGTTTATCAAAGATTTCTCTAAAATAGCGGGTCCATTGACTAAGTTGACTCGTAAAGATATAGCCTTTCGATGGACTGATGAACAGGAAAAGGCTTTTCAGATATTGAAACAGCTACTGTGTCAGGCACCAGTGTTAGCTTTACCAGAAGGTTCAGACGACTTCGTGGTATACTGTGATGCATCATATGCTGGGTTGGGTTGTGTATTAATGCAAAGAGATAAAGTAATCGCCTACGCCTCGCGACAGTTGAAAGTTCATGAGAAGAATTATCCAGTGCATGATCTTGAAATGGCTGCAGTAGTGTTTGCTTTGAAACTGTGGAGACACTATTTGTATGGAACCCATTGTGTTATATGTACAGATCACAAGAGTTTGCAGTATATCTTCTCACAGAAAGAATTGAATATGCATCAGAGACGATGGCAAGAGTTGATCAAAGATTACGATTGTGAAATTAAATACCATCCGGGTAAGGCAAATGTGGTTGCAGATGCGCTAAGTCGTAAAAATTCAAGTGAAAATGTGAAATTTCTTCGTTTGAATATAACTTCAGATTTGATTAACAGCTTAAAAACCATTCAGGCCTGTGCTTTAGAGGACGAACATATTAAATCTGAACAAATGACCAAACGAAAAGTGGACTTAATTGATGACTCACGTGGACTAAAGACCTTAAACAATCGTGTTTGGGTGCCTAAGCTTGGAGATTTGAGGGATTTAATCATGACGGAAGCTCACAAATCCAGATTGACAGTACATCCGGGTAGTAATAAGATGTATCATGATTTAAAAGCAGTGTATTGGTGGCCGACAATGAAAACAGATATCGCTCGATATGTTGAAAAGTGTCATATATGTGCGCAAGTGAAGGCAGAACATCAGAAACCTTATGGTTCGCTACGTCAGTTACAGATTCCAGAGTGGAAATGGGAACATATAACGATGGATTTTGTGACCAAATTACCTCGAACTCAGAAACGACATGATATGATTTGGGTAATAGTGGATCGTCTAACTAAAAGTGCTCATTTTCTTGCTACTCGTGAGACAGCTTCGTTAAGTGAGTTAGCCGATTTGTATGTGAAAGAAATAGTTAGTCGACATGGTGTGCCGTTATCGATCGTTTCAGACAGAGATTCCAGATTTGTGTCGAATTTTTGGAACAGTCTTCAACAAAATTTGGGTACACGTGTGAATTTAAGTACAGCTTATCATCCTCAAACAGATGGTCAGAGTAAAAGAACGATACAGACTTTGGAGGATATGTTAAGGGATTGTGTGTTAGAATACGGTGGTTCGTGGGATACACATTTACCGTTGGTCGAATTCGCGTATAATAATTCATATCATTCGAGTATAGGGATGCCGCCCTATGAAATGTTGTACGGTCGTCGTTGCAGAACTCCGACTTGTTGGTTAGAAGCCGGGGAGAAACCGTTTGCAGGTCCCGAAATTGTTCAAATGACAGCCGAAAAAGTTACAATTGCGAGAGAAAAGTTGAAAGCCGCTAGAGATAGGCAGAAAATGTATGCTGATCCACGTAGACGTCCGGTAACCTTTAATGTGGGTGAACGAGTGTATCTGAAAGTTTCGCCGTGGAAAAGGGTTATCAGATTCGGTAAACTGGGTAAGTTAGCACCGAGATTTATTGGTCCGTTTCCGATCAGTGAAGTGTTGAATGATCAGACTGTGGTGTTAGATCTTCCGCCAGAGTTAGCTGGTATTCATAATACATTCAACGTATGTTATCTTCGTAAGTGTAAAGTCGATGATGAAACACAACTTCTTCCTTTAGAAGATTTAAGGGTCGATTTGAATAAGAAATTGGTGGAAGAGCCGGTCCGTGTGATTGACCAAAAGGTGACTAAGCTGAGAAAGAAAGAGATTCCGATGGTGTTGATTGAGTGGAAACACAGTTTGGGATCTGATCTTACGTGGGAAACGGAAGAGTTGATGAGAAAATGCTACCCTCATTTGTTTGACCAAGACCAGATTTCGAGGACGGAATCTCCTTAAGGGGGGTGGATTTGTAACAGACTGAAACCCGGGCTAGTTGTAAGTTGTCCATTTTGCCCTAAGGGTTTGTGCTTAGTCTTAAGTGCTTTTATTTTAATTATTTAATTAGTGTTTTATTATATTTGTGTTGTGTCCAGTTTGTGACAAGGGTCCCAGAACAGGTTTGTTTATTTTATTTGGACCTCGTTTGGGTTACCTAATCTTGTGCGAAAGATATCAGATAACTGGTAAATACCCGTGTGTTGTGGGGTATGAGGTTTTAACCCCAAATTAAGTGTGAGACCAGCTAATTTCCTCTCAATTGCTCCTGAACCTTCCTCTCACTCACTCTCACCTAACTTCACCTCCTTCAAACAACCCTAAATCATTTGATCTCGAATTAAAGCTTGATTTTGGTGTCAAATCGTTCCTTATGTTGTTGTGATTCTAACAAGGTAAAGTTTATCTGATTTCGTGATCAAATCAGTGTCAAAATGGGTGTTTTAGTCAAGTTTTATGAAAGTGGGTTTTGATGTCCAAATTGGTTCAATTTGTTGTTGTTTGTTCATAAAAGTTGTGGGTTTATGTTTCTAAATGTTTAGTGTAAAAGATGTAACCAGTTTTGAGGTCAAAAACGTGTCCAAAGTTGAGATTTGGTGATTTTGGGTTGAAACTCATCACTTTGCTGCTGTTGCAGCTGATGAACTACCTTCGGCCGATGGTCGTTGACCATCGACCGATGGTGAGGACGATCGGCCGATGGACGAGACCATCGACCGATGGTGTATGATTTCTGACCAGCGGATGTAATTTTGACGATCGACCGATTGGGGGAGACCATCGACCGATGGTGTGTTGACGATCGGCCGATGGATGGGACCATCTACCGATGGTCTTAGACAGTGAAAATTTTACTAAGTGTTGATTTATAGCCGTTATGCTGTCCGTGTATTTTTAAGATTTTCAGGATGTAAATTTTGAAAGTGCACAAGTGTTAAGCATGAAAATTTTAGCGGACGCATTTTTTTACAAATTTGCTATAATTCGCTGTCAGTGTGTCTAATCTTGATGGGAACACTATTCTAACTTGGTTTTTGCTGTTCTCAGGAGAAAAGGACAAGGAGGAAGCTCAGAAATAATAACTGAGCAGTTGCTGGTAATTGGTGAGTGGGTCTATCTACGGATAGATTTTAAGTAGCATATCATGCTACTGTGGTTGACTCTTTTACCATGCATAGTGTAGGAATTGTTATGATAGAATAATATAGTTTGCCTGATGTTGTATGTGAATTATGTGTACACTGTGTGAATGGCACCAGTCGGGCCTAGGGAGACTGGGGACTCGAAACTGTGCCTAGGAGAGGTTAGAGTCCGTATGAGGTCAACCGTGCCTAGGGGAGGTTGGGTCCATAGGCTACTGATTGAGGTCAACTGTGAATTGAGTAGCAGGGACTATCGGTAGACTCAGGCCCGATCAGCTGAGAGTCGTGTGCTCGTACAAGCCGCCGATCCTCGTATTGTCTTATTGTATGCTAGTTGATAGTTAGCATGTGTTGTTATTAGTATATAGCTTGTGTGTGACTTAAGCTATATCTGTTAGATAGATTTCATTCACTTAGCGGTGCGCTAATCCCCCACATATTCTCCCCTTGCAGGTTTAGGTACTGCTAGTCGGGAAGGGTGCTATTGCAGAAGACATGTTTGACAACCTAACTCTGATGTGGACTTTTGTATAAATAATGTTTTGTGATAACGTAACACCGTTGTGTAAACTTAAACGTAATGACGTGACTTATATTGTGTTTGTTAATAAAGTCTTCCGCTGTGTATTTAAAAAAAAAAAAAAATGGCCGGTGTTACAAATATTAATACATATTTATTTACAAATAATAGTTCGTGAATCGTCAGAATTAGTCGAGGTTAAATGAATTCATGAAAAGATTTTGTTCAAATTCTGTCAGAAATTTCCGGGTTGTTATAAGCTATATACCTGTTGCTGTGCTGAAAAGTTTAACGGTAACATTACTACTGCGAAAAAACTCATTGAGGCATAAAAGATTGCGGATCGTTTGAAGAACACATCTTAAACTATATTTTTTAGAGCTTATTATGTTATATTTTTTGTAAAAATATAACACAATAAACTGAGGAGACTTGATCATATATATAGGCATATATATGTATTTTTCAAGTGCAAAGGCAACTTAAATGCAAGTTTAAACAGAACCGCGCTGATAAATAGTCCGTTTGAGTTTCTATTGCCGGATTAAAATTGGTCTTATTAATATATACATAATAATTATAATTAGTATTTCTGTAATTATCAAAATTTTATCAAACTTTAAAATTGGTCTTATTAAAATTGGTCTTATTAGTATTTCAAATAACATATAATAATGTTATTTCATTTATATGATAAATTGCGTTAATCAAACTTTAAAATGTACGAAATGTTCCACCATGTTTTAATCATACATTATTAATTATGTTTTCAAACATTGTGTTTTACAATACAATACTTTAATACACTTTTATTGATGTATGACTAATAATGAAAGTGTAAATATCACCTCTTGTTCCGTTTACATTTGTTGTTTAATTACTATTATTACTATTACTATTACTATTATTACTAATTACTATTTGTTATAAAATATCTAGATTGGATGTTAATTTTATTATTATTATATTTCTTGCATAGTAATATTTTATACTATAAATAGACATATATGGTAGCCATTTAAGGTGCACCATTTCTCTTGAAATATCAATATCAATATTTCTTCTCTCCTTCTTCTCTCTTTTTCTCTCTTTGTTCTTATAACCATTAAAGGTAGTTATAAGCCTACTGAATTATAACACGTTATCAGCACGAAAAGCTTAGTGTAATTAAAAGATATCTCAAACGATCACGAATCACTAATCAAGGTATGAAATTATTAATAATTTTCAGACTCGAATATATCAAATTTTGGACTACTAACATTTATATTTATGTTATTTAAGTTATATATGGTCGGTTATACCACCTGAATTATATTTCTGTAATCTAACTTTTACTAACTTCACTAACATTTATATTTATGTTATTTAAGTTATATATGGTCGGTTATACCACCTGAATTATATTTTCTGTAATCTAACTCTTATTAACTTCACTAACATTTATATTTATGATAATAAGACCTCATGATTGTACGCAACACGTCATTTGACAACACGGTACTTTATGTACGCAACACGTCATTTGACAACACGGTACCATGGGTCGAGATTAATTCCGATCAATACGAATACGACGGGGTCTTTATATGTTATCTAACATTTATGATTACTTATGCAATTAATCATTATTTATTTCATGCATACTAATGTTTATTCTTAAATTTATAATTTTAAAAGTTAAAATAAAAAAATAGTTTGTATTTTTATTAAAAGTAAATCTTAAAAGTTAAAATAAGAAAAAGTAGTTTGTACTTTTATTAAAAGTAAATCTTAAAAGTTAAAATAAGAAAAAGTAGTTTGTATTTTTATTAAAAGTATATCTTAAAAGTTAAAGTAAGAAAAAAAAAAGGGGATGGTAAAATGGAATAGTTTTTTGTCAAAAATGAAGTATTGAAAATGAAGTGGTCTCCTTCTATAACTAAAAAAAATATATATACTTTTATCAAATGAATTTTTTTGTGGCCGACAATTTCAAACACGAGTCCGTGTTTAGTTTATCAAGAATATCTCTTGCTTTGGTGAAAGGTCACGATCACGATATCAGGTGTTGTGAAAGAATTAAAAAATTGGTCAAGTGGCCTTTTAAAAACTAGAAAAAAATTTAAACAAAAAGTTTTTTTTATATATTTATAATTTACGGGTAACGTAAAAAAAAGGAACTTTTTAAAAAAAAAAAAACAAAGAAAGTGTTTAAATGAGTTTTACAGAAAGGGGGAAAGCAAAGTAAAAAAAAACTTTTTTCCAAACAAAGGTAAATGAAAGTAGGACTTAATACAAGAAAAAAGTAAACATCCCTAAGACGTGATAAAATCTATCAATGATAAGTATTAGACTTGATGAGCTAAATGTGACAAAAATGTTTCAACATGTCTTATGTTAATTTTCTAAAATAAGTTATTATTATTCCGAGTTTAACACATATACATATGTTAATTAAAAACAACCTTTTTGTTCTTATGTAGTGTTGGGTTGCAATTTTAGTTGTATGCCATAATTCCATCCAGTAGAGTGACAATAGGAAACTTTTGATGATAATCAATAAAAAACTTTTTTCCAAACTTGTCAAATGTTTTGTTAAAAACGTGACCGTTGAAAAAAGGAGGTTGAATAATAAAACTTAAAAAACAAATTATTTTTTTAAGAGTGTGCATCAAAATGGCCCGTTTAATAATGGGGAGTAAAAATATAGTCAAATTGTTTCAACGAACAAGGGTTCAATTGGATGTCTCTTAAAAAAAAAATCCGCGGGTACGGGTGATGGATCCAATGGATCCGCATCCACGACCCGCGGGTGCTATCCCTAATTGTGACAAGTACAAATCAACTAAAAGTCTAAAAAATAAATGCTCTTATAGGGACCAAATGTTCACAATAATTACCTAAGCTAGATATGAAACAAATAGTTCATAAAAAAAAAAAAAGTCGTTGTGCGTTTTCGGGATGATAGCCGAAATACACTTACAAAAGTAGGTCAGCCATCAATTCTTTATGGCCATATCAACGTAGATCAATAAAATCATTTATGGTTTTGATAAAAGATTAATTAAAAATTAATTGTTTTTTGGTCTTGGATTCTCGGTAACAAAAGCAAAGGTTGTTTTTGGTTGCCACAACAAACAAGACAGAGGTTGTTGACTTTTGTTGTTAAACATGGCACAAGTGAACAATAACAATAGATTATTGTTTTTGAAAAGAATAATGATGCGTTAATTTTATTGTATAAAATAAAATTAAAGAAAATGGTTTTCATTGATGACTATGAACAAACGCAAACAAAGTGTTTGTGGTATTTGGTGATTAAAAAAAAAAGTGCATCTAAAGCTTCTACTGAAAATAATATGCATCTAAAGCTTCTACTGAAAATTAATATGCAAGGTACAACGTATAACTATATGGTCAAATTCATTTGAGCCTTCGGAGTCACAAGTATATGATGTATATATATATTACTCAATTAACAAAATAGTAAATCTAAATTAATTCATATGAATAGTAAAACGAAATTAATTAATTTACTATTCACATAAAAAAGCGCATATGATAAAAAGCGCATCGCATATGATAAAAAGCGAATATGATGAAAAGCACAACGCATATGATGAAAATCGCATATGATTAAAAGCACATATGGTGAAAAACACAGCGCATATGATTAAAAGCGTATATGGTGAAAAGGATATATGATAAAAAAAAAAAACACATATGGTGATTTATAAAAAAAAAACACATATGGTGATTAATGGAAAGCACATATGGTGATTAATGAAAAGTATATTGTGAAAAAGAATCACAAATGTTTCTTGAAAGAATTCAAGGTAAGATATATGAACCAATTCATCCATCATGTGAACCATTTTGATATTTCATGGTTCTAATAGACGCATCTAGCGGATGGTCTCATATTTGTATGTTATCAAGCCGTAATATGGCATTTGCAAAGTTTCTTGCACAAATTATTAAATTGAGAACACATTATTCCGATTACACCATTAAAAGGATGAGACTTGATAATGCTGGTGAGTTAACATCTCAAGCATTTAATGATCATTATATATCTACAGGGATTGTTGTTAAACATCCAGTTGCTCATGTGCATACACAAAATTGGTTTAGCTGAATCAATAGATAAACGCTTGCAGCTAATAACTAGACAATTGATAATGAGTACAAAACTCTCGATATTTATATGTGGACATGTAAATTTACATGCTGCGACATTAATTCGCATTATACCATGTGGAAGTCATAAATATTTTCACTTACTACTTGATTTTGGCCAAGAGCCAAATATTTTCACCTTAGAACATTGGTTGTGCAGTGTATGTTCCAATTGTATCACCACAACACAATAAAATGGTTTTTCAAAGAAAGATGGTAATATATTTTGGATATAAAACATCTTCAATCATAAGATATACTGAACCCATGATGGGTGATGTTTTTACAGCACGTTTTGTTGATTGTCATTTTAATAAAACATTGTTCCCTAGATTAGGGGGTGAAGTAAACAAAATAAATAAATAAAATGATGCTTCATGATGTGAACATCAATTAAGGTATATTGAACTCGCACAAAAGAATGTGAAACGAAAGTTCAAAAATAATGCATATGCAAGAACTTGCAAATTAATTACTTTATGCATTTACAGATATAAAAAAAAAGTGACTAAATCATATATACCAGCGATAAATGCTCCAGCTCGAACTGAAATTCCAAAAGCTGGCAATAATGTCACTGTTGAGTCTTTACCACGCATCAAACGTGGAAGATCAATTGGTTTCGAAGATAAAAATCCTCGAAAAAGAAAATCAGCTGATAATGAGGTAAAAGAAAGTGTTCAAGAAGAACCACAAATCAATATTCCTTCTGCAGAGGATATTGATAAATGTAAATACATAAATTGCGATAAATTATGCAATATTATGGAACCGAAATAAAATGAAAAATCTTGATGAGATATTTTCATATAATGTTACAATGACATCATGAATAAAGATGATGATCTGGAACGAAAATCTGTCATTGAATATACAAAATGGACATGATTGAGCTCAATGGAAAGGAGCAATAAGAGCTGAATTAGAATCGCTCGATAAAAGAAAAGTTTTCGGATCAATCGTTATCACTTTTAAAGATGTGAAACGTATGGGATACAAATGAATTTTTATCCGAAAAGAAATGTGCAAATGAAGTTACAAGGCAAAACTAGACTTGTAACTCAATATTTCCCACAAAGACCAGAAATGAATTAGGAGGAAAAATTATCCTCCTGTAATGGATACAATTACTTATTAGATACTTAATCAACCTGGTAGTTATTTAAATGCATCTCATACATGTTGTTACTACTTACTTATCTGTATGGATCACTTAATAGTGATATATATGAATATACCTAAAGGGTTAAGGTATCATAAGCATCTAATGTAAAACCCAAGGGAATATATTCCATTAAATCACAAAGATTTCTAAGTGGGTTTATACAAATGGGACGTATGTGGTATAACCGATTAAATGACTACTTGATAAAAAAAATGGTATAAATATAAACTTATTTTGCACGTATGTTTTATAAAACAATGTTCGGATATGAGATCGTAGTTGTTTATGTCAATGTTCTTAACATCATATGAATAAATAAAGAGATCTATGAAATCATTCAACTTCTAAAGAATTATTTTGAAATGAAAGATCTTGAAAAAACCAAGTATTACCTTGGATTGCAAATTGAGCATATGCCTAATGGTTTACTTGTACATCAAACAACTTATACAGAAAAGATTTTAAAACATTTTTTTTAAAGACAAACTCATTGTTGTTAGATCACTCAATATTGACACTGATCTATTTCAACCCTGCGAAGATCATGAAAATTTTAACAGATCGGAAGTTCTATATTTTAGTGCAATTGAGGTTCTTATGTATCTTATAGATTATACAAGATCTGACATTTCTTTTGCAGTTAATTTGTTGACAAGGTTCAGCTCAGCCCCTACCAAAAGACATTAGAATGGGATCAAACAAATAGTTTGATACCTTCGGGGAACTACTGATTTATAATTATTTTATTCTAACAACTCGAAACAAGATTTGTTTGGTTATACAGATGCAGATTATTTATCCGATCTACATAAAGCTAAATCTCAAACTGGATATGTATTCCTAAATGGAGGCACCGCAATATCATGACGTTCTCAAAACAAACACTTGTTGCAACATCATCAAATCATGCCGAAGTGATTGCATTACATGAAGCTACTCGGGAATGATTTTAGTTAAGATCAATGATACAAATCATTATTGATTCTTGTGGACTAGAACGCTATAAAAGCGTAACAACTATCTATGAAGATAATACAGCTTACATAATACAAATGAAAGAAGAGTATCAAAAATGACAGAACAAAACATAAATGCTGACGAGGCGCTAAAGCTATAAACGGTCTTAACAGTCATAAGTTTGATGGAAAAGAATGGTATGTTGGTAAGGCTCAGAAAAGACTACAAGAGAATATGAATTGAAACAAGGGTTTGAGCAAACCATGAAGGAGATTGTAGACAAATCACAGGGGCTAAACTTCTACATAAAAGATTTAGATGATACAGTTTCAGATGAAAACCTCTGATTCTTCTCATATACTCAAGATCTCGTAAAAGACAACCAGATTAAAATGAGATACGTTCAATCAACAACTCTGCTGATCTTTATACCAAAGCACTGCCAACTGCTATTTTCAGAACACACGTTCATAATATTGGCATGAGGCATGTTCAAAAGATGTAACAACTCAGGCGTTGCCTACTTGAGGGGGAGTCAACTCTATGCTGCACTCTTTTTCCCTTAGCTAAAGTTTTATCCCAATGGGTTTTCTTTAGCAAGGTTTTTAACGAGGCAGTACTAGTTATTCTCTAATAAAATTGTCATCCAAGGGGGAGTGTTATAAAATATCTAGATTGGATGTTAATTTTATTATTATTATATTTCTTGCATAGTAATATTTTATACTATAAATAGACATGTATGGTAGCCATTTAAGGTGCACCATTTCTCTTGAAATATCAATATCAATGTTTCTTCTCTCCTTCTTCTCTCTTTTTCTCTCTTTGTTCTTATAACCATTAAAGTTAGTTATAAGCCTACTGAATTATAACACTATTATGGATTATGGATTAAGGAAGGAGACTTTAATTTGGAATCTAAAAATAATCTACATTTACATTATTTTTCATTTTCAATAGTATTTATGTCAATGTCAATCTTTTTCTTAGAAATACATCTTCTCACATGTTTTGTTTGCTAGCCCTTTTACAAAATAATAATAACTAGTTATCGAACCCTCACTTCGCGCTAGGAGTTCGATTTTCAATGTATTTTATTGCGTTTAGTAAAATTATTTTGTGGCTAACGTTGATGTCGTTGAAGCGCAACTCGAGTCGAACTAAAAGGTATAAACCTTGAGAGATTTAAATGTTATTTTAAATTAACAATATATGTGCATCTCCGCGTTTCGCTATGGAATTGTCGACTTTTAAAAATTTAACGCAAAATCAACGTGTATGAAAAGTACCCCAAATATTTAGCATTTTTTAAAAAGCGTCCGTTTTGCGTATAGCTAGTGACATTGTGTTCCTAAAATTATTTCGAGTAAAACGATAGTGTCGGAAAAATTTAACTCGTTGCGAGCGAGAAGATATGACCCATTGAATATTTGGGTGGAGTTTATTTAAGATTTTTTATGAAAATGGTTATTTAACACTTTACCCCCCTGTTTGGGGAGTCGATTTGAATTTTTCCAAAAAATTTGGGGGCTTTGTTGATAATATGAAATTTAGTTAAAAATAAATAAAAAAAAGTGAAAAGTCGAAAATGCCCCTGATTACTATTCATAACTTTTGTCTATTAATTTATATGTAAATAATCTTATTAATAATTACTACGTATCATTTGAAGGAGTAGGGAGTAATTCTTAAGATATTTGTTATTCCGTATATTAACCATATGAGGGGGAAAAAGAATCTACGAGTAGAAAATAGTTGCTGTTACTATTTATAAACAAAATTTTCCACTTAAAAAGATTAGAGAAGACTAGTGTTCGAACCCTCGCTTCGCGCCGGGGTTCGGTTTTCAATGTATTATATTGCGTTTAGTTTGTAAAATTATTTTGTGGCTAACGATGATATCGTTGAAGCGCAACTCGAGTCGAACTAAAAGGTATAATCCGTGAAAGATTTAAATGTTATTTTAAATTAACAATATATGTACATCTCCGCGTTTCACTATGGAATTGTCGACTTTTAAAAATTTAACGCAAAATCGACGTGTATGAAAAGTACCTCAAATATTTAGCGTTTTTTAAAAAGCGTCTGATTTGCGTATAGTTAGTGACAGTGTGCTCCTAAAATTGTTTCGAGTTTAACGATAGTTTCAGAAAAATTTAACTCGGTGCGAGCGAGAATATATGGCCCGTTGAATATTTGGGTGTAGTTTTTTTAAATTTTTTTATGAAAATGAGTATTTGACACTTTACTCCCTGTTTGGGGGTCGATTTTAATATTTGAACAAACTATGAGGGGTTTTTTTTTTATTTTAAAAAAGGTGAAAAATGGGGAAAAAAGTGAAAGAACGAAAGCATCACTGGCGACTATTATTTATTTTTGTCTATTAGGTAGTATATAAAGTCTGTAGTCGATTTATAACAAATGAGGAGTTTAATGGTTAAAGTATAAAATGTTAAAAGTTTGTGATAAGTTTGTAAAAACCATAAAGTTAGATATTATATATTTGTTTGGGACTAAAATGTAAGTAAGTAAAAGAATGGGGTGGTTTGTGAAACTTGTGGGTTACTATTCACTTGACCTTTGCCTTATGAAAATGAGTATTTGACACTTTACTCCCTGTTTGGGGGTCGATTTTAATATTTGAACAAACTATGAGGGGTTTTTTTTTATTTTAAAAAAGGTGGAAAATGGGGAAAAAAGTGAAAGAACGAAAGCATCACTGGCGACTATTATTTATTTTTTGTCTATTAGGTAGTATATAAAGTCTGTAGTCGATTTATAACAAATGAGGAGTTTAATGGTTAAAGTATAAAATGTTAAAAGTCTGTGATAAGTTTGTAAAAACCATAAAGTTAGATATTATATATTTGTTTGGGACTAAAATGTAAGTAAGTAAAAGAATGGGGGTGGTTTGTGAAACGTGTGGGTTACTATTCACCTGGCCTTTGTCGTATATTTGTTTGGGACTAAAATGTAAGTAAGTAAAAGAATGGGGGTGGTTTGTGAAACTTGTGGGTTACTATTCACCTGGCCTTTGTCGTTTAGATATAAGGTGTAAAGTCATAAGGGTAAAACCGTAATTTTCCACAAGAAAATATCCAAATGAAATGCGCTTCAAAGGTTAAATCACGAAAGAAGACAGCGATAACCCAACTGGTTTTCCTTTACACCAAAATAAACTGCTATAAAAAACCCCCTCAACACAATCAACTACACCTCCATTACCGTATCATTTCCTATTTCTCTCTCTACTCTCCCCCAATTATTCCGTTACCTTCCGTTAATTTTATTGTAATTTCGTTAAATCCAATGGCACCATCGCCTGCCGGCATCAACCGTACCACCAGCGACGGAGGTACAATCATACTCAACAAGTATCAACTCACTAAACTTTTAGGCCGCGGTAGTTTCGCTAAAGTCTACCACGGCCGTTCATTAATAGACGATTCATCGGTTGCCGTTAAAGTAATCGAGAAACCGTCTATTGCTGATCCGTCAATGGAGCCACGGCTCGTACGCGAAGTCGCGGCTATGAGACGATTAAATCATCCGAACATATTAAAATTACATGAAGTTTTAGCTACGAAAACGAAGATCTATTTAGTAATGGAACTCGCTTCAGGCGGCGAGCTTTTCACGCAGCTCGCGCGCCGTGGACGGATGAAGGAATCTACTGCTAGACGGTTTTTTCAACAAATTGTTTCTACGCTTCATTTTTGTCACCAAAACGGCGTCACACATCGAGATCTGAAACCGCAAAACTTATTATTAGATGAGCACGGTAATTTGAAGATATCGGACTTCGGTTTATCGGCGTTACCGGAATCACATAAGGACGGATTATTGCATACGGCGTGTGGAACTCCGGCGTATACGGCACCGGAGATCGTTCGCCGGAGAGGCTACGACGGGTCTAAAGCTGATGCGTGGTCATGTGGAATTATACTTTTTATTTTTTTAGCCGGATACCTTCCTTTTGACGATAGTAATTTAGCGAATATGTATCGGAAAATTCATCAGCGAGAGTTCGTGTTTCCGGATTGGATCCCGAAGCAACCGCGGATTATAATTCAGAAGCTTCTAGATCCGAATCCTAAAACAC
Organism: Rutidosis leptorrhynchoides; assembly: GCF_046630445.1. NCBI lineage: Eukaryota > Viridiplantae > Streptophyta > Magnoliopsida > Asterales > Asteraceae > Rutidosis > Rutidosis leptorrhynchoides. Next base: position 45,955,207 of record NC_092333.1, read on the forward strand.
GGATGAGTTTCGATACTTTAATGAGTCTACCGTGGTTTAAAAAATCACTAAAACCGGATCCTAGTTTAGGACTAGATAACTGTGATGATTCGCAATCGGAATCAGAAACTGAAACTAACGGAAATGAATTGAACTCGATTAAATATAAAACTAAGATGAACGCGTTTGATTTGATATCTATGTCTTCTGGACTTGATTTATCAGCTATTTTCGAGGAGAAAATCGTGCGTAAAGAGAGACGATTTACGTCAACTGCAAGCGTGGCGGAGATTGAAAAGAGAGTGGTGGAGGTTGGGGAAAAATTAGGTTATAAATTGAAGAAGATGAAGGATAAGGATAATTGGAATAGAGATGTGGTTGGATTAGTAAAAGGAAGAGTGGTGGTGTTGGCTAAAGTGTTGGAGGTGGCTTTTGAGTTGTTGTTGGTGGAGATGACGGTGGTTAACGGTGGTGGTGGTGACGGTGTTAGTGACGGTGAATGGGAGGAAATGAGATTAGGGTTTGAAGATGTTGTAGTGTCATGGCATTGTTAGTGATTGTGAGATTGAGACTGAAAGTTGTAAATATTTTCAGTTAATGTTCAGTAGATTTTGTTTATTTGATTATTATGCTTTTGATTTAACACAAATTGGAAGTTTGGAACACTCTAAAATGTATTACTAATCTAGTATCTGATGAATGAAACCATGGTGGGATTTGTGCTTCTTGTTTGTAAACAAAACTTATTTTAAAGTATTGAATGATTGGTGGAGTAAATGATTAATTGGAAAGTTTAGGTTACTCAGTTTAACATTTGTTCTCATTTTTAGAATTAGTTGAATTGCAATCAGTTCTTTCCCCTGTATTTCTAGGGGTGTTAATAATATCCGAATCCTCAACCCGAATAATCCTCAGAAAATATCTGAAAATTCGGATATCCGGATTTTCGGATATCCGAAAATCGGATATCCGGATTTTCGGATTCGGATATCGGATTGATTTTTCAAAATTTTCGGATATTCGGATAATCCGATATCCGAAATTAAATATACATATTATTGATATATATCTATATTTATATTCTGTTTTTATAGTTACTGGCCCAGTGGGATAAGCCTTTTTAACTTGTTAGAGATATAGCATCACTTAGTAGTCACCAGATAGCAACAAAACCCTAGATCTAAATTGATATTGGCCTTTTCACTTTCTCGAGTCACAAACTCACAACCCTCATCTAATCTTCATCTTTTTTCATCGCATCTTCTTCATCTCATCTAATCTTCATTTTAATTTACGATGCATCTTATTTGTTAAAGTGATGAACACCTGGTCAAACGTCATCTATCTTCATCTATTCATGTACTTTTTGATCTATTCATATGTTGTGTGAAGGATGTATGTGATATCTATTTATTACTTTAATTGATAATATCACTTCTATTTCTATGTCCACATCTGACTTCAGGAAGTGCTCTTGCTTTTGTTCTTTTCAAGATTGGGAAGATTATAGAATTGACGAGTTGAAGAATCAAATAATTGAAGAACTGAAGATCACCCATTTTACCACTTTGTTATGTTTGTATTGTAATGTTTTTTTACAATAAGTAATTTGGATAATTTGTGTTTTGCAATTTTTGATGTTTGTGTTAGGACTTATGTATTAAGTAATCTATGGGTTATGTTTGTTAATGAGGTTACAATTCAACACTGTATCTTGTTATCAATATCTACTCTTTGATACTCCGTAGCAAGTAAATAAATATAATTGTTATGATCTGCAGCATGTTAGGTAAGACCGTAAGAAATTCATTGTAAGCTCATTTTTCATGTACATATATATATATTTTTTTTTTATATTTCCTTGTTATCTATGATCTATAAAAAAGTTCGGATATTCGGATAATCCGATATCCGAATCCGAAATTTCGGATATCCGAAAACCGGATATCCGAAATTTCGGATTCGGATTTCGGATGGCCAAATCCACTATCCGAAATTTCGGATATCCGAAATTTCGGATATCGGTTTTGAACACCCCTAGGTATTTCATTCATAGGGTCTAGTAAGTACGGAGTAATAATTTGTATTTTGGAGCGGAGCATCTTGGTATTGAAAAGAGTTAGACCACCCCTTATGATTCTATTATCCGTCATTACCTGCTCATTACTCGTAATGAACTATATACACGGTTTAGTTACCTGCGTTAGTTACTCGCACTCACCATGGATTTAATGGAAGAGTTTTAGTTAGTTATAGGAATTGTGGGTCCCAGTAACTTTTTATTGTTGAACTTGATGCTTTATTGCTTGTACGTTGTATATTAAGAGGAGTATTGTTTTAGCTATGATAGGGAGTGTTTAGTTAGACCACTCCCTACAGTTAGTTATCCGCTAGTTACCCGCACATTACCCGTCATTATCCGTAATGAACCATAGGCGCGAGCTAGTTACCCGCACTCACCATCAATTTAATGGAAGTATGAAGGTTGGTTAGACCACTCCCTACAGCTAGTTATCCGTTAGTTACCCGCTCATTACCCGTCATTACCCGTAACTAACCATAGGCACGAACTAGTTACCCGCTTTAGTTATCCGCTTTCACCATGGATATAATGGAAGTATGAGGTTTAGTTATAGATTTGTGGGTCCCAATGGTTTTTTATTGTTTGGACTTAATGTTTTATTGCTTGTACGTTGTATATTAAGAGGGTTATTGTTTTAGGCATGATAGGGAGTGTTTAGTTATGGGTTAGTTATAGAATATTGGTGTTGATGTGGCGATGATGTGGAAGGTTAAGAGAATGAATAGTTTAGTTACGACAGGGAGTGACCTTATAGTAATTGTGGGTCCTAGTGGCTTTTATTGTTTGGACTTGATGTTTTATTGCTTGTACGTTGTATATTAAGATGAGTATTGTTTTAACCATGATAGAGAATGTTTAGTTATGAGTTAGTTATATGATATTGGTGTTGATGTGACGCTGATGTGGAAGGTTAAGCGGATGAATAATTTAGTTACGATAGGGATTGGCCTAACATGCTTAATTCTGTAACCTAACTATGTGACATATGAGCTATAAGATATTTTGAAGTATATACTCCCTCCGTCCCTATATTATTGTCCATTATTCCATTTTGGGATGTCCCAAATTAATTGTCCACTTCCATAAATAGAAAGTAAAGAAGATAATTCATTGGTGGATCTGGAGAGAGAAGATATTTCATTGGTGGAGAAATGAAGTTAGTGGGATTTCCTAAAACTGTGTGTTTTTTGTCTGGTGATAATAAGTATGGGACGGAGGGAGTATCACGGCTCCTGTTTAGAATTAGTTTCATCTTTAATCTTTAATTCTAATTCTAATTCTAATTCTAATTCTAATTCTAATAAAATGATAAAGAAACATATAAGCTACATTTAAATGAGTGTTTCCTAGTTACATTAGTTACTTTGTTTATGCATTTTTTACGTTACCTTTATCTATACCTTGTTTACTCGAACAAAAGTGAAAAGACATAAGGGATATGACCAAGTAAATTTTGATCTACACCAACAAAGATAAGCTACTGCTACTGTTTCTTTTACTTTATTAGTCAAGATAATGATACGATTAACGATGCACAATACAAACTCCATAGACAAAGGTTGAGAATCTACAATCATTTGCTAGATCAAAGAATCAATAACAACGGAAATTGTGATTCAATACACACTCATCATATAGTTATGAGACAGATGACTGGAAACGATGAAAGCAAACTAATTCTTTGAAATTATGTGAAGCGCACTTAGTATCTGAAATAATTGAGGTGTACAAGCTTGTTATTCTGTCAATAATTGCTGGCATTAGTACTAAAAAACCTTATCTACCAACACTACAATTTTTGACTTTTAGGTTCCATCTAACCATTCCAATTATTGGTCTAACCATTAATTTTTCACCAAAATAATTTGAGATAAAACAGGTTAAATGTCTCAGTTAAACTCCAATATTTACTGTTTACAGGTCCGTTGAGTCGTTGACAACTTCTATATGTTGGCTCTATCAGAGAGTTGTGAAAGGGTCTAAACATACAAGTTTTGAAGTTCAAATCTTGCATTGATATATGAATATGTTCAAGATCAAAAAACACCTATAAACATACAATAAACTAGCCCAATACCCCGGTATTCTACATTATGAAGTAATAGTACAAGAAAAACATCATTGGTTACTAATATCAGACCAACAACCGAAATAAGAGTCACCGGCCCGGCTTCGAAACCACTATGACAATCGTTTCTCCACATATCCTCGAATTTTATGACCGCTTTTCTTGGAACACCGTGTTTCATTAGAACAACTCCAAGTGATCTATAAGTTGACTCATTTGGTTGAATGCTCAAAATAATCATCTCCATAAAGATTGTTTCTTCTCAACTTTTCAAAGATTTCTTCAGCTGCCTTCACCATTGATCGCTCAGTGTAAAGGCCAATCATACAGTTTGAAGAATAAACATCTGGACCCAAGTGACAAAAAACAGTTGTTAAATACAGTTAATTAACCAATATATATCTCTTCTATGTGTGAACTATTTATGATTCAAGAATTTATATATTCTTATAAATTAAATACATGCAAATAGAAAAGAAAAAAAAATACGATCACAATGCCTTGCATTTTGCTGGTATTAATCTCCTCTAAATTCAAATCCAGAAGCAAATCAGCCATTCTTCAATTTCATTTGATGGAAGGTTCAAAACATTTGTAGAATTATGAGGAAAATCAATTCCCACATAATTTTGTACGAACTTTTTCGTAAGAAGTTTTGCAAGTGTAGGAAATCCTCAACTACAAATTTCTAATGTCCAAAAAAAAAAAAAAAAAAAAAAAAAAAAAATACTGTAAACAAATAGTGATTTTTACCTTTCCTTCATGACTTTACAATGGTCCCATTCATCTCATATATGTTCAAATATAATAAAAGGAAAAAGAAAAACGAAACTGGTACACCAAGTCTTCATAAGATTGTGACTTGATTTTTCATAAGCAAGATTTATTACTTTCCAGTAAATGACTAAAACTCATGTGCTTAGGTGACCTTACAGGTTTTATGAATGAAAAATAAGACATTAATTGAATACATCTAATTTATTTTTTAAATAAGTATATTTTTCGACCCCCTTATATAAAAATACTTGATTAATTTGGCCTTCAATTGATATCAAAAGGTTAAACAGATTTGAGCGTATCAGAAAGCACCTCTTAAGTAATCAAGAGTTTAACCTCCTATTAGGTTTTGATTAAATTAAGTAAATGAAAATGTGTAACATTATTATGACATCAAGAATAGTTACTCTAATCATATAGGAAAAACTCACCTGGCGCTTGCAACCCGACAATCTAGCCCGCTGTTTCCAGCAACAGTTTATAAAAATTACCCAAAAATGTTAAATGGAATGTAAACCTTACATCAATTAGTAAATAAAGTACATTAATAATACCAATAATCTTGGTAATGAAATTGTAACATTTTATGATAATCTTCATAAGAACCAGATATGTTGACCAGATAACGCGAGGTCTGTGATTCTTCATCATGATGCAAGAGATATGAAAGATATCATACACCCAACCATATAAATATAATTTTTAGTTCAAACCATAATCTCTTAGATCATGATAGGACCATTTGATATTATCACGTTATAAAAATTTCCGACAGAAAACAAATCTTTTTTAATGGTCAAGGAAATTCGTAGCTCAATTATCTTGCCAAGCTCTCAGACTTCATATAATACCTCATCCTTTTCTAACCTATTACACAAAAGTTGTTTGCTCTCATTTAAATCCGAATAGCTGTTTCACTATTTCCGGTAATGTCAGTATTGAACTAAGATTGACCATCTCCGGGGATCTATTTGTGTTTCTTACTTACAAATGATCTCTTCTACAAATCACCATCAACCGTAATTTTTATGGCCACATTTTAATATTGTTCCATCGAGCGTAATAATTTACACTTTCATCTTTGTTTCAGTTCTTAGTTGGGTCAACCTTGAGTATTAGTATCATTGACATACGGGTATTTGTCTTGGTAAGTGAGTGATAGTTAATTTTTTTTTTTTTTTTTTATTACGAGGAACCCCTAGCGACGAGCCATAATGGCTCTCCTCTAGTTGGTAAACCCCGGGTAAACGGCAAGCCAGACCTCCACCGCTACCAGGCAAAGCATCTTCAAGTCAATCAGTCACTAAATGAAGCTCGCCCCAAGGTATTTGCCTTGAAGGGAATCGAACCCGTAACCTCTTGTTTCATTGGAAGTCCTGGTGGCCACCCAGGCTATGCCTGGATGGTTTTAAAAGTTAAATGAATTGCTAATATAGCGGTGGGGCATAGGAATAGTGTTATCTTTAAAGATTGAAAAACCAAAAAAGGCCTCATTTTTTTTTTAGATAATACTCCGTATTATTTTCACTTCTTTCAAATGATTTTCTTGTAGGTATAAGAAAGCTTCCAGTAACTGGAATGTTTGCTTGCTTCATTCTCGTTGAAATTTTGTTCTAGCATCTTATTAATTTTATATAATTTTGTTGATCGGAAAAAATAGATGATGTAATTAATACACACATTAACAAAATAACAAGTTCGAACAAAATGTAGATAACATAGAAATAATATTAGGAAGACGATTCCATTTTAAACTAGATAAAAACATATTATTTCACCTAATGGATATCATGTGTTTTAATCATATAAAGATAACTTCAAATAATATGGTTACAGAGTAACTGTTCAATATTTAAGATAATAAACAAAAAATAATTGATGAGAAAAAAAATAAAAGGTTGCATTGACCAAAAGAGGCAATTAGAAAAGACTTTGATTACAAGGATACTCACGTGGTCTTTCAAAACATGCATGTTTAGACCTTTTACTATTTCTTGCACAAATAGTCCCTATCACTAACGAGCGCTAATAATATCCGTGCAATGCCCAAGTAAAAAATTAACATGAAACAACCTAAGCTTGTTAGTGACAGGGTCTGTGAAAAAGAAAGTACAAGGACGAACCATACAAATTTTGACAAACATCAGGGACTATATGTTTGATTAAGTTATTTAAAAATACATCGAAGTTTGGACTGTGGATGCAAAAAACCCCAACCCATTCACAACCGTAACACCAATTTTTTTTCCGGCGAAAATAACGAATACTCATATAAAACGGAGGTAGTTTTTCAAAGGAAAACGCCCTAAACAAGAAATACAAAAGAAAGGGAAAAATAGGGACGCTCGCACCTAGAAAGCATCATCTAAACTATTACTATCTATAAACGAGCATCTCTAACGTCCCGAAAAGAACAGACAAATGAACTAATCCATGATTGATCATGTGTGATGTTGTAATCCTGCAACGCTTAATGCGCCTCCTACAAATCCAGTCAGATCAATGTCATATTGTCTTTCTTCATATAAAGTTCAATATATGTAGCACAACTTTGTGCCTCTCGGATGGGACATATTTTGAAAATTATTCGATACCTGATTCTAACGGATTACATAGAGCAACGACACAGATTGTTGAGGCTCTCAATATGCAACCATTCTGCACTTTAATTTTCCCAACTTGTTCATTAACAAGGTCTTCAAACATGTCCATATTATGATCCCAAATAGTTTGATCTTCATCATCGCAGGTTTATGGATCCATGTACATCGAATAGATTTTATATCTTTAACCAATTTTGAAAGCTTTGACCAACAGTTTACCAAATTACCTACCCATTCTCCAAATATAGTCGAGTTTCCTTTGAGAAAAAAATGTATTACATGCCATGATAACCATTTAAACTTGGCTGACTCTATTACGAAGACTATGGAGTATGATAGTGTTGTAATATATATATTTTTAGCCTTGTTTAGCTTATTTTTCGTGTGACGGCTTAGAGCCAATATGGCATTCTAAAGCTCTTGTAAAATAATCAATGTGCTTACATCCCTATAAGAGACTGAAATTCCTAATGACGTAGATAGAGCTACCACGGGATCTTTTCCATCATCCTCTACTTCAAATAATCCATTATTATCATGAAAACCCATATCATAAAAGTACCTTGCCTTCATTTTCAAATGCTAAATTATTTCGTCATTTTCATATTTAAAAGACAAATCAACAAATCTTGAGTCCTTTTTAAACCTACTAGCTTTAATAAACTTTAGCATATTTCCCACGGAACCTCTCGTATCCCAAATATATTCTAATGTAATGGCTGGTGGTAAAATAACCAACCATATAGTTGTCATTAACCAACAATTGAATCCACCACCAGCCATTACATTAAGATATATAGTTTAGATAATTAGAGGTTCTGTGGAAAATATGGTGATTTTATTAAGGCTATTAAATAAGGAAAAAATACAAGATTTGTTGATTTGAATTCTAAAAATGAAAATGGAGAAATCATACTCCATTTAAAAATTAAAGCACGAGAATTCTATTTTATGACTTTCGTAATAACAATGGACTATTCGACGCTTGATGATAGATGAGATCTCGTGCTAACTGGATCCACATCATTAGAAATTTCAGTCTATCATATGGATCTAAGCATATCGACTCTATCTTACAAGAGCTTTGAGAATGTCATATTAGCTCTAAGTCATCACCCGAAAAACACGCTAAACAAAGCTACAAAACATAAATATTTCGGCACTACCATACTTTTCACGATAGACGCAGCTAGATTTACATGACTGTCTTGGCATCTCAGAGGAAAGTAGTGTATTGCTGGAGCATGGGTAGTTAAGTTGGTAAACACTTAGTTAAAGCTTTCAAAAATGGCAAAAGATACAAGAACCATTCGATGTAAATGGATCTGGAAACACGCAATGACGAAGATGATCGGATTATTTACGATCATAATATGGACATGTTTGAAGATCTCGATGATGAAAAAGATGACCAAGTTTTGGAAAATTAACAAAATTAGAAGAATGAAGTTGAGAATGGTCGCATATTAAGAACCGCGACAATATGTGTCTTCGCTTTATGTAATCCGTAAGAATTGGGTATTAAATATTGTTTGAATATGTACAAAATTTGTCCTATCCAAACAGAGGTCAGAAATTTTTGCTACAAAAATTTAACTCTATATATATGACTATCGCTACCGACTAAGAAAAGCTACAAATGAGACCCACCTGATTTGCAATTGGCAACTAAACAATATCTCACTTGCAATCCATTTGTAAGTGGAACACGAATATCTTTGTCACTTAAAAGGAACAGTCTAGGCGTTTTCAACTATAAAACCATTAAACTAAGGGAAAAATCTGGGAGAAGCTAATGGCAAAACAAAAGCAATTTGATGGGAAAATCATGAAAGGGAAAACCTCATCCATTTTAAAAAAAAAATGGGTTTGATAATATAATGAATGCAACATGTACATGACACCTTCATGCCCAAGAATACGATGAAACAAAGGTTGTACGAGACTCCCTCCGTCCCAATTTAATAGTCCTATTGTCCTTTCTGGCATGTCCTAAATTAACTATTAAATTCCATAAATAGATTAGAGTAAGGTGACTATTGGATGATGAAATTTCTTAAATTATTTGTCCTTTATAAGGTGACTATTGGGACGGACACAGTAGAATTCATAAAAGTATTAAGAAAAACAACATACAATGGAAACCATGGAAAGCACTGTTGTAAAACTCCATGAATAATGCCGTTTAATCCTCGATTAATCCGTTTTAGAAACCGAGCGAACTGATTTTTCAAAATCCAAGTAATTAACTAGTCAACATCAGTCAATGGTTCAATTAGTTGGTCAAATTAAGATTTAATCAGTCAAAATCGGACAGATTGGTCAAAGTCAAAATTATAATTAGTCCGATTTTTCCAAACTCGACTAATCAACGGTCAAAACTCGATCAACCTTGGTCAACGTCAGTCAACCCTCAGTCAACAGTGATTACTCGTGGATTACTCGGGATGACTAGGTAAACATTCCATTAAACGGTCAAAATTGGTCATAAATCGCTCAACCCTCGTTCGACGAGGATTGTGATGACTCGATCAACATCCGATTGATCGGTCAAAAGCGGTCAAAATTGGTTAAATCGGTCAATGTGAAACTTGGTCAACATCCAATTAATCCCAGATTACTCCCCAGGTTTCCGATTACCCTTTAAAAAATCCCGACCGAGTACTGCGTGAGTAGCGATTTTTTGGCACTTTAGATGGGAAAAAAGGTCTGGAGTTTTGCTACAAATATCAGAGTTTATATGTCTATGGAAGTCCCCGAAATTGTGTTAAAGTGTGATTTTGGACACTAAGAAACAAAAAATACAAATGATATAGTACTTACTTGCAACCCATTTGTAACAGGGACACGGATATCTTTGTCACTTGAAAAGGAACAATGTAGGCATTTTCACCTGGAAATATGAAAATATCAGTGAAAAGCTAAAGGCAAAACAAAAGCAGTTACTTCATTGTTGAAAATGTACAATCTTTTTACATTAATACTAGTTTCAAAGATGATTTATCTAACCAATTAAAGACTATTCACAATTCACAATTGTAATGCTGACCGACATGTTTCTTGTTATATTGTTGACTGCTGATACACTTTGGCAAGCGAAAGGCTACTGAGTAGTTAAGACACTCTTATACGCCACTCATATTTATTATTATGTGAACTTATTAATGTTGTGTATTGCCGTAACAGAATTTCACATCGAGTTGTCCAATATGGTATTGGCTGCTGAACTTATCACATGTATATTTATCTGCCAAAGCACATATATGCATATGAGGTGAGTTATAATAACTTCTTAAAAACTAACCATTGTATTTCATTTCCAGTTATATTAACTTAGGCTAGGTTAGTGTTTGTGTAAGTCAAACCTTGTACCCTTTCATTGTTTAGTTTTAACTGATCAGAAGAGGTGGAAATTTGACGTTATTTTCATGCTTTCAGTAATTTCAAAGCCTCCTTTTCTGTAATGATTCAAGTAATTAATGCTCTGTATTTGTCTGTACGTAATTTGATGTGTTTCATATAAATATCTAAGGGTTCTGGTTATTGTTAAAGTTTCTACTATGGTCAATGTGAGTAACCACTTTTTTGTGACAAATGGTTTCGAAGATGATTTATCTAGCCAATCAAAGATTGGTTTATCTGTTAAAGAACTGCAAAAGTTGGTCCAACATTATTGTAGATGCAATTAATAAAATAAATAAAAAATAAAAAAATAAAAAAATAAAAAAAAAAGCATACCTTTGAAACATGTGAAATAGGGGGTTCTTTTATCTAGAAAGCCATTTGCTTCCAAAAGCCTTAACATGGCACCGATCTGGTATATCTGATGTGCCCACCATCAAATCAGAATAGCAATTCAGATCAGCCTTATGCGATTCAACAAAAATTTGTTAGTATTTCAAAGCAGAAGACTTGCCTGTAATTCACAATTAACAAGCTATAGTCAAGTGAAGCAAGAAATTCAGACGACTTCAAAAAAGCTTGTCACCGATGCACCTTGTGGGCTCCATGAAGGATTACAGAAAGTGGGTCTCATTTTTCAGGCTTCGATTTTGAGGAAGCAAAATACTGCTTCAAAAGGTTTGCAGGCACCTAAAATGGATTAAGTTACAAAGTAATTAGAGCTGATTCAAATAGAACAAGAACGGACATAAATAAATGATATAGAAGGCCTTGAGGGATCCAGAAAACTCTACAAACATTGATATATTCGTGAAAAACATTGTTCTGGATTTTGTAATTATATTATATTATATTATATTATATTATATTATATTATATATATTATATACTATATACTATGGACAACTTCACATCATCAAAATTGCTACAGTATAACATTAACCATCAGGGGTACTTTTGTCTTTTTACATCCCAAATTGCCAAAAAAAAAAAAAAAACCTTAAAAACAAGATCATACACCAGTTCATTATATTAGTTGAGATCCTTTCAAGTGCATCACCAGCGATCATCATCTACAACAACTAATTCCATCAATTATGGTCGGGAACAACATACGGTAAGCACCACCGCCTCTCAGATCTGAACAAAAAAAAAAAACATACGAAAAAAACAATATCAGGTCTAAAACAACCTATCAATAAAAAAAAAACAGATCTAAACATGGGGGTTTGATGGTCCATAAAAGATAAGCTAATATTGGAACATATGGAGGTTTGATGGTTGATTAAAAAAATAAAAACATACCTGAAAAGTTTAGTGGATAGCAGTTTTGGGTCGTGTTTTAACGACCATTATTATTTTTATTTCTTTACAGTTAAAATTATATCCTTTTAAACACAATTCCACCACCACCCTTCATCTTCTGCTATTCTTTAGCCCAACCACCACACAACACTTGTATCCACCTGTAACAATCTCCGGCGAAACATCCAACCACCGGGACCATACAGCCAAACGTCGCCTGCCACCACTAACACGGCGCTCCTGTTACAATCACATCGCCACCACCACTAGCCACTTTTAGATCCAGAATAAAACAGATCTAAGAGCGGAGAGCGAGAAAAGCGGCAGCGGCGCATGACTGGGTATTATCCGGTCACCGCTCGCAACGTTTGTATGTGTGTCTTCGTAATTTCACTACTGATTTTATGACGGCTGTAGTGAGATTCAATTTGTAGAATATTGTGTTTTAATAGATCTAAAATAGTTTTGGGTTGTTTAAGAATTCAGAGAGAGAAAATAAGAGGTAGAAAATGAAATAGAAAAGAGAAAAATTATTTTGAAAATGAGAAGTTCAACTGCTCAGTAAAAGAGGAAAAGTTCTTGGAACTCTACATATTATAAATAATTTAAATTTACTTATATTAAATAAATAAGAGAAATTTTCTTAAAAATAAAAAAGAGTTAAAAAATCAGATTTTTTAGTAGTTTTGGGCCCTTTACATCTCATATGCATTCTTACTGATCCGATGGGTGCCACAAATTTGTAATTGGAGTTTCCGATTGTTTTTAAATATATTTTTTTTCAATTAGAATTTCATTAAACCGGGTTTATAAACGTGAATAAAATTTTATTAATAGTTGCCCAAATTACAGTTACTTAACATAGCGGAGCACTATTAAATTCGTTTCAATCCACATAAAAAAACACCTACTTAATAACACGATTCGTAGCGAAATGCGAGCCTATATAATTGCATTTACGTTCAAAAACTTTTTAAACGTTCAATTAACCCATTGTCGACCGTTTTTTAAGCGTTCAGCTAACCGACCGATAACCGACCAAATACTTAGTTTTTCCACTTTCCCTTTTTATTCCTTTATTTTTTAAACGTTTAGTTAGCCGACCGTTAACCGTTTTTTAAACATTCAATTAACAACGACAACAACAAAAAAAAAAAAAAAAAAATCAAACTCATCCCCTAAACTTAACCCCCATGTACACATCCAACCCCCAAAACAAGGGGGTAAAATGTAAAATCATAAATTTATTTAAAAAAATAATAATAAATAACTTCACTCAATTTTTTTACGGTCCCTATTTTCCCGCTCGGTGCGAGTTAAATTTTACCGACATCACCGTTCAACTCGAAATAATTATACACGTATAATAAACAACCCAAACTAATCACCTCATATCGATGGTTCTGATCCATTTTCTACAGATTTCCCCAGCGTAAAAAAAGCGTTATACATTAGGTATACTAGGTAGTAACCAAGTAACCAAGTATTTTCAAAAATACCCGTACCAACACGTTTTAAATTCTGTAAATAAATAACGTTATGTGAAATATGAATACGCAACTCGAAAGGTCCTGCCGCATCGCGTGGGAGGTATTTTTCTAGTTAATATAAGATAAATAGATACATGTTTTCATAACATTGCAATAACATCTTTTGTGGGGTTCTTTGTAACACTATTGACGAAACAACACAGATAAGCGTTATGTATCAATTGAACCCTAACTGAACTCCTAAAACAGTCAGGAACACATATAACCAAATATGAAACCCAAGAATAAGTTTCTATCCACGATATGATAGTCTGATACTTTGTGAATATAAGAAGATCTAACAGATCTGAATGCAGAAAATCTCCAGAAACTACAGAAACTTCAAACGATTTATTATTAAGAAAAACTATCAACCTGAAATCTTAATCAATGAGATTCAGAAATTCAATACAAGTACTAAAAGGTTCACTAATACGAATATATGAACAAAACAAGACTCAGAGCTTCGTAAATCTGGAGAGGTATTTAGTGAGAGAACGAGAGAACTGAAAAGAATGATTAAAACCCTCCTAGCATGATGTTGTATTTAATTATTGTCTATTGATATCTATATCTATTAGAACACGCTCTTGTACTTCTAAACTTCCAAACTGGCATGCCTGGATTCTTTCCAACAGCAGCAGCCATCCTCATCTTTCAGAAATGACCACTCCAGCCCTCAAACTTATTATTAAACAGATCTGTTAAACCCAAACCAGATGTTGTTTGACACCCAAACCTTTTTTAAAAATATTAACAAGTTGCTGATTTGAATTAACTCCTACAGTCTTAATAACAGAATACAAACTCGAAAGACAAAGGTTATGATTCTACAAGCATTTCCTAGATCAAAGAATCAATAACAACAGAAACTGAGATATGATATGCACTCATCATGTAGTTACGAAAATGATGAAAGCTAACTAATACTTTGAACTTGTAAGGATATTAGGACCCAAAACAACGCAAGTGATTCAACAAGATCACTCACCGATAGTAATTCTACAAGATTACTAACCCACTTAATGAACGAAAGATTATAAATGCAAGAAATGTAAATTGACACAAGAGATAACGTGGTTATATGCAATCGTTGTGATTGCTTTAGTCCACGGACCAACTAGAGAATGTATTTACTGAATATTTGTGGTGTGTTTACAATGAGTTACAAGAGGGTTTATTTATAGAATGATTTAAGGATTAAGCTAAAAACAATTCCTTGAAGCTTCATGTGAGTTTCCTGACAGCTTCATAGAGGCTACATGTGAGTTTCCTGACAGCTTCGTGAAAGCTACATGTGAATTTCCTAACAACTTCGTGGAAGCTTCGTGTGAGTTTCCTGGAATCTTCTCTCTAATTGTTTAAAGTTCTCCATATCTCCAACAATCTCCCACTTAGAGACTTTGAACAAATCCAACCTTCGTCAACCCAAAATATCAACGATCTAACCAAGAACGTTAAACCACCATTATACCGCCAAACTCCATTTGGGACACGCACACTCAACACATACTTTGGATGAGCAGACATTCGATACAAGGTCTTCAACACTACTTGTTAGAATATTAACTCTCTAATTCTCTAGTTGGGGTCTTCTCTCATCAATTCATTAGAAGACCAATTGAGGTAATGCAAAACCTCAATTTCTCTGTTGTATCAACCTTAGTAAACATATCAGCAGGATTCTTCGTACCAAGGATTTTCTCCAATAATAAAGTACCATCATTTATATGTTGTCGAATAAAATGATACCTTATCTTGATGTGTTTCGTACGACTATGAAACACCGGATTCTTCCCAAGATGAACCGCACTTTGATTATCACAATTCAAGACGCAATAGTCTTGTCTTTTACCCAACTCACCTAAGAAGTTTTTCAACCAAACAAGCTCTTTAGAAGCTTCTGCAATAGCCATATATTCGGCTTCGGTGGTTGATAAAGCAACACTCTTTTGTAGTCGAGACATCCAACTAACCGCCGTCTTTCCTATTGTGAAAACATAACCCGTAGTGCTTTTCCCCGAATCGTCACATCCACCCAAATTAGCATCCGCATAACCTCTAAGTGTGACATTGCTTTTAGAGAAGCACAATCCCATATTAGAAGTACCTTTCAAATAACGAAGTAACCATTTAACCGCTTCCCAATGCTCTTTCCCCGGATTAGACATATAACGACTTACAACTCCCACTGCGTGAGCAATATCGGGTCTTGTACAAACCATGGCATACATAACACTACCCACGGCCGATGCATATGGAACCTTTTCCATCTCCATTTTGTCTTCTTCCGTTTTAGGTGATTGACTTTTCGATAGCTTTATCGTGCTACCCAAAGGCATAGAACAAGCCTTTGAATTTTCCATGTTAAATCTCTCTACAACTTTCTCAATATATTTGGATTGAGACAAGTATAGAGTACCCTTCACACGATCACGCACAATACTCATGCCAAGTATTTGCCTAGCACCACCAAGATCTTTCATCTCGAACTCATGAGAAAGTAATCCTTTTGATGTGCGTAGAGGTGTATACGAAATAGTTATATTTTTACAACAAAATACTATTAAATACGATACAATTTTACACAAGTTATTTATTTATTTATAGAGTGGATATACCTAAACCTTGCTACAACACTTATAGGCAGTGTACCTAATCGTACAGTAGTGTAGTTTTTAGTAAGTCCGGTTCGTTTCACAGGGATCTTTTAAACAAGCTTAACGCTATAATTTTAAAAACTATATTTGTAAAAATACAAAAATATATATATAAGTAATATTATTATTATTATAAAAGGGGGTTTTTACTGTTTAATGACCGGTTTATCGATTTTAAAACTTTAGTCGCAGTTAAAACCTAATGTAAAATATTAAAATAAATACAACTTAATTTAAAGCGTAAAGTAAATAACGATAATGAAATTGCGATAAATAAAAGTGCTATAAAATAAAATTGTGATAATTAAAAAGTACGATAATTAAAAGTGCAATTAAATACAATAACAATAAATAAAAGTGCAATAATTAGAAATGCAATTAAATATGAAATAAAAGGAATTATGCTTATTTAAACTTCCGTAATCATGATGTTTGACGTGTTGATTTTAATTTATTCCCATGGGTTAATTGTCCTTTGTCCTGGATTATTTAATATGTCCGTCTGGTTTTTATCCATAACAGTCCATCAGTCATAAATATAAAGTGCGAGTGTCCTCGTCAAATTATCCTTATATCCGAAGTCAAATATTCCAACTAATTGGGGACTTAAACTGTAACAAGATTTTAATACTTTGTTTAATAATTACACCAGGATATCGACTACGTGTAACCCAAGGTTTTAATACTTTGTTAACAATTACGCCAAGTGTCCTTGTACATAATTCACCCTTGTTTTAATAAGTCTATTAACTATTAATCCATTCCCGTGTCCGGTTAAATGAACGATTATTCATACATATAAATATCCCGCCCATCGTGTCCGATCGAGTGTATATGGTTATTTATAGGTACGTCCAATTGTAAATCTTTATATTAAATTAACAAACTATCATTTAATTAAACAAATATAAAGCCCATTAATAGCCCATAGTCTAATTTTCACAAGTGTCGTTCTTTTGTCCAAACCCCAATTATGGTACAAAGCCCAAGTACTCAATTTTAATATTTAGCCCAACATCACGATTACTTCGGCTTAAATAAGCATAATAATAACTTAGCTACGAGACATTAATTTAACAATAAAATTAAGCATAACTTACAGTGGTTAAAAATAACGTAGCGTTACACGGACAGAATTTCGACTTACACCCTTACAACATTCGCTAACATACTCTTATTATTAGAATTAAAATTTAAATTAAAATTATAATTAATATATATATATATATATATATTTACGTATGATTGAGAAGAAGAAAGATGTGTAAAATTCGTGCAGAATTCGATGGCTTTTATAGGCCCACGTTGTACTGTAGAGATCCACGAGTGCGGTGGTTTCCTTCACAAAAGTACCGCTAGTGCGGATCTGTGGATTCCAGCTCACTCTTTGGATCCTAGCTTTGCCGACGGTTTTTAAAATATAAATATAATATATATATAATTTTAAGAATTATTTATATATTATATTATATTTATGTGCATAGTTGACTTGTAATTTTTAGTCCGTTGCGTCGAGCGTTGAGAGTTGACTTTGGTCCCGGTTCCGGATTTTCGAACGTCCTTGCGTACAATTTAATATCTTGTATTTTGCGTTTCGCGTCTTGTACTCTTGTAATTTCGAGACGTTTCTCATCAATAATTGGAACCACTTTGATTGTATTTTGTACTTTTGAGCTTTTTGGTCGTTTGCGTCTTCAATTCGTCGAATCTGTCTTTTGTCTTCACCTTTTATTATTTAAACGAATATCACTTGTAAATAGAACAGTTGCAACTAAAAGCTTGTCTTTCTTGAGGGATAATGCTATTAAATATATGTTCGTTTTTAGCATTATCAAATATTCCCACACTTGAGCGTTGCTTGTCCTCAAACAATATAGTCTTGAAATAAAAATACTAGAATCACTTCTTTATTCTTCACATTTGTACATCAGTGATTTCTATACGGCGGTATAAACAATGGTAGTAACGATGTGATTTACAGTCCCACATGACTATAAAATTTAGATCCCTTAAGGAAATTGGATCTTTTATGAAAACATTTGATCTTTTTGAAAATTAAATCTAGCTTTTACCCTAGATAAGTTTTCCGGAATAACCCTTCACCGGTGTTTGCAAAATTGTTTTTGTGGGTTTAGTGGGTTTCAGATTTGAAAATTTTAGCTCAAAACTTGCGGTTTTGTGTCACCCACTTGCTAACCTTGTATTAGGAAAGCAACACGTCCAGAATACTTGCTCCGTATATTACCTTTCGGTAAACTACCGTCCGGTTGTAAAGGAAAGCGTTGAACAAGCAACTGTTGAGGCAATGTCCCCTGACATGCTTTTAATTATGGTCTATAACGTATCGGATGTAATTACTATCCTTTGTAGGAGCAATAGTAAAGCTCACCCTATAGTTTTTCGGTCTGACACAAGGTCCTGTCTTTGACCATGCTATGCAACCACCGTTCTTACGGTTGACACCCGATTTGGTTCAGGTGACCTAATGAATTCCAGGTGAATTCTTAGGATTTTACGTTCAATGGTAATGAACGCATTAAAAATGGGTTTTCAGAAAACAAATCGGTTTGTAATTTGATCAAAATATTTTCTCGTTCAAGCTCGAGTTTAGATATCATCGAATTCCATGAGTTTGTAATTCTCAATCTTTAAAGTCAATCTCTAGGATTGAGTAATATCAGGCTTAAAAGCTGATTTTTGATCTTTTAAGGAGATTATCCTTTCTGGGGATCTGATTCATTAATCTTATCAAGCTAATTTGCACGGCGTCCTCCCCATTTTATGAGACTGATTTTTGATCTTTTAAGGAGATTATCCTTTCTAGGGATCTGATTCATTAATCTTATCAAGCTAATTTGCACGGCGTCCTCCCCATTTTACGAGACAGATCCTCTCATGGTTAGGATAAGTCTGACCACTTGGCGACCCTGTTTGATGCTGAGGTCCGTGGATTTCCTGCTGATTTTAGTGATGACTTTTCTAGATTTTTCGTCAACCTACAGCTGGTCTGGACGACAACTTCCTGACCTAAATCAAGAAGTGCGTTTCTTTTTTGGAAGACTTTACTTTCTTTAAATGATGGAATTGATTCATCGTGTAGATCCATCTTTCTTTCAAATATATTATAGTAAATCGGGTAAAACTGATTAGTTTAGTCCAAAGGAAAAGTATCTTCAATTATTTGTTACAGAAATATGTGATATATGTTTTAAATAACTTGGTAAATTTTTCTCACACTTGGCTTTTATTTTCTTTTCTTTGCCTTTTTATTGTCCTCTATTCTATTTTAAATGAATTCTAACATTTTAGTTTGTTTCT
This sequence comes from Rutidosis leptorrhynchoides, assembly GCF_046630445.1. NCBI lineage: Eukaryota > Viridiplantae > Streptophyta > Magnoliopsida > Asterales > Asteraceae > Rutidosis > Rutidosis leptorrhynchoides. The sequence goes on from NC_092333.1 coordinate 45,974,931, forward strand.
CAATTTATGTCCTTTCCGAGGTAACAATAATTTCGGTGTTAACACCTAGTTTTATCGTTCATAAATATGTATAAACATGATTTTGAATTCATTTAATTGAAAATTTTGAAAAATTTTACTAGAATTGGGTAGTCAGTATATAAGACTAGGGATGTTCTTTATTATCAGAGAGCACTAGATTCTAATACAACTACTGCTTTACTAGTATTTTTAATGGTAACTGATATTGCTCAATTACATCATATATATCTATCGCAATATCACTAAAAATACTCTATATTCGAAGATAATGAAGATGATCTACAAGGGATATGTCAAGATGCGCGAATTTGTATCGGAAGAGTAGTTTGCAAAGAATTTCGATGATTTATGACATCGGTTGATCCCGATACGAGTTAGTATCAAGATAGCGCTTTAAAATGATATAACAAAGCCTCCGATATGTGAGAGTTCGTCCAAATGAAGTAATATTGAAAAGAAAACGAAACAGTGCTTATAACCCACCTGGGACGCCGTCTTGGGCTGTGGGACGCCGTCCTGGATTGAGAAACGGGACGCCGTTTTGGTGGATTGGGACGCCGTCCTGGACAGTTAAATGGGACGCCGTCCTGCCTTTTGGGACGCCGTCCCAAAGTAGGTGTGACCGAACTTTCTGCTTTTTACCTAATTTCTCCACCTTAAAATATCAGTTTTTGGGACTGTTTCATTGGAGTTACGTACAGAGAAGTTTAGAGACGATTTTCAGGAGCATCTTGGAGAATTCCATCCTCTTTGAAGAGGCCAAAGATCAAAGCATCATCCATCAACATCTTCTTCATCCAAGAACTCTTGTTCTTGTAGGTTATATACTTGTTCTCAGAAATGATTTCAGTTTATAATTTGAGTGAATTGTTGTCTGTTACAATGATTATTGGCTAGTTTCATTAATGTTTGTCTAGATTAATAACCAAGGTATTGGATGTAATCTTATTGATTGAATGTATTATGTGTGTTAGATTGAAGCTTGAATAGAGAACCATGCTTATTGTTGTTAGAACCATTTGTATCTAGTTAATTGATATGTTGTTGATAAAGAGAACTCTTGTTAATGTATCATATTGATTTACAATCAACTTGTCTTAGATTGATTGTTTGCTAAACCGGACCAAGGGGGTAAACTAGATTAAAACGGTTAGACAAAATAGGAATGAATTGTGTAGAGCGAACGCAAAGGCAATTGTTATTCAAGTCTTTAATTTTGTTGATCAACTAGTCACAAACGAAAAGGTCTAAGTTATAGGGAACCCTCGCTTAGTAATTCTAGTTTGAGTACTTGCTAAAGAGAACTCTTGGCGAGTCGATTTAGGTGATTAGCATGCTTATAGTTATTTAATTACAAATACAAGAACTATAGTGAAAAGGGAACCCTTGAGCTTGTTATTGTATTTGAGTGTTTATCCGAGAGAACTCTTAGTAAAACCTATTAGATAACTACACACATAATTATTCAATCAGGGCTTAATATCTAATTTACATCCAATACCGAGGGTAAAATATCTAGATGAACATTTCATCTCTTTGATTTAATTCAAAACTATCTTACTTGCTTTATTTGCATTTATTTGCATTTTATAAACCAAAAGACTAAAAATATTGTTTTTACATTTAACCTTCTTTGATTTGGCTAAATCGTTAAAACAGCCACAAAACATAAAACTTGTACTTTTACTTTAATTAACTTAGTTAATCATAATATAGTTTCTAATTCTAGTTTGACTGATATACTGTCCTTGGAACGATACACGGATTTTACCATTATCTATACTACTACACGATCGGGTACACTGCCCGTTAGTGTGTAGCAATCTTTAAAACCGGTATTTTCCATAAGATAAATTATAGACACGATTTCGCACATCAAGTTTTTGGCGCCGCTGCCGGGGACAGTTTTGTGTCAAAATAGGATTATTAACTAATTTGTGATTAAGTAGTTTCTTAATTATTTTAAATTATTAATAGTTTTTGATTTTTAATTTTGTAGAATCGGTATGTGTGATAGTTTTTGTTAGTTGTGTGATTGGCAGATTATAGGTTGCATATGCCACATACCCGAAGTTCAGAATCTCCATTATTTACACCATTGACGGAACCGGATAGAAAGCTTGGTAGAATCCCAAAAGAAGTGCTTGATATTTTTGAATCTTCATCAAAACAGGAAACGTTTGATTCAGAATCAAGTACCACCAAGCCGAGATATTCAGACTTTGGTAAACCAGTTCAACCACCAAATTTTGAAATGGAAGGAGAAAGACCGTTGGTACCGCGCCAATCAATGGCAGAAAAGATGAAAGCAACGAGGACCGGACAAGGTAGTGCTATTACTCCGGGTGAGGTAAATTTTGAAATTAAAGGACCTATTTTGCAAATGATTAATAATAGATGTCAATTTAGTGGTGGTCCTAATGAAGACGCAAATGAACATATTCGAATCTTTGAAGATATATGTCTTCTTTTCAAATTAAAACCAGAAACTGACCAAGCTATATTTCTAAGACTTTTCCCGTGGACACTCCACGGGGAAGCAAGAAGTTGGTTAGACTCCTTAGCCGAGGCTACGATAAGAACATGGGATAGTATGATGGAAAAATTTCTTAAGAAATATTTTCCAGCATCTAAATCAGCGAGACTCCAACAAGAGATTACCCAGTTCTGTCAAAAGCCTATGGAAACCTTGTACGAAGCATGGAATAGATTTTCCAAAATGCTTAGAGGGTGTCCAAACCATGGTTTGGATACCTTTCAACAAGTCCAAATCTTTTACAAGGGTTGCGAAGTTGCAACCCGAATTTCCATTGATCAAGCTTCCGGAGGTTCTATTATGGACAAAACCGAGCAAGAGGCTTATGAGATAATCGAGAAATTAGCCGATTATTCTCATGAGTGGCATCAAGAACGCCCCATTTCTCGAAATGCTCAAGTCCAAAGCGCCGGTGCTTATGATGATTTCAGCTCCCTAGGTGTAAAAATTGACGGTGTTGTCCGAAACATGGACAAAATCACCAAAGAAATCCACAGTATGAAAGTAGGTTGTGAATACTGTGGTGGTCTACACTTAGGTAAAGATTGTGATGCCGGGTTAACCATGGCTCAAAAAGAAGAGGTGGCTTTTATAAGCCAAAGAAATAATAACCAGTTTCAGGGTAGAGCCCAATTTAACCGTAACTTTAACAACCCCTACAACCCTCAAGGTCAAAATTCTAATTTTCAACAAGGGTCAAGTAGTGGGTTCCAACAACAAACTCCGGGTTATTATCAAAAACCCCAACAGGAGGAGAAAAAGTCAAATTTAGAGAGTATGTTGGAAAAGTTAATAGCATCACAAACTCAGCTGGTCACAAACATTAATCAAACCAACGAGAAAAACGAACATCAGTTTCGTAACCAACAAGCATCAATCCAAAATTTGGAAAAACAAATGAGTGGTTTAGCCAATTTACTGAGTGAGAGAAAACCCGGTAGTTTACCGGGCGATACCAGCAAGAACCCCAGAAATGAGCACGCCAATGTTATCACCACACGGAGTGGTTTGGCGTATGATGCTCCACAAATGCCCGAAAATTCTGATTTTAGCGTTCCGTTAAACCAAAACGATGAACCGGTTAAGGAGCCGGAAAAAGTGGTTGAAAAGGAAGTACTGGAAAAACCCGTAGAGAAACCATATCAACCACCGCTCCCATTCCCCAGAAAACAACAACAAGAAAGGTTGGAAGCCGAAAGGCTAAAATTTCTAGATATGTTTAAACAGATAAACATAAACATGCCTTTTATTGATGTTATCTCCGGAATGCCAAAGTATGCTAAGTTTTTAAAAGACTTACTTACTAACCGAAAGAAGATGGAAAGCGTTTCATCAGTAACCTTAAATGCTAGATGTTCCGCGCTTGTGTCTAACACACTTCCTGAAAAGCTTCAAGATCCGGGTAGTTTTACTATTCCATGTCTAATGGGTGACCTTGATTGCATGAGGGCATTAGCCGATTTGGGGGCTAGTATCAATTTAATGCCCTATTCAATTTACCTTAAATTAAACCCTGGAGAACTCAAAACCACACGAATGGCTATTCAACTAGCCGATCGCTCTATAAAATTCCCTCGAGGAATAATAGAGAATTTGTTAGTTAAGACCGGAAATCTGATTTTCCCGGCTGACTTTGTGGTTTTAGACATGGAAGTTGATGAGAGAATACCAATTATTTTGGGTAGGCCATTTTTAAATACTGCTCGATGTGTCATTGATGTTTATGACCAGCAGTTGACCCTGAGAATTGGTGAAGCTAGTGCGACTTTTGCAATTGACAAGTCCTTGAAATATCCCGAATCTTCGGATGATACTTGTTATTTTATGCAAGGCATAGATTCGCATTATGAGTTCTTGCAGGAATCTCCCGAATCGGATGAAACAGGTGTATACGATTTGGCAAATGGAGATGATGAATTCACCGAAGAAGAAATGGATGTGATGGCCACATTTTTGATGGCCAATGAGTGTGAACCTACTGAAGAGGAAATAGAAACCCTGAGTAAGGATAGCGAGTACCGGAGTCGATCCTCAATTGAGGAACCTCCCATTTTGGAGCTTAAACCGCTCCCTGATCATCTTGAGTACGCTTTCCTTCAGGAAGATTCAAAGCTTCCGGTAATTATTTCCTCACTTCTCTCTCAAAATGAGAAAGAACGTCTTGTTTCCTTGCTACAGGCCCACAAACCGGCCATTGCATGGAAAATCCATGATATAAAAGGAATTAGTCCTTCTTATTGCACGCACAAGATCTTAATGGAAGAGAATTCCAAACCAGTGGTGCAACGTCAAAGGAGACTAAATCCTCATATGCAAGACGTTGTAAAGAAGGAAATCATTAAATTGCTAGATGCGGGTCTAATCTACCCGATTTCAGACAGTCCGTGGATAAGCCCGATTCATTGTGTTCCTAAAAAGGGTGGTATAACTGTTACCACCAATGATAAGGACGAGCTTATCACAACACGAACTGTTACGGGGTGGCGGGTTTGTATAGATTATCGAAAGTTAAACGAAGCCACAAGAAAAGACCATTTTCCTCTACCATTTATTGATCAAATGTTAGAGAGACTTGCAGGAAATAGCTTTTATTGTTTCCTAGATGGTTTTTCGGGGTACTTTCAAATTCCCATCTCCCCCGAAGACCAAGAAAAGACTACCTTCACGTGTCCCTATGGCACATTCTCATATCGCCGAATGCCCTTTGGTCTTTGTAACGCTCCTGCGACATTCCAAAGGTGTATGATGGCCATTTTCCACGATATGATTGAGGATTGCATGGAAGTGTTCATGGACGACTTTTCAGTCTTCGGTGACACTTTTGATTCATGCCTTCTAAATTTGGAGAAAATGCTAATCAGGTGTGAGAAGTCGAACTTAGTGCTGAATTGGGAGAAATGCCACTTTATGGTTAAAGAGGGCATTGTCTTAGGGCACAAGATCTCAAGTGTTGGTATTCAGGTGGATCCAGCAAAGGTTGATGTCATTGCCAACCTTCCACCTCCTTCAAACGTAAAGGGTGTGAGAAGTTTTCTTGGGCATGCCGGGTTCTACCGGCGATTTGTTAAGGATTTTTCAAAAATTGCAACGCCATTAAATAAACTTCTTGAAAAAGATGCACCCTTTGTTTTCACAAGTGAATGCACTAAGGCATTCAAAATTTTAAAGGAAAAACTTGTTAACGCACCAATAATTATAGCTCCAAATTGGTCTTTACCATTCGAGCTAATGTGCGATGCATCGGATTTTGCGGTTGGTTCAGTTTTGGGCCAACGGGTTGAGAAACGTTTTCAACCCATTTATTATGCAAGCAAGACTTTACAAGGAGCCCAATTAAATTATACAACAACAGAAAAAGAGCTCCTTGCGATAGTCTTTTCCTTTGACAAATTCCGATCTTATCTTGTCCTATCAAAGACTGTTGTCTTTACTGATCATTCGGCATTAAAATATCTTTTCTCTAAGCCGGATGCAAAACCTCGATTGTTAAGGTGGGTCTTGCTTTTGCAAGAATTTGATATCGAGATTAAGGACAAGAAAGGTGCAGAAAATCTTGCAGCGGACCATCTTTCTAGACTCGAAAATCCCAATCTTGAAGTACTCCATGAATCGAGTATTACAGATGATTTTCCCGGAGAATTCCTAATGAGGGTAGAGAAGGTGGAGGATCCGTGGTTTGTTGACTTCGCCAATTACATTGTTGGAGGGTACCTAGAAACAGGTTGGTCACATCAGAAAAGGAAGAAATTCTTTAGTGACCTAAAGTATTATTTTTGGGAAGACCCTTATTTATTCAGGCGATGTGCGGATGGAATTATCCGCAGGTGTGTTTCAGGGAAGGAATGCACCGAAATTCTACTTGACTGTCACCGTGGTCCCACAGGTGGTCACTTTGGTCCCCAAATTACGGGGAGGAAAGTTTATGAGGCCGGTTTCTATTGGCCTACTATATTCAAAGATGCCTACTCTGTTTGCAAGGCTTGTGACGCGTGCCAACGGGCGGGTCAAATAACCAAACGGGATGAAATGCCTCAACAAAGCATCCAAGTATGCGAGGTGTTCGATGTTTGGGGAATTGACTTTATGGGCCCCTTTCCAAAATCTCACTCTTATCTCTACATACTTGTCGCCATCGATTATGTGTCTAAATGGGCGGAGGCAAAGCCTCTACCAACAAATGATGGCCGAGTAGTAGTAAATTTTTTGATGGAGCTGTTCTCTAGATTTGGCACGCCTAAAGCTCTAATAAGTGACCGAGGCACCCACTTTTGCAATAAGCAAATGGAAAAGGTGTTGAAAAGATATGGAGTAATCCATAAAATTTCGACATCCTATCATCCTCAGACGAGTGGGCAAGTAGAGAACACCAACAGGTCGTTAAAACGCATACTAGAAAAGACCGTTGGTGCTAATCCAAAAGAGTGGTCCAACAAGTTATATGATGCATTGTGGGCATTTCGCACGGCCTACAAAACACCGATTGGAACTACTCCTTTCCGTATGGTATACGGAAAAGCATGCCATCTCCCGTTGGAGATTGAACATAAAGCTCATTGGGCATTAAGGGCATGCAACTTGGATTACAAAGAAGCGGGTCGGTTACGTTTGACCCAATTGAATGAATTAGACGAGTTGAGGCTTGAAGCCTATGACAACTCTCTAATTTACAAGGAAAAGACGAAACAATGGCACGACAAACGGTTGAAACACCCGAAAGAATTCATGGAAGGAGACCGTGTCCTTGTTTATAACTCTCGTTTTAAGTTATCGCCAGGAAAGCTAAAGTCCCGATGGACGGGACCATATGTGGTTAAAAGAGTGTACCCTTATGGTACAATTGAAATAGTGAACTGGAAAGGCGATACTTTTAAAGTGAATGGCCACCGGGTCAAACACTACGTTGATGGTCCCCTGGAAATTGAGGATGAGGTTAGCCTCAACTTCAACAAAAACGCTTAAATCAAAACGGGGACGAGTTGGGTGAACGACTAGTAAAAACTGGTTCACCATTGTAATTAGGTTTGTTTTGTGTGTATTATAAATTTTTGTTTGGTACAAAACGATTACCGTATGACCTCGAAACGCGAACGACTCGAAAATTCAGATCAGTGGGTTTTAGTGTTACGGGACGCCGTCCCATTTGGCCTAGACGACGTCCCAATATGCAGACCGAGACGCCGTCCCAAATGCCCAAGACGCCGTCCCGGCTTTCAGATCAAGACGCCGTCTAGTTTGCTAGACGCCGTCCCGGATATCGTATCAAGACGCCGTCCCCGATTTAAAGACGCCGTCCCGGACCCCTGTTTCAGAAAAAAAAAATACGCGTTTTTATACCCTTACCACTTATTTCCTATCCCCAAAACACATTCTATCTATTTCTCTCTGCCCAAAAACCGAACCACTCTCAAGAACCCTAAATTTCTACATCAAATTCGTGATTTCCTCTTCAATTTCAAGCCTCTAATCATGAACTTCTGGGTATGGATTCTACATTTCTTCACTTTTCTTTATCAATTACTTACATTGTATGTTTATATATATCAATTGGTTAAAGATTAGTGTGGGGTGTTTGATTTGCTTGATTATTGTGAAGATTAACATGCCTTAGATTGTTTTAATTGCCCTAATGTGTTTATTTTGCAAAGATTACATGTTCTTTAGGGTTTGTTCATGATGCTAGGGTTTGTAAAATTTAAATCCGAATTTTGAGTGTCTAATTCATGATGTTGGGTTAATGTTTGATGATTATGATTCTTGTGAAGTAATTGATTGTGTTGATGATGTTGATGTCAATTTGGCCGGGTCGTTTTTGAAAGTTAGTGAATTACTAAGCATATTGTGAATTGTAATGAAATTTTGAAGTATGTATGCTTGTTTTTCACATGTATGGGCCTGTTGAATCAATTTAATAGAATGGAATGCCATAATGTATGTTGTTATAAGGTCATTTGAGCTAAAAATTGTGAAAAATTGTATTATGATTAGTGTTGAATATGTTTAGAATACAAAGTTAAATGCTATGACCTATGACACAACATACTTTAATCTTTTAAGTCCTATGTTTGTGTTACATTGTGATGTTATGATTTTCATTTTTGAAAGTGTGTTAATGAATTTAAGTTGACTTTGGTTGACTCTGGTATAAACTTGTGAACGTGCACTTTTGTGAAAATGAATCATACTACTTTTGAACTAGGAATTGAGTGATTGATCTCTCCTGCTATTCGGTTATATTTTGGCTAACATTAACACAACGGTTTCTATGTTCTTTTGGTTTTGTGTTTAATGTTTTGCAGGGACAAACAAGCAGGGGAGGACCGGCACCTAAAAGGGGAAGACCATCGGGTTTGGCTCCACCAAGACAACCACCACCACCACAGGAACAACATCATTCATCATCTTCTTCGGGAGAAGAAGAAGGGGAGGATCTCAATGATCCTCGGGTTTGGTTAAATCAGGTACAGAATGACGATGACTACACCGAAACCTTTGAAAGAATAAACCGCAGGCCCATTAATACTACTTGGTATTTCATTTGGGGGCCATTGGAGGAGGCGGGCATGCGCCGTCATGTTACTAATTTACTCGCCATTCCATACAATAGAGTAGTCACCCATGCTTGGGAACATCTTTTTAGCATCAATGAACCAATCTACCCGGTGCTTCTTAAAGAATTCTACTCTACAATGCGGTTTAGCAATGTAGCCGATTATTTATCCGCTGAGTTTCTACGGTTTCGTCTTGGAGGCCAAGACAGGGGTTTGAGCAGTTTTCAGGTGTGTAGAATTTTGGGTATTTTTGAAGAATTCACCGACACACAGTTAGGTGAGTACTTGAGGGCTTCGGATTACGTTGGCCGACATCAGTTTGATGATACCTCTTATTGGCGCCGAATCTGTAAGCCAAATATTGCGCCGGCTCATTTTCGATCAAGCAAACATCGGTACAATGAAATCGCAGCCCGAGATGATAAGCTGCTTCACCGACTCATTGCATGTACTTTTAATGCAAGGATAGAGGGTAATGAGAAGGTGAAAACCTTAGATTTGTGGATTATGGATCAGATCAAGCGGGGGGCCTATACCGATATTCCTGGGTTAATCGGTAACTATTTTCTTTCCATTGCTACCGAGACGCGGGTACGGAAGCCACTTTTGGGGGGGCACTACATAACCCGATTTGCCCGACACTTTAACATTGATTTCGACAGATTACAGGAATTACCGAGTATAATGAAACCTTTGAAAAAGGTTTTTTATATTAATGCCGAAATCCTTATGAAAGACGCAAATGGGCATTTGGTCCCCTTTGTGGCAGCCGGTGCAGGTGGCGCGAGTGGTAGTGGTGTTCAACAGGAACAGGAGCAGGAAGAGGAGGCTGAAATGGAGGCCCAAACTAATGTTAATTTGCAGGTTCCGTGGCAACCGTCCCAAGCGAATTGGGATAGTTTAGTTGGTAGTGTCAACAACATGCGATTGAGCCCGAATGAACAAAGGACGCACAACCAACAAATGCGGGATAGTCAGGAAAGAATGGAGCAACGACAGATTGCTCAAGTGCACGATCAGGGATGGATGAGTTATGGTATTGATTGGAATAACCATAACTCTGAGCTATTTTATTCTAACCCTGAACAGTACTACGGTACCACACGTCTGACGCCACAGTATTACACGGATCCGGAACACCCACCTCCACCTCATCCGATTTATAACTCCTCAGCTGCGATGCAGGAAGCTCGGGAAAGATTTGAGAGAGAGTATCCACATGGGCACCCGTACCGCGATGGTTCGGGTAATTATTTCTTTCCATACGGTAACTAGGCCTGCGTGCCTATTTGATCATTTTGTACTTTTGGTTTGAGACTATTTTATTTGTGTGATGTATTTGGATACAATTATGGTTTGTAATAATATACTAATGTGTGGTTTGATTAAACGGATGTGGTTGTATAAACACCGTTATTTTTATATATGCTTTGTGTGGTTTGTTTATTTTGTGCAGCATGATTGAACTTCCAAGACTGGCATTAAGTTCAGCGACATTTGATATTATGATGTGTGTATAATGATAATCGCGGACTAGACGATGTTCTTATGCTGGCAGTAAGTTCAGCGCCATCAGTCTTCTTGTTCCACGATTTACAGGTTAAAAATTGGAAATTTCTACAATCACCCTATCACTTTGCCCTCTAAATTTAAACCTTTTTCTGATTTCATGCAATGAGGGCCTTGCATGATCTCAAGTGTGGGGTGGGGAGTAGAAATTTATCGGGAACTCGTTTTACTAAAAATAAGGCGTTAAAGGCAAAATAACTTATAAAAGGTTAAATTTTATAAAATTGATTTTAAAATTTATAGACGGATTAAGATCAGGTTTAACAACCGAATTTCCATCATAAATATAAATTTTTAAAGATATTTTATAAATTTAATTGATTATAAGCTTATATAAAAATTTTTAAAATTTTCAAGCAGCCTTAAAAACGATTAAAAGCCCGAAAAACATTTTATACACATTATGGTCTTAAAATTTAAAAAAAAAAAACAAATGTTGTTTTGCATTTTAAATTATTAATAGTCTTTGAAGTTGCTCCATCATTCAATTATTTGAATGAAAATCCTACTAGTTTAGTAAGCTAACGAGTAGGTCACTTGTACCAAAACGAGTGTAAACCGTGAGAGAGCGGTGATTGTATAGCGTGGTCGGAAACCGGATCTCGCGCCAGATCGAAAACCTTAAGGACGATCCTCATTGTTTCTCCTAACAAGGACAATGTTGCGTCCGACCACCTCTTATGACCAAAAGGATGTATCTATTCCATCCTAAAGGGAGTCAAGTCTCCCGAACGACACACTTGCTGATTTATTTCAGAAGTTGTAGTCCAGACCAGTTGTAGGGTGACGAAAAGTCTTGAAAAGTCATTGCTAAAATCGACTGGAAATCTACCAGGCCTCAACATCAAACAGGGAAACTGGTAGTCAAAGCTTATCTCAATGAGGGAGATTTGCTAGCCAAATGGGAAGCGCACCATGATACACAAATTGTCAGTGATTGATCAGATTCCCAGTGGATAACCTCCGGAAAGGTAATATATCAGCTTTTAAGCCTGATAAACTTCAATCTTTATGATTGACTTAACGGATTAGATGATTACCTCATAATTGTCAATGATATCCGGACATGATGTGTATCCTCCTAAGCACATTATTTTCTACCGACATCTTGTAATGTTAGGTACCGTGGGAGGGATTGGCTTGACCAATAGCGGGAAACCCGCACTCATTTTTCAAAATTAAGAAAATCCGACAAAATCGGAAAACGTGTCTAGTATTTAAAAACTAGCATGATATTTTCAAAACCTTAAAACGTTTTCATCAAGGTCCTGATTTTCCTAGGATCAAATTTTTCGGATACTTCATTCTAATCTCCCAAAAATGTGTGTGTGTTTCCATTGTGTATAAAGCGTGTGTTTCTATAGTGTATATAGCGTGAGTGTGTTACTTAAAGCGTGCGTTTCATATAGTGTGAATTGTGTTTTCATATCAACGTGTGTGTTTCGTGTGTTTCGAGTAATTCATGTAATGTTTGTAATCTATATTGTGTGATTATGATTGATAGTGTTCTACTTTGTAACGAAAAAATTGCTTGAGGACAAGCAAGGTTTAAGTGTGGGGTGTTTTGATATTGCTCAATTACATCATATATATCTATCGCAATATCACTAAAAATACTCTATATTCGAAGATAATGAAGATGATCTACAAGGGATATGTCAAGATGCGCGAATTTGTATCGGAAGAGTAGTTTGCAAAGAATTTCGATGATTTATGACATCGGTTGATCCCGATACGAGTTAGTATCAAGATAGCGCTTTAAAATGATATAACAAAGCCTCCGATATGTGAGAGTTCGTCCAAATGAAGTAATATTGAAAAGAAAACGAAACAGTGCTTATAACCCACCTGGGACGCCGTCTTGGGCTGTGGGACGCCGTCCTGGATTGAGAAACGGGACGCCGTTTTGGTGGATTGGGACGCCGTCCTGGACAGTTAAATGGGACGCCGTCCTGCCTTTTGGGACGCCGTCCCAAAGTAGGTGTGACCGAACTTTCTGCTTTTTACCTAATTTCTCCACCTTAAAATATCAGTTTTTGGGACTGTTTCATTGGAGTTACGTACAGAGAAGTTTAGAGACGATTTTCAGGAGCATCTTGGAGAATTCCATCCTCTTTGAAGAGGCCAAAGATCAAAGCATCATCCATCAACATCTTCTTCATCCAAGAACTCTTGTTCTTGTAGGTTATATACTTGTTCTCAGAAATGATTTCAGTTTATAATTTGAGTGAATTGTTGTCTGTTACAATGATTATTGGCTAGTTTCATTAATGTTTGTCTAGATTAATAACCAAGGTATTGGATGTAATCTTATTGATTGAATGTATTATGTGTGTTAGATTGAAGCTTGAATAGAGAACCATGCTTATTGTTGTTAGAACCATTTGTATCTAGTTAATTGATATGTTGTTGATAAAGAGAACTCTTGTTAATGTATCATATTGATTTACAATCAACTTGTCTTAGATTGATTGTTTGCTAAACCGGACCAAGGGGGTAAACTAGATTAAAACGGTTAGACAAAATAGGAATGAATTGTGTAGAGCGAACGCAAAGGCAATTGTTATTCAAGTCTTTAATTTTGTTGATCAACTAGTCACAAACGAAAAGGTCTAAGTTATAGGGAACCCTCGCTTAGTAATTCTAGTTTGAGTACTTGCTAAAGAGAACTCTTGGCGAGTCGATTTAGGTGATTAGCATGCTTATAGTTATTTAATTACAAATACAAGAACTATAGTGAAAAGGGAACCCTTGAGCTTGTTATTGTATTTGAGTGTTTATCCGAGAGAACTCTTAGTAAAACCTATTAGATAACTACACACATAATTATTCAATCAGGGCTTAATATCTAATTTACATCCAATACCGAGGGTAAAATATCTAGATGAACATTTCATCTCTTTGATTTAATTCAAAACTATCTTACTTGCTTTATTTGCATTTATTTGCATTTTATAAACCAAAAGACTAAAAATATTGTTTTTACATTTAACCTTCTTTGATTTGGCTAAATCGTTAAAACAGCCACAAAACATAAAACTTGTACTTTTACTTTAATTAACTTAGTTAATCATAATATAGTTTCTAATTCTAGTTTGACTGATATACTGTCCTTGGAACGATACACGGATTTTACCATTATCTATACTACTACACGATCGGGTACACTGCCCGTTAGTGTGTAGCAATCTTTAAAACCGGTATTTTCCATAAGATAAATTATAGACACGATTTCGCACATCAGTAACCAAGTGTATAAGTTAAAATTTTAAAAATCCGAAAGAATTTAACCCCTTTCCACACTTAAGATCTTACAATGCCCTCATTTGCAAGAAATCTGTACAATTTAAATTATTGAGGGTGATTAGCGTAGAAAAATGATTAAATTTTACCAAAGTTTCCAAACATATTAGCGTTTGTTTGTTGAATGATAAATGGTGCACATCATTTGTTCATTCCGTCTTGTTGTTTCATCACATTTGTTTTTCGTTTTGTCGTCAAAAGTACTAGCTTTTGCTGAACTTAATGCCAGTCTTTGAAAATGCGCTGTTTTACCCTGTTTTGTACATGAGATAAACTACAAACATATATATACATATTTTTGAAGTTGGGTATATCACCCCACATTCAAAAATTATTAAAAATCTAATAAGAAAAGTTAGAAAATTATAAAAACTATTAAAGTTATCAAAAGAAATATTAAAAGTATAAAATTACAAATTACCAAATAAATAAAAATAAAAGTAAAAGAAAATCAGGGTTGATAAGCATGGTGCCAGTAGGGATCCCATTCATAGCCGTATGTATTGTAGAATGCTTGAGCTGGGTCATATGTAGGGTACGGTGGTCGGGTCTTTATAGTCCATGGAGGAAATACGGGCATTGGAGTCGCAATGTAAGTTGCATTTATGTGTGCACGATGACTCATGATTTGGTTTTGATGATACTGCCAATCTTGAAATACTCGTTATCTAGCCATTTCATACTCATGATGAGCCATAAAAAGTTGCATTTCTGTCATCTCATTCCCCCCTCCCGCGTTACCTTGCTGCTGATCTCTTTCGACCTGTGGATCCGAGCCATCATATGGTGCTGCAGCGTTATGTTTTTTCTTTAAAACCTTAGCACCATGATATACTTTCAAACCAATTGTATCACGGGGTTCTAGTGCTGCAATTATTAATCCCCCCCGATTTCTATCGACACCGAGATACTCAGCAATTAGGGTAACAAAGATACCACCTCCTATTATCCCATTAGGCCGTATACTCTTAACTATAGCTGATAAATAATAACCCACACAATAAGGTATACTCACAGTGCTCTGTGGGTCTCGAATACACATGAGATAAAATAAATCATTCTCATTTACTTTCTCTTTGTTCTTACCTCGCTGTGTAATCGAGTTTGCTAAGAACCTATGGATTACTCTTAGCTCAGCTCTATCAATATCAGTATAAGAGTTATTCCCCCCACGAAATCGGTTATGCCTAGTCATTCTACTCCATACATCATTCATATCAAAATTCTCATCAACCCTCCTACCCTCAATATCAATCTTTGACAATCAGTAGATGCTAGTTCCTCAGGCGTATATATACACAATGCATGAGCCATGTCTAGTAGAGACATATGGCGCATCACACCTCCTAATAAAAATCTAATAAAACTACGACCCGTTAAGGTAGATATCCGATCATTTATTTCAACACTACATAATAATTCTACACACCATTCTCTATATACACGCCTACGTATATTAAACAAACGTTCCCAATTAGTAAAAGTAGAATTACCATACCTTTGTGTAAGTAATTCTCTAATTGGACCGGCCAATCCAACTGTTTCTAACGGTTCTCAATCTATGACTCTAGGTACTTCAACAACATTAGACTGAAGGGTGTGCAAGTTCCTCTGGTATTTTGGATAATCTATCCAATGTCGATCAAACCTTAAATTAGGATGTAAATCTGCCAATTCTATATTTGAATATGGAATGAATTGATGCGGTAGTTCTTGTCTATATAGGTCATTAATCTCCTGTTCTGCTGCATTCTAAGGAGGAGCATTGTGAGCCTGAGATGCGGATGAAGATTCACCCCTTTCAGTCTGCAAAACATATCAAACACAATTTTTGTGCATCCAAATATGCATTAGTGTTAGCAAAATCATAAATCAAAACAATTACAATGACATGTTTAATCTATATTAAACTTTATACATATTTTCATAATATTAACAATTCTACACTTTTACAAATGAACATATATGAGAATGTATACAATGTTCTTTAGCTTTTATCTCAAATAACATGTCAAAATAATCATTACTAGCAATTAAACAAGTTCCAATTGGCATTCATATCAATTAAATTGAGTTCATGCATTTTTGACTCAAAGAGTCTACTTTAATTCTTGAAAATCATGTTTATGATCAAAGTTTTGATCATTTAGCAACCTAAACATGTTACACTACTCAATTTAGTATAAACTAACAACAAAATTCGGCCATAACCCGTTTATATCAAAAAGCCCCAATTTTGCTCAAGAACACAAACCCTAGATTACTCAAAATTTGAAATTTAAGGCTTCTAATCATGTTAAATAGTATCAATCTAGGTTATACAAGCACAATATACAATCAATTTAAACACAATTACACTAGAAATCATCAAAATCAAATTATGAATATTTTTGTTCAAGAACACTAATAATCCGAATTAAAGGGTGTTTAGATGTAGAAATTACCAATTTTCTTCAGTAACTTCTTGGTAGCATCCTTCTCAACATGATTTTAGCAAAAAATTTGATGTTTATCGGTGAAAAATCCCGATTTTGGGAGTGGTTTTGTGGATTTTTTCGCAAAAAATGAGATGGGGTGTGTGGAAACTGGTCTGTTCGACCAGTTTATCTGGGTTGGGATTCCAGACCTCCGCGAGTGTGGTGGTGGGTACCCACAAAGTACCACGAGTGCTGAAATATTTTTTTTTTGTTTTTTTTTTATAAAACCTTAAACTTAATAAAACATATAATTTGATTAATTTAAAATTTTGTTTTCCTTTTTAGGATGAGGTTGTTTCGGTACGTTGACCTAGTCCATCCCTCAACAAAATTTTAAAATTTCGTCGTTTTAAAGCGTTGTTTTAAAAGCAAAGATTTTTGGGTTTTTTAATGTTTTTGGCATACTTTAATTCAATAAGATTAAAAATAATGATAATAAAAGTTCTCGTCCCTCCCTTGGGTAGAGCAATTTCAGTTCAACGACCTAGTTTTCAACTCACGACGAATTTTAAAAATCATATTTTTAACTTAACGAAATAAAGTACATTTTTGTTTTTAAATTCACACCAAACTTAATTTAAAATGCATAAAATTAAAAATTCATATTATTAAAATTAAAAATTCACACGAAATTTTTATTTTGTTTTTGTTTTTATACATACAAACTTATATTAAAAATATAAAATTTTCAAATATTTACAAATTTAAATATTGATTTTAAAAAGTTTATATTAATAATTTAATATAAATTTTAAAAACAAAGTAAAAAATAAAATTAAAAATCTTTTTGGTCTTTTATCCCACTTTAATCAATCAAATATTATCAAAAATATACGCCCCTCTTTTCGGTAAAGTAATTTCGGTTATATTACCTAGTTTTACTCCTGACGAATTTTTGAAATATTTTGGGTTGATTGATTAAAGATATTTATACCTTAAGAATAAACGGTAAATTTCGCAGTGATGTAATAAATTTTTGTATGATATCAATAATTTCGGTCGCAAAACCTAATTTTATTGAATACCAATCTAATACTTTATAGCGAACGATTTAGCGTTTATTATCAAAAGGTTAAAAATAAAAATAAAAACTGAAAACTGTACAAACTTACCTGTGAAATAGAATTCTCAGTGACCTGTTTTAGCCCACTCATAAGAGAGTCGGACTAATTGGTTTTCCATAGCTATATATGCGTAACCTAGAGCATTCAACATTTTTTCTTCGAAACATATGAACGGTCCATCTCTGCATAAAGTAACGAATTCGGTATTGGAATATGTCTGATTCGTCGAACATTTTCCTTCGTGTGACCATTTTCCGCATTTGTGACATCTTTCAAGGTGTCGTGCTCTTCTTTTCGCCGCGGATTTTGATTTTCCTTTACCAAAATGTAACTTATTATTTTCGTTCCTGGATTCTTTTCTTACTCCGTCCAATTTACCTCTGATTAATGATACCAATTCACTTGGAAGGGTGTCATTATTACATTTAGTGATCAAAGCGTGTAGCATTAGACCATGGTTTAGTCCACAGGAAGTCTTCATCTCGTAAAACCTAAAAAAAAAAAAAAAATCAGAATGGGGGAAGAAGACTAGTTCTTTAGGGTCTGCTTGGGAAAGACCATTCGGATTCCATTCTCAAGAACTACACGAAAACAGAAAATCTAACTCTAACAGAAATACATATTACCCTAAAAAGATTCGAACCTCCCCACACTTAGTTAGCTGTGGTGTTGAAATTGTGATTAACTTCATCTTCAACTTCCATTGGACTATCTATGTAATATTTAATTCTGTGACCATTAACTTTAAATTCAATCCCATTTGAATTTATTAATTCTACCGTTCCGTACGGGAAAACTCTTTTGACTATAAATGGTCCAGACCATCTTGATTTCAATTTTCCAGGAAATAGCTTGAATCGTGAATTGAAAAGAAGAACTATGTCTCCTTCTTTAAATTCTTTTGAACTTTTGATTCTTTTATCATGTCATTTCTTCGTTCTTTCCTTATAGATTAAAGAATTTTCATATGCCTCAAGTCTTAATTCTTCTAATTCGTTTAATTGACTTAACCGTAGACGTCCGGCTTCATGTAAATCAAGATCACATGTCTTCAAAGCCCAAAATGCTTTGTGTTCAATTTCTACTGGAAGATGACATGCTTTTCCGTAAACGAGTCTAAAAGGTGTGGTTCCAATTGGAGTTTTGTAGGCTGTTCTAAAAGCCCAAAGTGCATCCTCCAATTTCATGGACCATTCTTTTGGATTTGATCCTACGGTTTTCTCTAGAATACATTTTAAAGCTCGGTTGGTATTTTCAACTTGTCCACTTGTTTGTGGATGATAAGCGGTTGAGATTTTATGAGTTACTCCATATCTTTTGAGAACCTTCTCAAGTTGATTATTACAAAAATGAGTACCCCGATCACTTATTAAAGCTTTTGGTGTTCCAAACCTAGCAAAAAGACGTTTTAAAAAGTTAACTACAACTCGTGCATCGTTAGTTGGGAGAGCTTGTGCTTCCGCCCATTTAGATACATAATCAATGGCAACGAGAATGTAGAGATTATTATGAGATTTTGGAAATGGACCCATAAAGTCAATACCCCAAATGTCAAATACTTCACATACTTGAATGACATTTTGTGGCATTTCATCACGTTGACTTATTTTTCTGGCCCTTTGACAAGTATCACGGGATTTGCAAAGAAGGTGTGTGTCTTTGAAAATTGTAAGCCAATAGAATCCAGCATCGTAAACTTTTCTTGCTGTAAGTTGAGGCCCATAATGCCCTCCTGTTGGTCCTGTGTGACAATGGTTTAAGATTTGACTGGCTTCATCTCCGAATCCACATCGACGTATTATTCCATCGGGACAACTTTTAAACAAATGTGGATCTTCCCAGAAATAGTGTTTTATATCACTAAAGAATTTCTTTCGTTTTTGGTACGACAATCATTTTTCAAGGAATCCACATACTAAGTAGTTTGCATAGTCTGCAAACCATGGAATTTCATTATAATCTATCTTTAATAGATATTCATCAGGAAAGTTGTCTTGTATGGCCGATTCATTTAGAACTTCTAATTCGGGATTTTTAAGACGAGAAAGATGATCAGCGGCGAGATTTTCTGCTCCCTTTTTATCTCGGATTTCAATATCGAACTCTTGTAAGAGTAAGATCTAACGGATTAATCGTGGCTTGGCATCTTGTTTCGAAAATAGGTATCTAAGAGCAGAATGGTCGGTATAGACCACCGTTTTAGCTAGAACGAGATATGAACGAAATTTGTCAAAAGCAAAGACAATAGCAAGGAGTTCTTTTTCAGTAGTTGTGTAATTCGTTTGTGCTCCTTGTAACGTCTTACTAGCATAATAAATAGGTTAAAATCGTTTTTCAATCCTTTGTCCTAAAACGGCTGATAATGCTAAAAACGAACATATATTTCATAGCATTATTCCTCAAGAAAGACAAGCTTTTAGTTGCAATTGTTCTACTTACAAGTGATATTTGTTTAAATAATAAAAGGTGAAGACAAAAGACAGATTCGACGATTTGAAGACGCAAACGACCAAAAAGCTCAAAAGAACAAAAGACAATCAAAAAGGTTCCAATTATTGATAAGAAACGTCTCGAAATCACAAGAGTACAAGATTCAAAACGCAAAGTACAAGATATTAAATTGTACGCGAGGACGTTCGAAAATCCGGAACCGGGACTAGAGTCAACTCTTAACGCTCGACGCAACGGACTAAAAATTACAAGTTAACTATGTATATAAATATAATATAATATATAATTAATTATATTAATTATATATATATTATATATATATATTAAAAACTGTCGGCAGCCAGAAACTCCAAGGGTGTGAATTGAAAATACCTCTCCGCGACTCGCGGAGTTTGAAGGGCTTTTTGCCGCGAGTCGCGGAGCCCCAAATTTCACTTCTGGCTATAAAGCCAACCGAATTCTGATCGAATTTATCATCTTTTTCTCTTCCTCTTCATACGTAAATATATTTATATTTATAATTTATATTTTAATTTTAATTATAATTCTAATAATAAGGGTATGTTAGCGAATGTTGTAAGGGTGTAAGTCGAAATTCTGTCCGTGTAACGCTACGCTATTTTTAATCATTGTAAGTTATGTTCAACCTTTTTATATTAATGTCTCGTAGCTAAGTTATTATTATGCTTATTTAAAACGAAGTAATCATGATGTTGGGCTAATTACTAAAATTGGGTAATTGAGTTTGTACCATAATTGGGGTTTGGACAAAAGAACAACACTTGTGGAAACTAGACTATGGGCTATTAATGGGCTTTATATTTGTTTAACTAAATGAAAGTTTGTTAATGTTAATATAAAGATTTACAATTGGGCGTCCCTATAAATTACCATATACACTCGATCGGACACGATGGGCGGGGTATTTATATGTACGAATAATCGTTCATTTAACCGGATACGGGAATGGATTAATAGCCACTAGAATAATTAAAACAGGGGTGAAATTACATTCAAGGGTAATTGGTGTAATTGTTAACAAAGTGGTAAAACCTTGGTTTACACGCAGTCGATAACCTGGTGTATTCATTAAACAAAGTATTAAAACCTTGTTACAATTCGAATCCCCAATTAGTTGGAATATTTATCTTCGGGTATAATAATAATTTGACAAGGACACTTGCAATTTATATTTATGACTGATGGACTGTTATGGACAAAAACCAGACGGACATATTGAATAATCCAGGACAAAGGACAATTAACCCATGGGCATAAAACTAAAATCAACACGTCAAACATCATGATTACGGAAGTTTAAATAAGCATAATTCTTTTATTTCATATTTTATTTCCTTTATTTTATATTTAATTGCACTTCTAATTATCGCACTTTTATTGTTATTTAATCGCACTTTTAATTATCGTACTTTTTAATTATCGCAATTTAATTTTTATCGCATTTTTATTATTCGCAATTTCATTATCGTTATTTACTTTACGCTTTAATTTAAAGTCTTGTATTTATTTTATATTTTACATTAGGTTTTAACTGCGACTAAAGTTTTAAAATCGACAAACCGGTCATTAAACGGTAAAAACCCCTCTTTATAATAATAATATTACTTATATATATATTTGTATTTTTATAAAAGTAAACTAATATAGCGTTGAGCTTTGCTTAAAGATCTCCCTGTGGAACGAACCGGACTTACTAAAAACTACACTACTGTACGATTAGGTACACTGCCTATAAGTGTTGTAGCAAGGTTTAAGTATATCCAATCCGTAAATTAATAAAATTGTATCGTATTTAATAGTATTTTCTGCTAAAATTTAATAGTATTTTATACCCCTCTGCTTTGACATCAAGTATTTTTGGCGCCGCTGCCGGGGATTTATCTTAAAAACCGGAAGCGCAACGCTAATATAAAAAAAAAAAAAAAAGAATTTTAGTTACTTTTATTAAAATTCGTTTTTGTAAAAATACGTTTTAATTATTCAAAAATATAAAAAAAAAAAAAAACAAAAATATTAGTATTTTTAAGATTTTGTTAAATATTTAAGTTTTATAAGTTTCTTTATCTCTATTTTAATTTATAAAAATATAAGTTTTAATTTTAATATCTTTTATTTAATTAAAAAAACAGAAAACAGAAAACATAAAAATAAAAAAAAAAAAAAAAATAAAGAAAACGCGTAAAAAGTACTACCTGTCAACTGAATTACTGAACCCCGCGACTCGCGGGGTTTTCCTCTTTATTTGCCGCGACTCGCGGAGGTCTTCTGACACACGGACAAAACCCTAAAGTTGCATTAATTACGGAGTTTTAATTTATTATTATTATTATTTAACTTAATTATTATTATTATTATTATTAATTTTAGTTTTATTTTTACTTTTTACTTTATATATGTATTTTGTTTAATTAGTTTTATTAAAATTGTAAAATTAATAGTTTTTATTAAATAAATAATATAAAAATAATATTTTAATAAAAATTGTACTTTTTACAACTTTTTGTATATTTTTATATTTTGTCCCTTTTTAATCGTTGTAGCGTAACTTTTGTATTTTTTAGCTCATAATTAATTTTAAACTTAGTTTTTGCTATAGTTATTTTTACTCCTATATTTTTAGGCTTTGCCGTAGAATTCCTTAAGTGCTTTTTCTTTAGACTAAGATTTAGGTGCTTTAGAATTTTGCGACGCCTTTTTAAGTTTTAGTTTCTTTTTAAGTTATTTCCATTTGGGATTTAGTTTTTCCTGTAAGCTTTAATATTTTTAGACACCTTTTACTATGTATCAATTATCATTCCAATTAGTAATATCAATTTGCGATTATAATTTTAAGTTAGTTGTAGTAATAAGGTTAAATTAGTTAAGTATTTTTAAGTTTTGATAAGTTTCTTTTATTTTTCCGTCACCTTTTATTTTTCAACCATTTTTTTTTTTTTCTTTTTCGACATTTTTCGACGCGCAATCTTTTTCTTTCTTATTTCTCGCCATTCTAGTTTTTAGGACATAGATTTTTTTCTACTTCTTATCTAAATTTCTTAAAATTACGAAAATTTATTTTGAGTGGTTAAATTGATAGACATCAAAATTTTCTGGTTCGTAGTAATAGTTGGATTTGTACGTGGACCGGGTTATTGGAGCCAAACAGTCCTCAATTATATTGAGACCAAACGAATCCTGCCCCTCTGCTGCATCTTTTGGCTATTCGAAACGTGGGCAAAATCAGAAAAGTCTATTGATTGGATAACTTATTATAATTTTTCTTTCCTTTTTAAAAAACTAATAGGATATTCTGTGAATGCACCGAGCAAGACGTTCATCACCTTTTGTACGTTCACCACCTGTAACTCGATCAAGACATCGTTTAACAAATATAACCGCCGTTGATTTTTCTTTAGAATCGTCATCCAGTCGACCAAGTACTTCAGTTCAAATTTCCGATAATCCAGTTTTTGAAACCAACCTCACAATTGAGAATCCAGAAAATATTCAGGAACGGTTCATAGATCCTGAACCATTAAACTTTCCTCCGGAACCACCAATCATTCAAACAGAGATTGTTGAGGAACGAACTATTAAATCAGAACCATCTAGTGATACCGAGTCAACAAATTCAATTATGGAGAATCTGGAACCTTTAAGTATGGAAGACCGAATGAGAGCTAAACGCACTGGCCAAGGTCACGCAATTACTCATCCAGACATTAATGCGCCAGATTATGAAATCAAAGGACAAATTTTACACATGGTGACTAATCAATGCCAATTTAGTGGTGCGCCGAAGGAAGATCCAAATGAACATCTACGTACCTTTAATAGGATCTGCACACTATTTAAAATACGAGAAGTGGAGGATGAACAGATATATCTCATGTTATTTCCCTGGACTTTAAAGGGAGAAGCCAAAGATTGGTTGGAATCGTTACCTGAAGGGGCGATCGATACATGGGATGTTTTAATTGATAAATTTCTTAAACAATTTTTTCCTGCATCTAAAGCCGTAAGACTTCAAGCAGAAATTGTTACATTCACACAGAAGCCAAATGAAACTCTATATGAGGCGTGGACAAGATATGGAAAGTTGTTAAGAGGATGTCCGCAACATGGTTTAGACACCTGTCAAATAGTACAAATATTTTACCAAGGATGCGACATCACTACAAGAAAAGACATAGATATAGCAGCTGGTGGTTCTATTATGAAGAAAACCGAAACTGATGCTTACAAAATTATTGATAACACTGCTTCCCACTCACATGAGTGGCACCAAGAAAAAGATATCATTAGATCATCTAAAGCAGCTAGAGCCGATTCTAGCCATGACTTAGATTCCATTTCCGCAAAGATAGATGCTTTCGAGAGACGAATGGAAAAGATGACTAAGGATATTCATGCTATACGAATTAGTTGTGAGCAGTGTGGAGGACCACATTTGACAAAAGATTGTCTCAGTATTGAATTAACAATGGAACAAAGAGAGAATATTTCATACATAAACCAAAGGCCTGGAAATAATTATCAGAATAATTATCAACCGCCAAGACCGATTTACAATCAAAACCAGAATTATAACCGAAATATTCCATACAACAACCAACAAGGTCCTAGCAATCAACAAGTATCCAATAATACTTATAATCAGCAAAGACCGAATTTTCAAAACAAACCACCACAACAAACCGATGATAAAAAGCCGAATTTAGAAGATATGATGACGAAGCTAGTTGAAACTCAAACACAGTTTTTCACATCTCAAAAACAAACAAATGAACAAAATGCTCAAGCATTTAGAAATCAACAAGCTTCTATTCAAAATCTGGAACAAGAAGTAAGTAACCTAGCAAGGTTAATAGGTGAAAGAAAACCGGGAAGTTTACCTAGTGATACAAATGCTAACCCCCGGAATGAAACAGCTAAAGCTATGACCACAAGAAGTGGTACAACACTTAAACCACCTGAAATACCTGTAACTTCTGATGAAACTATTCCTACTCCACAAAAACCACAACCTGATCAAGATAAGGAACAAGAACCGGTAGTTGAAAAGGTTAATGAAGATAACACAGTTAAGGATAAACCTTATGTTAAACCGTACCAACCACCACTTCCTTACCCGAGTAAAATGAAGAAAGAGAAACTTGAAGCCGAGCAATCCAAATTCTTGGATATGTTTAAACAGATAAATGTAAATCTTCCTTTCATTGATGTAATTTCAGGAATGCCAAGATATGCTAAATTCTTGAAAGATCTAATCACGAATAGAAAGAAAATGGAAGAACTCTCGGCTGTTACTATGAATGCTAATTGTTCAGCAGTGCTGTTGAATAAGATACCAGAAAAACTATCTGATCCAGGAAGTTTCACAATTCCATGTTTTCTGGGTAGTCTTAGTTCAATAGAAGCATTAGCAGATTTAGGTGCTAGTATAAATCTAATGCCGTATTCACTATACGCTAAACTAGACCTTGGAGAATTAAAACCAACCAGAATAAGCATACAACTAGCCGATAGATCAATAAAATATCCTAGAGGGATAATGGAGAACATGCTAGTTAAAGTTGGTACTTTAGTATTTCCAGTAGATTTTGTTGTTTTGGACATGGAAGAAGATTCTCAAGTTCCTCTTATATTAGGAAGACCATTCTTAAACACGGCTAAAGCAATGATAGACGTGTTCGGTAAGAAACTGACCCTAAGTATAGAGGATGAGAGTGTTACCTTTTCAGTTGATAGAGCAATGCAACAACCACAATCTGCAGATGATACATGTTATTATATTCAAACTATAGATGCACATGCAGAATTATTAGAAGAATTTCCAGAATTACAAGGAACAGGAGAATGTTCTTTAGGAGAAGGTAATGAACCAATTGATGAAGTTGAAATGTTAGCTACACTTATAGCTAATGGATATGAACCAACAACAGAAGAAATTCAAATGCTAAAAGAAGAAGACAGATATCGATATAAATCATCGATCGAAGAACCTCCGAAATTAGAGTTAAAGCCACTTCCAAACCATTTGGAATACGCTTATTTACATGGTGAATCTGAATTACCTGTAATAATATCGTCTTCTCTTACTGAAAATGAGAAATCACAACTCATTTCTGTGTTGAAAGCTCATAAACCAGCCATTGCATGGAAGATTCATGATATTAAAGGAATAAGTCCTTCGTATTGCACACATAAAATCCTTATGGAAGAAGGTCATAAAACGTATGTGCAACGCCAACGAAGACTAAATCCTAATATGCAAGATGTAGTTAAAAAGGAAATTATTAAACTGCTAGATGCAGGTTTGATATATCCAATCTCTGATAGTCCATGGGTAAGCCCAGTTCAATGCGTGCCTAAGAAGGGTGGCATGACTGTCATCACAAATGAGAAAAATGAGCTTATTCCTACTAGGACTGTAACAGGATGGCGTGTATGTATTGATTATAGAAAATTAAATGACGCCACCAGAAAAGATCACTTTCCCTTACCTTTCATAGATCAAATGTTGGAAAGATTAGCCGGAAATAGTTACTATTGTTTTCTAGATGGATTTTCCGGATATTTTCAAATTCCAATAGCACCCGAAGATCAAGAGAAAACCACATTCACGTGCCCTTATGGTACTTTTGCTTACAAACGCATGCCATTTGGACTTTGTAACGCCCCTGCAACCTTTCAAAGGTGCATGATGGCGATTTTTCACGACATGATAGAAGAATGCATGGAAGTATTCATGGATGACTTTTCAGTCTTCGGTGATACATTTAAATCATGTCTAGTTAATCTGGAACGAATGCTAATTAGATGCGAAAAATCAAATCTAGTACTTAATTGGGAGAAATGCCATTTCATGGTTAAAGAAGGCATCGTTCTTGGACATAAAATTTCAAAAGAAGGAATTGAAGTGGATAGAGCTAAAGTAGATGTAATTGCTAAACTTCCACATCCCACCAATGTTAGAGGAGTTAGGAGTTTTCTAGGGCATGCCGGTTTTTACCGACGTTTCATAAAAGATTTTTCTAAAATTGCCACTCCTATGAATAAACTCCTAGAAAAGGATGCTCCATTCATCTTTTCAGATGAGTGTATCAAATCTTTTAATATTCTTAAAGAAAAACTCACTAATGCACCGATCATGATAACACCAAATTGGAATCTACCATTTGAACTAATGTGCGATGCAAGTGATTTTGCAATGGGAGCCGTTTTAGGACAAAGGATTGAAAAACGATTTCAACCTATATATTATGCTAGTAAGACATTACAAGGAGCACAAACGAACTATACAACTACTGAAAAAGAACTCCTTGCTATTGTCTTTGCTTTTGACAAATTTCGATCATATCTCGTTCTAGCAAAAACGGTGGTCTATACCGACCATTCTGCTCTTAGATACCTATTTTCAAAACAAGATGCTAAACCAAGATTAATCCGTTGGATCTTACTCTTACAAGAGTTTGATATTGAAATCCGAGATAAAAAAGGAGCAGAAAATCTCGCCGCTGATCATCTTTCTCGTCTTGAAAATCCCGAATTAGAAGTTCTAAATGAATCGGCCATACAAGACAACTTTCCTGATGAATATCTATTGAAGATAGATTATAAAGAAATCCCATGGTTTGCAGACTATGCAAACTACTTAGTTTGTGGATTCCTTGAAAAAGGATTATCGTACCAAAGACGAAAGAAATTCTTCAGTGATATAAAACACTATTTCTGGGAAGATCCACATCTGTTTAAAAGTTGTCCCGATGGAATAATACGCCGATGTGTATTTGGAGATGAAGCTAGTAAAATTTTAAACCATTGTCACACAGGACCAACAGGAGGGCATTATGGGCCTCAACTAACAGCAAGAAAAGTTTATGAAGCTGGATTCTATTGGCCTACAATTTACAAAGACGCACACCTTCTTTGCAAATCCTGTGATGCATGTCAAAGGGCCGGAAAAATAAGTCAACGTGATGAAATGCCACAAAATGTCATCCAAGTATGTGAAGTATTTGACATTTGGGGTATTGACTTTATGGGTCCATTTCCAAAATCTCATAATAATCTATATATACTCGTAGCCATTGATTATGTATCTAAATGGGCGGAAGCACAAGCTCTCCCAACTAACGATGCACGAGTTGTAGTCAACTTTTTAAAACGTCTTTTTGCAAGGTTTGGAACACCGAAAGCTTTAATAAGTGATCGGGGTACTCATTTTTGTAATAATCAACTTGAAAAAGTTCTTAAAAGATATGGAGTAACTCATAAAATCTCCACCGCATATCATCCACAAACAAGTGGACAAGTTGAAAATACCAACCGAGCTTTAAAACGTATTCTAGAGAAAACCGTAGGATCAAATCCAAAGGAATGGTCCATTAAATTGGAGGATGCACTCTGGGCTTTTAGAACAGCCTACAAAACTCCAATTGGAACCACACCTTTTAGACTTGTGTATGGAAAAGCATGTCATCTTCCAGTAGAAATTGAACACAAAGCATTTTGGGCTTTGAAGACATGTAATCTTGATTTACATGAAGCCGGACGTCTACGATTAAGTCAACTAAACGAATTAGAAGAATTAAGACATGAAGCATACGAAAATTCGTTAATATATAAAGAAAGAACGAAGAAATGGCATGATAAAAGAATCAGAAGTTCAAAAGAATTTAAAGAAGGAGACAGAGTTCTTCTTTTCAATTCACGATTCAAGCTATTTCCTGGAAAATTGAAATCAAGATGGTCTGGACCATTCATAGTCAAAAGAGTTTTCCCATACGGAACGATAGAATTAATAAATTCAAATGGGATTGAATTTAAAGTTAATGGTCACAGAGTTAAACATTACATACATGGTCCGATGGAAGTCGACAACGAAGTTAATCACAATTTCGACACCACAGCTAACTAAGTGTGGGGAGAATCAAGTCTGTAAAGGATAATATGTATTTCTGTTAGAGTTAGATTGTCTGTTTTCGTGTAGTTCTCGAAAATGGAACACGTATGGTCTTTCCCTAGCAGACCCTAAAGAACTAGTCTTCTCCCCCCATTCTGAATTTTTATTTTTTTTAGGTTTTTACAAAATGAAGACTGCCTGTGAACTAAACCATGGTCTAATGCTACACGCTTTGATCACTAAACGTAATAATGACATACTCCCGAGTGAATTAGTATCAGTAATCAGAGGAAGAATGGACGGAGTTAGAAAAGGATCCAGATGCGAAGATAATAAGTTACAATTTGGTAAAGGAAAATCAAAATCCGCAGCGAAAAGAAGAGCACGACACCTAGAAAAATGTCACAAATGCGGAAAATGGTCACATGGAGGTAAATGTTCAAATAATCAAACCTATTCAAATACCGAATTTGTTACTTTATGCAGAGACGGACCGTTCATATGTTTAGAAGAAAAGACAATGAATGCTCGAGGTTACGCCTATGCAGCCATGGAAAACCAATTAAACCGACTATCTTATGAATATAATAGATCATATAACTAAGAAATCTATTTCACAGGTATGTCTGTACAGTTTTTATTTTTATTTTTATTTTTAACCTTTTGATAATAAACGCTAATTTGTTCGCTAAAAAGTATTAAATTGGTATTAAATAAAATTAGGTTTGGCGACCGAAATTATTGATATCATTCAAAAATTTATTACATCACTGCGAAATTTAACGTTTATTCTTAAGGTATAAATATCTTTAATCAATCAAACCAAAATATTTCAAAAATTCGTCATGAGTTAAATTAGGTCTTGGAACCGAAATTACTTTACCGAAAAGAGGGGCGCATATTTTTGATAATATTTGATTGATTAAAGTGGGATAAAAAGACAAAAAGATTTTTAATTTTATTTTTACCATGTTTTTAAAATTAATATTTAAATCTTAAATTAATATTGTAAACTTTGTAAAAACAATATTTTTAAAATTGTAAATATTTGAAAAATTAATTTAAGTTTGGTATGAATTTATGAATTTTTAAATTAAGTTTGGTGTGAATTTTTAATTTTTAAAATATGAAATTTTAATTTTATGCATTTTAAATTTTGAGTTTGGTGTGAATTTTTAATTTTAATTTTGAATTTTATATTTAAGTTGTGTGAATTTAAAAACAAAAATTTACTTTATCTCATTAAGTTAAAAATATGATTTTTAAAATTCGTCGTAAGTTGAAGACTAGGTCTTTGAACCGAAATTGCTTTACCCGAGGAAGGGACGAGAACTTTTATTATCATTATTTTTAATCTTATTGATTTAAAGTATGCCAAAAACATTAAAAAAACCCAAAAATCTTAGCTTTTAAAACAATCGCTACAAAAAGACAAATTTTAAAATTTTGTCGAGGGACGGACTAGGACATCGATCCGAAACAACCTCGTCCTAAATAACAAGGGAAACAAAATTTTAAAATTAATTTCTTAATTGTTTTAAGAAGTTAAAGATTATAAAAAAAAAAAAAAAAAAAAAAAAAAAAAAAAGGTAAACTCCGCGACTCGCGGAGTTTTAAGTGCAAACCTCCGCGACTCGCGGAGGGACAAAATTACAGAAAAAAAAATAAAACTAGCTGCTCGATCAGATAACTCACACACACACATAAACACCCAAATACAGCTCGAAAAAACCCGAGAAAACCCACGAAAATCATCCCAAAAACTCGATTTTTCACCGTTAATCTTCAAATTTTTCACTACAATCATGTTGAGGAGGATCTTATCTAAGAATTACTCAAGAAAACAGAATGAAAGGGGTGAATCTTCATCCCAAGCCCGCCATGCTCCTGCTGAGAACTTGGAACAACAGGAGGTAGATAACTACTACAAGCAGGATGTACCTCATCCAGTCATGACCTTTTCAGATATGCACTTGGAACAGTTGCACCCGAACCTGCGATTTGACAGACTTTGGATAGATTATCCAAAATATCAACGGGGTTTGCATACTCTTCATTCAAAGGTTGTTGAGGTACCGAGGGTAATAGAATGGGGACCCTTGGAAGCTGTAGAATTGGCCGGGCCAATTAGGGAATTACTGGTACAGAGGTATGGTAATTCTTCTTTTAATGACTGGATATGTTTATTCACCATACGCAGGCCTGTATATAAAGTATGGTGTGAAGAGTTGTTATGTAGTATAGAGTTGAATGATCGGGTAGCTAGTTTAACCGATCGTTCTTTTATTAGATTTTTGTTAGGCGGTTCGATGCGCCACATGTCTTTACTGGACATGGCTCAGGCTTTACGTATATATACGCCTGAGGAATTAGCGTCTGCCGATTGTAGAGGATTGATACTAAACGGTAGGAAAATAGATGAGAATTTTGATACACACGGTGTGTGGAGTCAAATGACGAGCCATCACCGTTTTAAAGGGGGAAACTACTCTTATTTGGACATAGATAGAGCCGAATTAAGAGTAATACATAGGTTTTTAGCTAATTCGATTACACAAAGGGGTAAAAACAAAGAAAAGGTAAATGAACAAGATTTGTTCTACCATATGTGTATTCGAGACCCACACAGCGCTGTAAGTATACCATATTGTGTGGGTTATTATTTATCAGCTATGGTTCGAGGGATGCGTCCACATAGCATAATAGGAGGTGGTATTTTTATTACTTTGATTGGTGAATATCTCGGTGTGGATATAAGTCGGGGGGGATTATTAGTAGAAGAGCCGGAACCCCGCGACACTATAGGTCTAAATGTCTACCATGGTGCGAAAGTTTTGAAGCGGCGAAATAACGCCGCAGTACGATACAATGGTAGACATCCACAGGTAGAGAGAAACCAGGAACAAGGTAATGTAGGAGGGGGGCAAGAAATTCATAGGTTTATAGCTTCTCAGGAATACGAAAATGCTAGACAGAGAGCATTTGAAGATTGGCAAGTTCATCAGAACCAGATCATAGCGCATTGCCAACACATAGGTAGAAACTATATTCCTACACCGAAACCCGTCTTCCCTCCTTGGTCGATAGAGATGCAGCCACCATATCCTACGTATGACCCTGCCGAAGCATTCTATAGCACTTATGGTTATGCGTGGAATCCCTATTGGTACCAATATCATCCTTAGTTTACTTATTTTTTTTTTTTTTTATTATTTTGTAATTTGTAATTATTGATACATTTAATATTTTTGTTAATATTGTAATCATTTTTATAATTATCTAACTTTTATTCTTATATTTTAATAATTTTTGAATGTGGGGTAATAAACCAAACTTCAAAAATATGTATATATGTTTGCAGTTTATCTTATGTACACAACAGGGTAAAACAACGCATTTTCAAAGACTGGCATTAAGTTCAGCAAAAGCAAGTAATTTTGACGACAATGATGCAAAATATATGTGAAATAACAACAAGACGGAATGAACAAATGATGTGCACCATTTATCATTCAGCAAACAAACGCCAATATATTTGGAAACTTTGGTAAAAATTTAATCATTTTCACACAAATCACCCTCAATAATTTAAATTGTTACTAATTTCTTGCAAATGAGGGCATTGCAAGATCTTAAGTGTGGGAAGGGGTTAAATTCTTTCGGATTTTAAAATTTTTATATTAAACACTTGGTTACCATTAAAAATACTAGTAAAGCAGTAGTTGTATTAGAATCTAGTGCTCTCTGATAAAAAAGAACAGCACTAGTCTTATATACTGACTACCCAATTCTAGTAAAATTTTTCAATTAAATGAATTCAAATCATGTTTATACATATTTATGAACGATAAAACTAGGTTTTAACACCGAAATTATTGTTACCTCGGAAAGGACATAAATTGAGAAACAAACTAAAATGTTAAAATTCATTTAAAATGGAATAGAGGACGATAAAAAGAAAAATAAAAAGCCAAGTGTGGGAAAATTTACCAAGTTATTTTAAACATATGTCACATATATTTGTAACAAATAACTGAAAATACTTTTGCTTTGAACTAAACTAAACTGTTTTACCCGATGAAAGAAAAGAGATGGATCTACACGATGAATCAATTCCATCATTAAAAGGAAGTAAAGTCTTCCGAAAAAGACACGCGCTTCTTGATTTAGGTCATGAAGTTGTCGTTCAGACCAGCTGTAGGTTGACGAAAAATCTAGAAAAGTCATCACTAAAATCAGCAGGAAATCCACGGACCTCAGCATTAAACAGGGTCGCCAAGTGGTCAGATTTATCCTAACCATGAGAAGGATTTATCTCGTACAATGGGGAGGCACCGTGCAAATTAGCTGGATAAGACTAATGAATCAGATCCCCAGAAAGGATAATCTCCTTAAAGATCAAAAATCAGCTTTTAAGCCTGATATTACTCAATCCTAGAGATTGACCTTAAAGATTGAGAATTACAAACTCATGGAATTCGATGATATCCAAACTCGAGCTTAAACGAGAAAATATTTTGATCAAAAATACAAACCGATTTGTTTTCTGAAAACCCTATTTTCAATGCGTTCATTACCATTGAACGTAAAATCCTAGGAATTCACCTGGAATTCATTAGGTCACCTGAACTAAATCGGGTGTCAACCGTAAGAACGGTGGTTGCATAACATGGTCAAAGACAGAACCTTGTGCCAGACCGAAAAATCATAGGATGAGCTTTACTATTGCTCCTACCAAGGATAGTAATTGCGTCCGACACGTTATAGACCATAATCAAAAGCATGTCACGGGACATTGCCTTAAACAGTTGCTTGTTCAACGCTTTCCTTTACAACCGGACGGTAGTTTGCCGAAAGGTAATATACGGAACAAGTAAACTGGACGTGTTGCTTTCCAAATACAAGGTTAGCAAGTGGGAGACACAAAACCGCAAGTTTTGAGCTAAAATTTTCAAATCTGAAACCCACAAAACCCACAAAAATATTTTGCAAACACCGGTAAAGGGTTATCCCGAAAAACTTATCTAGGGTAAAAACTAGATTTCAAAAGATCAAATGTTTTCATAAAGATCCAATTTCCTTAATGGATCTAAATTTTTATAGTCATGTGGGACTGTAAACCATATCGTTACTACCATTGTTTATACCGCCATATAGAAATCACTGATGTACAAAGTGTGAAGAATAAAGAAGTGATTCTAGTATTTCAAGACAATATTGCTTGAGGACAAGCAACGCTCAAGTGTGGGAATATTTGATAATGCTAAAAACGAACATATATTTCATAGCATTATTCCTCAAGAAAGACAAGCTTTTAGTTGCAATTGTTCTACTTACAAGTGATATTTGTTTAAATAATAAAAGGTGAAGACAAAAGACAGATTCGACGATTTGAAGACGCAAACGACCAAAAAGCTCAAAAGAACAAAAGACAATCAAAAAGGTTCCAATTATTGATAAGAAACGTCTCGAAATCACAAGAGTACAAGATTCAAAACGCAAAGTACAAGATATTAAATTGTACGCGAGGACGTTCGAAAATCCGGAACCGGGACTAGAGTCAACTCTTAACGCTCGACGCAACGGACTAAAAATTACAAGTTAACTATGTATATAAATATAATATAATATATAATTAATTATATTAATTATATATATATTATATATATATATTAAAAACTGTCGGCAGCCAGAAACTCCAAGGGTGTGAATTGAAAATACCTCTCCGCGACTCGCGGAGTTTGAAGGGCTTTTTGCCGCGAGTCGCGGAGCCCCAAATTTCACTTCTGGCTATAAAGCCAACCGAATTCTGATCGAATTTATCATCTTTTTCTCTTCCTCTTCATACGTAAATATATTTATATTTATAATTTATATTTTAATTTTAATTATAATTCTAATAATAAGGGTATGTTAGCGAATGTTGTAAGGGTGTAAGTCGAAATTCTGTCCGTGTAACGCTACGCTATTTTTAATCATTGTAAGTTATGTTCAACCTTTTTATATTAATGTCTCGTAGCTAAGTTATTATTATGCTTATTTAAAACGAAGTAATCATGATGTTGGGCTAATTACTAAAATTGGGTAATTGGGTTTGTACCATAATTGGGGTTTGGACAAAAGAACAACACTTGTGGAAACTAGACTATGGGCTATTAATGGGCTTTATATTTGTTTAACTAAATGAAAGTTTGTTAATGTTAATATAAAGATTTACAATTGGGCGTCCCTATAAATTACCATATACACTCGATCGGACACGATGGGCGGGGTATTTATATGTACGAATAATCGTTCATTTAACCGGATACGGGAATGGATTAATAGCCACTAGAATAATTAAAACAGGGGTGAAATTACATTCAAGGGTAATTGGTGTAATTGTTAACAAAGTGGTAAAACCTTGGTTTACACGCAGTCGATAACCTGGTGTATTCATTAAACAAAGTATTAAAACCTTGTTACAATTCGAATCCCCAATTAGTTGGAATATTTATCTTCGGGTATAATAATAATTTGACAAGGACACTTGCAATTTATATTTATGACTGATGGACTGTTATGGACAAAAACCAGACGGACATATTGAATAATCCAGGACAAAGGACAATTAACCCATGGGCATAAAACTAAAATCAACACGTCAAACATCATGATTACGGAAGTTTAAATAAGCATAATTCTTTTATTTCATATTTTATTTCCTTTATTTTATATTTAATTGCACTTCTAATTATCGCACTTTTATTGTTATTTAATCGCACTTTTAATTATCGTACTTTTTAATTATCGCAATTTAATTTTTATCGCATTTTTATTATTCGCAATTTCATTATCGTTATTTACTTTACGCTTTAATTTAAAGTCTTGTATTTATTTTATATTTTACATTAGGTTTTAACTGCGACTAAAGTTTTAAAATCGACAAACCGGTCATTAAACGGTAAAAACCCCTCTTTATAATAATAATATTACTTATATATATATTTGTATTTTTATAAAAGTAAACTAATATAGCGTTGAGCTTTGCTTAAAGATCTCCCTGTGGAACGAACCGGACTTACTAAAAACTACACTACTGTACGATTAGGTACACTGCCTATAAGTGTTGTAGCAAGGTTTAAGTATATCCAATCCGTAAATTAATAAAATTGTATCGTATTTAATAGTATTTTCTGCTAAAATTTAATAGTATTTTATACCCCTCTGCTTTGACATCAACGGCTCCCATTGCAAAATCACTTACATCGCACATGAGTTCAAATGGTAGATTCGAATTTGGAGTTATCATAATCGGCGCATTAGTGAGTTTTTCTTTAAGAATATTAAAAGATTTGATACATTCATCTGAAAAGATGAATGGAGCATCCTTTTCTAGGAGTTTATTCATAGGAGTGGCAATTTTAGAAAAATCTTTTATGAAACGTCGGTAAAAACCAGCATGCCCTAGAAAACTCCTAACTCCTCTAACATTGGTGGGATGTGAAAGTTTAGCAATTACATCTACTTTAGCTCTATCCACTTCAATTCCTTCCTTTGAAATTTTATGACCAAGAACGATGCCTTCTTTAACCATGAAATGGCATTTCTCCCAATTAAGAACTAGATTTGATTGTTCGCATCTAATAAGCATTCGTTCAAGATTAACTAGACATGTTTCAAAAGTATCACTGAAGACTGAAAAGTCATCCATGAAAAATTCCATGCATTCTTCTATCATGTCGTGAAAAATCGCCATCATACACCTTTGAAAGGTTGCAGGGGCGTTGCAAAGTCCAAATGGCATGCGTTTGTAAGCAAAAGTACCATAAGGGCACGTGAATGTGGTTTTCTCTTGATCTTCGGGTGCTATTGGAATTTGAAAATATCTGGAAAAACCATCAAGAAAACAATAGTAACTATTTCCGGCTAATCTTTCCAACATTTGATCAATAAAAGGTAAGGGAAAGTGATCTTTTCTGGTGGCGTCATTTAATTTTCTATAATCAATACATACACGCCATCCTGTTACAGTCCTAGTAGGAATAAGCTCATTTTTCTCATTTGTGATGACAGTCATGCCACCCTTCTTAGGCACGCATTGAACTTGGCTTACCCATGGACTATCAGAGATTGGATAAATTAAACCTGCATCAAGCAGTTTAATAATTTCTTTCTTAACAACATCTTGCATATTAGGATTTAGTATTCTTCGGCGTTGCACATACGTTTTATGACCTTCTTCCATAAGGATTTTATGTGTGCAATACGAAGGACTTATTCCTTTAATATCATGAATCTTCCATGCAATAGCTGGTTTATGAGCTTTTAACACAGAAATGAGTTGAGATTTTTCATTTTCAGTAAGAGAAGACGATATTATTACAGGTAATTCAGATTCACCATGTAAATAAGCATATTCCAAATGATTTGGAAGTGGCTTTAACTCTAATGTCGGTGGTTCTTCTATCGATGATTTGTATCGATATCTGTCTTCCTCTTTTAGCATTTGAATTTCTTCTATTGTTGGTTCATATCCATTAGCCATAAGTGTAGCTAACATTTCAGTTTCATCAATTGGTTCAGTTCCTTCTCCTAAAGAGCATTCTCCTGTTCCTTGTAATTCTGGAAATTCTTCTAACAATTCTGCATGTGATTCTATAGTTTGAATATAATAACATGTATCATCTGCAGATTGCGGTTGTTGCATGGCTCTATCAACTGAAAAGGTAACACTCTCGTCCTCTATACTTAGGGTCAGTTTCTTACCAAACACGTCTATTATTGCTTTAGCCGTGTTTAAGAATGGTCTTCCTAATATGAGAGGTACTCGAGAATCTTCTTCCATGTCCAGAATAACAAAATCTACTGGAAATACTAAAGTACCAACTTTAACTAGCATGTTCTCCATTATCCCTCTAGGATATTTTACTGATCGATCGGCTAGTTGTATACTTATTCGTGTTGGTTTCAATTCTCCAAGGTCTAGTTTAGCGTATAGTGAATACGGCATTAAATTTATACTAGCACCTAAGTCTGCCAATGCTTCTATTGAACTAAGACTACCCAGAAAACATGGAATCGTGAAACTTTCTGGATCTGATAATTTTTCTGGTATCTTATTCAACAACACTGCAGAATAATTAGCATTCATAGTAACAGCCGAGCGTTCTTCCATTTTCTTTCTATTTGTGATTAGATCTTTCAAGAATTTAGCATATCTAGGCATTCCTGAAATTACATCAATGAAAGGAAGATTGACATTTATCTATTTAAACATATCCAAAAATTTAGATTGCTCGGCTTCAAGTCTCTCTTTTCTCATTTTACTCGGGTAAGGAAGTGGTGGTTGGTATGGTTTAACATAAGGTTTAGCCTTAACTGTGTTATCTTCATTAACCTTTTCAACTACCAGTTGTGTTTCCTTATCTTGTTCAGGTTGTGGTTCTTGTGGAGTAGGAATAGCTTCATCAGAAATTACAGGTATTTCAGGTGTTTAAGTGTAATACCACTTCTTGTGGTAATAGCTTTAGCTGTTTCATTCCGGGGGTTAGCATTTGTATCACTTGGTAGACTTCTCGGTTTTCTTTCACCTATTAACCTTGCTAGGTTGCTCACTTCTTGTTCCAAATTTTGAATAGAAGCTTGTTGATTTCTAAATACTTGAGCATTTTGTTCATTGGTTTGTTTCTGAGATGTGAAAAACTGAGTTTGAGATTCAACTAGCTTCGTCATCATATCTTCTAAATTTGGCTTTTTATCATCGGTTTGTAGTGGTTTATTTTGAAAATTAGGTCTTTGCTGATTGTAAGTATTATTGGATACTTGTTGGTTGTTGTATGGAACATTTCGGTTATAATTCTGGTTTTGATTGTAGATTGGTCTTGGCGGTTGATAATTATTCTGATAATTATTTCGAGGCCTTTGGTTTATGTATGAAACATTCTCTCTTTGTTCCATTGTTTGTTCAATACTGAGACAATCTTTTGTCAAATGTGGTCCTCCACACTGCTCACAACTAATTCGTATTGAGTGAATATCTTTAGTCATCTTTTCCATTCGACTCTCGACAGCATCTATCTTTGCGGAAATGGAATCTAAGTCATGGCTAGAATCGGCTCTAGCTGCTTTAGATGATCTAACGATATCTTTTTCTTGATGCCACTCATGTGAGTGGGAAGTAGTGTTATCAATAATTTTGTAAGCATCAGTTGCGGTTTTCTTCATAATGGAACCACCAGCTGCTATATCGATGTCTTTTCTTGTAGTGATGTCGCATCCTTGGTAGAATATTTGTACTATTTGACAAGTGTCTAAACCATGTTGCGGACATCCCCTTAATAACTTTCCAAATCTTGTCCACACTTCATATAGAGTTTCATTTGGCTTTTGCGTGAACGTAACAATTTCTCCTTGAAGTCTTATGGCTTTAGATGCCGGAAAGAATTGTTTAAGAAATTTTTCAACTAAAACATCCCATGTATCAATCGCCCCTTTAGGTAACGATTCTAACCAATCTTTGGCTTCTCCCTTTAAAGTCCAGGGAAATAACATGAGATATATCTGTTCATCCTCAACTTCTCTTATTTTAAATAGTGTACAGATCCTATTAAAGGTGCGAAGATGTTCATTTGAATCTTCCTTCGGCGCACCACTAAATTGGCATTGATTAGTCACCATGTGTAGAATTTGTCCTTTGATTTCATAATCTGGTGTATTAATGTCAGGTTGAGTAATTGCGTGACCTTGGCCAGTGCGTTTAGCTCTCATTCGGTCATCCATACTTAGAGGTTCCAGATTTTCCATGATTGAATTTGCTGAATCTGAATCACTATAGGATTCTGATTTAATGGTAGGTTCCTCAACAATCT
The DNA here is from genome assembly GCF_046630445.1 of Rutidosis leptorrhynchoides. Taxonomy (NCBI): domain Eukaryota; kingdom Viridiplantae; phylum Streptophyta; class Magnoliopsida; order Asterales; family Asteraceae; genus Rutidosis; species Rutidosis leptorrhynchoides. Next base: position 46,014,658 of record NC_092333.1, read on the forward strand.
TTGTTTGAATGATTGGTGGTTCCGGAGGAAAAATTAGTGGTTCAGGATCTATGAATTGTCCCTGAATATTCTCCGGATTCTCAATTGTGAGGTCGGGTTCAAAAAATGGATTATCGGAAATTTGAATTGGAGTACTTGGTTGACTAGATGACGATTCTAAAGAAAAATCAACGGCGACAATATTTGCTAGATGTCTTGATCGAGTTACAGGTGGTGAACGTACAAAAGGTGGTGAACGTTTTGCTCGGTGCATTCACTGAATATCCTATTAATTATAAAAGATAAAAATTATATAAGTTATCAAATTAATAGACTTTTCTGCTTTTGCCCACGTTTCGAATAGCCAATAGATGCAGCAGGGAGCCAAAACCCTTTAAATCGGAAGCTCACAACTCAACCACTAACAAATCCAACTATTACTACGAAGCAGAAAATTTGGATGTCTATCAATTTAACCACTTAAAATAATTTTTCGTTGAAATTTAAAGAAATTTTAGAGAAGAAATAGAAAATTCTATGTCCTAAAAACTAGAGCGTCGAGAAATAAGAAAGAAAAAGAGTGCGTCGAAAAACGTCGAAATATAATAGGCGTCGAAAAATAAAAATAAGAAAGTAGCGCGTCGAAACTTAAAAAGTCTAAAAACTAAGAATTAAAAGTTACGTCTAAAAAGCTTAAAAGGAATACTATATCCAAAACAGCAATAACTTAAAAAGGTACTAAAATATAAAAACGGCGTCGCAAAATTCTAAAGCACCTAAATCTTAGTCTAAAGAAAAAAACACTTAAGGAATTTTACGGCAAAGCCTAAAAATCTAAAAATAAAAATAACTATGGCAAAAAACTAAATTTAAAATTAAATACGAGCGATAAATATAAATATTATGAATAAACGATTAAAAAGATATAAATATAAAAAGAAACTTAAATTTATAAAAATACAATTTTTATAAAAATATTATTTTTATATTATTTATTTTATAAAAGTATTAATTTTATAAGTAATAAAACTAATTAATACTTAAAAATTAAAATTTAATTAAACTAAAACTAAATTATTATAATAATTAACCCTAATTAGGGTTTAATAATAATAATGATAATTAAATTAAAACCCTAATACGTAATTAATGCTGTATGAGGTTGCAGCTGTCAGAGACCTCCGCGAGTGCGGATCCCAGCTGGCAAAAAGTACCGCGAGTGCAGATACCTCAGATACAGATCAGATGCAGGTCAAAAAAATTCGACAGGTTCAGTTTTTTTTTATATATTATACTTTTTATTTTATTTTTTGTTTTATATATATATAAAGTATTTATATAAAATAAAAAAATAAAAAACTAAAATAGAAATATAAATACTTAATAATTTTATAAATTTTAAACAAATTCTTAAAAATTATATAGATATATATTTTTTATATTTTTGTATTTTTAATATTTAAAGCGTATTTATACAGAAACGTAATTAAAACTTTAATAAAAAATCTTTTTTTTATTAGCGTTGCGATTTCGGCGTTTAATTTTCCCCGGCAGCGGTGCCAAAAATACTTGATGTGCGTAGAGGTGTATACGAAATAGTTATATTTTTATAACAAAATACTATTAAATACGATACAATTTTACAAAAGTTATTTATTTATTTATAGAGTGGATATACCTAAACCTTGCTACAACACTTATAGGCAGTGTACCTAATCGTACAGTGGTGTAGTTTTTAGTAAGTCTGATTCGTTCCACAGGGATCTTTTAAACAAGCTTAACGCTATAATTTTAAAAACTATATTTGTAAAAATACAAAAATATATATAAGTAATATTATTATTATAAAAGGGGGTTTTTACCGTTTAATAACCGGTTTGTCGATTTTAAAACTTTAGTCGCAGTTAAAACCTAATGTAAAATATTAAAAATAAATACAACTTAATTTAAAGCGTAAAGTAAATAACGATAATGAAATTGCGATAAATAAAAGTGCTATAAAATAAAATTGTGATAATTAAAAAGTATGATAATTAAAAGTGCAATTAAATACAATAACAATAAATAAAAGTTCAATAATTAGAAATGCAATTAAATATGAAATAAAAGAAATTATGCTTATTTAAACTTCCGTAATCATGATGTTTGACGTGTTGATTTTAATTTATTCCCATGGGTTAATTGTCCTTTGTCCTGGATTATTTAATATGTTCGTCTGGTTTTTGTCCATAACAGTCCATCAGTCATAAATATAAAGTGCGAGTGTCCTCGTCAAATTATCCTTATATCCGAAGTCAAATATTCCAACTAATTGAGGACTTAAACTGTAACAAGGTTTTAATACTTTGTTTAATAATTACACCAGGATATCGACTACGTGTAACCCAAGGTTTTAATACTTTGTTAACAATTACGCCAAGTGTCCTTGTACATAATTTACCCTTGTTTTAATAAGTCTATTAACTATTAATCCATTCCCGTGTCCGGTTAAATGAACGATTATTCATACATATAAATATTCCATCCATCGTGTCCGATCGAGTGTATATGGTTATTTATAGGTACGTCCAATTGTAAATCTTTATATTAAATTAACAAACTATCATTTAATTAAACAAATATAAAGCCCATTAATAGCCCATAGTCTAATTTTCGCAAGTGTCGTTCTTTTGTCCAAACCCCAATTATGGTACAAAGCCCAATTACCCAATTTTAATATTTAGCCCAACATCAAGATTACTTCGGCTTAAATAAGCATAATAATAACTTAGCTACGAGACATTAATTTAACAATAAAATTAAGCATAACTTACAGTGGTTAAAAATAACGTAGCGTTACACGGACAGAATTTCGACTTACACCCTTACAACATTCGCTAACATACCTTTATTATTAGAATTAAAATTTAAATTTAAATTATAATTAATATATATATATATTTTTAGGTATGATTGAGAAGAAGAAAGATGTGTAAAATTCGTGCAGAATTCGATGGCTTTTATAGGCCCACGTTGTACTGTAGAGTTCCGCGAGTGCGGTGGTTTCCTTCACAAAAGTACCACGAGTGCAGATCTGTGGATTCCAGCTCACTCTTTGGATCCTAGCTTTGCCGACGGTTTTTAAAATATAAATATAATATATATATAATTTTAAGAATTATTTATATATTATATTATATTTATGTGCATAGTTGACTTGTAATTTTTAGTCCGTTGCGTCGAGTGTTGAGAGTTGACTTTGGTCCCGGTTCCGGATTTTCGAACGTCCTTGCGTACAATTTAATATCTTGTATTTTGCGTTTCGCATCTTGTACTCTTGTAATTTCGAGACGTTTCTCATCAATAATTGGAACTACTTTGATTGTATTTTGTACTTTTGAGCTTTTTGGTCGTTTGCGTCTTCAATTCGTCGAATCTGTCTTTTGTCTTCACCTTTTATTATATAAATGAATATCACTTGTAAATAGAACAGTTGCAACTAAAAGCTTGTCTTTCTTGAGGGATAATGCTATTAAATATATGTTCGTTTTTATCATTATCACCTTTCAACTTGTTGATTTCGGATATGTTGGAACCTGCAAGTAACATGTCATCAACATACAACAATAAGATTATGTAAGAAGACTTGAATTTCTTCAAGTAGCAACAGTGATCCGCTTCACATCTTAAGAAACCAATCTTCTTCATAAACTCGTCAAACTTCAAGTACCATTGCCGAGGTGCTTGCTTCAATCCATACAAACTTTTCTTTAGCTTACAAACCCACTTCTCTTTACCCTTTACCTCAAAGCCCTCGGGTTGCCTCATATAGATCTCTTCATCAAGGTTACCATGTAAGAATGCGGTCTTCACATCTAGTTGCTCTAGATGTAAGACCTCAGATGCAACCATAGAAAGTACCAAACGAATAGTAGTCATCTTCACTACCGGTGAAAATATCTCTTGGTAGTCAACTCCTTTCTTTTGTTGAAAGCCTTTAACCACCAACCGAGCCTTGTACCTTTTCGTGCCATCCAACTCATTCTTGATTCGATACACCCATTTACTTTGCAACGCCCTTTTATCATGAGGTAACTTCACTAGTGACCAAGTTTTATTCTTCTCAAGTGACCCCATCTCTTCTTTCATGGCAAGCTCCCATTGTATGGATTCTTTTGTCTTCCTTGCCTCAAAGTAACTTTCGGGTTCACCATTCTCGGTATAGAGCAAGTAGTTTGCTGATGGAGAATACCTAGGATTAGGTTTGGGCACTCTAGTCGAGCGTCTTAGTGTAGGAGCAATCGGAATGGTTGGACCAATTTCATTTGTGTCCTCCTCATCACTAGAACTCGCACTATATTCAGAATCATCACCACTTTCCGAACCATCCCCATCATTAGCATTTTCCGACGCCTCACCGTTCATTGGCAATTCATTATTTCCCGTACTCCCACTAGAACCTGCAAGATCATCAATAGAAACATAGTAAAAAGTAACATGACCCGGTTTGTTACTCCCCGTTTCCGGTTTGCCATAGACCGAATCTTCATCAAAAGTAACATTTTAACGACCCGTCAAAGTACACTTGACGACCATCGTTATCTTGGTTCCACAGCTTGATCATAACTCTATATGAATTTAATAAATAACCTTGCATTCTTTGTTTAAAAATGATTTCCTATAAAGGAAATCTACCAAAATATGTAAGTTTAAAAAAATCATACATTATTACTTAACCAAAAGTTGACCAAAACAAAGTCAACAACATCCACTATTAAATGTATCAAAATAGAATGCAAGTTATTGTTTAACAAAAGCTGCCATCATAAATATGCAGACTCTCTAAGCACAGCGGAAGCAATCAATCATGAACCTGAGAATAAAATATGCGAGTAACTGTCAACAAAAATGTTGAGTGAATTATAGGTTTAATATTGCAAACAATATTTAATTTAAATCATAAAAATTTATGTTTGAAAACATAAAAACTCCTTTTTGGACCATAAAATTATATGCTAGAAAACATATAATAAAACATTATTCCATTTTTCTGTGAGCCACCTGGTAACCACTTAACCATTTATTTACCCTTGCCTAACACAATAAATAATATACACCGAACAAGTGTATCTACAACAAATTACGAAGTACTAAACATTCCGATTATAAATTGCTAGCGCGACTAGCTCGAAATGGGGTTGTCAAACCCGATAGATCTATCCGTAGGATTCGCGTTCACCAGTAGAAACCAGTGATTACAGTTACCAGACTAGGGAATATTTTTGTTCAACTCACAATGAATAATTTAAACCAACTTCCACTTGTGTCCAAAATATAAATAAATTGCATGTATTCTCATCCCAAAAGATTTAAAATAGAAAAATGAGACTATAACTCACCTTAATAGCAAACGAAGTAACCACACAATATGCGAACAGCAAATGAAGTAAAGTGATCAGGAATGCTCACAACGCCGACCTATAAATAAAGCAGGTCGATATAAATAACTAACTTAGGTCAAGTCTTAGTATGATAGCTATTGTACATGTTGCAAGTAGACATAGAACAACACTAAACATGCATCGGTTTGATCGGAACAGCGTACGGACACACACTTTCTATTTTTAGAAAGTTTCTATTTTTAGCAGGTTTCCGTTTTGGGAAAGTTTCTATTTTTGGAAAGTTTCTATTTTTGAAAAGTTTCTATTTTTGGAAAGTTTCTATTTTAGGAAAGTTTCCAAATTTAGAAAGTTGCTATTTTTGGAAAGTTTATAAGTTAGGAAAGTTTCCTTAATTAGAAAGTCAACAAAAGTCAACTGAAAGTCAAAGTCAATCGAAAGTCAACTCCAAAGTCAACCTTGGTCAAATATAGTCAACATTAGTTTTTAAAGTGTAAGTTGTAATAATAATATAAGTTATAATGTTAATTAAAGTTAAATATGTATAATTATATTATAACATAAGTTTAATTAAATTAAAATGAATTATTAAAGTTAACATAAGTTTAAATGATATAATTAATATAACATAAGTATTTAATTAATTAATTAAATATTAATCATAATATAAGTATTATTAATTAATAATAAATTTTAAGTCATATCATAAGTATCACTAATTAATAATGAATTATTAATCATATCATAAGTTTCTAATTTTAATTATTAAATCATAAGTATTTAATAATTAAATTATAATTAAATAATAACTAAGCCTTATAATAATTAAATGATTAATTAATCCTTATTATAAGTCTTATTATAGTAATCTCATAATATAAGTTTAATACTTACCATAAGTATTTTTCATTGATAATAAAAGTATTATTAATCATAAGTTTAATTAAATGTTTAATTAAATCATAAGTAATTAATAAATGATATAATAAATATATATCATAAGTCTTAAATTAAATTAATTACTTTTTATATCATAAGTAATTTTATTAATAATGAAAGTCATTATTTTTATCATAAGTCATAATCAATAACCATAAGTTTTAATTAAAAGTTCATCGGGTCATAACTTGAGCCCCGGGAATCAGTTTTCGGCGAGTCTTATATATATCTTCGCCTAACCAACTCACCCGACACCTTAGTGTGCTCAAGAACACCCCAAGAATAGCAAAAAAGTCGTGACTTAGAGCCACTAATCAGTTTGGATCTTCAATCCGCTCAAAAACGTGTTTTAGTCATAACGGGTGATCTGTGGCTCGGATTTCGACGACCCGAACATGAAAGTTCATCCTATCATCAATCCTAGCACACTAGTACACCCTAAGGACTCTAAAAATGATCACAAAGTCAGAACATACCTGTACCAATTCGTTTTCACAATTTAATCTTAACAAAACACCATTTTAATCATATCTAGAGTTCCGGGAATCGAAATGACATGAATCCGGAGTCTAAAATTAATGTCTTGATGAGATGAACTCATCTAGATACTTTAATTTCACTTTTATATCAGTTACACAACCAGAAATGAATGAAAAAGCTGCTATCCCAATTCAATCAAACCGAAAACTTGCAATAACGAGTGATTTTATGCATACAATCAATAATCCAACAATATACAAGCACTATACTATCATATTAAACATCAAAATCAGTAAAATTGGATAAAAATCAAAAATTTAGGGTTAGGGTTTATACCCTATTCGAGAATCAAATGATGTAGATGTGTAGAGAAGAACGCGTAGAATCCGAATATGTGAATGATTTCTTGATCCAAGTATTAATTGATGAAGATGATGATGATTATATGTGGTGGTGGTGATGGCATCAAAGAGGAGAGGAGGAAGGAGAAGATAAAAAAAATGATTAGGTTAAAATGAAAAGAAATGAGCCAATTTTTGATCATGTAATCTAATCTTTCAAAAATGGCACAATACCCCCTCCCCTTTGATATTTTCGACTGAAATATGAAGTGTGGGCCCCACTTGTGGGTCAACTTGATAAATGAAAGAAGTCTTGTGACCCGAATGCCCGAACGAAGCCCGAAACGCGAAAACACCGCTACGCGATTGATTTTTCGGAGAGATAACAAATACGCGACGAATAAAATATATAAACACTAAATATAATCATATGACATAAAAATATCATATTTAAGATAATTTGGATTTAAAAATCCCAAAAGTCTGACCGTTGGTTTGAAAAATGAAAAGATTCGCCGGATAGAAATCCACGACACGTAGAAACGTACAACTTAAAATATGAATACAAATATTCATATAACACATAATAATTAATATATTATTATAAAAATAATAATATAGGTCATAGAAATGACGTGGCACGAATAATAATTAACGGTCGTTAAATAATTAACGGTAAAAGATAACGGAAAAAGTAGGGTCGTTACAGTACCTTCCCGTTACGGAAATTTCGTCCTGAAATTTAAGCAGGTGCAGGGGTTGACTCGGCATCTGGGAACAAATGCGGGTACTTCTGCTTCATCTATTCTTCACGCTCCCAAGTGAACTCGGGACCGCGTCTGGCGTTCCATCTAACTCGAACAATAGGAATTCTACTCTGTTTGAGAGTCTTAACCTCCCGATCCATAATTTCAACAGGTTCCTCAATAAAATGGAGTTGTTTATCAACATGAAGTTCATCAAGAAGAATGGCTTCATTGGCCTCGGCCAAACACTCCTTCAGATTCGATACATCAAAAACGTTATGAAAAATGCTAAGCTCTTGTGGCAATTTCAAACGATAAGCCACGGGTCCAATTCTTTCGATAATCTCAGACGGTCCAACAAATCGAGGATTCAACTTTCCTCTCTTACCAAATTGTACCACACTCTTCCAGAGTGATACCTTTAACATGACAAGATCACCAACTTGAAATTCTAAATTTTTTCTTCTAACCTCGGCATAACTCTTTTGCCGACTCCTGGCGATTCTTAACCTTCCTTTGATCTATACGATCTTCTCGGTAGTCTCATGAATAATTTCTGGACCTGTGAATTGAGCATCCCCAACCTCATTCCAACAGATAGGAGACCTACACTTTCTACCATACAGAGCATTAAACGGTGCGGCTTTAATACTTGCATGATAACTGTTGTTATAAGAAAATTCAGCTAGCGGCAAATATCTATCCCACCCATTACCAAGATCAATAACACACGCTCACAACATGTCTTCTAATGTTTGAATGGTCCTTTCACTCTGACCATCCGTCTGCGGATGATAAGCAGTGCTCATATCTAACTTGGTTCCCAAAGCTTCCTGTAAGGATCGCCAAAACCTCGATACAAATTGGCTGTTTCTGTCTGAAATAATAGATACAGGAACACCATGCCTAGAAACAATCTCCTTCAAATACAAACGAGTAAGCTTCTCTATCGAATCCGTTTCCATAATCGGCAAAAAGTGAGCTGACTTAGTGAGTCGGTCAACAATCACCCCAAATGGTATCATAACCACCCACAACTCTCGGTAATTTCGCAATAAGTCCATCGTAATACCTTCTCAATTCCACTCGGGAATCTTAGGTTGCACCAAAAGTCCAGACGGTTTTTGATGTTCAGCCTTAACCTTGGCACAGGTCAAACACTTAGCCACATACGTAGCCACGTCAGCTTTCATATTAGACCACCAATACAGCTCCTTAAGATCATGATACATCTTTCCTGAACCAGGATGAATAGAGTACCTAGATTTATGAGCCTCATCTAAAATAAGTTTTCGCAGATCACCAAACTTCGGAACCCAAAGGCGTCCCGTAAAATACCGAGTACCATCGGTTAGTACCTCTAACTGTTTACTCAAGCCTCGAACCTTCCCGTTACAAAATACTCCTCCTTCAAGGCTTCTTGTTGTGCCTCAAGAATCTGCCTTGCGAGGTTTGTTCGAATTGTCATATTCCATGCTCTAAACCTGCGAGGTTCAGCCCTTTCTTTACGACTTAACGCATCGGCCACAATGTTGGCCTTTCTCGGATGATATAAAAGTTCACAATCATAATCATTCAACGTCTCAATCCATCTTCGTTGCCTCATATTCAACTGTTTCTAATCAAGGATATGTTGAAGACTTTTGTGATCAGTGTGCACAGTACTTTTGACCCCATATAAGTAATGTCTCCAATTCTTGAGTGCGAACACAACAGCTCCTAATTCTACATCATGGGTTGTATAATTCTGTTCATAAATCTTCAACTGACGTGACGCGTAAACAATGACTTTCTTTCGTTGCATCAAAACACAACCAAAGTCTTGACACGGAGCATCACAATAGTTAACAAGATCATCACTACCCTCAGGTAGTGATAATATCAGTGCAGAAGTTAACTTCTTCTTCAGAGTTTAGAAAGCAGACTCTTGTTCACTCTTCCGCTCGTACTTCTTCCCCTTATGTGTTAAAGGAGTCAGAGGTTTCGCTACTCGTGAAAAATCTTGAATGAACCTTCTATAATAGCCTGCTAATCCTAGAAACTGTCAAATTTGAGTAGGAGTTTTCGGAAATTTCCCATTTCCCAATTGCCTCAATCTTAGCAGGATCAACTTGAATTCCCTGTTTAATAACAACGTGCCCAAGGAATTGAACTTCTTTCAACCAGAACGCACATTTAGAAAAATTCAGCATACATCTCTTCTTTCTTAACAAATCAAGCACTTATCTTCGTGCTCTTGATCACTTCTTGGAATAGATAAGGATACCATCGATGAAAAACGTTAAAGAATTTATCCAGATATGAGTTACACACACGGTTCATGAGGTCCATGAACACAGCTGGTGTGTTAGTCAATCCGGACGGCATAATAAGAAATTCGCAGTGACCATAACGGGTACGAAAAGCGGTTTTTGGAATATCAGTTTCTTTAGTCCGCAGTTGGTGATAACCGGAATGAAGGTCAATCTTAGAATAAACGGACGAACCTTGAAGTTGATCGAACAGATCATCAATTCTCGGAAGAGGGTAACGGTCCTTAACTGTAAGCTTATTTAACTCGCGATAATCAATACACCATTGGAACGAACCACCTTTCTTCTTAACAAACAAAACAGGAGCTCCCCAAGGGGACGAACTAGGACGAATGAAATGTAGTTGCAACAATGAAGGAAGAAATATATGGAGTAGTCACATCGGTGGCATAGGTATTTAAGGCAATTCTCTCAAAGGAGATAATGAGGATCATGGACTTCAAAGAAAATTTTCATTACATTTCCGATAGGAAGACGTACGAAAGGTGTGATATTTCAACGAGAGTGAACTTCCTTGTACAAAGAGCGAGGAAATCTAGGATTCATCCATATTCTTAAATTTATGTGCGGATGAAAAGAACGCCAATCATGGGTTATAAATAATGGTCGACTCCAGGTGAGATGAATCTCCAAAAATAATTTCGTGTACCTCAAAGTATTGAATCCTAGGATTGATGTTTACGAGGGTGTTGCGGTTAACAACGAATTTTGAGAGTAGAAACTCCTCAAACGGTCTAGTGTAATATATATCCATGATACCCACTATACAACAGTTGGGGTAGAAATCCACCTAGCGCATTTTCTACAATAGGGTGACCACCGAGTGTACCCCAGAAAATTGATTTATCGATCCGCATTTCGGCCATGTCCAACCATAAGAGGGAAAATTTTATGAGCGCAAAGACTTTCCAACAAATTTTATAAACCGGCATCCAAAGTGGCGTAAGAGTTTCTATCAATGAACTTAATGGTAAGTTTCATCCTTAAACGGAGGATGAGAAGAACTGTGATCCAGACACTCTGTAGGGTAATGCGAAAAGTTGATAAAATTAATCAAAGGAGTTTTGAAAAAACTTTAAACGTTTGTTGTGACAACATAAACGGAACGAAGTTCTTAGTAATTTAGAAGTATGTACAATGTGTACCATTTTATATAAAATAATTTGACTTAATTAAACAACTCAATAAAGGTGTGGTTTTAAAATAATTTTGAAGGTATGATTTAGTGTATACTAGCAAAAATAGGTAAGGGTAAATTTATTCATTTGAATCCATACGTACATATATGATTTTATAAATTGTATACATGATAAAATATTTCATTACTTCTATTCACCCATAAATCCGTGAGAACCACCCAATTAAACAAATGTGTAAAACTTTCGATGATAAACAGAGTATCTGTATTTCAGAGGTTACAAGTTGAAGTAAGATCGTGAAAGATCGAGTAAATGACTTGAATCGTCGTGCGACATTTAACCAACTAATGTTACGAGGTCATGAAAACCAATGAGTTAAATGTTATTTTGACTATTATCAGGACAGAAGTCCTTGGGCCAAAACTGTTCCCGAGCGAAGCTGTTGCTAACAAGCGAGTTATGAAGGATAGAGCATGAGATAGATAATCTGGTTAAAACGAGCTTCTCGTATATCAACAAATGAGATAATGAATATTTTCCCTACCCATGTAATATATCGGAATTTCTAAATGAGTAGTGTAAAAATTTTCTTTGACTCGCTTTCTATTCCTCATGTCACAATATTGGGACTTCTTTATGAATTAACATAATATAATCACGTTGGCCTGACGTCATTATATTTCACTAATTCATAGTTCCATTCCAATAGCACTACATGAGGTCAGGACACGCGATCAACCTCAGATTTCCACCTAATTTCTCTAAAACAATTTCTTAAACAATGTGTTAAGGATAGCACAAGAGACAAAACATCATAAGTAACGAAAAGGAGTAACGATGACATAGAAATGTCTTCGAAGTACCAAAAATATCTAAAAGTCAGGAATGATGTCTTCCGGTCCAAAAACTAAAGCACAACGGCACAACGGCACAAAGGCACGTAATATAACAAGAATGTTATATACCTAAACATAATAGCTGACATTGAAATGTCGAGCATTTAGAAGTCAAGAATGATATTTCGCATAATATAACTCAAACGTTATATACATAACCATAATAGATGACATAGAAATGTCGAGAATTTCAGAAGTCAAGAATGACATCCCTCGGTTTCACTAACCGACGTGTTCTTATAAAAGATAAACTCGCATGAGTCGGAGGATACATTTAAATCAGAATGGAAGTTCCTCCCGAATTCAGAACATATGAAGGAGATGTATGTATATGAAAACTATATACATACCAATATGATACAAATAATCACATATAATAATATATTATAGGCCGGGCTGTAGACTAGACTCACTAATGCACCCTATTGACTCGGGTAACGACATCAATGCAGCCTAATTCCCTACAACCAATGCTCTGATACCAACTTTAACGACCCGTCAAAGTACACTTGACGACCATCATTATCTTGGTTCCACAGCTTGATCATAACTCTATATAAATTTAATAAATAACCTTGCATTCTTTGTTTAAAAATGATTTCCTATAAAGGAAATCTACCAAAATATGTAAGTTTAGAAAAATCATACATTATTACTTAACCAAAAGTTGACCAAAACAAAGTCAACAACATCCACTATTAAATGTATCAAAATAGAATGCAAGTTATTGTTTAACAAAAGCTGCCATCATAAATATGCAGACTCTCTAAGCACAGCGGAAGCAATCAATCATGAACCTGAGAATAAAACATGCGAGTAACTGTCAAAAAAAATGTTGAGTGAATTATAAGTTTAATATTGCAAACAATATTTAATTTAAATCATAAAAATTTATGTTTGAAAACATAAAAACTCCTTTTTGGACCATAAAATTATATGCTAGAAAACATATAATAAAACATTATTCCATTTTTCCGTGAGCCACCTGGTAACCACTTAACCATTTATTTACCCTTGCCAAACACAATAAATAATATACACCGAACAAGTGTATCTACAACAAATTACGAAGTACTAAACATTCCGATTATAAATTGCTAGCGCGACTAGCTCGAAATGGGGTTGTCAAACCCGATAGATCTATCCGTAGGATTCGCGTTCACTAGTAGAAACCAGTGATTACAGTTACCAGACTAGGGAATATTATTGTTCAACTCACAATGAATAATTTAAACCAACTTCCACTTGTGTCCAAAATATAAATAAATTGCATGTATTCTCATCCCAAAAGATTTAAAATAGAAAAATGAGACTATAACTCACCTTAATAGCAAACGAAGTAACCACACAATATGCGAACAGCAAATGAAGTAAAGTGATCAGGAATGATCACAACGCCGACCTATAAATAAAGCAGGTCGATATAAATAACTAACTTAGGTCAAGTCTTAGTATGATAGCTATTGTACATGTTGCAAGTAGACATAGAACAACACTCAACATGCATCGGTTTGATCGGAACAGCGTACGGACACACACTTTCTATTTTTAGAAAGTTTCTATTTTTAGCAGGTTTCCATTTTGGGAAAGTTTCTATTTTTGAAAAGTTTCTATTTTTGAAAAGTTTCTATTTTTGGAAAGTTTCTATTTTAGGAAAGTTTCCAAATTTAGAAAGTTGCTATTTTTGAAAAGTTTATAAGTTAGGAAAGTTTCCTTAATTAGAAAGTCAACAAAAGTCAACTGAAAGTCAAAGTCAACCGAAAGTCAACTCAAAAGTCAACCTTGGTCAAACATAGTCAACATTAGTTTTTAAAGTGTAAGTTGTAATAATAATATAAGTTATAATGTTAATTAAAGTTAAATATGTATAATTATGTTATAACATAAGTTTAATTAAATTAAAATGAATTATTAAAGTTAACATAAGTTTAAATGATATAATTAATATAACATAAGTATTTAATTAATTAATTAAATATTAATCATAATATAAGTATTATTAATTAATAATAAATTTTAAGTCATATCATAAGTATCACTAATTAATAATGAATTATTAATCATATCATAAGTTTCTAATCTTAATTATTAAATCATAAGTATTTAATAATTAAATTATAATTAAATAATAACTAAGCCTTATAATAATTAAATAATTAATTAATCCTTATTATAAGTCTTATTATAATAATCTCATAATATAAGTTTAATACTTACCATAAGTATTTTTCATTGAAAATAAAAGTATTATTAATCATAAGTTTAATTAAATGTTTAATTAAATCATAAGTAATTAATAAATGATATAATAAATATATATCATAAGTCTTAAATTAAATTAATTACTTTTTATATCATAAGTAATTTTATTAATAATGAAAGTCATTATTTTTATCATAAGTCATAATCAATAACCATAAGTTTTAATTAAAAGTTCATCGGGTCATAACTTGAGCCCCGGGAATCAGTTTTCGGCGAGTCTTATATATATCTTCGCCTAACCAACTCACCCGACACCTTAGTGTGCTCAAGAACACCCCAAGAATAGCAAAAAAGTCGTGACTTAGAGCCACTAATCAGTTTGGATCTTCAATCCGCTCAAAAACGTGTTTTAGTCATAACGGGTGATCTGTGGCTCGGATTTCGACGACCCGAACATGAAAGTTCATCCTATCATCAATCCTAGCACACTAGTACACCCTAAGGACTCTAAAAATGATCACAAAGTCAGAACATACCTGTACCAATTCGTTTTCACAATTTAATCTTAACAAAACACCATTTTAATCATATCTAGAGTTCCGGGAATCGAAATGACATGAATCCGGAGTCTAAAATTAATGTCTTGATAAGATGAACTCATATAGATACTTTAATTTCACTTTTATATCAGTTACACAACCAGAAATGAACGAAAAAGCTGCTATCCCAATTCAATCAAACCGAAAACTTGCAATAACGAGTGATTCTATGCATACAATCAATAATCCAACAACATACAAGCACTATACTATCATATTAAACATCAAAATCAGTAAAATTGGATAAAAATCAAAAATTTAGGGTTAGGGTTTATACCCTAATCGAGAATCAAATGATGTAGATGTGTAAAGAAGAACGCGTAGAATCCGAATATGTGAATGATTTCTTGATCCAAGTATTAATTGATGAAGATGATGATGATTGTATGTGGTGGTGGTGACGGCATCAAAGAGGAGAGGAGGAAGGAGAAGAGAAAAAAAATGATTAGGTTAAAATGAAAAGAAATGAGCCAATTTTTGATCATGTAATCTAATCTTTCAAAAATGGCACAATACCCCCCCTCCCCTTTGATATTTTCGGCTGAAATATGAAGGGTGGGCCCCACTTGTGGGCCAACTTGATAAATGAAAGAAGTCTTGTGACCCGAATGCCTGAACGAAGCCCGAAACGCGAAAACACCGCTACGCGATTGATTTTTCGGAGAGATAACAAATACGCGACGAATAAAATATATAAGCACTATATATAATCATATGACATCAAAATATCATATTTAAGATAATTTGGATTTAAAAATCCCAAAAGTCTGACCGTTGGTTTGAAAAACGAAAAGATTCGGATAGAAATCCACGACACGTAGAAACGTACAACTTAAAATATGAATACAAATATTCATATAACACATAATAATTAATATATTATTATAAAAATAATAATATAGGTCATAGAAATGACGTGGCACGAATAATAATTAACGGTCGTTAAATAATTAACGGTAAAAGATAACGGAAAAAGTAGGATCGTTACAAACATCGCGAGAACGAATTACTTTTCTAGCCTCGTTATCCCAACAACGATAGCCCATTTTATCCGACCCATAGCCTACGAAAATACACTTCTTTGAGTTAGCTTCAAGCTTGTCTCTATCCGCATCTTTGGTCTTTACATATGCATTACACCCAAAGATCCTAAGGTGACCATAACTCACCTTCTTACCTTACCATTCTTCCTCTGGAATTCGGAAACCCAACGGTGTTGAGGGTCCCCTGTTAATCAAATAAGCCGCCGTATTAACCGCATCTGCCCAAAACATCTTAGGCAAACCGGCATGTAGTCTCATACTCTTAGCCCTTTCATTTAACGTACGATTCATACGTTCGGCGACCCCATTGTGTTGCGGTGTCTCCGGTATCGTTTTCAACATTCTAATACCGAGCTTTGAACAATGGTCTTTAAACTCAAGACTACCATATTCTCCTCCATTATCTGACTTCAAGCACTTGACCTTCAAGTTAGTCTCATTTTCTACCATAGCTTTCCACTTCACAAATTTATTAAACACATCAGATTTAGCTTTAAGAAAATAAACCCATACCTTTCGAGTGGAGTCGTCAATGAAGGTGACATAATAGCGAGAACCTCCATGTGATTCTACATTGGTTGGACCAAACACATCCGTATGAACGAGCTCCAATTTTTCCAAATTAAGTGCATTCCCTGATTTTTCAAAAGTCACCTTCTTTTGCTTCCCATATACACATGGTTCGCAAAACTCAAGTTCTACCTTTTTCAAATCCGGAATTCTCCCACTCGAAACAAGCATCTTCATACCCTTCTCACTCATATGCCCGAGTCTTCGGTGTCATAGAGTTGATTCGGACTCAACATTAACTGTAGCAACCACCGTGTCTTCATCAAACACTTCAACCATATAAAGAGTTCCCCTTTTATGTCCACGAGCCACGACACAACTACCCTTAACCACCTTCCATTGGCAGTTTTCAAAAGTAACCGCGTTACCTTCATCATCTAATTGACCAACCGAAATAAGTTTCCTTTTTAATTTAGGAATTTACCTTACGTTTTTCAAGGTCCAATTAGAGCCAAGAGTAGTTTTCAATACAACATCTCCAATGCCCTCTATATTGAGTTGTTTGTCGCCCGCCAATCTCACCTTGCCTTGATATGGACGAAAATTCTTCATCATGCTTTTGACATGAGTAACATGAAACGAAGCTCCCGAATCCAAAATCCAAGACTCCATAGAATTTTCAACACTACATAAAAGTGCATCATCACTTTCTTCCTCGGTCAAGTTCACACCTTTCGCCGGACCATTTTTACAATTCCTTTGAAAGTGTCCTTTTTGATTGCAACCCCAACAAACAACTTCACTTCTATCTTTCGATGGATACCTCTTCTTAGACTTCTTTCTACCCTTCTTCTCACCGCGATCAAATTTCCTACCACGGTTGTCGGTACTTAACAAAGAACCGGATGTCGATTCCCCCGAGTTTCTCCTACGAGTATCTTCACCAAGAATCAAATCCCTTATTCCTTCAAACGCTAGCTTAATAGTTCCCGTAGAGCTACTAACCGCGGTAACCGTACCCGACCAACTTTCCGGTAATGATGAAAGAGCTACTAACAACTTCGTGGAAGCTTCGTGTGAGTTTCCTGGAATCTTTCCTCTAATTGTTTAAACTTCTCTATATCTCCAACAGAACTCATGTGAAGCACACCAAGTATCTGAAAGAAATTAAGGTGTGCAAACTTGTTATTATCTGAATAATTGCTTGAATTAGTACCAAAAAACATTATCTAACAACACTACAATTCTTGACTTTTAGGTTCCATCTAACCATTTCAATTATTGGTCTAACCATCGTTTTCCCCCCAAATAACTGGATATAAAACAGATAAGAAGTCTCAGTTAAACTCCAATATTTACAGAGCGTTGACGAGCTCTATATGTTGGCTCTATCGGAGAGTGGTGATATGGGTCTTAACATACAAGGCTTGAAATTCAAATCTTGTATTGATAACATCTATGAACATACAACAATATGAACTAATACTGCAAGAAAAAAAAATCATTGATCACTTATCATGATAAACACCACGTTTCATTTGAACAACTCCAAGTTGTTACATATTCAATACCTTATTGTTACGGATTACATAAAGCGGCAACACAGATTGCTACGGCAACACAAATTTTGTACAATATTCATTTCCAAAACTTGTTCATCAACAAGGTCTTCAAACGTGTCTATATTATAGTTTCATCATTTTCTTAATCGTGTGTTTACGGATCCATGTACATCGAATGATTCCAATATCTTTTTGCCATTTTTGAAAGATCTAACTATTTACCAACTTACCTACACATGTTCCAGCCATAAGCGACTTTCCTCGAGAAATATATCTATTATATGTCACGATAACTATCAAAACATAGCTGACTCTATCACGAAGCGTATGATCCTGTTAGAATATTTTTCTTTTGGTAGCCTTGTTTAGCTTTTTTTCGGATGACGGTTAGAGCCAAAATGGCATTCTCAATGTTCTTGTAAACTAGAGTCGTAATGCTTACATCCATATGCGATTGAAATTCCTAATGATGTAAATCCAATTAGTACGAAATCTTTTCCATTATTCTCCAATTCGAATAGTCCATTGTTATTAAGAAACCTCATAACAAAGAAATCTTGTGCTGTTATTTTAAATGAAACTAATTTCCAATTTTCATTTTTAAATAAAAATCAAAAAATCTTCTTATATCTCATTTTTCAGACCTAATAACCTTAATAAACTTAGCATATTTCCCACACCACCAGTTGAATCCACCACCAACCATAGCCATTATTTTAGCATATAGTTTCGGAAAATGGGAGGTTCTGTATATGATACGTTGGGTCTGGAAAAGATACTCAAGAGTTGTTGATTAGGATTTTCAAAATAAATAAAAAGGAAAAATAATTGTCCATTTGAAAATGAATGCGAAAGATTTCTATGTTATTGAGTTTGGTAACGACAGCGGATTATTCGAAGCGAAAGATGGTGAAAAAGTACCTGTAAAATTGAATCCGCGTCATTAGCAATTTCGATCTCTCATGTGGTGGATGCAGGCAAATTGATTCTCATACGAGAGCTTTGGTAATGCCATATTAGTTATAAGACGTCACCCGAAAAGCAACCTAAGCAAGGTTGCAAAAGAAAAATATTCCAACACTATCATACTTTTCGCGATAGTCGGCTAAGTGTAGTCTATAACTGGAGCATGGGTAGGTAAATTGGTAAACATGTGGCGAAAGCTTTCAAAAATGTCAAAAGGATACAAGAATCATCCGACGTACAGGGATCCAAAAACACGAGATGAAGAAGATGATAATATTATTTGAAATCATAAAACAAACATGTTTAAGGACTTCGTTGATGACGAATATGAACAAGTTTTGGAATCAGAACAAGCTAAGGAAATTAAAGCTCAAAATCGTTATCGCATATTGAGAGAAGTGGCAATCTGGATCGTCGATTTATGTAAACCGTATTAATCGGGTATTGAATATTTTTTGAATATGTACAAAATTAGTCATAACTAGGTTGCGGGTCCACGCGTTGCTGCAATTTGTGTTGAACAATGAGAGTTGAACATTTTTACCTTACATATATAATACGTTGTTCCTGACTACATGTTTTCAAAAGGGTAACTGGAGTACATATTGCCACATATGTCTTGTGTTACTACATAGAAATACAAAAGGATAGTATATTGCTAAATGATTACAAAAACGGTACTACATAATATAGCACATTGTACTCAAAAAGATGACTGGTTCACTCTTTTTTCTTCTTGAATTGGTGTTCCTGTGTATATGTGTATCTGCAGAGGTATGTGTATGTGAGTTATTTTTTCAAGTCTTCATTTAAAAGGTGCTGTTGAAAATTACCTGGATCGTTAAAGTGCCACTGTGTTTGTAGGATATGTTGTTACATAATCCTATTGCGATGGCGTGAAACCTATTGCGATAGTGTGAAACTGCTGGAGCCTTCACTTTCGCGGGCTTCATGCTTCTTTTACGGTTTGTAGTTTAAACATTCAAACCACTTGACCAGGTTCACAAAACTTCAGCTACAAAAGCAGCAGAAGAATTAATTTCTGCCATTTAATTTAGTGTAATATTAGGTGCAAATAAAAAACACTTACTAAACAAACAATAATGTCCACATTATTTATAAACATAACTGATGATAATAGAAAATCAATTATCCATAGTTATTTCAAATTTAACAGCTAAGCAGCCTTATGTGCAGTAAAATTTCTACTTTATGCAAAACATATTATAGAAAAACAATATGTACCACTAAAAACATTACAAATGACAATGTTATTAATGTTCTAATATTAGACTAATTTAGCTACACAACCGTTGAACTTTTGCTAGCAACAATCTAATATATGTGTGCCCAGACATTATAATAACGAATTCTTTTTCATTAAAGATAACAAAAAAATGTGATTACTAATACAAATATATGCACACGACTTACCTAATTTTTCTTTCATATGTTGATGAATTTTTTTTATCAGTATCAATAGTTTCATTGATATGTGCATCCTCCTTTTATTACATAATCTGCAAATATATCAACTTAATTATTTGTCAAAATTTAAATGGATTATAAATAATACATACTCCATCATAGCAAAGTTATAAAAAGAACATTTTTCATGAAAGAAATTTACATGTTCTTCCAATTTTGCAATATTTGCAGAGAAAATAAGTTTTGAAACAAAAATATCAACCACCCGAAAGCCAACTTTCTCGATGGTTTTAATACCTCTCCTAGATACATAAATTGTAATATGTCAAAGTAACAAATGAAACAGTTGCATCACTTAATATTTAACAAATTTAACCACAATCGTAGTGTTAAGCTCACAGATTAACCGATGACGATACAGTTCAAACTAATTTCACATAGATATAAGATCAATCTACAATTATGTACTGACTACGTAATTATTAAAAATTGCATTATAAGCATCAAGTTATTACCTTTCCTGAAAATAAAATAATTCTCCAGGAATAGCAACTGCAATGTCAAGCTGAAAGATGCAGCTACAACCTGCTTTGGACAATGGATGATGAAGTCAAGTGCTGACCAGGAAAGGATGTAGTAACAGGTCCAACATCAGTGCAAATAACTCCCATCGTTACATACATTAGATCGTCATGGCTGCAACTCGTAAGTTGCCATGCCAAGATATGATCCGATTAATTCCCATTGCAAGGCTCAATTTATAAGTTTTTGTTATCACATCCTCGCATTTAAGATGCGTCACCATAGTCCTGCAAACATACAACGCATATCATTTTAACAATATGGATCAGGTTGAAATCTATTCGAAACAACTTTTAAAACACCTTCGGACTGAAATGTACTTCCTTGCAGACCACTTAGAATGCAGACTGATAGAGATCAACCCATCACTTCTTTAACCCAACCCATCATCATCAAGCCAAGCCCAAGACTGATCAAGCCCAACCTAATGAACAAAGGAAGCATGTGGGGAAACATTAGATGAACGGCTCAGATCATAGAAGTTAGTTATAAATAGGAAGGGTCATGTTAGTGGAGAATCATTCTAGAAGATTTATTTTGTGTAATTCGGTCACTAGACTTGGGCAGGAAGATTTCCATTGATTGGATCTTCTCTGATTTTAGGCAGAGAGAAATCATCATATGTGATTATCCTCTGAATCTATTACTGTTATTTAATATTTCAGTTTATCAATAATAATCATTATCCTTTATTTTGTTGTAATTTGTCTTCTTCATTAATCACTTCTTATCACACACACTATATCACATTACTTTGACACACCAACTATTATAAACTAAATTGTGTACTAAGACTTCACACAAAAAATGGAAAACAATGATTGTTTCAAGTCAGCCAAACCACACCCACCATATTTCGATGCATACCGAATTATTAGCAATTTTGAGGTGTCATACTACCAGCCCAACCGACCCATTTCAGTACTGCTACTGTGCTACACATAAAAGAACATATACAATCCGACATCTGCATTAAACAACATGTAAAAAACAGTTATTGTTTATTGTCCGACGACAACAAATATGGAAAATCACAGTAATACCGTTGGCATTTTGTTGGCTATTTACATTATTAATTTAAAAATGCCTACAGTGAGCTAATGTCATACTAATCATCCACTCATGTAACACAAAGGAATATATGTTGTTTAACTAACCAAAACACGATGTAATTTAGTACCAAACTTATGTAGTTCTATTGTATTAGTTAACGCTTAAAATCAAAATATCATGCACCTGAACATAACAACTGTTATAGTTTTCACGCCAATCTTCGCAACAATGATGATAATCGAGACCCTTAGAATTCGATCATATGCGCTCTTCATAACAAAAAACAACTCCACAATAACGGCAAGCACAATTACAATCACCCATATCCTGTTAGGAATGAGTAAAATCTGCAAAACTAAAGTTGCAAATAAACCAAAGAATATCAAAGATTCTCAAAAATTCAAAATCTCAAATAACAAAAGTACATATAAACTACACATATAAGATAATGTATGAAACCATAACTTAGAAAATACAAACGATAATGAAGAGACAATCATGTGAAGATTGCAAAAATGTAATAAAAAGGTACATTCTAATGAACCATTTTCGGTTCTGCGACATACAAAGTAGCACCTACGCCTAAAATATGCACATAATTCCGTGTAAACATAACACATACCAAATGTAACAACCGTAAAAAGCTATAATTTTATGATTTTTTTACCTGTGGAGATTCCACAACTGAGGTCTGAAGACACACAATTTGTCAATAGGTACTTCAAAATTGATTCTAGCAAGACATTCAACATGAAAAAAGTGTACCTGCTAAAAGTAGATATTCGAAAAAGGTTTACAACAGCGATGGTGCGTTTTGGTGCCGATTCATTCAAATTGATTGAAGATTTACGCTGGAAATTATGGTTTCATGTTCTCCTTCAGTCGATTTCTGCCACTTCGATTGTCATAAGATTTTAATCCTTTCCTTTTTCCAATTTTGTTCAATCGACTGAAGATTCATGGCGGAAATTAAGGTTATTGTTTGGCATCGTTGTCGTAAGATTTTCTTTGCCCATTCTTAATTATTATTTATTGTATAAAATGGATTTCCTTTAATCGAAAACCGAGGTTAAATAAACATAGTGAAAGTGTAGCCTTAAACAACTACCTAGAACCACATCAATATAGATTAAAAAATTCCCTACAATCTATCTCTACAAAAATAAAATATAAGAAAAACATACATAATAGGGAGTATATGTTAATAAGTCTATTATTTATATGCTCACCTCAATATATTTCATAGCAAGTACAGTAGGTGATCCCTGAAACTATTAAACAGTAGGATGAGCAAATACTAATTGTTTTGTTTTTATAAGCTTATAAGAACACGCACGCAGCAAATACGAATTTGCAAACTTAATGAACAATCTAAAAAAAATTACAACTTAAGCTAAAAAAATGAAAACACATACAAAATGAACCTAAATGTGGATATTTTAATAAGACAGATTTGAAGGTCTGAGCACTACTAACATAGCCTATATACACCAAATTCGTAATAATATAACCATAAATCATCGTATAACCTATCACGTGGAGCAGCAATGATAAACCATTAACACTGCTTATTCAGACATTTTATCGAGTATGTGGTGGGCCATATAAATAGATCGACAAAATATGACCTTCAAATGGATGTAGATACTTAATAACAAATAAAAGCTACTAAAATCAGCCACTTTCAAGGCAGAAACAATCATTTTAATCAAATTGACAAAATGATAAAACCACATATTTGTACAACAACATAGCTTATCGACACATTTATAAAGCAAAAATAAAAAGATAACAATACATTTACATCCACCTTACCTGCTATTAACAACATCTTGGTATACCCGTTTTGATTTATCATGAACCTGTCTTCATTTTTGTTGGACTTCTATCCCAAGATAATATCACAGCAACTCTAAATCACTCATATCATGTATATCCTTCATTTGCTTTTTGACAACTCCTTTGCAAAGGAATGATGGCAACGAATTGATTTGAATCCCATCAAACCCTAATAACAAACCCAAGTCTTCAATCAATCTTAAAAAAAACAAATAATCAAAGATGCAATGAGAGAAAATTGTTAGAAAAGTAATACCTTCTACCGATTGAGACCGCGTAAACCCTAATTTTTTTTGTTTACCAAATCGGCTTACCAACGATTGGGAAGAAGGTGCGAGATCTGTGAGGATTTGGGAATTCCATCTCTTCTTGAAACACCACCACTGACGAAACCTTAATTTCCCACCTGACGGTGCTATGCGTATGTTTTGTGAGAGGTAGAGGGAGAGGAATGGGTGGATATGAAGAAGGTAAGTGGTAGAAGAGTGTAGAAGAGGTTTAGGAAGGAAAAAAAAAATCCTACAGTATAACAGTAAAGTGAGGGTACTATTATACTGTTGACGGCAATTAGTATATTTATAAATATTAAACTTTATCTATATGACTCGGTCAACCCTTAGACAAAACTCAATTAATCATCTATTAAACTCAGTCAACCAAGAACCCTTAGTCTGAAATGTCCCGTTCTTATTGATTAAAAACGTTCCATATTAATTGATTTCGTTGCGAGGTTTAGACCTCTATATGAGACGTTTTTCAAAGACTGCATTCATTTTTAAAACAAACCATAACCTTTATTTCATAAATAAAGATTTAAAAAGCTTTACGTAGATTATCAAATAATGATAATCTAAAATATCCTGTTTACACACGACCATTACATAATGGTTTACAATACAAATATGTTACATCGAAATCAGTTTCTTGAATGCAGTTTTTACACAATATCATACAAACATGGACTCCAAATCTTGTCCTTATTTTAGTATGCAACAGCGGAAGCTCTTAGTATTCACCTGAGAATAAACATGCTTTAAACGTCAACAAAAATGTTGGTGAGTTATAGGTTTAACCTATATATATATATATATCAAATCGTAACAATAGACCACAAGATTTCATATTTCAATACACATCCCATACATAGAGATAAAAATCATTCATATGGTGAACACCTGGTAACCGACATTAACAAGATGCATATATAAGAATATCCCCATCATTCCGGGACACCCTTCGGATATGATATAAATTTCGAAGTACTAAAGCATCCGGTACTTTGGATGGGGTTTGTTAGGCCCAATAGATCTATCTTTAGGATTCGCGTCAATTAGGGTGTCTGTTCCCTAATTCTTAGATTACCAGACTTAATAAAAAGGGGCATATTCGATTTCGATAATTCAACCATAGAATGTAGTTTCACGTACTTGTGTCTATTTTGTAAATCATTTATAAAACCTGCATGTATTCTCATCCCAAAAATATTAGATTTTAAAAGTGGGACTATAACTCACTTTCACAGATTTTTACTTCATCGGGAAGTAAGACTTGGCCACTGTTGATTCACGAACCTATAACAATATATACATATACATCAAAGTATGTTCAAAATATATTTACAACACTTTTAATATATTTTGATGTTTTAAGTTTATTAAGTCAGCTGTCCTCGTTAGTAACCAACAACTAGTTGTCCACAGTTAGATGTACAGAAATAAATCGATAAATATTATCTTGAATCAATCCACGACCCAATGTATACGTATCTCAGTATTGATCACAACTCAAACTATATATATTTTGGAATCAACCTCAACCCTGTATAGCTAACTCCAACATTCACATATAGAGTGTCTATGGTTGTTCCGAAATATATATAGATGTGTCGACATGATAGGTCGAAATATTGTATACGTGTCTATGGTATCTCAAGATTACATAATATACAATACAAGTTGATTAAGTTATGATTGGAATAGATTTGTTACCAATTTTCACGTAGCTAAAATGAGAAAAATTATCCAATCTTGTTTTACCCATAACTTCTTCATTTTAAATCCGTTTTGAGTGAATCAAATTGCTATGGTTTCATATTGAACTCTATTTTATGAATCTAAACAGAAAAAGTATAGGTTTATAGACGGAAAAATAAGTTACAAGTCGTTTTTGTAAAGGTAGTCATTTCAGTCGAAAGAACGACGTCTAGATGACCATTTTAGAAAACATACTTCCACTTTGAGTTTAACCATAATTTTTGGATATAGTTTCATGTTCATAATAAAAATCATTTTCTCAAAATAACAACTTTTAAATCAAAGTTTATCATAGTTTTTAATTAACTAACCCAAAACAGCCCGCGGTGTTACTACGACGGCGTAAATCCGATTTTACGGTGTTTTTCGTGTTTCCAGGTTTTAAATAATTAAGTTAGCATATAATATAGATATAGAAAATGTGTTTAGTTGATTTTAAAATTCAAGTTAGAAGGATTAACTTTTATTTGCGAACAAGTTTAGGATTAACTAAACTATGTTCTAGTGATTACAAGTTTAAACCTTCGAATAAGATAGCTTTATATGTATGAATCGAATGATGTTATGAACATCATTACTACCTTAAGTTCCTTGGATTAACCTATTGGAAAAGAAAAAAATGGATCTAGCTTCAACGGATCCTTGGATGGCTCGAAGTTCTTGAAGCAGAATCATGACACGAAAACAAGTTCAAGTAAGATCATCACTTGAAATAAGATTGTTATAGTTATAGAAATTGAACCAAAGTTTGAATATGATTATTACCTTGTATTAGAATGATAACCTACTATAAGAAACAAAGATTTCTTGAGGTTGGATGATCACCTTACAAGATTGGAAATGAGCTAGCAAACTTGAAAGTATTCTTGATTTTATGTAACTAGAACTTGTAGAATTTATGAAGAACACTTAGAACTTGAAGATAGAACTTGAGAGAGATCAATTAGATGAATAAAATTGAAGAATGAAAGTGTTTGTAGGTGTTTTTGGTCGTTGGTGTATGGATTAGATATAAAGGATATGTAATTTTGTTTTCATGTAAATAAGTCATGAATGATTACTCATATTTTTGTAATTTTATGAGATATTTCATGCTAGTTGCCAAATGATGGTTCCCACATGTGTTAGGTGACTCACATGGGCTGCTAAGAGCTAATAATTGGAGTGTATATACCAATAGTACATACATCTAAAAGCTGTGTATTGTACGAGTACGAATACGGGTGCATACGAGTAGAATTGTTGATGAAACTGAACGAGGATGTAATTGTAAGCATTTTTGTTAAGTAGAAGTATTTTGATAAGTGTATTGAAGTCTTTCAAAAGTGTATAAATACATATTAAAACACTACATGTATATACATTTTAACTGAGTCGTTAAGTCATCGTTAGTCGTTACATGTAAGTGTTGTTTTGAAACCTTTAGGTTAACGATCTTGTTAAATGTTGTTAACCCAATGTTTATAATATCAAATGAGATTTTAAATTATTATATTATCATGATATTATCATGTATGAATATCTCTTAATATGATATATATACATTAAATGTCTTTACAACGATAATCGTTACATATATGTCTCGTTTAAAAATCATTAAGTTAGTAGTCTTGTTTTTACATATGTAGTTCATTGTTAATATACTTAATGATATGTTTACTTATCATAGTATCATGTTAACTATATATATATCCATATATATGTCATCATATAGTTTTTACAAGTTTTAACGTTCGTGAATCACCGGTCAACTTGGGTGGTCAATTGTCTATATGAAACATATTTCAATTAATCAAGTCTTAACAAGTTTGATTGCTTAACATGTTGGAAACATTTAATCATGTAAATATCAATCTCAATTAATATATATAAACATGGAAAAGTTCGGGTCACTACATAGTCAACGTCAAATAACCCTCGGTCGGTGATTACTCGTCGATTACTCGAGATGTCTCGGCCAACAATCCATTAATCGGTCAACCCTCGGTCAAGAAGTATTACTTGTTCATAACTCGATCAACTGTGATTACTCGTCGATTACCATGGATGACTCGGTTAACATTCCATTAATCGGTCAATCCTCGATCAACAGGGATTACTCGGAGCTACTCAGGCAACATCACATAAAACGGTCAAAACTGGTCAATGTCAAACTTAACAACCGATTAATACCAGGTTACTCCCTGAGTTTCCGAATATTCCCTAAAAAGTCCCAACCAAGTACTCCCCGAATAGCAATTTTTGCAACTGGGGTCTAGATCTGAACTTGTTTTAAAGTGTGATTTTGGGAGGTGAGCAACAAAAACTATAAATGATACAAAAACTACAAATGATGCAGTACTTACAAGCAACCAATTTGTAACTGAGACACGAATATCTTTACCATTTAAAAGAAACAACGTAGGCGTTTTCACCTGGAAATATGAAACGGTCCGTGAAAAGCTGCCAAGCACAACGGTGTATTATAAAATAAGAGCAAGAGCATGATAAAAGAACATTCCGTAAGGCACGACAAAAGCAATTACTTTATTGTTGATGAAAGTACAATCTTTACATTGATACTAGTTTCACCGATCATTTATCTAGCCAATCAAAGACTACTCACAATTGTAATGTATAGCTACATTAGATGATACAATATTTCTGTTTCCATTCTGAGCAACGTGCAGTACATCTTGAGCACTTGTATAAAGAAGAGAACAATGTTACATAAAATTTTCTCTCAACTCTCCTTCCGATGTAAACCCAAAAGCCACTTTAATTTGAATTTTTTTCACCTTTTTTGAACCTCTACCGTGTTCCACCATACACCACCATCCAAAAAATTCCACCTGCTGTTCTCCGTTTAGATTTAATATTCAATTTCTACATTCATTTCAGCTTCATCTACAAAAGTTTAATATTCTCCAGCAACCATTAACTCCGACAACCTTCAACCAATCACTTAGCTTACAAATATATATTACTCCCACATCCGACAACATCATTTTCGTCGGCCAGCCTACTGGCTGAGGATGTTTTGATCGGCATGTCGAAGCCAAATGGCTATTCGTGTTCAACGTCGTGCGATAATCGAGTAACATCGTTTTTGATCTTCAACTTCCCGGATTCATGGTCTCGAGTAGATTGCCGGAACGTCTTCGAGAAGTACGGTACTCTTAAAGACGTGTTTTTTCCACGGAAGAGATTGTCGAGCGGTCAACGTTTCGGTTATGTTCGTTTTGATGGCATTATTGATGTCGATTCTTTCACAAAAACTTTGAACTCCATACAAGTTAATGGGAGGTGGATTCGAGCTTACAAGGCCTTGGAAAGAAATATAATTAATCGTTCATCGAGTATGGATCGTGAGAAAAAACTGAATGTCGATGGGTATGATAACTTTCCACCTGCTCCTTGGAGCCATGGGCTGTCCAATCCAACTAAATGGGAAGGAAAAAGCTTTGTTGATTCGCTTACCGGTTCTATCCATGAAACCAAGGTGGTTCAAATTCCTGTGAATAATCGTATCGAGATAAAGGTCGGAGGTAGATATATCGAAATCAATCTACCTGAATCGGTGAACAATCATAATCTCGTTTTTAGTTTTAACAAAGATCGATTTGCTTGGTCATTGGTCGAAGTGAATCAAATCGGTTTTGCTGCTGCTACCGGAGACGATGTAAAAAACTCTTTTGACAGCTCCAGTAAATCTCTGTCCAAATTAGAACCTGACAATGACACCTGCGTGGGAGATAATATTTTTTTCAAGTGAGGGAGTGAATTTTGGAACCTGTGATGCAGGTAACATGGAAAAATCTGGAGATGGATCACTTAATTTTGAATTTGCAGATGGAAAGAATGATTTTGAAGATGGTGAGTTCATCCCGGACGGTCAATTCAATACCGATGATTTTGAAGATGGTGAGTTCATCCCGGCCGGTCAATTCGATACCCAGGTTTCGTCCGATGAGTCTGATGAATTTCCGGTTGAGTCCTCACCGGAAATTATCTTAGATGTTGATCCGCCGATGTGTGAAACACAAGGGCCGAGAGTGGATGTTGTGATTTCCAAAGACGACTTTGCAGGTTTCGATAGTGGTTGTTTCGAGAGTACTGACTGCACGCTTGAGTCTCTTTCTTTTCTTCAAGTCCCAACGAAAATCCAATTACAATATGGGCTTGAGCATAACACCCCAAATGAGCCTGCCCATTCTAGTGAGGACATTTTTGCACCAAATGGGTTGGGCCTGGGTTCAGATGAACGTGACGTGGGTGATCCTTGTTTAAACAAAAGGGGTTGTGTCGAATTGCAGGACGTGACCACAGTTGCTCGTTTTCGTGTTAAGGAGAGAAAAATTCATTCATTGATTAAAAGTCATTTCATTAAACACGTTTGGGGTAGGAGAAATATGAAGCGTAGACGACGTCGGGAAAATTTTCGTTGGCATGAAAGATATTTTATCGAGAACGTGATGAAAGATTCGGATGAGGACGATGATGAAGTTGGTTGTTGCTCATGTTGTTCCTCCTGCGCGCCATCAGATTCGGATTCATAGTCTCCTTTACTTGTCGTCGGGTGTTTTTAGTGTCTTCGTGCTAATATCGCTTTAGTGTTCGAGCTTTGTTTTGTTTTGTGAGTTTTATTCGTGAGTTTGTGTGTGGTCTCGTATGTGTTTTGTGCGGTCTGTGTCTTTCTAGCTGCTTGATAGTGTAATTCGTGTGCTTCTTTTATCTTTATAAAAATCTTACTTGCCTTTCAAAAAAAAAAAAAAAAAAAAAAAAAAAAAAAATGTATACCTACATTGTTTCTTTTATATTGTTGAATGCTAGTGTAATTTGTCAAGCAAAAGGTTACTGACTAATCAAAACTCTTATGTGCCACTCGTATATTAATTAATTATTTATTATTATTATTATGTGAACTTTGTAATTTTGTTTGCGCCATGACAAAATTTTACATCTACTTGTTCCATATGGTATATTTTTCTGCCTAAGCATATATATGCATATGAGGTGAGTTATGATAGATCTTTAAACTAACCATTGCATTTCATTTCCAGCTTTATTATCTTAGGTGAGCTTAGTGTTTGTGTAGCTAATACTAGTTAAGTCAATTATTTGGCTACTTGAATCAATAACTAATGACCTATAAACACAAAGACCAATATCATCATTTGCTATTTTATTAAAATAAAACCCATGCCGATTTGGTCATTGTACATTTTCTTTGTAAATATAAATTTTGTAACATATACCTCATGCCCAAAGCAAGCTTCAGCAGATTTTACAGAACATGCTTTTAATGAGACAGATTCATGATAACATGGATTCCTATCTTCTGAGTGATTGTGACTGCATGAACCATCATCCAAACAGTTCAATTGCTCCATCGTACTGGCTCTTATCAACCAAGGACTCAAATGCCTAACAACATAATGAACAATGTTAGTCTGTACCCAATTACAGTTACAATGAGTTACAAATTTAGCATAAAAGCAATAAGCAGTCAACAGAAGGAAAAGGAACTAAGTAACATTCAAATTCAAATTAAGGTACAAAGCACCATAAGACATAGCGGCAAAGAAAGAACAAACCTCCCAAATATATCAGAGACCAAAACCCTAATTTTTCAGCAATCAGGGTTTCCAACAAAAACGATGAATCTGATCAAATCCATTGATCAAACACACACAGATAAGCCTTAGGTATTATACTATTTTCCGATATTTATCTAGATTTAGTACTCAATTTAATAGCTTTATTGAAACATAAATTGAAGTAGGTCAATGATGAATGAAAATAACTAACAAGCGGGTATTCGATATTCTGCGAGAAAACTCGGTAAATCGAGAGTAGTAAGTAAACGGAAATCCCCGTTTATCTACGAGAAAATCCGATAACCCGATAATAATTATTAAGTAAATGAGAACTCGACTGTCATACAATAAGTGTATCTATTATTTTGAACCCCATTAGCCTTAGTTTATTTGAACATAGCACAGGTATCCAACTCAATTTTTTTTTTTTTTTTTTTGTTACTCCATAAATTAGGGTTGTCTTCTTTTATCTTCCCCAAAACAAATCAAATCAGTTAGTTGGACCGACCATGTCAAATGCGACGAGTGAGAGGAAGAAGTTGTTTATTGTTTGTCCGGACGGGACGTTGATTGATGCCGATCCCCTTTACACGGAATCTCTTTCGATCCAAGTGGCATACAGGTTTGAAAATGTAGTAAAACTCAAAACCAAAAGCAATAGCGACACAATTAATAAGGTTGTCGATTTCTGTAAAGGACGTGCGAAGCTCAAGAATGATTTTGCCGATGATCCTGAAACCCTTAAACACAAGTTGAATAATTTCAATTCCCAATTTCGCCAACAGAATCAAAGCCGTTTTGCTATTGATCTCTATATTGTACGCCTCTTTTTTTTTTTTTTTTTCCTTCTTCTTCTTTATTAATTCAATTTTGTTGTTTGATTTATTATTTTAAGGATCGGAATCAGTAAGGTTTTTACTTGTTCCGATTTTGAACTTTGTTTTTTCTTTTCATATGCCTTAACTACCTTAACCTTAAAACCTAGTAGGAATTTATTATAGATAGATATTTAATTAATAATTCCACGTTAATTGATTGGTAAACACAAGTGCCTGTTTAAATAATAATAGGACTTTACCGGTTTTATTTGCTATTATATTGTATTGTATTCTTGTTCATTTATGATTTTTCAATTAATTTGCTTCACAATTTTTTTTTTTTATATTTGTTTTCATTTCAGGCTGCTTTCAATTTGGAGATAGGAAGCCTGGTGGACGGGATGTGGGAAGCAGTTGATAGCGCGTTCAAAGACATGAATGCTGATGAGGCTTACGAAATCTTACCCGTGAATTTGAAAAAGTTTGATAATGATCGTTATACACATAGTTTGATGCTAGATCATCTCCTTCATGACTGTGAATGGGCTTTTCAAGCCATTAAGTAGTAGGTACAGCTTAACATTATTCGTCTTTTTTATTGTAACCACCACAAGCTTTTTATACTATGTTATACTAGTTTCAGTATCGACGCTCGCTGTTGACTCAAAAATAGAGCCGAAAGATAACTATAACTATATAGTAGCTTATTACAACATGTTTCTCTTTCTTACTAAAAAGTTGCACATTTGACCCATTCTTGAGAAAACATAACCCAAATTGACCAATATGGCAGGCCGTACATCAATAAATAATTTAGATTCTTGTAAGCATTTTGACACTGAGCCCATAATTCAAGTTTTGAAAGGCAAGGAAACCAAGTTTCACAATTACAGATTACAACTCACTGATTGATAGCAGAAGAATGTGCGGGTCGGGCAGGTTAGTTAACGGGTCACGATGGTGGTTTGGGTCGTAACTAGTAATTTTATTGGGAGACTAAGCGGGTCGTCGGCACATGCTAACCCAAAAACACTTTTTGTCCTAAAAAGTAGGGTAAGCTGATTATGTTAGGGAAGTTAATCCTGGCAAAGTTTTAATTGTTGAGGAAAAAGATGGTATTCAATCCCTTTGGTACCGAAATCCTGTATTTTCGAACATATTTACTTTTTGTTACCGAATTCGGTTGTGTTCGGGAAGTCTAGTTGTGAAATAATGGATTTTTTTATGGGGGGTTAAGTCTGATCTTATCCTGATCTTATGCAAGTAATCTCTGTTTTCATGTGTTCCTTAGATTGATATTGGGGTTCTTTTAGTTTGAACCTTTTTCTTAATCTTTATAAATCTTGTTTTTAAAAAAAAATAAATAAAAAATAAAAAATAAATAAATAAATTAAATTGATTTAATGAAATATCCTATCTTTGAATATCATCAGTATTTACAGCTTCATATGACTTCATGGGTGTCTGACTTAGCAGCTTGTTATATACTGAAACCTGAAGTAGCAAATAAGCTTATGTTCTTTTTTTATGGCTTATGAGCTTGATGATAGGGTATGCTTGGCAAAATTAGCTGACAGCTGATAGCTTTTAGCTCGTAGCTGTTTGGCAGAGGAGCTGAATCTGTTAAATAAAGAGTAAAATGATAAGAAGCTAAAAGCTAAACGCTACTTCTAGTAGCTTTTAGCTTTTAGATTTTTTCCTCTGTCTAAAAGCTTTAAGCTCCTTTAACCAAACGGAGTTTTTTTTATTAACTAGGAGCTTTTTTATAAAAGCTAAGAGCTCCAAAAAACTATGCGCCAAACATAGCCATGAGCTTCATTAAGCCAGAAGCTAAAGCTAATAAGCTCACAAGTAGATGAAAAATTTGAAAATGAGCTTACTGGCTATTTGAAATTTCAGTAAGCAACCATTGCCTCTGGGTTGACATGTACATTGTCTTTATGCTTAAGACGAGATCCAGTTTATCTATATGATCTTTGTGCACAAATGATCAAAGGCTTTGAGTTTCCTCTACTTGGGTAAAGACGTGGTGAGAGTGGAGAAAGTGTGACCATTTTTATATTTGGTATAGCCTATAGAGTTGTTATTGGATGAATAATTGGATATGGGCCTACAAAGTTAGTCTGCCATATTATCATACATACTCTATTTGTTCAGTCTTCACGTACATGTGTTGGCATGATTTTGTTCGTTTTATTATTATTTTTTTAATAAGAAAAAACATGTACTATATAAATAGAATCCCTAACATCCAGTAGATGAATAGGACTAAACGGTTACAAAAGTGAGACCAATAAGGGCAGCAGTACGACACAAAGAAAACTTACAGTAAACTAATAATAGAAGTGACACCGATAAGAGTACAACTACATCACAAATAAAACCCCCACAATAAACTAACAAAGTAAAAATGCAGTAATTCACCAACAAGCTGACTGACTACACGGATGAGACGATCACATATTAAATTGACGACAGTAGTTGTGACGTTGTAGCCCAAAGGAACACTTTACCCTAACGATCGACATCCAACAAGAGAACTCACCCCGATAAATCAAATTATTTCGGGACTTTTCTAATGGCCCTAATTGTAATTGTAAAAGGGTCAGGGGTGGAGCCAGGATTGGACAATAGGGGAGGCATACTCGACAAATAAAAGAGGCAAACCTAATAAAACTAAAAGAGGCCAACTTCATATATATAATCTAATCTATTTTATTGTTTAAAGTATAGATATATAACTACTTTACGAAACTTTAATGCTACAATTAAATTTCGAGTATGAAAACTAATATGACCCATGTAAATGTAATTGATAGGTAAATTTGTACGATATATTTCAGTTAATATTAAAATTGGCAACCCGAACAATTGGTTCAGATGAATCATTGAGGGAGGCTTAGCTAAAATAAATAAAAATGTTTACTAATATTTCATTGGAAATGGGCGTATTGGGGAAGGCTGAGCACCCCTCTGTCCCCTCCCTGTCTCCGCTACTGAAAAGGGCCGAGGAGCCTCCAAAATTTTGAATCACGACCAAATCTGGTTCTTGAACTAAAATGCATCGAGTCAACTTGTATCAAAAAATTTCATGAAAATACAGGTAACCGATTTTTCATATGCAGTGAAATCAAATAGATAAAGTAGAAAAAACAATATCTCACGAAAAAGATTGTAACAATACAAGTTGCTCGAATATTGTTAAACCGTAGTTACTAGAAACCTAAACATCAAACTTGTGACCCAGACTACTTCAATTATTTCAAATTTAAAAATTAAAGAATCATTCAAAATGAAAAAGAAATGTATATCACAAAGAAACCCTAAATTGGGTAGAAGATGGACATGATTGAGTTAAAAAGGGAAGATACATGTAAAATGACTGAAATACTCTCATGTGCTTCATGTGCTTGTCATGTGATCTTATTTAACGAGATAAACTTAACGCCCGTTAAATTCAGTGTCATCCGTGATATATCTTATAGGTCGAGGTCCAAAAGTAAAAAAATAATAGTTTAAAATCGCCTATCTTGTTTACTACAAAGTTTAGGGACCAACGACAAAATTTATATATTATCTAATAGACAAAATTTGTCTTTTCTGTCATGAATAGTACTATTTGTGCTACACTAAATTTTTTTTTTTTTGGTCCTCAACGATAAAAGAAGCAACTTTCGTAAAAGAACCAACCCTTCAATATTACCAAAAGATGTCAAAAAAAATTCTTTTTTACAAAAAATCAACTAACTTTTCTTTTTTTTCCTTCCTCAACGATAAAAGAAATAACTTTCATAAAAGGAACAACCCTTCAATGCTACCAAAAGATGTCGAAAAACATTATTTTTTACAAAATAGATCAACTAACTTTTTAAAAAAAAACCGAACGCTAAAAGAAGCAACTTTCACAGAAGGAACAACCCTTCAATGTTAGATGTCGGAAAAAATTTCTTTTTTACAACATAGATCAAGACTTTTTTTTTTAACTTGCATTCAAAATGAAGCCCCGGCGCGAAGCGAGGGCTTCACAACTAGTTTTGTCCAAAATTAAAAGGGTTTAAAATCAAAAGAAAACTTACTCTACTAAGGAAACGACCAAGATGAAAACATGATATTATTTTATCATTTTACACTTTCAGTCCTTACAATATGATCATTTTTGCAATCTTTATCACACGGATTATTCTTATTAACACTTTCAACCCCTGAAGTATATAAGGACTGGTGAAATAAATAAACAGAATGCATTATTTATGAGTAAGTTACAAAAGTACAAAATTAATTCTAGTTAGGTCCTAAACAGTTAGTTAACGACTTTATGAATCCCCACTAACCTTACTTTGGGGTCTTGCCTTTCAAAAAAAGTTCACGACTTAATGATTTGATATATATTTTTAAAGTATTTATAATTAGAAATGGTATTCGGAAATACTCGGGGAACAAAAAGTAAGTCGCTAGAATCAAGTTTCTTAATTAACTAAATTGTATATGTACACATATTGGAGAATTACGGCAGTATCTTATGGATTATGAGATCTTTAGTCATCTCCTATTCAGGTATGGATGTCCGTACTGTTCTTTTAGCGTTATTTTTAGACTTAAATTATGTTGGACATCTGTAACGTGTTGTACTTGTTGATTTTCGGATCCGTATAATGTTATCGTTATTTTATCCGGAAAAAGCCCGTAATCTAATCTAATGTAAATAAAATCAACTCAAACAAATTGATTATTCAAAAAAAAAAAAAAATTTATATATATATATTTTTTTATTATTATTATTTTTTTTTTTTTTTTGCATAGAAGTGGAAACGTACATTGTTACCTTCATTATCTCATCTCAACTAGCTGATCAACACCCACTTTCTCAAGTAAATAACAGCTGCAACATAAATCATCTAGCTTGATACATTTGTTTTACAAATATGATGTTGACCCTTATATAATCAAAGAAAACAGATAGTATAGATTAATAACTACCGTTTCAGATTCAGGTTGTAATAATAAGATAACGAGTTACGAAATGCAAAGTAACACTTGTTCGGGTCCTGAGGGGCGTTTCAGAGTTAGTACTCTATTGGCAGGCTTTTATAAACACAAAAGTTAAACTCATTGTGCAAGTTGCTACTACTCTTTGGTTGCTATGTCGTCATCGAAATAGTTCCTTGTTCAATGATGAAAGGATACAAAAAGAGAGTTGCTTGATTCTATTAGAAGTTTTAGTTTTTCATGGTTGAATTGAGAGGTAGAATCATAACTTGTATGTATGTACGTTTATGTATATCTATATGTGTTTATATATATATATATATATATATATATATATATATATATATATTGTTCCTTTAGTGTAACCTTTCTTTCATTTTTCTTGAGCTCCGCATTCCACACTCAAGTACGTTGTAAGACCCTGTTTCCTGTTCCAGTGCAATGGGACGCCGTCTCAAATCCTGGACGCCGTCCTGCCCTTTTATACTGGACGTCGTCCCACATTCTGGACGTCGTCCAAATGTGCTGACGGGCCAGCTGTTTTATTTTGTTTTAAAAAGGGGCATTTTGGTAAATTCACTTTAATGTCGGTTTGGAGCCCTCAAAACTGATCTAGATCCATTTGTGGATCACATTTCACCCACACAAACACTCCCACCCATTTCTAGAGAGAGAGAAAGAGTTTAGAGAGAGAGAGCTTGATTTAGAGAAAAAGGAGTTGGATTCTCACCAAAGCTCGGGTTTTAAAGTTGTTCATCTCGCTCCTAGCTACGTTTTGGTTGTTGTGGTAAGTTCTAACTTCGAATTTCATTGTTACATTTGATTTCCAAGTTAGGGTTTGAGCTTAAATTGTTGAGAAACCCATTTAGACTCATGAAGTGAGTTTAGTGATGCTAGTAATCGGGTTTTATAGTGTCGTCAGCGAATTTTGGGTTGGTTGTTGTTTTGGACAAGTTCAAGACTTGCAAAATGAGTTAATCACTAGGTTTAGTGATTATGGATGTGTTGAAACCCATGTGAGTGTATTTTGGTTGAATAATTTTGAAATGGGTCAAAATTAGGGTTAGGTGTCAAATTGGGTAAAATAAGTGTTTAACACTTATGAGTTGGGTAAATTGGTGAATTAGGGCCATTTTCACTTGTGTTAGTGATTATTGGTTAGTTTGAGCGCGGATCGTGCTCGGGAGTGCTTTTGGGTCGAATTTGCACTTATGGTGTTTTGGGCATAAGCTAGAGTGTTTAGCTTACTTGTTTGTGAATTATCTAGGTGATTCACGTTGGACGATTAGGAGCTCAAGCTGGAGTTGCCTTTCTTGTAATCGAGGTGAGTGGAATATTTATACATGTATGTATGTGGTTTATTTACTCGTACACGATGTGGACCTTAGGTGCCACATCGTGAGTATTGGGCGTTATGTCACAAGATGGTGACTTATTGTGGTTATGGGTGAAGAGAACTACGGGTCGGTAGTGTCTCGTAAGGTGACTCACAAGTCGGTGACACCTCATGGTGGTTCACGAGGCGGTGACCCCTTAGTAGTTAGTTGGTGAGTCACAAGTCGGTGACACCATAAGTCGGGGAAGTGATTCACAAGTCGGTGACACCACATGGCGTTCACAAGTCGGTGACCCATATGTATTGTGTGTGTGGGGGGGGGGGGGAGGGGGGGTTCACAAGTCGGTGACACCCTTTGGTGATTCACAAGTCGGTGACACCTTATGATGAGTCACAAGTCGGTGACATCATACAAGTGAGACTCGACGTTATTGGTCGTCTACAAGTAGGTAGTGCCATAGCGGGGAACGATTTGTTATGTTTATGCATTGTTATGATTTAGTATATTGTTGCGGTGATTTATATACTAACGTTGTTGCTAGTTGTACGTTTGGTGTTGCTAGCTCGTTTATGCATTTTGATTGCATGGTAATAGTAAGTGGATACGTGTAGGTAAATTACATATGTATATGTATAAGTGATGTCATGCGAGGTGTATATAAAATAGTTATTAATTTTAGCAGAAAACACTATTAAATACGATACAATTTTACACAAGATATTTATTTATTTATAGAATGGATATACTTAAACCTTGCTACAACACTTATAGGCAGTGTACATAATCGTACAGTAGTGTAGTTTTTAGTAAGTCCGGTTCGTTCCACAGGGAAATCTTTAAACAAAGCTCAACGCTATATTAGTTTACTTTTATTAAAAATACAAATATATATATAAGTAATATTATTATTATAAAGGGGGGTTTTTACCGTTTAATGACCGGTTTGTCGATTTTAAGACTTTAGTCGCAGTTAAAACCTAATGTAAAATATAAAATAAATACAAGACTTAAATTAAAGCGTAAAGAAAATAACGATAATGAAATTGCGAATAATAAAAGTGCGATAAAATAAACTTACGATAATTAAAAAGTACGATAATTAAAAGTGCGATTAAATAACAATAAATAAAAGTGCGATAATTAGAAGTGCAATTAAATATAAAATAAAGGAAATTAAATATGAAATAAAAGAATTATGCTTATTTAAACTTCCGTAATCATGATGTTTGACGTGTTGATTTTAGTTTTATGCCCATGGGTTAATTGTCCTTTGTCCTGGATTATTTAATATGTCCGTCTGGTTTTTGTCCATAACAGTCCATCAGTCATAAATATAAAGTGCGAGTGTCCTCATCAAATTATTCTTATACCCGAAGTTAAATATTCCAACTAATTGGGGATTCGAATTGTAACAAGGTTTTAATACTTTGTTTAATGAATACACCAGGTTATCGACTGCGTGTAAACCAAGGTTTTACTACTTTGTTAACAATTACACCAATTACCCTTGAATGTAATTTCACCCCTGTTTTAATTATTCTAGTGGCTATTAATCCATTCTCGTGTCCGGTTAAATGAACGATTATTCGTACATATAAATACCCCGCCCATCGTGTCCGATCGAGTGTATATGGTAATTTATAGGGACGCCCAATTGTAAATCTTTATATTAACATTAACAAACTATCATTTAGTTAAACAAATATAAAGCCCATTAATAGCCCATAGTCTAATTTCCACAAGTGTCGTTCTTTTGTCCAAACCCCAATTATGGTACAAAGCCCAATTACCCAATTTTAGTAATTAGCCCAACATCATGATTACTTCGTTTTAAATAAGCATAATAATAACTTAGCTACGAGACATTAATGTAAAAAGGTTGAACATAACTTACAATGATTAAAAATAGCGTAGCGTTACACGGACAGAATTTCGACTTACACCCTTACAATATTCGCTAACATACCCTTATTATTAGAATTATAATTAAAATTAAAATATAAATTATAAATATAAATATAAATTTTACGTATGATAAGAGAAGAAAAAGATGATGGTTTTTGATCAGAATTCGGTTGGCTTTATAGGCAGTTTTCAAATTTGGGGCTCCGCGACTCGCGGCAAAATGCTCTTCAAACTCCGCGAGTCGCGGAGGTTACTTTTACAGCTCAGTCCTTGGAGTTTTTCTCTGCCGACGGTTTTTTATTTATAAATATAATATATATATAATTAATATAATTAATTATATATTATATTATATTTATATACATAGTTAACTTGTAATTTTTAGTCCGTTGCGTCGAGCGTTAAGAGTTGACTCTGGTCCCGGTTCCGGATTTTCGAACGTCCTTGCGTACAATTATATATTTTGTACTTTGCATTTTGAATCTTGTACTCTTGTAATTTCGAGACGTTTCTTATCAATAATTGGAACCTTTTTGATTGTCTTTTGTACTTTTGAGCTTTTTGGTCGTTTGCGTCTTCAATTCGTCGAATCTGTCTTTTGTCTTCACCTTTTATTATTTAAACGAATATCTCTTGTAAATAGAACAATTGCAACTAAAAGCTTGTCTTTCTTGAGGAATAATGCTATGAAATATATGTTCGTTTTTAGCATTATCAAATATTCCCACACTTGAGCGTTGCTTGTCCTCAAGCAATATCGTCTTGAAATACTAGAATCACTTCTTTATTCTTCACACTTTGTACATCAGTGATTTCTATACGGCGGTATAAACAATGGTAGTAACGATATGGTTTACAGTCCCATATGACTATAAAAATTTAGATCCATTAAGGAAATTGGATCTTTATGAAAACATTTGATCTTTTGAAAATTAAATCTAGTTTTTACCCTAGATAAGTTTTCCGGGATAACCCTTTACCGGTGTTTGCAAAATATTTTTGTGGGTTTGGTGGGTTTCAGATTTGAAAATTTTAGCTCAAAACTTGCGGTTTTGTGTCACCCACTTGCTAACCTTGTATTTGGAAAGCAACACGTCCAGTTTACTTGTCCCGTATATTACCTTTCGGTAAACTACCGTCCGGTTGAAAGGAAAGCGTTGAACAAGCAACTGTTAAGGCAATGTCCCGTGACATGCTTTTGATTATGGTCTATAACGTGTCGGACGCAATTACTATCCTTGGTAGGAGCAATAGTAAAGCTCACCCTTATAATTTTTCGGTATGGCACAAGGTCCTGTCTTTGACCACTATGCAACCACCGTTCTTACGGTTGACACCCGATTTGGTTCAGGTGACCTAATGAATTCCAGGTGAATTCCTAGGATTTTACGTTCAATGGTAATGAACGCATTGAAAATAGGGTTTTCAGAAAACAAATCGGTTTGTAATTTTGATCAAAATATTTTCTCGTTTAAGCTCGAGTTTAGATATCATTGAATTCCATGAGTTTGAATTCTCAATCTTTAAGGTCAATCTCTAGGATTGAGTAATATCAGTCTTAAAAGCTGATTTTTTAATCTTTAAGGAGATTATCCTTTCTGGGGATCTGATTCATTAGTCTTATCCAGCTAATTTGCATGGTGCCCCCCTATTGTACGAGATAAATCCTTCTCATGGTTAGGATAAATCTGACCACTTGGCGACCCTGTTTAATGCTGAGGTCCGTGGATTTCCTGCTGATTTTAGTGATGACTTTTCTAGATTTTTCGTCAACCTACAGCTGGTCTGGACGACAACTTCAGGACCTAAATCAAGAAGCGCGTGTCTTTTTCGGAAGACTTTACTTCCTTTTAATGATGGAATTGATTCATCGTGTAGATCCATCTCTTCTTTTCTTTCATCGGGTAAAACAGTTTAGTTTAGTCCAAAGCAAAAGTATTTTCAGTTATTTGTTACAGATATATGTGACATATGTTTAAGATAACTTGGTAAATTTTCCCACACTTGGCTTTTATTTTCCTTTTTATCGTCCTCTATTCCATTTTAAATGAATTTTAACATTTTAGTTTGTTTCTTAATTTATGTCCTTTCCGAGGTAACAATAATTTCGGTGTTAAAACCTAGTTTTATCGTTCATAAATATGTATAAACATGATTTTGAATTCATTTAATTGAAAATTTTGAAAAATTTTACTAGAATTGGGTAGTCAGTATATAAGACTAGGGCTGTTCTTTATTATCAGAGAGCACTAGATTCTAATACAACTACTGCTTTACTAGTATTTTTAATGGTAACCAAATGTATAAAGTAAAAATTTTTAAAATCCGAAAGAATTTAACCCCTTCCCACACTTAAGATCTTGCAATGCCCTCATTTGCAAGAAATCAGTAACAATTTAAATTATTGAGGGTGATTAGTGTGAAAATGATTAAATTTTACCAAAGTTTCCAAATATATTGGCGTTTGTTTGCTGAATGATAAATGGTGCACATCATTTGTTCATTCCGTCTTGTTGTTATTTCACATATATTTTGCATCTTGTCGTCAAAATTAGTTGCTTTTGCTGAACTTAATGCCAGTCTTTGAAAATGCGTTGTTTTACCATGTTGTGTACATAAGATAAACTGCAAACATATATACATATTTTTGAAGTTTGGTATATTACCCCACATTCAAAAATTATTAAAATATAAGAATAAAAGTTAGACAATTATAAAAATGATTACAATATTAACAAAAGTATTAAATGTATCAATAATTACAAATTACAAAATAAAAAAAATAAGTAAACTAAGGATGATATTGGTACCAATAGGGGTTCCAGGCATAACCATAAGTGCTATAGAATGCTTCGGCAGGGTCATACGTAGGATATGGTGGCTGCATCTCTATAGACCAAGGAGGGAAGATGGGTTTCGGTGTAGGAATATAGTTTCTACCTATATGTTGGCAATGAGCTATGATCTGGTTCTGATGAACTTGCCAA
The DNA here is from genome assembly GCF_046630445.1 of Rutidosis leptorrhynchoides. Lineage (NCBI taxonomy): Eukaryota > Viridiplantae > Streptophyta > Magnoliopsida > Asterales > Asteraceae > Rutidosis > Rutidosis leptorrhynchoides. The sequence goes on from NC_092333.1 coordinate 46,058,297, forward strand.
TCTTCAAATGCTCTCTGTCTAGCATTTTCGTATTCCTGAGAAGCTATAAACCTATGCATTTCTTGCATCTCATTCCCCCCTCCTACATTACCTTGTTGCTGGTTTCTCTCCACCTGTGGATGTCTACCATGGTATCGTACTGCGGCGTTATTTCGCCTCTTCAAAACTTTCGCACCATGGTATACATTTAAACCTATAGTATCGCGGGGTTCTGGTTCTTCTACTAATAATCCCCCCCGACTTATATCCACACCGAGATATTCACCAATCAAAGTAATAAAAATTCCACCTCCTATTATGCTATGTGGTCGCATCCCCCGAACCATAGCTGATAAATAATAACCCACACAATATGGTATACTTACAGCGCTTTGTGGGTCTCGAATACACATATGGTAAAACAAATCCTGTTCATTTACTTTTTCCTTGTTTTTACCCCTTTGTGTAATCGAATTAGCTAAAAACCTATGTATCACTCTTAATTCGGCTCTATCTATATCCAAATAAGAGTAATTTCCCCCTTTGAAATGGTGATGGCTTGTCATTTGACTCCACACACCGTGTGTATCAAAATTCTCATCTATCTTTCTACCGTTTAGTATCAATCCTCTACAATCGGCAGACGCTAACTCCTCAGGCGTATATATACGTAAAGCCTGAGCCATGTCCAGTAAAGACATGTGGCGCATCGAACCGCCTAACAAAAATCTAATAAAAGAACGATCGGTTAAACTAGCTACCCGATCATTCAACTCTATACTACATAACAATTCTTCACACCATACTTTATATACAGGTATGCGTATGGTGAATAAACATACCCAGTCATTAAAAGAAGAATTACCATACCCCTGTACAAGTAATTCCCTAATTGGCCCGGCCAATTCTACAGCTTCTAAGGGTCCCCATTCTATAACCCTCGGTACCTCAACAACCTTAGAATGAAGAGTATGCAAACCCCGTTGATATTTTGGATAATCTATCCAAAGTCTGTCAAATCTCAGGTTCGGGTGCAACTCTTCCAAGTGCATATCGGAAAAGGTCATGACTGGATGAGGTATATCCTGCTTGTAGTAGTTATCCACCTCCTGTTGTTCCAAATTCTCAGCAGGAGCATTGCGGGCTTGGGATGAAGATTCACCCCTTTCATTCTGCAAAACACATCAAACACAAATTTTGTGCATCCAAATATGCATTAGTGTCAGCAAAATCATCAATCAAAATAATTACAATGACATTATCAATTTATATCAAACTTAAGCTCATTTTCATATTTTCATCAAATCTACACTTTTTCAAATAAGCATATACGAAAATGTTCGCCAAGTTCATAAGCATTCAACTCAAATAACATGTCAAAATAATCATTACTAGCAATTAAACAAGTCTCAAATGGCATTATCTTTCAAAAATCAAGTTCATGAATTTTAGACTTGAAAAAGTCCACTTTAATTCTCAAAATCATGTTTAGGCTCAAAGTTTGGATCATTTAACTACCTAGACATGTTACACTACTCAATTTAGTAACAATTCATGACAAAAATCGGCCATAACCTGTTTATATCAAAAAGCCCCAAATTTGCTCAAGAACACAAACCCTAGATTACTCAAAATTTGAAGTTTAAGGCTTCTAATCATGTTAAACAGCATCAATCTAGGTTATACAAGCATAATACATAAACAATTTAAGTCTAATTACACTAAAAAGCATCAAAATCAAATTGGGGAAAAAATAGCTCAAGAACACCAAATTTCGGATTAAATGGTGTTTAGGTGTAGAAATTTACCGTTTTTCTTGAGTAATTCTTAGATAGCATCCTTCTCAACATGATTTTAGCAAAAAATTTGGTGATTAACGGTTAAAAATTGGGATTTTTGGGGGTGTTTTTCGTGTATTTTCGGAGTGTTTTTCGTGCAGAATTCTGTTTTGAGTTTGTGGAGTGTGAAACTGAGCTGTTGCAGCTCTTATTTTTTTTTTCTGTAATCCGACTCCTCCGCGAGTCGCGGAGATTTACCCTCCAAACTCCGCGACTCGCGGAGTTTGGTATATTTTTTTTTTTTTTTTATAATCATTAACTTATTAAAACAATTAAGGAATTAATTTTAAAATTTTGTTTCCCTTGTTATTTAGGACGAGGTCGTTTCGGATCGATGTCCTAGTCCGTCTCTCGACAAAATTTTAAAATTTGTCTTTTTGTAGCGATTGTTTTAAAAGCTAAGATTTTTGGGTTTTTTCAATGTTTTTGACATACTCTAATTCAATAAGATTAAAAATAATGATAATAAAAGTTCTCGTCCCTCCCTCGGGTAAAGCAATTTCGGTTCAAAGACCTAGTCTTCAACTTACGACGAATTTTAAAAATCATATTCTTAACTTAATGAGATAAAGTAAATTTTTGTTTTTAAATTCACACAACTTAAATATGAAATTCAAAATTAATATTAAAAATTCACACCAAACTTAAAATTTGAAATGCATAAAATTAAAAATTTATATTTTAAAAATTAAAAATTCACACCAAACTTAAAATTTGAAATGCATAAAATTAAAAATTTATATTTTAAAAATTCACACCAAACTTAATTTAAAAATTTATAAATTCATATCAAACTTATATTAATTTTTCAAATATTTACAATTTTAAATATATTGTTTTTACAAAGTTTACAATATTAATTTAAGATTTAAATATTAATTTTAAAAATATTGTAAAAATAAAATTAAATTTTTTTTTTCTTTTTATCCCACTTTAATCAATCAAATATTATCAAAAATATGCGCCCCTCTTTTCGGTAAAGTAATTTCGGTTCCAAGACCTAATTTAACTCATGACGAATTTTTGAAATATTTTGGGTTGATTGTTTAAAGATATTTATACCTTATAATAAACGTTAAATTTCGCAGTGATGTAATAAATTTTTGAATGATATCAATAATTTCGGTCGCCAAACCTAATTTTATTCAATATCAATTTAATACTTTTTAGCGAACAAATTAGCGTTTATTATCAAAAGGTTAAAAATAAAAATAAAAATAAAAACTGTACAGACATACCTGTGGAATAGATTTCTTAGTTATATGATCTATCCCATTCATAAGATAGTCGGTTTAATTGGTTTTCCATGGCTACATAGGCATAACCTCGAGCATTCAGTATCTTTTCTTCTAAACATATGAACGGTCCGTCTCTGCATAAAGTAACAAATTCGGTATTTGAATAGGTTTGATTATTTGAACATTTACCTCCATGTGACCATTTTCCGCATTTGTGACATCGTTCTAGGTGTCGTGCTCTTCTTTTCGCTGCGGATTTTGATTTTCCTTTACCAAATTGTAACTTATTATCTTCGCATCTGGATTCTTTTCTAACTCCGTCCATTCTTTCTCTGATTACTGATACTATTTCACTCGGTAGTATGTCATTATTACGTTTAGTGATCAAAGCATGTAGCATTAGACCATGGTTTAGTTCACAGGCAGTCTTCATTTCGTAAAAACCTAAAAAAAATAAAAATTCAGAATGGGGGGAGAAGACTAGTTCTTTAGGGTCTGCTAGGGAAAGACCATTCGGGTTCCATTTTCGAGAACTACACGAAAACAGACAATCTAACTCTAACAGAAATACATATTATCCTTTAAAGACTTGATTCTCCCCACACTTAGTTAGCTGTGGTGTCGAAATTGTGATTAACTTCGTTGTCGACTTCCATCGGACCATGTATGTAATGTTTAACTCTGTGACCATTAACTTTAAATTCAATCCCATTTGAATTTATCAATTCTATTGTTCCGTATGGGAAAACTCTTTTGACTATGAATGGTCCAGACCATCTTGATTTCAATTTTCCAGGAAATAGCTTGAATCGTGAATTGAAAAGAAGAACTCTGTCTCCTTCTTTAAATTCTTTTGAACTTCTGATTCTTTTATCATGCCATTTCTTCGTTCTTTCTTTATAGATTAACGAATTTTCGTATGCTTCATGTCTTAATTCTTCTAATTCGTTTAGTTGACTTAATCGTAGACGTCCGGCTTCATGTAAATCAAGATTACATGTTTTCAAAGCCCAAAATGCTTTGTGTTCAATTTCTACTGGAAGATGACATGCTTTTCCATAAACAAGTCTAAAAGGTGTGGTTCCAATTGGAGTTTTGTAGGCTGTTCTAAAAGCCCAGAGTGCATCCTCCAATTTAATGGACCATTCCTTCGAATTTGATCCTACGGTTTTCTCTAGAATACGTTTTAAAGCTCGGTTGGTATTTTCAACTTGTCCACTTGTTTGTGGATGATATGCGGTGGAGATTTTATGAGTTACTCCATATCTTTTAAGAACTTTCTCAAGTTGATTATTACAGAAATGAGTACCCCGATCACTTATTAAAGCTTTCGGTGTTCCAAACCTTGCAAAAAGACGTTTTAAAAAGTTGACTACAACTCGTGCATCGTTAGTTGGGAGAGCTTGTGCTTCCGCCCATTTAGATACATAATCAATGGCTACAAGTATATATAGATTATTATGAGATTTTGGAAATGGACCCATAAAGTTAATACCCCAAATGTCAAATACTTCACATACTTGGATGACATTTTGTGGCATTTCATCACGTTGACTTATTTTTCCGGCCCTTTGACATGCATCACAGGATTTGCAAAGAAGGTGTGCGTCTTTGTAAATTGTAGGCCAATAGAATCCAGCTTCATAAACTTTTCTTGCTGTTAGTTGAGGCCCATAATGCCCTCCTGTTGGTCCTGTGTGACAATGGTTTAAAATTTTACTAGCTTCATCTCCAAATACACATCGGCGTATTATTCCATCGGGACAACTTTTAAACAGATGTGGATCTTCCCAGAAATAGTGTTTTATATCACTGAAGAATTTCTTTCGTCTTTGGTACGATAATCCTTTTTCAAGGAATCCATAAACTAAGTAGTTTGCATAGTCTGCAAACCATGGGATTTCTTTATAATCTATATTCAATAGATATTCATCAGGAAAGTTGTCTTGTATGGCCGATTTATTCAGAACTTCTAATTCGGGATTTTCAAGACGAGAAAGATGATCAGCGGCGAGACTTTCTGCTCCTCTTTTATCTCGGATTTCAATATCAAACTCTTGTAAGAGTAAGATCCAACGGATTAATCTTGGTTTAGCATCTTGTTTTGAAAATAGGTATCTAAGAGCAGAATGGTCGGTATAGACCACCGTTTTTGCTAGAACGAGATATGATCGAAATTTGTCAAAAGCAAAGACAATAGCAAGGAGTTCTTTTTCAGTAGTTGTATAGTTCGTTTGTGCTCCTTGTAACGTCTTACTAGCATAATATATAGGTTGAAATCGTTTTTCAATCCTTTGTCCTAAAACGGCTACCATTGCAAAATCACTTGCATCGCACATTAGTTCAAATGTTAGATTCCAATTTGGTGTTATCATGATCGGTGCATTAGTGAGTTTTTCTTTAAGAATATTAAAAGATTTGATACACTCATCTGAAAAGATGAATGGCGCATCCTTTTCTAGGAGTTTATTCATAGGAGTGGCAATTTTAGAAAAATCTTTTATGAAACGTCGGTAAAAACCGGCATGCCCTAGAAAACTCCTAACTCCTCTAACATTGGTGGGATGTGGAAGTTTAGCAATTACATCTACTTTAGCTCTATCCACTTCAATTCCTTCTTTTGAAATTTTATGTCCAAGAACGATGCCTTCTTTAACCATGAAATGGCATTTCTCCCAATTAAGTACTAGATTTGATTTTTCGCATCTAATTAGCATTCGTTCCAGATTAACTAGACATGATTTAAATGTATTACCGAAGACTGAAAAGTCATCCATGAATACTTCCATGCATTCTTCTATCATGTCGTGAAAAATCGCCATCATACACCTTTGAAAGGTTGCAGGGGCGTTACAAAGTCCAAATGGCATGCGTTTGTAAGCAAAAGTACCATAAGGGCACGTGAATGTGGTTTTCTCTTGATCTTCGGGTGCTATTGGAATTTGAAAATATCCGGAAAATCCATCTAGAAAACAATAGTAACTATTTCCGGCTAATCTTTCCAACATTTGATCTATGAAAGGTAAGGGAAAGTGATCTTTTCTGATGGCGTCATTTAATTTTCTATAATCAATACATACACGCCATCCTGTTACAGTCCTAGTAGGAATAAGCTCATTTTTCTCATTTGTAATGACAGTCATGCCACCCTTCTTAGGCACGCATTGAACTGGGCTTACCCATGGACTATCAGAGATTGGATAAATTAAACCTGCATCTAGCAGTTTAATAATCTCTTTCTTAACTACATCTTGCATATTAGGATTTAGTCTTCGTTGGCGTTGCACATACGTTTTATGACCTTCTTCCATAAGGATTTTATGTGTGCAATACGAAGGACTTATTCCTTTAATATCATGAATCTTCCATGCAATGGCTGGTTTATGAGCTTTCAACACAGAAATGAGTTGTGATTTCTCATTTTCAGTAAGAGAAGACGATATTATTACAGGTAATTCAGATTCACCATGTAAATAAGCGTATTCCAAATGGTTTGGAAGTGGCTTTAACTCTAATTTCGGAGGTTCTTCTATCGATGATTTATATCGATATCTGTCTTCTTCTTTTAGCATTTGAATTTCTTCTGTTGTTGGTTCATATCCATTAGCTATAAGTGTAGCTAACATTTCAGCTTCATCAATTGGTTCATTACCTTCACCTAAAGAACATTCTCCTGTTCCTTTTAATTCTGGAAATTCTTCTAATAATTCTGCATGTGCATCTATAGTTTGAATATAATAACATGTATCATCTGCAGATTGTGGTTGTTGCATTGCTCTATCAACTGAAAAGGTAACACTCTCGTCCTCTATACTTAGGGTCAGTTTCTTACCGAACACGTCTATCATTGCTTTAGCCGTGTTTAAGAATGGTCTTCCTAATATGAGAGGAACTTGAGAATCTTCTTCCATGTCCAAGACAACAAAATCTACTGGAAATACTAAAGTACCAACTTTAACTAGCATGTTCTCCATTATCCCTCTAGGATATTTTATTGATCGATCGGCTAGTTGTATGCTTATTCTTGTTGGTTTCAATTCTCCAAGGTCTAGTTTAGCGTATAGTGAATACGGCATTAGATTTATACTAGCACCTAAGTCTGCCAATGCTTCTATTGAACTAAGACTACCCAGAAAACATGGAATTGTGAAACTTCCTGGATCAGATAGTTTTTCTGGTATCTTATTCAACAGCACTGCTGAACAATTAGCATTCATAGTAACAGCCGAGAGTTCTTCCATTTTCTTTCTATTTGAGATTAGATCTTTCAAGAATTTAGCATATCTAGGCATTCCTGAAATCACATCAATGAAAGGAAGATTTACATTTATCTGTTTAAACATATCCAAGAATTTGGATTGCTCGGCTTCAAGTTTCTCTTTCTTCATTTTACTCGGATAAGGAAGTGGTGGTTGGTATGGTTTAACATAAGGTTTATCCTTAACTGTGTTATCTTCATTAACCTTTTCAACTACCGGTTCTTTTTCCTTATCTTGATCAGGTTGTGGTTCTTGTGGAGTAGGAATAGTTTCATCAGAAGTTACAGGTATTTCAGGTGGTTTAAGTGTTGTACCACTTCTTGTGGTAATAGCTTTAGCTGTTTCATTCCGAGGGTTAGCATTTGTATCACTAGGTAGACTTCCCGGTTTTCTTTCACCTATTAACCTTGCTAGGTTACTCACTTCTTGTTCCAGATTTTGAATAGAAGCTTGTTGATTTCTAAATGCTTGAGCATTTTGTTCATTGGTTTGTTTCTGAGATGTGAAAAACTGCGTTTGAGTTTCAACTAGCTTCATCATCATATCTTCTAAATTCGGCTTTTTATCATCGGTTTGTTGTGGTGGTTTGTTTTGAAAATTCGGTCTTTGCTGATTGTAAGTATTATTGGATACTTGTTGATTGCTAGGACCTTGTTGGTTGTTGTATGGAATATTTCGGTTATAATTCTGGTTTTGATTGTAAATCGGTCTTGGCGGTTGATAATTATTCTGATAATTATTTCCAGGCCTTTGGTTTATGTATGAAATATTCTCTCTTTGTTCCATTGTTAATTCAATACTGAGACAATCTTTTGTCAAATGTGGTCCTCCACACTGCTCACAACTAATTCGTATTGAGTGAATATCTTTAGTCATCTTTTCCATTCGTCTCTCCACAGCATCTATCTTTGCGGAAATGGAATCTAAGTCATGGCTAGAATCGGCTCTAGCTGCTTTAGATGATCTAATGATGTCTTTTTCTTGGTGCCACTCATGTGAGTGGGAAGCAGTGTTATCAATAATTTTGTAAGCATCAGTTTCGGTTTTCTTCATAATAGAACCACCAGCTGCTATATCTATGTCTTTCCTTGTAGTGATGTCGCATCCTCGGTAGAATATTTGTACTATTTGACAGGTGTCTAAACCATGTTGCGGACATCCTCTTAATAACTTTCCATATCTTGTCCACGCCTCATATAGAGTTTCATTTGGCTTCTGTGTGAACGTAACAATTTCTGCTTGAAGTCTTACGGCTTTAGATGCAGGAAAGAATTGTTTAAGAAATTTGTCAATTAAAACGTCCCATGTATCGATCGCCCCTTCAGGTAATGATTCCAACCAATCTTTGGCTTCTCCCTTTAAAGTCCAGGGAAATAACATGAGATATATCTGTTCATCCTCCACTTCTCGTATTTTAAATAGTGTGCAGATTCTATTAAAGGTACGTAGATGTTCATTTGGATCTTCCTTCGGCGCACCACTAAATTGGCATTGATTAGTCACCATGTGTAGAATTTGTCCTTTGATTTCATAATCTGGCGCATTAATGTCTGGATGAGTAATTGCGTGACCTTGGCCAGTGCGTTTAGCTCTCATTCGGTCTTCCATACTTAAAGGTTCCAGATTCTCCATAATTGAATTTGTTGAATCGGTATCACTAGATGATTCTGATTTAATGGTTCGTTCCTCAACAATCTCTGTTTGAATGATTGGTGGTTCCGGAGGAAAGTTTAATGGTTCAGGATCTATGAACCGTTCCTGAATATTCTCTGGATTCTCAATTGTGAGGTTGGGTTCAAAAAATGGATTATCGGAAATTTGAACTGAGGTTCTTGGTCGACTGGATGACGATTCTAAAGAAAAATCAACGGCGGTTATATTTGCTAAATGTCTTGATCTAGTTACAGGTGGTGAACGTACAAAAGGTGGTGAACGTCTTGCTCGGTGCATTCACTGAATATCCTATTAGTTTTTAAAAGGAAAGAAAAATTATAATAAGTTATCCAATTAATAGACTTTTCTGATTTTGCCCACGTTTCGAATAGCCAAAAGATGCAGCAGAGGGGCAGGATTCGTTTGGTCTCAATATAATTGAGGACTGTTTGGCTCCAATAACCCGGTCCACGTACAAATCCAACTATTACTACGAACCAGAAAATTTTGATGTCTATTAATTTAACCACTTAAAATAAATTTTCGTAATTTTAAGAAATTTAGATAAGAAGTAGAAAAAATTCTAAGTCCTAAAAACTAGAATGGCGAGAAATAAGAGAGAAAAAGAGTTCGTCGTAAAAGGTCGAAAAAGAAAAAAAATGGTTGAAAAATAAAAGGTGACGGAAAAATAAAAGAAACTTATAAAAACTTAAAAATACTTGACTAACCTAACCTTATTACTACAACTAACTTAAAATTATAATCGCAAATTGATATTACTAATTGGAATGATAATTGATACATAGTAAAAGGTCTAAAAATATTAAAGCTTACAGGAGAAACTAAATTCCAAATGGAAATAACTTAAAAAGAAACTAAAACTTAAAAAGGCGTCGCAAAATTCTAAAGCACCTAAATCTTAGTCTAAAGAAAAAACACTTAAGGAATTCTACGGCAAAGCCTAAAAATCTAGGAGTAAAAATAACTATAGCAAAAACTAAGTTTAAAATTAAATATGAGCTAAAAATACAAATATTACGCTACAACGATTAAAAAGGGACAAAATATAAAAATATACAAAAAGTTGTAAAAAGTACAATTTTTATAAAAATATTATTTTTATATTATTTTTTTAATAAAACTACTAATTTTACAATTTAATAAAACTAATTAATACTAAATACATAAATTAAATAAAAAGTAAAAATAAAAATAAAACTAATAATAATAATAATAATAATTAGGTTTAAATAATAATTATAATTAATAATAACCCGTAATTAATGCAGGATTAGGGTTTTTTGTCGCCTGTCAGAAAGGCTCCGCGAGTTGCGGTAATTAATACATCAAACCCCGCGACTCGCGGGGTTCAGAAATTCAGTTGACAGATTTAAATTCGACGCGTTTTCTTTATTTATTTTTTTTTTTTTTCTGTTTTTAATTTTTTTTCTATAAATAAAAGATAGTTAATAAAACTTATATTTTTATAAACTAAAATAGAAATAAAGAAATTATAAAACTTAAATATTTAACAAAATCTTAAAAATACTTATATTTTTGTTTTTCTTTTTATATTTTTGAATATTTAAAACGTATTTTTACAAAAACGAATTTTAATAAAAGTAAAATAAAAATCTTTTTTTTTTTTTTTTTATTAGCGTTGTGCTTCCGGCTTTTAAGATAGTTCCCCGGCAGCGGCGCCAAAAATACTTGATGTCATGCGAGGTGTATATAAAATAGTTATTGATTTTAGCAGAAAACACTATTAAATACGATACAATTTTACACAAGATATTTATTTATTTATAGAATGGATATACTTAAACCTTGCTACAACACTTATAGGCAGTGTACCTAATCGTACAGTAGTGTAGTTTTTAGTAAGTCCGGTTCGTTCCACAGGGAAATCTTTAAACAAAGCTCAACGCTATATTAGTTTACTTTTATTAAAAATACAAATATATATATAAGTAATATTATTATTATAAAGGGGGGTTTTTACCGTTTAATGACCGGTTTGTCGATTTTAAGACTTTAGTCGCAGTTAAAACCTAATGTAAAATATAAAATAAATACAAGACTTAAATTAAAGCGTAAAGTAAATAACGATAATGAAATTGCGAATAATAAAAGTGCGATAAAATAAACTTACGATAATTAAAAAGTACGATAATTAAAAGTGCGATTAAATAACAATAAATAAAAGTGCGATAATTAGAAGTGCAATTAAATATAAAATAAAGGAAATTAAATATGAAATAAAAGAATTATGCTTATTTAAACTTCCGTAATCATGATGTTTGACGTGTTGATTTTAGTTTTATGCCCATGGGTTAATTGTCCTTTGTCCTGGATTATTTAATATGTCCGTCTGGTTTTTGTCCATAACAGTCCATCAGTCATAAATATAAAGTGCGAGTGTCCTCATCAAATTATTCTTATACCCGAAGTTAAATATTCCAACTAATTGGGGATTCGAATTGTAACAAGGTTTTAATACTTTGTTTAATGAATACACCAGGTTATCGACTGCGTGTAAACCAAGGTTTTACTACTTTGTTAACAATTACACCAATTACCCTTGAATGTAATTTCACCCCTGTTTTAATTATTCTAGTGGCTATTAATCCATTCCCGTGTCCGGTTAAATGAACGATTATTCGTACATATAAATACCCCGCCCATCGTGTCCGATCGAGTGTATATGGTAATTTATAGGGACGCCCAATTGTAAATCTTTATATTAACATTAACAAACTATCATTTAGTTAAACAAATATAAATCCCATTAATAGCCCATAGTCTAATTTCCACAAGTGTCGTTCTTTTGTCCAAACCCCAATTATGGTACAAAGCCCAATTACCCAATTTTAGTAATTAGCCCAACATCATGATTACTTCGTTTTAAATAAGCATAATAATAACTTAGCTACGAGACATTAATGTAAAAAGGTTGAACATAACTTACAATGATTAAAAATAGCGTAGCGTTACACGGACAGAATTTCGACTTACACCCTTACAATATTCGCTAACATACCCTTATTATTAGAATTATAATTAAAATTAAAATATAAATTATAAATATAAATATAAATTTTACGTATGATAAGAGAAGAAAAAGATGATGGTTTTTGATCAGAATTCGGTTGGCTTTATAGGCAGTTTTCAAATTTGGGGCTCCGCGACTCGCGGCAAAATGCTCTTCAAACTCCGCGAGTCGCGGAGGTTACTTTTACAGCTCAGTCCTTGGAGTTTTTCTCTGCCGACGGTTTTTTATTTATAAATATAATATATATATATAATTAATATAATTAATTATATATTATATTATATTTATATACATAGTTAACTTGTAATTTTTAGTCCGTTGCGTCGAGCGTTAAGAGTTGACTCTGGTCCCGGTTCCGGATTTTCGAACGTCCTTGCGTACAATTATATATTTTGTACTTTGCGTTTTGAATCTTGTACTCTTGTAATTTCGAGACGTTTCTTATCAATAATTGGAACCTTTTTGATTGTCTTTTGTACTTTTGAGCTTTTTGGTCGTTTGCGTCTTCAATTCGTCGAATCTGTCTTTTGTCTTCACCTTTTATTATTTAAACGAATATCTCTTGTAAATAGAACAATTGCAACTAAAAGCTTGTCTTTCTTGAGGAATAATGCTATGAAATATATGTTCGTTTTTAGCATTATCAATAAGTATTGCATTCACTAAGCAATTAGCTTACCCTCTCGTTGTTTACATTTTTAGGTGCGAAGGCGGATTTGGCAAGGGTATGCTCGGGATTAGATGTTTCCCCTTTTTGAATGGTTGCTTTGATTACTTTTGGATTCGACCTAGGATTTGGGTAGTTTATCCCCAAACATCATGCTCGTAGTTGTTTGGAACTTAAACTCATTTGGGTCGAAACTTGTATTTTGTACGAAATTCGTAAATAGGGTCGATGTGGGCCCGGTGTTGTAAAACTCGATTTTATTGTGGAAATCTCTTAGTTTTAATTATTATAACGTGTTGTGAAAACGGTTTCGTCTAAAAGTGTCGGGAAGCGAGTTTTCCGTTCGCTTAAGTTGGACTCCGGGGACAGCCCCTGGCAGTTCATTTGGACGCCGTCCCAATTGCTTGGACGTCGTTCAGCCCTTCACAACTGGACGTCGTCCAGATACACTGAATCAGAAAAAAAAAATTGGGATCGTGTTTTCGGTTGGACAACGGGTTAGGTCGTTACATACGTATCGACTTTTGATTTTTATTATTGGGTGAAGGTCTCCTAGAAGCAACTTATATGTTCTCGAGTAGAGAGAGGGATGACTAGTGTGGAGAATTTCTTTCTCTACATGCGGGTGAGAAACTTTCTATGTTCTAGGGTAGAGGAAAGATTGTTTACATCTTACCTCTCACATATCTCGCATATGCGATTTGGAGTATTTTAGTTGTTGTAAGGAAAAGCTAACTCAGGCTAAGTAATAGATATGAGACACACCAAGAAACAATTTTGTTTTAAACATTCATCCGATACAACCAAACCATTTTATCTTTAGCATCCATTGATCAAACACAACATTATAGAGAAAAAAAGAAGAAAAAAATGTAAAACACATTCATGGTACTTACGCATCATGACGATAAATAAAAGACACTAGTTTACTCCTTCAGGTCCAACCAAGAGGTGTGCACTGAAATGTCCCGTTCTTATTGATTAAAAACGTTCCATATTAATTGATTTCGTTGCGAGGTTTTGACCTCTATATGAGACGTTTTTCAAAGACTGCATTCATTTTAAAACAAACCATAACCTTTATTTCATCAATAAAGGTTTAAAAAGCTTTACGTAGATTATCAAATAATGATAATCTAAAATATCCTGTTTACACACGACCATTACATAATGGTTTACAATACAAATATGTTACAACAAAATAAGTTTCTTGAATGCAGTTTTTACACAATATCATACAAGCATGGACTCCAAATCTTGTCCTTATTTAAGTATGCGACAGCGGAAGCTCTTAATAATCACCTGAGAATAAACATGCTTAAAACGTCAACAAAAATGTTGGTGAGTTATAGGTTTAACCTATATATATCAAATCGTAACAATAGACCACAAGATTTCATATTTCAATACACATCCCATACATAGAGATAAAAATCATTCATATGGTGAACACCTGGTAACCGACATTAACAAGATGCATATATATAAGAATATCCCCATCATTCCGAGACACCCTTCGGATATGATATAAATTTCGAAGTACTAAAGCATCCGGTACTTTGGATGGGGTTTGTTAGGCCCAATAGATCTATCTTTAGGATTCACGTCAATTAGGGTGTCTGTTCCCTAATTCTTAGATTACCAGACTTAATAAAAAGGGGCATATTCGATTTCGATAATTCAACCATAGAATGTAGTTTCACGTACTTGTGTCTATTTTGTAAATCATTTATAAAACCTGCATGTATTCTCATCCCAAAAATATTAGATTTTAAAAGTGGGACTATAACTCACTTTCACAGATTTTTACTTCGTCGGGAAGTAAGACTTGGCCACTGGTTGATTCACGAACCTATAACAATATATACATATATATCAAAGTATGTTCAAAATATATTTACAACACTTTTAATATATTTTGATGTTTTAAGTTTATTAAGTCAGTTGTCCTCGTTAGTAACCTACAACTAGTTGTCCACAGTTAGATATACAGAAATAAATCGATAAATATTATCTTGATTCAATCCACGACCCAGTGTATACGTATCTCAGTATTGATCACAACTCAAACTATACATATTTTGGAATCAACCTCAACCTTGTATAGCTAACTCCAACATTCACATATAGAGTGTCTATGGTTGTTCCGAAATATATATAGATGTGTCGACATGATAGGTCGAAACATTGTATACGTGTCTATGGTATCTCAAGATTACATAATATACAATACAAGTTGATTAAGTTATGGTTGGAATATATTTGTTACCAATTTTCACGTAGCTAAAATGAGAAAAATTATCCAATCTTGTTTTACCCATAACTTCTTCATTTTAAATCCGTTTTGAGTGAATCAAATTGCTATGGTTTCATATTGAACTCTATTTTATGAATCTAAACAGAAAAAGTATAGATTTATAGTCGGAAAAATAAGTTACAAGTCATTTTTGTAAAGGTAGTCATTTCAGTCGAAAGAACGACGTCTAGATGACCATTTTAGAAAACATACTTCCACTTTGAGTTTAACCATAATTTTTGGATATAGTTTCATGTTCATAATAAAAATCATTTTCTCAGAATAACAACTTTTAAATCAAAGTTTATCATAGTTTTTAATTAACTAACCCAAAACAGCCCGCGGTGTTACTACGACGGCGTAAATCCGGTTTTACGGTATTTTTTGTGTTTCCAGGTTTTAAATCATTAAGTTAGCATATCATATAGATATAGAACATGTGTTTAGTTTATTTTAAAAGTCAAGTTAGAAGGATTAACTTTTGTTTGCGAACAAGTTTAGAATTAACTAAACTATGTTCTAGTGATTACAAGTTTAAACCTTCGAATAAGATATCTTTATATGTATGAATCGAATGATGTTATGAACATCATTACTACCTTAAGTTCCTTGGATAAACCTACTGGAAAAGAGAAAAATGGATCTAGCTTCAATGGATCCTTGGATGGCTCGAAGTTCTTGAAGCAGAATCATGACACGAAAACAAGTTCAAGTAAGATCATCACTTAAAATAAGATTGTTATAGTTATAGAAATTGAACCAAAGTTTGAATATGATTATTACCTTGTATTAGAATGATAACCTACTGTAAGAAACAAAGATTTCTTGAGGTTGGATGATCACCTTACAAGATTGGAAGTGAGCTAGCAAACTTGAAAGTATTCTTGATTTTATGAAACTAGAACTTTTGGAATTTATGAAGAACACTTAGAACTTGAAGATAGAACTTGAGAGAGATCAATTAGATGAAGAAAATTGAAGAATGAAAGTGTTTGTAGGTGTTTTTGGTCGTTGGTGTATGGATTAGATATAAAGGATATGTTATTTTGTTTTCATGTAAATAAGTCATGAATGATTACTCATATTTTTGTAATTTTATGAGATATTTCATGCTAGTTGCCAAATGATGGTTCCCACATGTGTTAGGTGACTCACATGGGCTGCTAAGAGCTGATCATTGGAGTGTATATACCAATAGTACATACATCTAAAAGCTGTGTATTGTACGAGTACGAATACGGGTGCATACGAGTAGAATTGTTGATGAAACTGAACGAGGATGTAATTGTAAGCATTTTTGTTAAGTAGAAGTATTTTGATAAGTGTATTGAAATCTTTCAAAAGTGTATAAATACATATTAAAACACTACATGTATATACATTTTAACTGAGTCGTTAAGTCATCGTTAGTCGTTACATGTAAGTGTTGTTTTGAAACTTTTAGGTTAACGATCTTGTTAAATGTTGTTAACCCAATGTTTATAATATCAAATGAGATTTTAAATTATTATATTATCATGATATTATCATGTATGAATATCTCTTAATATGATATATATACATTAAATGTCTTTACAACGATAATCGTTACATATATGTCTCGTTTAAAAATCATTAAGTTAGTAGTCTTGTTTTTACATATGTAGTTCATTGTTAATATACTTAATGATATGTTTACTTATCATAGTATCATGTTAACTATATATATATATATCCATATATATGTCATCATATAGTTTTTACAAGTTTTAACGTTCGTGAATCACCGGTCAACTTGGGTGGTCAATTGTCTATATGAAACATATTTCAATTAATTAAGTCTTAACAAGTTTGATTGCTTAACATGTTGGAAACATTTAATCATGTAAATATCAATCTCAATTAATATATATAAACATGGATAAGTTCGGGTCACTACAGTACCTACCCGTTAAATAAATTTCGTCCCGAAATTTTAAGCTGTTGAAGGTGTTGATGAATCTTCTGAAAATAGATGCGGGTATTTCTTCTTCATCTGATCTTCATGCTCCCAGGTGAACTCGGGTCCTCTACGAGCATTCCATCGAACCTTAACAATTGGTATCTTGTTTTGCTTAAGTCTTTTAACCTCACGATCCATTATTTCGACGGGTTCTTCGATGAATTGAAGTTTTTCGTTGATTTGGATTTCATCTAACTGAATAGTGAGATCTTCTTTAACAAAACATTTCTTCAAATTCGAGACATGGAAAGTGTTATGTACAGCCACGAGTTGTTGAGGTAACTCAA
Organism: Rutidosis leptorrhynchoides; assembly: GCF_046630445.1. Taxonomy (NCBI): domain Eukaryota; kingdom Viridiplantae; phylum Streptophyta; class Magnoliopsida; order Asterales; family Asteraceae; genus Rutidosis; species Rutidosis leptorrhynchoides. Next base: position 46,075,547 of record NC_092333.1, read on the forward strand.
GTAAGCTACTGGTCCGACACGATCAATAATCTTGAATGGTCCAATATACCTTGGATTTAATTTCCCTCGTTTACCAAATCGAACAACGCCTTTCCAAGGTGCAACTTTAAGCATGACCATCTCTCCAATTTCAAATTCTATATCTTTTCTTTTAATGTCAGCGTAGCTCTTTTGTCGACTTTGGGCAGTTTTCAACCGTTGTTGAATTTGGATGATCTTCTCGGTAGTTTCTTGTATAATCTCCGGACCCGTAATCTGTCTATCCCCCACTTCACTCCAACAAATCGGAGACCTGCACTTTCTACCATAAAGTGCTTCAAACGGCGCCATCTCAATGCTTGAATGGTAGCTGTTGTTGTAGGAAAATTCTGCTAACGGTAGATGTCGATCCCAACTGTTTCTGAAATCAATAACACATGCTCGTAGCATGTCTTCAAGCGTTTGTATCGTCCTTTCGCTCTGCCCATCAGTTTGTGGATGATAGACATTACTCATGTCTAGACGAGTTCCTAATGCTTGCTGTAATGTCTGCCAGAATCTTGAAATAAATCTGCCATCCCTATCAGAGATAATAGAGATTGGTATTCCATGTCTGGAGATGACTTCCTTCAAATACAGTCGTGCTAACTTCTCCATCTTGTCATCTTCTCTTATTGGTAGGAAGTGTGCGGATTTGGTGAGACGATCAACTATTACCCAAATAGTATCAAAACCACTTGCAGTCCTTGGCAATTTAGTGATGAAATCCATGGTAATGTTTTCCCATTTCCATTCCGGGATTTCGGGTTGTTGAAGTAGACCTGATGGTTTCTGATGCTCAGCTTTGACCTTAGAACACGTCAAACATTCTCCTATGTATTTAGCAACATCGGCTTTCATACCCGGCCACCAAAAATGTTTCTTGAGATCCTTGTACATCTTCCCCGTTCCAGGATGTATTGAGTATCTGGTTTTATGAGCTTCTCTAAGTACCATTTCTCTCATATCTCCAAATTTTGGTACCCAAATCCTTTCAGCCCTATATCGGGTTCTGTCTTCCCGAATATTAAGATGCTTCTCCGATCCTTTGGGTATTTCATCCTTTAAATTTCCCTCTTTTAAAAATCCTTGTTGCTCCTCCTTTATTTGAGTAGTAAGGTTATTATGAATCATTATATTCATAGATTTTACTCGAATGGGTTCTCTGTCCTTCCTGCTCAAGGCATCGGCTACCACATTTGCCTTCCCCGGGTGGTAACGAATCTCAAAGTCGTAATCATTCAATAATTCAATCCACCTACGCTGCCTCATATTCAGTTGTTTCTGATTAAATATGTGTTGAAGACTTTTGTGGTCGGTATATATAATACTTTTGACCCCATATAAGTAGTGCCTCCAAGTCTTTAATGCAAAAACAACCGCGCCTAATTCCAAATCATGCGTCGTATAATTTTGTTCGTGAATCTTCAATTGTCTAGACGCATAAGCAATCACCTTCATTCGTTGCATTAATACACAACCGAGACCTTGCTTTGATGCATCACAATAAATCACAAAATCATCATTCCCTTCAGGCAATGACAATATAGGTGCCGTAGTTAGCTTTTTCTTCAATAACTGAAACGCTTTCTCTTTTTCATCATTCCATTCAAATTTCTTCCCTTTATGCGTTAATGCAGTCAAGGGTTTTGCTATTCTGGAAAAGTATTGGATGAACCTTCTGTAGTAACCAGCTAGTCCTAAAAACTGGCGTATGTGTTTCGGAGTTTTTGGGGTTTCCCACTTTTCAACAGTTTCTATCTTTGCCGGATCCACCTTAATACCTTCTTTGTTCACTATGTGACCGAGGAATTGAACCTCTTCCAACCAAAATGCACACTTTGAAAACTTAGCGTACAATTCTTCCTTTCTCAATACTTCTAACACCTTTCTCAAATGTTCACCGTGTTCTTGGTCATTCTTTGAGTAAATAAGTATGTCATCAATGAAAACAATGACAAACTTGTCAAGGTATGGTCCACACACTCGGTTCATAAGGTCCATGAACACAGCTGGTGCATTAGTTAAACCAAACGGCATGACCATAAACTCGTAATGACCATAACGTGTTCTGAAAGCAGTCTTTGGAATATCATCTTCTTTCACCCTCATTTGATGATACCCGGAACGTAAGTCAATCTTTGAATAAACAGACGAGCCTTGTAGTTGATCAAATAAGTCGTCGATTCTCGGTAGTGGGTAGCGGTTCTTGATAGTAAGTTTGTTCAACTCTCGGTAGTCGATACACAACCTGAATGTACCATCTTTCTTCTTGACAAACAAAACAGGAGCTCCCCACGGTGATGTGCTTGGTCGAATGAAACCACACTCTAAAAGTTCTTGTAATTGGCTTTGCAGTTCTTTCATCTCGCTGGGTGCGAGTCTGTAAGGAGCACGAGCTATTGGTGCAGCTCCTGGTACAAGATCTATTTGAAATTCAACGGATCGATGTGGGGGTAATCCCGGTAATTCTTTCGAAAATACATCGGGAAATTCTTTTGCAATGGGAACATCATTGATGCTCTTTTCTTCAGTTTGTACTTTCTCGACGTGTGCTAGAACAGCATAGCAACCTTTTCTCATTAGTTTTTGTGCCTTCAAATTACTAATAAGATGTAGCTTCGTGTTGCCCTTTTCTCCGTACACCATTAAGGGTTTTCCTTTTTCTCGTATAATGCGAATTGCATTTTTGTAACAAACGATCTCTGCTTTCACTTCTTTCAACCAGTCCATACCGATTATCACATCAAAACTCCCTAACTCTACTGGTATTAAATCAATCTTAAATGTTTCGCTAACCAGTTTAATTTCTCGATTCCGACATATATTATCTGCTGTAATTAATTTACCATTTGCTAATTCGAGTAAAAATTTACTATCCAAAGGCGTCAATGGGCAATTTAATTTAGCACAAAAATCTCTACTCATATAGCTTCTATCCGCACCCGAATCAAATAAAACGTAAGCAGATTTATTGTCAATAAGAAACGTACCCGTAACAAGCTCCGGGTCTTCCTGTGCCTCTGCCGCATTAATATTGAAAACTCTTCCGCGGCCTTGTCCATTCGTGTTCTCCTGGTTCGGGCAATTTCTAATAATGTGGCCCGGTTTTCCACATTTATAACAAACTACATTGGCATAGCTTGCTCCGACACTACTTGCTCCGCCATTACTCGTTCCGACACCATTTGTTCCTTTCGTTCTATTAACCCCTGGTCCGTAGACCTCACACTTCACCGCGCTATGACCATTTATTTTACACTTGTTGCAAAATTTGGTGCAGAACCCCGAGTGATACTTTTCACACCTTTGGCATAGCTGCTTCTGATTGTTGTTGTTGTTGCGGTTATTATTGTTGTTGGGATGATTGTTGTAGTTGCTGTTGTTGTTGTTGTTGTTGTTGTTGGGCCGTTTGTTGTAGTTGCGATTGATGTTGCGATTGTTGGGATAATTGTTGCGATTGCTGTTGTTGTTGTATTGGTGATTCTTATCACCATTTTCCTCCCACTTTCTTTTGACTTGCTTCACATTGGCCTCTTCAGCAGTCTGTTCTTTAATTCTTTCTTCAATCTGGTTCACTAGTTTGTGAGCCATTCTACATGCCTGTTGTATGGAGGCGGGCTCGTGTGAACTTATATCTTCTTGGATTCTTTCCGGTAATCCTTTCACAAACGCGTCGATCTTCTCTTCCTTATCTTCGAATGCTCCCGGACACAATAGGCACAATTCTGTGAATCGTCTTTCGTACGTGGTAATATCAAATCCTTGGGTTCGTAACCCTCTAAGTTCTGTCTTGAGCTTATTGACCTCGGTTCTGGGACGGTACTTCTCGTTCATCAAGTGCTTGAATGCTGACCACGGTAGTGCGTACGCATCGTCTTGTCCCACTTGCTCTAGATAGGTATTCCACCATGTTAACGCAGAACCTGTGAAGGTATGCGTAGCGTACTTCACTTTGTCCTCTTCAGTACACTTACTTATGGCAAACACCGATTCGACCTTCTCGGTCCACCGTTTCAATCCGATCGGTCCTTCGGTTCCATCAAATTCCAAAGGTTTGCAGGCAGTGAATTCTTTGTAGGTGCATCCTACACGATTTCCTGTACTGCTAGATCCAAGGTTATTGTTGGTATGTAGCGCAGCCTGTACTGCGGCTATGTTTGAAGCTAGAAAAGTACGGAATTCCTCTTCATTCATATTCACTGTGTGTCGAGTAGTCGGTGCCATTTCCTTCAAAATAGTTAAATGGAACAAGTTAATCATACAGAATATTAAGAGTAGTTAATAGTATTTCGTAGCATAATATGAACTCATTTATAAAAGCTTTTTCTTCATATTAGCGTTTTATAAGTTTAAATTCGGGTAGTACCTACCCGTTAAGTTCATACTTAGTAGCTAATATACAATTCAACTACTACAATTCTATATGAAAAACTGATTATAATAATATTTCGCGTTCAAACTTTTACACAATATTTTACAAACTTACAATACCGCTTATTTTACATATAGCATGAAATATAGCACACAATAAATTTGATACAAGATGGTTGTGAAGATAATTCTAGCTAGTACACAAGTCGTTCAGCAAAGGCAATAAAGACACGTAATTCATACGTCCAGAAACAAGTCAGGCATTCTGGTTTTACTAGGATTACTTCCCATCCTTGGTCTTGTGGAACATAACCGTTATGGCTGTTGATAAGACATCGTGTTATAATGTCGTCAAAGGGGCGAGGGTTACGTAATGTCCAACAGTCCCGTAACAATCTAAAAACCTCATTTCTTACCCCAATTACCGACTCCGTCACTTGTGGGAACGTTTTGTTTAATAGTTGTAGCCCGATGTTCTTGTTCTCACTTTGGTGAGAAGCGAACATTACTAATCCGTAAGCATAACATGCTTCTTTATGTTGCATGTTAGCCGCTTTTTCTAAATCACGAAGTCCAATATTCGGATATATTGAGTCAAAATAATTTCTTAACCCATTGCGTAAAATAGCATTTGGGTTCCCCGCAATATATGCGTCAAAGTAAACACATCGTAACTTATGGATTTCCCAATGTGATATCCCCCATCTTTCGAACGAAAGCCTTTTATAAACCAAGGCATTCTTGGAACGTTCTTCGAATGTCTTACAAACTGATCTCGCCTTAAATAGTTGTGCCGAAGAATTCTGACCGACTTTAGACAAGATTTCATCAATCATGTCTCCGGGTAGGTCTCTTAAAATATTGGGTTGTCTATCCATTTTGTGTTTTTATACTGTAAAATAGACAAGAGTTAGATTCATAAAAAAAATACTTATTAATACAAGCAATTTTTACATATATCATAAAGCATAAGCACACTATATTTGTAGTGACCCGAACTTTTCCATGTTTATATATATTAATTGAGATTGATATTTACATGATTAAATGTTTCCAACATGTTAAGCAATCAAACTTGTTAAGACTTGATTAATTGAAATATGTTTCATATAGACAATTGACCACCCAAGTTGACCGGTGATTCACGAACGTTAAAACTTGTAAAAAACTATATGATGACATATATATGGTTATATATATAGTTAACATGATATTATGATAAGTAAACATATCATTAATTATATTAACAATGAACTACATATGTAAAAACAAGACTACTAACTTAATGATTTTGAAACGAGACATATATGTAACGTTTATCGTTGTAACGACATTTAATGTATATATATCATATTAAGAGATATTCGTACATCATAATATCATGATAATATAATAATTTAAAATCTCTTTTATTATTATAAACATTGGGTTAACAACATTTAACAAGATCGTTAACCTAAAGGTTTCAAAACAACACTTACATGTAACGACTAACGATGACTTAACGACTCAGTTAAAATGTATATACATGTAGTGTTTTAATATGTATTTATACACTTTTGAAAGACTTCAATACACTTATCAAAATACTTCTACTTAACAAAAATGCTTACAATTACATTCTCGTTCAGTTTCATCAACAATTCTACTCGTATGCACCCGTATTCGTACTCGTACAATACACAGCTTTTAGATGTATGTACTATTGGTATATACACTCCAATGATCAGCTCTTAGCAGCCCATGTGAGTCACCTAACACATGTGGGAACCATCATTTGGCAACTAGCATGAAATATCTCATAAGATTACAAAAATATGAGTAATCATTCATGACTTATTTACATGAAAACAAAATTACATATCCTTTATATCTAATCCATACACCAACGACCAAAAACACCTACAAACACTTTCATTCTTCAATTTTCTTCATCTAATTGAACTCTCTCAAGTTCTATCTTCAAGTTCTAAGTGTTCTTCATAAATTCCAAAAGTTCTAGTTTCATAAAATCAAGAATACTTTCAAGTTTGCTAGCTCACTTCCAATCTTGTAAGGTGATCATCCAACCTCAAGAAATCTTTGTTTCTTACAGTAGGTTATCATTCTAATACAAGGTAATAATCATATTCAAACTTTGGTTCAATTTCTATAACTATAACAATCTTATTTCAAGTGATGATCTTACTTGAACTTGTTTTCGTGTCATGATTCTGCTTCAAGAACTTCGAGCCATCCAAGGATCCATTGAAGCTAGATCCATTTTTCTCTTTTCCAGTAGGTTTATCCAAGGAAATTAAGGTAGTAATGATGTTCATAACATCATTCGATTCATACATATAAAGCTATCTTATTCGAAGGTTTAAACTTGTAATCACTAGAACATAGTTTAGTTAATTCTAAACTTGTTCGCAAATAAAAGTTAATCCTTCTAACTTGACTTTTAAAATCAACTAAACACATGTTCTATATCTATATGATATGCTAACTTAATGATTTAAAACCTGGAAACACGAAAAACACCGTAAAACCGGATTTACGCCGTCGTAGTAACACCGCGGGCTGTTTTGGGTTAGTTAATTAAAAACTATGATAAACTTTGATTTAAAAGTTGTTATTCCGAGAAAATGATTTTTATTATGAACATGAAACTATATCCAAAAATTATGGTTAAACTCAAAGTGGAAGTATGTTTTCTAAAATGGTCATCTAGACGTCGTTCTTTCGACTGAAATGACTACCTTTACAAAAACGACTTGTAACTTATTTTTCCGACTATAAACCTATACTTTTTCTGTTTAGATTCATAAAATAGAGTTCAATATGAAACCATAGCAATTTGATTCACTCAAAACGGATTTAAAATGAAGAAGTTATGGGTAAAACAAGATTGGATAATTTTTCTCATTTTAGCTACGTGAAAATTGGTAACAAATCTATTCCAACCATAACTTAATCAACTTGTATTGTATATTATGTAATCTTGAGATACCATAGACACGTATACAATGTTTCGACCTATCATGTCGACACATCTATATATATTTCGGAACAACCATAGACACTCTATATGTGAATGTTGGAGTTAGCTATACAGGGTTGAGGTTGATTCCAAAATATATATAGTTTGAGTTGTGATCAATACTGAGATACGTATACACTGGGTCGTGGATTGATTCAAGATAATATTTATCGATTTATTTCTATACATCTAACTGTGGACAACTAGTTGTAGGTTACTAACGAGGACAGCTGACTTAATAAACTTAAAACATCAAAATATATTAAAAGTGTTGTAAATATATTTTGAACATACTTTGATATATATGTATATATTGTTATAGGTTCGTGAATCAACCAGTGGCCAAGTCTTACTTCCCGACGAAGTAAAAATCTGTGAAAGTGAGTTATAGTCCCACTTTTAAAATCTAATATTTTTGGGATGAGAATACATGCAGGTTTTATAAATGATTTATAAAATAGACACAAGTACGTGAAACTACATTCTATGGTTGAATTATCGAAATCGAATATGCCCCTTTTATAAAGTCTGGTAATCTAAGAATTAGGGAACAGACACCCTAATTGACGCGAATCCTAAAGATAGATCTATCGGGCCCAACAAGCCCCATCCAAAGTACCGGATGCTTTAGTACTTCGAAATTTATATCATATCCGAAGGGTGTCCCGGAATGATGGGGATATTCTTATATATGCATCTTGTTAATGTCGGTTACCAGGTGTTCACCATATGAATGACTTTTATCTCTATGTATGGGATGTGTATTGAAATATGAAATCTTGTGGTCTATTATTATGATTTGATATATATAGGTTAAACCTATAACTCACCAACATTTTTGTTGACGTTTTAAGCATGTTTATTCTCAGGTGATTATTAAGAGCTTCCGTTGTCGCATACTTAAATAAGGACGAGATTTGGAGTCCATGCTTGTTTGATATTGTGTAAAAACTGCATTCAAGAAACTTATTTTGTTGTAACATATTTGTATTGTAAACCATTATGTAATGGTTGTGTGTAAACAGGATATTTTAGATTATCATTATTTGATAAACTACGTAAAGCTTTTTAAACCTTTATTGATGAAATAAAGGTTATGGTTTGTTTTAGAAATGAATGCAGTCTTTGAAAAATGTCTCATATAGAGGTCAAAACCTCGCAAAGAAATCAATTAATATAGAACGTTTTTAATCAATAAGAACGGGACATTTCAGTTGGTATCCGAGCGTTGGTCTTAGAGAACCAGAAAATTTGCATTAGTGTGTCTTATCGAGTTTGTTAAGATGCATTAGTGAGTCTGGACTTCGACCGTGTTTTCTTTAAAAATGATTGCTTAACATTTTTGTTGGAAACTATATATTTTTAACATATGAATATTATGTGATATATTAATCTCTTAACGTGTTTGATATTATGTGATAGATGTCTACCTCTAGAACAAGTCCCATTGACTCACCTAATAATAATGAAGAGTCAAATGTAAATTGGAATGATTTGTGGACTGATTCACAAGTTCCCGAAGAGGAACCGGAAGAAGAGTCGGAACCGGAAGAAGAATCGGAACCGGAAGAAGAATCGGAACCGGATAAAGAAATAGAACCAGTGGGGGAAATAATAAAAAGGTTAAGTAAAAGAAAATCCTCAACCAACCGACCAAAGTTAATTATGGTCAATGGTGTTTCCGCCAAGGAAGCAAAATATTGGGAGGATTACCAATTCTCCGATGAATCGGATTCCGACGAGAATTCCGATGATGTTATAGAAATTACCCCAACTGAATTTAAAAAGGCAAAAGAAAATAATAAGGGAAAGGGTATAAAAATAGAGAAATCTAATTCCAACCCCGATGAACTTTATATGTATCGTCAACCCCCGAAGTCCTTAAGTTGTAACAATGACCCAGGAACCTCTAAACCACCAGGTTTTTCTAAACCAATGTGGACAACGACGGCTCGTATTAGGGGAACATCATATATCCCTAGAAACTTGGCAAAACGAACCAAAACCGAAGAAGAAGAAACGAGCGAGTCGGAATAAGATAGTTGTATTCGTGTGGTGTAATATATGTAATATAGTGTTCTTATGCTTTATGATATATGTAAAAATTGCTTGTATTAATAAGTATTTTTTTTATGAATCTAACTCTTGTCTATTTTACAGTTTAAAAACACAAAATGGATAGACAACCCAATATTTTAAGAGACCTACCCGGAGACATGATTGATGAAATCTTGTCTAGAGTCGGCCAGAATTCCTCGGCACAACTATTTAAGGCGAGATCAGTTTGTAAGACATTCGAAGAACGTTCCAAGAATGTCTTGGTTTATAAGAGACTTTCGTTTGAAAGATGGGGGATATCACATTGGGAAACCCATAAGTTACGATGTGTTTACTTTGACGCATATATTGCGGGGAACCCAAATGCTATTTTACGCAACGGGTTAAGAAATTATTTTGACTCAATATATCCGAATATTGGACTTCGTGATTTAGAAAAAGCGGCTAACATGCAACATAAAGAAGCATGTTATGCTTACGGATTAGTAATGTTCGCTTCTCACCAAAGTGAGAACAAGAACATCGGGCTACAACTATTAAACAAAACGTTTCCACAAGTGACGGAGTCGGTAATTGGGGTAAGAAATGAGGTTTTTAGATTATTACGGGACTGTTGGACATTACGTAACCCTCGTCCCTTTGATGACGTTACAACACGCTGTCTTATCAACGGCCATAACGGTTATGTTGCACAAGACCAAGGATGGGAAGTAGTCCTAGTAAAACCAGAATGCATGACTTGTTTCTGGACGTATGAATTACGTGTCTTTATTGTCTTTGCTGAACGACTTGTGTACTAGCTAGAATTGTCTTCACAACTATCTTGTATCAAAGTTATTGTGTGCTATATTTCATGCTTTATGTAAAATAAGCGGTATTGTAAGTTTGTAAAATATTGTATAAAAGTTTGAACGCGAAATATTATTATAATCAGTTTTTCATATAGAATTGTAGTAGTTGAATTGTATATTAGCTACTAAGTATGAACTTAACGGGTAGGTACTACCCGAATTTAAACTTATAAAACGCTAATATGAAGAAAAAGCTTTTATAAATGAGTTCATATTATGCTACGAAATACTATTAACTACTCTTAATATTCTGTATGATTAACTTGTTCCATTTGACTATTTTGAAGGAAATGGCACCGACTACTCGACACACCGTGAATATGAATGAAGAGGAATTCCGTACTTTTCTAGCTTCAAACATAGCCGCAGTACAGGCTGCGCTACATACCAACAATAACCTTGGATCTGGCAGTACAGGAAATCGTGTAGGATGCACCTACAAAGAATTCACTGCCTGCAAACCTTTGGAATTTGATGGAACCGAAGGACCGATCGGATTGAAACGGTGGACCGAGAAGGTTGAATCGGTGTTTGCCATAAGTAAGTGTACTGAAGAGGACAAAGTGAAGTACGCTACGCATACCTTCACAGGTTCTGCGTTAACATGGTGGAATACCTATCTAGAGCAAGTGGGACAAGATGATGCGTACGCACTACCGTGGTCAGCATTCAAGCACTTGATGAACGAGAAGTACCGTCCCAGAACCGAGGTCAATAAGCTCAAGACAGAACTTAGAGGGTTACGAACCCAAGGATTTGATATTACCACGTACGAAAGACGATTCACAGAATTGTGCCTATTGTGTCCGGGAGCATTCGAAGATGAGGAAGAGAAGATCGACGCGTTTGTGAAAGGATTACCGGAAAGAATCCAAGAAGATATAAGTTCACACGAGCCCGCCTCCATACAACAGGCATGTAGAATGGCTCACAAACTAGTGAACCAGATTGAAGAAAGAATTAAAGAACAGACTGCTGAAGAGGCCAATGTGAAGCAAGTCAAAAGAAAGTGGGAGGAAAACGGTGATAAGAATCACCAATACAACAACAACAGCAATTACAACAATAATCGCAACAATTATCCCAACAATCGCAACATCAATCGCAACTACAACAAACAGCCCAACAACAACAACAACAACAACAACAACAACAGCAACTACAACAATCATCCCAACAACAATAATAACCGCAACAACAACAACAATCAGAAGCAGCTATGCCAAAGGTGTGAAAAGAATCACTCGGGGTTCTGCACCAAATTTTGCAACAAGTGTAAAAGAAATGGTCATAGCGCGGCGAAGTGTGAGGTCTACGGACCAGGGGTTAATAGAACGAAAGGAACAAATGGTGTTGGAACGAGTAATGGCGGAGCAAGTAGTGTCGGAGCAAGTTATACCAATGTAGTTTGTTATAAATGTGGAAAACCGGGCCACATTATTAGAAATTGCCCGAACCAGGAGAACACGAATGGACAAGGCCGTGGAAGAGTTTTCAATATTAATGCGGCAGAGGCACAGGAAGACCCGGAGCTTGTTACGGGTACGTTTCTTATTGACAATAAATCTGCTTACGTTTTATTTGATTCGGGTGCGGATAGAAGCTATATGAGTAGAGATTTTTGTGCTAAATTAAATTGTCCATTGACGCCTTTGGATAGTAAATTTTTACTCGAATTAGCAAATGGTAAATTAATTTCAGCAGATAATATATGTCGGAATCGAGAAATTAAACTGGTTAGCGAAACATTTAAGATTGATTTGATACCAGTAGAGTTAGGGAGTTTTGATGTGATAATCGGTATGGACTGGTTGAAAGAAGTGAAAGCGGAGATCGTTTGTTACAAAAATGCAATTCGCATTATACGAGAAAAAGGAAAACCCTTAATGGTGTACGGAGAAAAGGGCAACACGAAGCTACATCTTATTAGTAATTTGAAGGCACAAAAACTAATAAGAAAAGGTTGCTATGCTGTTCTAGCACACGTCGAGAAAGTACAAACTGAAGAAAAGAGCATCAATGATGTTCCCATTGCAAAAGAATTTCCCGATGTATTTCCGAAAGAATTACCGGGACTACCCCCACATCGATCCGTTGAATTTCAAATAGATCTTGTACCAGGAGCTACACCAATAGCTCGTGCTCCTTACAGACTCGCACCCAGCGAGATGAAAGAACTGCAAAGCCAATTACAAGAACTTTTAGAGCGTGGTTTCATTCGACCAAGCACATCACCGTGGGGAGCTCCTGTTTTGTTTGTCAAGAAGAAAGATGGTACATTCAGGTTGTGTATCGACTACCGAGAGTTGAACAAACTTACCATCAAGAACCGCTACCCACTACCGAGAATCGACGACTTATTTGATCAACTACAAGGCTCGTCTGTTTATTCAAAGATTGACTTACGTTCCGGGTATCATCAAATGCGGGTGAAAGAAGATGATATTCCAAAGACTGCTTTCAGAACACGTTACGGTCATTACGAGTTTATGGTCATGCCGTTTGGTTTAACTAATGCACCAGCTGTGTTCATGGACCTTATGAACCGAGTGTGTGGACCATACCTTGACAAGTTTGTCATTGTTTTCATTGATGACATACTTATTTACTCAAAGAATGACCAAGAACACGGTGAACATTTGAGAAAGGTGTTAGAAGTATTGAGGAAGGAAGAATTGTACGCTAAGTTTTCAAAGTGTGCATTTTGGTTGGAAGAAGTTCAATTCCTCGGTCACATAGTGAACCAAGAAGGTATTAAGGTGGATCCGGCAAAGATAGAAACTGTTGAAAAGTGGGAAACCCCAAAAACTCCGAAACACATACGCCAGTTTTTAGGACTAGCTGGTTACTACAGAAGGTTCATCCAAGACTTTTCCAGAATAGCAAAACCCTTGACTGCATTAACGCATAAAGGGAAGAAATTTGAATGGAATGATGAACAAGAGAAAGCGTTTCAGTTATTGAAGAAAAAGCTAACTACGGCACCTATATTGTCATTGCCTGAAGGGAATGATGATTTTGTGATTTATTGTGACGCATCAAAGCAAGGTCTCGGTTGTGTATTAATGCAACGAACGAAGGTGATTGCTTATGCGTCTAGACAATTGAAGATTCACGAACAAAATTATACGACGCATGATTTGGAATTAGGCGCGGTTGTTTTTGCATTAAAGACTTGGAGGCACTACTTATATGGGGTCAAAAGTATTATATATACCGACCACAAAAGTCTTCAACACATATTTAATCAGAAACAACTGAATATGAGGCAGCGTAGGTGGATTGAATTATTGAATGATTACGATTTTGAGATTCGTTACCACCCGGGGAAGGCAAATGTGGTAGCCGATGCCTTGAGCAGGAAGGACAGAGAACCCATTCGAGTAAAATCTATGAATATAATGATTCATAATAACCTTACTACTCAAATAAAGGAGGCGCAACAAGGAGTTTTAAAAGAGGGAAATTTAAAGGATGAAATACCCAAAGGATCGGAGAAGCATCTTAATATTCGGGAAGACGGAACCCGGTATAGGGCTGAAAGGATTTGGGTACCAAAATTTGGAGATATGAGAGAAATGGTACTTAGAGAAGCTCATAAAACCAAATACTCAATACATCCTGGAATGGGGAAGATGTACAAGGATCTCAAGAAACATTTTTGGTGGCCGGGTATGAAAGCCGATGTTGCTAAATACGTAGGAGAATGTTTGACGTGTTCTAAGGTCAAAGCTGAGCATCAGAAACCATCAAGTCTACTTCAACAACCCGAAATCCCGGAATGGAAATGGGAAAACATTACCATGGATTTCATCACTAAATTGCCAAGGACTGCAAGTGGTTTTGATACTATTTGGGTAATAGTTGATCGTCTCACCAAATCAGCACACTTCCTGCCAATAAGAGAAGATGACAAGATGGAGAAGTTAGCACGACTGTATTTGAAGGAAGTCGTCTCCAGACATGGAATACCAATCTCTATTATCTCTGATAGGGATGGCAGATTTATTTCAAGATTCTGGCAGACATTACAGCAAGCATTAGGAACTCGTCTAGACATGAGTACTGCCTATCATCCACAAACTGATGGGCAGAGTGAAAGGACGATACAAACGCTTGAAGACATGCTACGAGCATGTGTTATTGATTTCGGAAACAGTTGGGATCGACATCTACCATTAGCAGAATTTTCCTACAACAACAGCTACCATTCAAGCATTGAGATGGCGCCGTTTGAAGCACTTTATGGTAGAAAGTGCAGGTCTCTGATTTGTTGGAGTGAAGTGGGGGATAGACAGATTACGGGTCCGGAGATTATACAAGAAACTACCGAGAAGATCATCCAAATTCAACAACGGTTGAAAACCGCCCAAAGTCGACAAAAGAGCTACTCTGACATTAAAAGAAAAGATATAGAATTTGAAATTGGAGAGATGGTCATGCTTCAAGTTGCACCTTGGAAAGGCGTTGTTCGATTTGGTAAACGAGGGAAATTAAATCCAAGGTATATTGGACCATTCAAGATTATTGATCGTGTCGGACCAGTAGCTTACCGACTTGAGTTACCTCAACAACTCGCGACTGTACATAACACTTTCCACGTCTCGAATTTAAAGAAATGTTTTGCTAAAGAAGATCTCACTATTCCGTTAGATGAAATCCAAATCAACGAAAAACTCCAATTCATCGAAGAACCCGTCGAAATAATGGATCGTGAGGTTAAAAGACTTAAGCAAAACAAGATACCAATTGTTAAGGTTCGATGGAATGCTCGTAGAGGACCCGAGTTCACCTGGGAGCGTGAAGATCAGATGAAGAAGAAATACCCGCATCTATTTCCAGAAGATTCGTCAACACCTTCAACAGCTTAAAATTTCGGGACGAAATTTATTTAACGGGTAGGTACTGTAGTGACCCGAACTTTTCCATGTTTATATATATTAATTGAGATTGATATTTACATGATTAAATGTTTCCAACATGTTAAGCAATCAAACTTGTTAAGACTTGATTAATTGAAATATGTTTCATATAGACAATTGACCACCCAAGTTGACCGGTGATTCACGAACGTTAAAACTTGTAAAAAACTATATGATGACATATATATGGTTATATATATAGTTAACATGATATTATGATAAGTAAACATATCATTAATTATATTAACAATGAACTACATATGTAAAAACAAGACTACTAACTTAATGATTTTGAAACGAGACATATATGTAACGTTTATCGTTGTAACGACATTTAATGTATATATATCATATTAAAAGATATTCGTACATCATAATATCATGATAATATAATAATTTAAAATCTCTTTTATTATTATAAACATTGGGTTAACAACATTTAACAAGATCGTTAACCTAAAGGTTTCAAAACAACACTTACATGTAACGACTAACGATGACTTAACGACTCAGTTAAAATGTATATACATGTAGTGTTTTAATATGTATTTATACACTTTTGAAAGACTTCAATACACTTATCAAAATACTTCTACTTAACAAAAATGCTTACAATTACATTCTCGTTCAGTTTCATCAACAATTCTACTCGTATGCACCCGTATTCGTACTCGTACAATACACAGCTTTTAGATGTATGTACTATTGGTATATACACTCCAATGATCAGCTCTTAGCAGCCCATGTGAGTCACCTAACACATGTGGGAACCATCATTTGGCAACTAGCATGAAATATCTCATAAGATTACAAAAATATGAGTAATCATTCATGACTTATTTACATGAAAACAAAATTACATATCCTTTATATCTAATCCATACACCAACGACCAAAAACACCTACAAACACTTTCATTCTTCAATTTTCTTCATCTAATTGAACTCTCTCAAGTTCTATCTTCAAGTTCTAAGTGTTCTTCATAAATTCCAAAAGTTCTAGTTTCATAAAATCAAGAATACTTTCAAGTTTGCTAGCTCACTTCCAATCTTGTAAGGTGATCATCCAACCTCAAGAAATCTTTGTTTCTTACAGTAGGTTATCATTCTAATACAAGGTAATAATCATATTCAAACTTTGGTTCAATTTCTATAACTATAACAATCTTATTTCAAGTGATGATCTTACTTGAACTTGTTTTCGTGTCATGATTCTGCTTCAAGAACTTCGAGCCATCCAAGGATCCATTGAAGCTAGATCCATTTTTCTCTTTTCCAGTAGGTTTATCCAAGGAAATTAAGGTAGTAATGATGTTCATAACATCATTCGATTCATACATATAAAGCTATCTTATTCGAAGGTTTAAACTTGTAATCACTAGAACATAGTTTAGTTAATTCTAAACTTGTTCGCAAATAAAAGTTAATCCTTCTAACTTGACTTTTAAAATCAACTAAACACATGTTCTATATCTATATGATATGCTAACTTAATGATTTAAAACCTGGAAACACGAAAAACACCGTAAAACCGGATTTACGCCGTCGTAGTAACACCGCGGGCTGTTTTGGGTTAGTTAATTAAAAACTATGATAAACTTTGATTTAAAAGTTGTTATTCTGAGAAAATGATTTTTATTATGAACATGAAACTATATCCAAAAATTATGGTTAAACTCAAAGTGGAAGTATGTTTTCTAAAATGGTCATCTAGACGTCGTTCTTTCGACTGAAATGACTACCTTTACAAAAACGACTTGTAACTTATTTTTCCGACTATAAACCTATACTTTTTCTGTTTAGATTCATAAAATAGAGTTCAATATGAAACCATAGCAATTTGATTCACTCAAAACGGATTTAAAATGAAGAAGTTATGGGTAAAACAAGATTGGATAATTTTTCTCATTTTAGCTACGTGAAAATTGGTAACAAATCTATTCCAACCATAACTTAATCAACTTGTATTGTATATTATGTAATCTTGAGATACCATAGACACGTATACAATGTTTCGACCTATCATGTCGACACATCTATATATATTTCGGAACAACCATAGACACTCTATATGTGAATGTTGGAGTTAGCTATACAGGGTTGAGGTTGATTCCAAAATATATATAGTTTGAGTTGTGATCAATACTGAGATACGTATACACTGGGTCGTGGATTGATTCAAGATAATATTTATCGATTTATTTCTGTACATCTAACTGTGGACAACTAGTTGTAGGTTACTAACGAGGACAGCTGACTTAATAAACTTAAAACATCAAAATATATTAAAAGTGTTGTAAATATATTTTGAACATACTTTGATATATATGTATATATTGTTATAGGTTCGTGAATCAACCAGTGGCCAAGTCTTACTTCCCGACGAAGTAAAAATCTGTGAAAGTGAGTTATAGTCCCACTTTTAAAATCTAATATTTTTGGGATGAGAATACATGCAGGTTTTATAAATGATTTATAAAATAGACACAAGTACGTGAAACTACATTCTATGGTTGAATTATCGAAATCGAATATGCCCCTTTTATAAAGTCTGGTAATCTAAGAATTAGGGAACAGACACCCTAATTGACGCGAATCCTAAAGATAGATCTATCGGGCCCAACAAGCCCCATCCAAAGTACCGGATGCTTTAGTACTTCGAAATTTATATCATATCCGAAGGGTGTCCCGGAATGATGGGGATATTCTTATATATGCATCTTGTTAATGTCGGTTACCAGGTGTTCACCATATGAATGACTTTTATCTCTATGTATGGGATGTGTATTGAAATATGAAATCTTGTGGTCTATTATTATGATTTGATATATATAGGTTAAACCTATAACTCACCAACATTTTTGTTGACGTTTTAAGCATGTTTATTCTCAGGTGATTATTAAGAGCTTCCGTTGTCGCATACTTAAATAAGGACGAGATTTGGAGTCCATGCTTGTTTGATATTGTGTAAAAACTGCATTCAAGAAACTTATTTTGTTGTAACATATTTGTATTGTAAACCATTATGTAATGGTTGTGTGTAAACAGGATATTTTAGATTATCATTATTTGATAAACTACGTAAAGCTTTTTAAACCTTTATTGATGAAATAAAGGTTATGGTTTGTTTTAGAAATGAATGCAGTCTTTGAAAAATGTCTCATATAGAGGTCAAAACCTCGCAAAGAAATCAATTAATATAGAACGTTTTTAATCAATAAGAACGGGACATTTCAATATTACTTATATTACACCACACGAATACAACTATCTTATTCCGACTCACTTGTTTCTTCTTCTTCGGTTTTGGTTCGTTTTGCCAAGTTTCTAGGGATATATGATGTTCCCCTAATACGAGCCGTCGTTATCCACATTGGTTTAGAAAAACCTGGTGGTTTAGAGGTTCCCGGGTCATTGTTACAACTTAAGGACTTCGGGGGTTGACGATACATATAAAGTTCATCGGGGTTGGAATTAGATTTCTCTATTTTTATGCCCTTTCCCTTATTATTTTCTTTTGCCTTTTTAAATTCAGTTGGGGTAATTTCTATAACATCATCGGAATTCTCGTCGGAATCCGATTCATCGGAGAATTGGTAATCCTCCCAATATTTTGCTTCCTTGGCGGAAACTCCATTGACCATAATTAACCTTGGTCGGTTGGTTGAGGATTTTCTTTTACTTAACCGTTTTATTATTTCCCCCACCGGTTCTATTTCTTCATCCGGTTCCGACTCTTCTTCCGGTTCCGACTCTTCTTCCGGTTCCTCTTCGGGAACTTGTGAATCAGTCCACGAATCATTCCAATTTACATTTGACTCTTCATTATTATTAGGTGAGTCAATGGGACTTGTTCTAGAGGTAGACATCTATCACATAATATCAAACGCGTTAAGAGATTAATATATCACATAATATTCACATGTTAAAAATATATAGTTTCCAACAAAATTTGTTAAGCAATCATTTTTCAAGTAAACACGGTCGAAGTCCAGACTCACTAATGCATCCTAACAAACTAGATAAGACACACTAATACAAAATTCTGGTTCTCTAAGACCAACGTTCTGATACCAACTAAAATGTCCCGTTCTTATTGATTAAAAACGTTCCATATTAATTGATTTCGTTGCGAGGTTTTGACCTCTATATGAGACGTTTTTCAAAGACTGCATTCATTTTAAAACAAACCATAACCTTTATTTCATCAATAAAGGTTTAAAAAGCTTTACGTAGATTATCAAATAATGATAATCTAAAATATCCTGTTTACACACGACCATTACATAATGGTTTACAATACAAATATGTTACAACAAAATAAGTTTCTTGAATGCAGTTTTTACACAATATCATACAAGCATGGACTCCAAATCTTGTCCTTATTTAAGTATGCGACAGCGGAAGCTCTTAATAATCACCTGAGAATAAACATGCTTAAAACGTCAACAAAAATGTTGGTGAGTTATAGGTTTAACCTATATATATCAAATCGTAACAATAGACCACAAGATTTCATATTTCAATACACATCCCATACATAGAGATAAAAATCATTCATATGGTGAACACCTGGTAACCGACATTAACAAGATACATATATATAAGAATATCCCCATCATTCCGGGACACCCTTCGGATATGATATAAATTTCGAAGTACTAAAGCATCCGGTACTTTGGATGGGGTTTGTTAGGCCCAATAGATCTATCTTTAGGATTCGCGTCAATTAGGGTGTCTGTTCCCTAATTCTTAGATTACCAGACTTAATAAAAAGGGGCATATTCGATTTCGATAATTCAACCATAGAATGTAGTTTCACGTACTTGTGTCTATTTTGTAAATCATTTATAAAACCTGCATGTATTCTCATCCCAAAAATATTAGATTTTAAAAGTGGGACTATAACTCACTTTCACAGATTTTTACTTCGTCGGGAAGTAAGACTTGGCCACTGGTTGATTCACGAACCTATAACAATATATACATATATATCAAAGTATGTTCAAAATATATTTACAACACTTTTAATATATTTTGATGTTTTAAGTTTATTAAGTCAGCTGTCCTCGTTAGTAACCTACAACTAGTTGTCCACAGTTAGATATACAGAAATAAATCGATAAATATTATCTTGAATCAATCCACGACCCAGTGTATACGTATCTCAGTATTGATCACAACTCAAACTATACATATTTTGGAATCAACCTCAACCCTGTATAGCTAACTCCAACATTCACATATAGAGTGTCTATGGTTGTTCCGAAATATATATAGATGTGTCGACATGATAGGTCGAAACATTGTATACGTGTCTATGGTATCTCAAGATTACATAATATACAATGCAAGTTGATTAAGTTATGGTTGGAATATATTTGTTACCAATTTTCACGTAGCTAAAATGAGAAAAATTATCCAATCTTGTTTTACCCATAACTTCTTCATTTTAAATCCGTTTTGAGTGAATCAAATTGCTATGGTTTCATATTGAACTCTATTTTATGAATCTAAATAGAAAAAGTATAGGTTTATAGTCGGAAAAATAAGTTACAAGTCATTTTTGTAAAGGTAGTCATTTCAGTCGAAAGAACGACGTCTAGATGACCATTTTAGAAAACATACTTCCACTTTGAGTTTAACCATAATTTTTGGATATAGTTTCATGTTCATAATAAAAATCATTTTCTCAGAATAACAACTTTTAAATCAAAGTTTATCATAGTTTTTAATTAACTAACCCAAAACAGCCCGCGGTGTTACTACGACGGCGTAAGTCCGGTTTTACGATATTTTTCGTGTTTCCAGGTTTTAAATCATTAAGTTAGCATATCATATAGATATAGAACATGTGTTTAGTTTATTTTAAAAGTCAAGTTAGAAGGATTAACTTTTGTTTGCGAACAAGTTTAGAATTAACTAAATTATGTTCTAGTGATTACAAGTTTAAACCTTCGAATAAGATAGCTTTATATTTATGAATCGAATGATGTTATGAACATCATTACTACCTTAAGTTCCTTGGATAAACCTACTGGAAAAGAGAAAAATGGATCTAGCTTCAATGGATCCTTGGATGGCTCGAAGTTCTTGAAGCAGAATCATGACACGAAAACAAGTTCAAGTAAGATCATCACTTAAAATAAGATTGTTATAGTTATAGAAATTGAACCAAAGTTTGAATATGATTATTACCTTGTATTAGAATGATAACCTACTGTAAGAAACAAAGATTTCTTGAGGTTGGATGATCACCTTACAAGATTGGAAGTGAGCTAGCAAACTTGAAAGTATTCTTGATTTTATGAAACTAGAACTTTTGGAATTTATGAAGAACACTTAGAACTTGAAGATAGAACTTGAGAGAGATCAATTAGTTGAAGAAAATTGAAGAATGAAAGTGTTTGTAGGTGTTTTTGGTCGTTGGTGTATGGATTAGATATAAAGGATATGTTATTTTGTTTTCATGTAAATAAGTCATGAATGATTACTCATATTTTTGTAATTTTATGAGATATTTCATGCTAGTTGCCAAATGATGGTTCCCACATGTGTTAGGTGACTCACATGGGCTGCTAAGAGCTGATCATTGGAGTGTATATACCAATAGTACATACATCTAAAAGCTGTGTATTGTACGAGTACGAATACGGGTGCATACGAGTAGAATTGTTGATGAAACTGAACGAGGATGTAATTGTAAGCATTTTTGTTAAGTAGAAGTATTTTGATAAGTGTATTGAAGTCTTTCAAAAGTGTATAAATACATATTAAAACACTACATGTATATACATTTTAACTGAGTCGTTAAGTCATCGTTAGTCGTTACATGTAAGTGTTGTTTTGAAACTTTTAGGTTAACGATCTTGTTAAATGTTGTTAACCCAATGTTTATAATATCAAATGAGATTTTAAATTATTATATTATCATGATATTATCATGTATGAATATCTCTTAATATGATATATATACATTAAATGTCTTTACAACGATAATCGTTACATATATGTCTCGTTTAAAAATCATTAAGTTAGTAGTCTTGTTTTTACATATGTAGTTCATTGTTAATATACTTAATGATATGTTTACTTATCATAGTATCATGTTAACTATATATATATCCATATATATGGCATCATATAGTTTTTACAAGTTTTAACGTTCGTGAATCACCGGTCAACTTGGGTGGTCAATTGTCTATATGAAACATATTTCAATTAATCAAGTCTTAACAAGTTTGATTGCTTAACATGTTGAAAACATTTAATCATGTAAATATCAATCTCAATTAATATATATAAACATGGAAAAGTTCGGGTCACTACATGCACCCCCATCGTCAACTTCATGATTAGAATTTTAATCAAACAAGCATTTTTGGTGAGCAGGTATATGTGGACGAACATATTTTTCATTATATAAGCCACTACAATAAAATCGTGATATATAAGGAAAAAGTAGAATTAAATAAAACTGGAAACATAATAAAAACTGAAAGAAAGAAAGAAAGAAAGAAAGAAAGAGAGAGAATACTCACCTTCTTCTTAAAAGGAAATGTGCTGTTAGCCATTGTCGTCTACAATATATCAAAACGTAAGGGTAAAATACAATTAGGTGTGTAGGCAGGCAGGGTTTGAAGTGTATGTAATGTAATTAAAATAGTAACCATAAAAAGTAACAAAAGAGTAATAGTAAACTCACCATTCTTTATCGGGTAGGTCTTTATAGCCATCGAAATCCACTTTTAACAAATTACCATCGAAGTTATTTACTTCTTTGGCTACAATCAACCAAGTTGTTATTAAGAAAAATAATATTTAATAATTAGGATTAATTTATTAAATGAAAAGAGAAAAATAAGTATATAAGTGCGTACTTCTTTTCAAGCATTCTTGCCACTCCGATTCCCATTCATCATCATCTTCATCATCATCATCATCACCATCATCATCATCTTCATCTTCATCTTCATCATGCATGTTTTCTGCAACAATAAATCAATTAATTGTTGATCGTTTCATGGTTGTTCATTAACATTTAACTCTGGAGTTTAAGCTTTCAAATTGCCTAGATTCCTAAAACTATAGTTCATATTATTATTTTTATTTGTGCAAGAGAAGTAATGATGGAGGAGTTTTGCAGAGAGGTTTGAAAGTAGTTGAGTTGCAGTATGTTTAATTATCATGACAGGCTACAAGGATTTTGTGGTTTCTTTTAAGTTCAAAAAATTATGAAAAAAAAACTTCGTATTTGGTAAGGCTGAAGTGAACTTCTTAGGGTGATTTGGGGAACCCTTATTTGGTTAAATTGATTGGTTATTGTATTGAAAGGCTAAATATTAGGTAATATTTAGGAATTGACATTAATTTATTAATTCAAGAAGAAGAAGAAGAGAGAAAAATAAGTACGTGCCTGTTTTCAAGCATTCTCTCAAGATTTCATCATCAGTGGCTATTCGTTTATCCGGCATGTTTTCTGCAACAAAAAATAAAGTTGTTAATAACAATTTCTTAAACTTCCTTCAATTGATTGAAATTATTTAATTTAATTTTTAATAAATTAATTGAAGAAAAACAAAGAAGAGATTAATAATAATTAATTAATTTGATAAATAATAATAAAACACCTTTTCTAAGAATTTTGTTATGAGTTGATTTCTCTGAATCATCATCAATTGCTGCCAATTGTTTATCTTTTGCTCTATCTCCCGCCAGTGTTTCTTTTATGCTACAATCAATCAATCAATTTGTTCATACAAAAGTAAAACCTCCTTCAGTCAATCTTTTCAGTGGTGTTCTTAATTCAATTCATAAAGAAAAATAAAAATAAAAATAAAAATAAAAAATAGATACATTTATTTCTGTTGGCGATCCTAAGTGGAATCGAATAGTATATTAGGCTGAATTGATGAATATCATTTCGGCTGATTCAGATTGACCTATTTGACCGACTTCTTTCCCGTTAGGGTTAGGGTTAGGGTTAGGGTTGTGCTACATCAAACTGAAGTGAATTTTTGAATGAAAAACAGTAATTGTGGTTGCAATTGAAGGAACGTACCTGTAACTTGTCTCAATTTCCATCCGTCGAGAGTCTGGAACGAATGAATTGAAGGAACGAACGATTTAGATTAAGGTTGAACAAGATGGTAGCGTAAGATTGGGGCGAGGTTTATAATTGTGGGTTAATTGAAGTAATCGGCTATTGGGTTTACTAAGTAGTTGGGCTGCCTGAGCAACACTCTCGGTTGATCGTGGTGTAAAGGAATTGACTGGTAAGATACCGGGTGTATATATAAGGGCAAAAACATTTGTGAAGATGGGGTTCAAGGTGGTTCGTATGATAGGATTGGTAAGGTGTTTGATGGGTTGGTTTTGGTCATCATTTAAAAAAAAAGCGGATTGTTGATGTCTTGACACCCGAAAAGTGTGAGCTTAATACTAATGCGCTTCTTAATAATTTGGCGAACGTTGCTACCGGAAATAGTGCGTGTCGAAAGTATATTGTGCAAATAAGAATTGTAAAGGGCATTGTAGGGGTTGACATGCGACTACTAATAAATTTAGATTCTACGAGAATGGGGGAGGGAGGGGGAAGGGTGATATGAAGGGTGCGGGTAAGAGGAAAGGTAAAGAAAAGAAAAAGAATGTAAAGGACTGAGCGTTTTGCTTGCATGACTCTAGCGATAGGGATGAGATCGAAGGGGCTTTTCAAGGGACTTCAAAAGTTGGGCAAACTTTTGAGAACAACAAGTAGAAGAGAATTGGAGCGGGGACGGGAGAGGTGCTAAATGGTGTTGGTTTTTTGACGAATTTAGAAACGGAGGTTTGAATTCGGATGGGATTGGAATCGACTCTACTTTTTCGTTTAAGACGACTACGGAAGATGGTATCAACAATACTAACATTTGTAATTGATTAGGTCTTTCGTGATTGTTCGTTGTTTGGTTTTTTAGCTCCGATGTATGTTTTTGTTTCCTTTTGTGTTGTTTGGATCACGTTGATGCTCGGTTTTAGTTAGCGTCTCGATTATGTCTTGGTTAGGATTTGTGTACCGTCTTCGAGCCTCAATGTGTGGTGGATCCTTTGTCTCTCTGTTTTCTTATCTCTTTTTTTGGAGATTAAGATTTATATATAGTTATTGCTTCTTTGGCCAAAAAAACAAAAAAAACTCTTTCGGTTCGGTTGATCATTAACTAGATCCGGAACGGCCCGCGCGATGCGGCGGGGCCTTCCGGGTTGAATATTCATATTTAACGTAGCGTTTTGTATTTATAGAATTACAAACGCGTTGTAGCGGGTGTGTTTGAATACACGTGATTAGTACATAGTATACCTAATGCATGCGCGTTTGTAACGCCAGAAAAATCGCTTAATGTGGGTTCTTTATTATAGGTGTATGTATATGTGTGAAAGATAATCCGAAATATTTAGCGGTTTTCAAAAAAACGTCCGTTTCGCGTATAGTTAGTTGCATTGTGTTCGTAAAATTATTTCGAGTTGAACGGTGATTTCGGAAAAATTTGACGTGCGATGAACGGGAAGATATGGGCCGTTAAAAATTTGGGTGGAGTTGTTTAAGGTTTTTTGATATAATACTAATTTTACCTTTTTTACCCTGAGAAGTTGACAAATTTAAGATAGTTTAAGGGGCAGTTTTGTAACTTGTGTTGTGCTTGTCGTTTGGAGAAGGTGGGTGGTTAAAACGACACAAAACCCCACCTCTTTTAGTACATAGAGGGTTAATATAGAGGGTTAATTTGAATTGGATCTAAGTTAAGTTGTCAAAATAAGTCAAATTCCAATTCTACTTCAATGGTCCGACTGCTCTTTAATTTTAGTACTGTAATATGAATCCTATTCCAATCCAAATCCAATTCTACTTCAATAGACTTTTTTTACTCTTCCAAAAAATGCAATTTGACCCAATATCACAGTCAAAAACGTTTATGGTAACAAGTGGTCTAAGTATATGAAAGAAATTAAGATGTGCACTATAATTGATGGAAATATGCTCTTACACTAATTGTGGTGAGGGTGAATTACCGTTTTATCCCTCGTGAACATTAAAACCTTCATGTTTTGTTTTACATGCAGTGGTGGAACTTGAATCCGACTACAGATGGGACGAGTGCAATAAGTTATTAAATTTTTTATTGACAGATAGGGTAAAAAAACTAATAAAAACCTTGTTTTTTTAGTAAAGCAAAAAAGTAGTATAATTTTTTTTTTTTTGAAATCCAGTTTGTTGGGGGGGGTGGGGGGGGGGGGTGCCCCGCCCTGTCCTAGTAATACTCCGCCCATGTTTATTTACAGGGTATTTTTGATAATTTTGCATTGTTTTTTGATTTTTTATCATATCATTTTTTAACATCTTCTCCTTTTATTTTTTCACTTCAAAATCTTTAGCTTCTTTAAACCTTTTTTACCTATCATGTTTTTTCGTTCGATTGACGACTCAACCACCCCGAAACGAAGGGGGGCTTTTATTCCTTGTTAATACTCAAAAACCTTATCTAACAACGCTACAATTCTTGACTTTTAGGTTACATCTAATCATTTCAGATATTGGTCTAACCATTGTCCCCCCCCCCCCCCCCCCCCAAAATAATTGGAGATGAGACGGATTAGAAGTCTCACTTAAACTCCAATATTTACATATCGTTGACGACTTCTATGTTGACTCTATCGAAGAGCTGTGAAACGGGTCTTAACTTATTAGTTTCGAAAATCAAATCTTGTATTGATATGGATATACTAAAGATCAAAAAAGCATCTATTAACATACAACAATATGAACTGACACTGCAAGATAAACCATCATGGATCACTAATATCATGATAAACCAGACCAACAACCGAATTAAGAGTTTCCAACCAGACTTCCAAACCACTATGACAATCATTTCTGCACATATCTTCAAGATTCTTAACCGCTATTTTTGGAACACCACGTTTCATTAAAACAACTCCAAGTAGTTGACTCATTTGGTTCAACACTCAATTGAATCATCTCCTTAAAGATTGTTACCGCCTCCTTAAATCTACCATCAGATACGTACAATCCAAGAACATGATTATAACTTAACAAATCATTCAATAACCCTAATTCTCTCATTTGTTTTTCTATTTCAAAAGCTTCATCAAAACTCCCAATTTTCTTGTACATACATAACATCATAGCATACGAAAACTTATTAGCATTCCCATTTCTTCTCAACTTTTCAAAGATTTCTTCAGCTGGTTTGTACACTTCACCATGGAAAAGAATGTTTGTTAGCTGCTCCACAAGTTACACATGAACATTGGTTTGATTTTTTAATGCAAGTTGCATGGTGAAAACTAATGTTGATGACTGATGAACTTTTGAAAAACTCAAACGGGGAAGTTGCCATAAAGTTTCAGCTGGTTGGTCAACATGTGCCTCGAACTTCTTAGAATTGGTTATTTTAGGTGGTGATACCCTTTATGCGGAGTATGATAATTGGGTTAGAATTATGGTTGTCTATTTTTGATAATGATTGCTGCTTTAGGCAATGTTAGATACGGATGCATTGTTATATCTTGTATTGAGTTAGAGATAATATCAGTGACATGAAGATGAGGATCTTGAAGTTGTCGTCGAGGAAGCGTCTACATCAATGATTATGATATTTAGGAAATTTGAATGAAGGGATGATTTGTTAGATATTAATTCATAATTCTATAAAGACAAAATTACGTGATTGGTCCTTAACGTTTGTCTCATATTTCACATTTGTCATTTATCATTTTTTTGCGGTTGGTCCCTCTTACTAATGATCGTTAGAGAAGTCCCTTTAAATAATGACATGTGTGCGACTTTTGAGGGTATTTATGTCATTTCAATATTTCCCTTCATCCACGATCTTGTATAAATTCAAAAACCCTAATTACGTCAACTTCAACCTTCATCAATTTCAAATCAAAATTCACAAAGATTAATTTTTTAAACTTCTAATCATTGATCACTTACAAATCGAAATCTCTCAATTTTTCATTAAAATCTCGTTGGCCCCCCTATGCTGAACAATGAGAATTGAGAAATGAAATGAAACTTTTGACTACGGAAATAAACATTAAATTAGATTAAATTAAAGTTAAGCAATTTGTGAATAAAAGTTAATTAAGTCAACTGTCGATGTATAATATCAACAAGAAATAAAAATCTACCTATTTAGACCAATTCCATCTTCCCGTGCTCAACCATGTCACCACCACACTTACTCGAGGGCGCCGATGGCAATATCGCCGCCCTCCTCCTCCCTTAACCGCCCTCGATTGCGTCGCCCTGAAAAATTTCATGTACAAGCATTCTCGAGTACGGATAAAATGTTCGTTTGGTTGTGTTTTTTGACCGTTACCACCCCCAACGGATACATGTTTTTTTTTTACACTATATAACTAGTACACTTCCAACACTCCAAACACACACAACACTCTCAAAAATCTAACACAACACTCCCAACACTTTCATCCAACAATACTTTCATCAAAATGCCTAAAAAATCATCTTCAAAGAAAAAAAACCTAAACAAACAAATCTAGCAAGTTGTCGATACTCAACGAAGTAACGATTTTTTTCAAACACTACTCGACTCCCAAATGTACAACTCACCTTCCGGTCATCTTTCAACCCGGCTCAAGACATGAGATTTGCCAAATACGCATCATCCTCACCAATTTTTTCTCCTCCTCAACAATACACCAATTTTCCTCACCAATAACAATACGTTACTCAACCTTTTAAACAATTCCAATATCATCAACATCAACAATTTACCCATCAACAACAATTTACTCATCAACAAACTCGTCCAATAATACGACAACCTATCTTCCCAAATCAAATTCCTACACAAAATCCTACACAAATTCCAACGGATACCGAATCCGATGATGTAGATCTCGAATCCGTTCCAGAACTCAACCCGAAGAAGTTGAAGACGAAGGTGAAAGTGACTCGAAAGAAAAAGGAAAAGCAGAAAAGAAAGTGAGATGCACCAAAGTGCCGTGAACGGACGCGGAAAGTGTAATTTTGGCGAACGTGTGGATGCAAGCCTCCGAAGTAAAGGGAACGGGTCAAACAAAAGATTCATTTTGGGGTTATATCCGTGAAAATTACAATGCGCAAGTCCGTGAATAACGTCGAGCCGATCAATTAACGGGAAAATGGAGCAAGATGTCGAAAGATATCAAGATTTTTATCGGCAATTACACAAAACTTGAAAAATATTGGCAAAGTGGAGCTAACGATGCCGATATCGTCAGTAGCACACGTCGGGCATTTAAGGGCAAACGGGTTGTAAGTTTCTTTACGAGGAGGCGTGGAGAGTTCTCAAAGATTGTCCTAAATTTTTAACATTCGAGGGGGTCGTTCCCAAGTGTAATCGATCGGTCGAGTTACCCCCACCGCTTGTGAGTGGACCGGGTGAAGGTCCGAACCAAGGTGCGGGTGAAGGTGCGGGTGGGGATCCAAGTTAGTTTGAAAGGTTATTTCAAGAAGAACCTCTGCGTCGTCCACCGGGTCGTTCAAAAACCAAGAGTCAAAGGAGTTCGGGGTCATCCGATGAGGCCTCACAATTGTCTTCCAACGAAGCTCGTTTACAATTGATTGAAACCGCCAAGGCTACAAGGCGGTCGATGTATAGGATATACGACGCAACCGAGACCCGTGAAATGTTGGATCAATTGTCATTTCTCACCCAACCATGTGCACCCGAATTGTGATGACCCGGAAATTTCTGACCAAATTTAAACTTTATCTTTAAATGATTTAATGTTTCCGACACGATAAGCAAAGTCTATGAAGTTGAATTTCAAAATTTTAGAACTGTTTCATGTATTAAATTACATTTAACTGCTCTCGACGATTTATGAACAATTATATGTATGTATATATATATATGTACAAGTAAAAATGACTTTGCTACAGTAAAACACTATTTGCTACAGTAAAGCATTATTTGCTACAGTGAAACCGTATTTTGCTACAGTGCTACAGTGAAAACGACTTTGCTACAGTAAACACTATTTGCTGCAGTAAACACTATTTGCTACAGTAAACGCTATTTGATGTCGACGAACTAACAAACAAAAACAGGATAAGGCGGCCATGCGATCGCATGGCAAAAACACTGAAAACTCATGCGATCGCATGAGGTACTGTAGCAGGCCACATACTATAAAAGCTCGATCTGGTCTCCACTCTCCACATATTATTATTATTTATTATATTATTATTATTATTATTATTATTATTATTATTAAGATTAATATTATTATTATTAATCTTATTATAATATTATTATTAGTAGTATATATACATAAAATACTACGACGAGGTTATGAGCGTGTCACCTTCAAAATGGGTTTTTGAGCGGGATAGAGCTAAGGAAATTATGGGTTATTGCCAAGGAGGTTATGGGTAATGTTCGAGGGTATATTTGTGAATCAAATCTAGTGTTTATCATCTCTGTTGCGTCTATGTACTTTCTTACAATATTTAATCTCAATATTGATACGTAAGCACTCATATTTTATCTTTTATATATTAATTGTGTATCCATGTCTAGTGCTCGAGTATATATATTTATATATACGTGTATGCTAATTTTCGTCGTTAAACACTTTATAATAGATCACGAATTAAATACATATATTACTGGTAAAAGGTATATGATATACATGTTTTTGGAAAGCTGGCGAAAAATCAATAACTTTTCATTTAGATATCGAATAGTTTTGATGAACGGATCAAAAGATATGGTCAACTGAATTATAATTGACATTAATTGGAATTGCTTTTTGAATCTGCAATTAATACTTAAACAAATTTTTTACGAGATTGATAAAATGGATTTTGAATATTACCAACCGAGTAAATGAATCCTTATATGTAAAGACCTCGACCTTATCCTCCCGGACGAAGTCTTCAACAGTTAATCCCATTGCGATGATCGACTCCAAGTAATGTCTTTAATATGAGCAAATGCACAGCGGAAGACTTAATTCGTACCTGAGAATAACATGCTTTAAAAAGTCAACATGAAGTTGGTGAGATATATAGGTTTGATGCTAGCAGCGTTATAACTATGGACCACAAGATTTAAAGTTTATACATAATACACTCCTCGTGTATAGAAAAGCAGTTGAGCACTTGGTAACCATACTTAACTAAAAGTCATCGCAGCATATTCTTAAATAAACCCTACACCGTACCAAGTGTAGTAACGAGAACGAAGTACTGTGCAACCGTTAAATGCTGGTCGTCCAGCCCGGTTGGGGATGTCAGCCCGATAGATCTATCAACAGGATTCGCGTTTACGCTCCTCACGTAATTTGCAGTTACCAAGTATAAAGAGATATGCCATGGTACAACTCAACATAGATTTTATTTTTGATCACTTGTGTCCATAACGTAAATCATTTATAAAAACAGCGCATGTATTCTCAGCCCAAAAATATTTAGAGTTTAAAAGGGACTATATACTCACCTAATGTATTTTGTAGTAAAAATACATATAACATCATTGATCAAGTATAAGGTTGGCCTCGAATTCACGAACCTATATCAGTTTTATATATTAAAACATATAATGAACATCAAATAATTCTATCTATTAATTATATCGCATTTATATATTTAGTTTTGTAGTTTATATATATTTTGTACTGGATTCTAATATATTTTATATCTTAAATTTACATGTTATATATATTCATTTTGTATATACATAATAGAAATGTTAATATTCTTAATATATAATTTTAGATAATATTAATATAATTTTAGTATAAGTACAAAATATTTGTTATAATAATATAATAACAACGATAATGAAAATTTAAAAAGTAGTTTTAGCAATAATGGTTATAAAATATGAATATTTAATAAAAAGGATAATTTTTAAATAATAACTTTGATAATACGAATAAATTTTAATGAAATTGAATAGTTTAATAAAATGATGATTTCTAAAATAATGGTTCCTTTAATAATAATAATAATTAATATTAATAATAATAATAATAATAATAATAATAATAATAATAATAATAATAATCATAATAATCATAATAATAATAGTATCAATAATGATATTAACAATTGTAATTATAATGATAATCCTAAAAATACTTAGTGATGTTACTTGTTAATAATT
Source organism: Rutidosis leptorrhynchoides (assembly GCF_046630445.1). Classification (NCBI taxonomy): domain Eukaryota; kingdom Viridiplantae; phylum Streptophyta; class Magnoliopsida; order Asterales; family Asteraceae; genus Rutidosis; species Rutidosis leptorrhynchoides. The sequence goes on from NC_092333.1 coordinate 46,107,974, forward strand.
AAGATGATATTAATAATAATAAAAACTAAATAAAAGAAACTACCTTTATGGAAAATAGGCTTAAAAAAACTACTGTCTCTTAAGAGACTCGAACCCAGGCCACTTGTTTCCCCGACATCACTCTCTAACCACTCGTCTGCTATTGTTTTTCTGACTAAACCACAGTCTCTTTAAACTTAACCCGTATTACTCAGTTTTCCATTTCTTCTCTTCTTCTTCACAGATTAAACTCGACTAAGGATCAAATAACTTACATCATAATTATTACAAGATTTAAGTTAAGCTTCTCAACTATCCGCTCTTTATACATCGTTCAATAAAAAAAAAAAAAAAAAATCGAAGAACAGACCTGTGACAGTCGCGGTTCAGTTTTAAAGAAAAAAAATATTGCTTTTTGATTTTAAAGAATTTTTAGATAATACATATAACATGAAACCTGTTTTAATTCATAAATAGGAACTCTTTGAATCGTTAATTCCAACAGAAACCTTGAAACAATTATGAATTTCACCAAGAACATAGAGTTTGACTTTTAAAGATAAAAGTTTGACTCACAAAATTAGTCATCCATTTGATGAATTGAGACTTGAAATCTTTAGAGAGCTTAAATGAATTATTTCTAACATCATCACATTATTAGATTTTGAAAACTCACTCAATTTCGATTTAACAATTACCACCAGACACGAACAGAAAGAAAGAAAAAAAAATAAGTTTCTTGTTATTTTGATTTAGTTAAAACAGATAAAATAATTAAGATCAGTATCGATGATGAAAATATTTTAAAGAATCTGTTGTATCATATATGAGTTGTTCGTTTGCTATAGCTGGAGAAAGAGACCAAAGTTCACAAGATAAACAGAATGATAGAGAAAGAAAAAGAAATAAAGAGCAGATGCTCTTCCATCCGTTCACGCGTTTATATTTATATTATATAAATTTTATTTTTAATTTTAATAACCTATAATTTATAAATATAATAAATATAACAATATATTAATAATACTATTAATATTATTAGAGGTGATAGAAAAAAAATACTAATAATAATAATAATAAAGATAGTAACAATATTAGTGATATCCATATTTAATAACATCAATAAAAATGATATTAATAATGATTATAATAATGGTAAAAACAATTATAAGCATGATAACAACAATACAATTAATGATATTATTAATAATACTAATTATTCTAATATTAGTAATAATAACAATTTATGTAAATAAATTTTCATATCCATATGTCGTATATTTAAAGTAATAATATTAATTGTACTAATATTGATACTAATATCGAAAGTAATATTAAAAGTAATAACACTAATATAACATCTATATTTTTAACTTGTATTTAATTTAATTATATATCGTATGTACACATAAATGTTCGTGAATCGTCAGGCTTGGTAAAAAGGGTAACTAATTAACCAAATATAGATTTCAGACTTTCTAGACTCAATATTAAGGTTTTTGCTTATCGTGTCGGAAACATATAGAGTTTAAGGTTTAATTTGGTCGGAAATTTCCGGGTCGTTACAGTACCCACCCGTTAAAGAAATTTCGTCCCCGAAATTTGGTAGAGGTTGTCATAAATAACAATAGGAATGTTTTCATGACGAATATGAGGTAGTAATAGAGTTTTATCATTATTGAAAGATATGGATAAAACGATTCGATCATGTGAAGCGCACGAGTGAAGTTATCACAAAATAATGAAATGAGTGAATATGGAATTGTTTTAACCGATAACGTGATTAGGATTGATTTCCAGGATTTAAGGGGATTTAAAGAGAATATTACGTAACAAGATTTGGTTCTTCAGCGATTCAGAAAATCAAGATCTTCTTTGTTTTAATGCAGCAATCTGTTTTGATTTCTCTGTCGGATAATTTACTATAAATCCACCTCTTCGTTTCCTTATTTTCTACAACTCCATCTTTCACTCTTTCTCCTTAATTCCTAATTTAAGACATTCACCAATATGCTCCATCCTCTCCTAATCCTTGATATATTCTTAATTTTCACATCTGTCATCCTTCTATTTCATTTACCACAGGAGGATCTATTATCTTGGGACTATGGTGTTATTAATTTTCCCGTGCCTTTATGTGGTAATACATATTGATATGCACGGTTTGTAGTTTCAGGGTTGTTATTGGGTTTTATATCTTTCCTTATATTCTGATGTCCCTTCTCCTGTGTTCTATAATCATTGTCATCCACAGTTAATGCTCTCACCTATTTGCTGCGATCTATACTCCAATTTCTATTGTGGGAATTTGTCCCTTCGTTTCTTCTTCCCGTCCTCGAGTCCAGCGATTAAGGGTCCGGAATTCGTAGGTATGAAATTTTGGAATAAGCATAGCTAATGCTATTAGAAAGAAATGGTAATGACACGATTTTGATTTGTCAAATTACCAGATTATCTTGGAAACATAGAACTATAAAAATGATATGTTCTTAATATGTTTGAAGATTGAATAGAATGTAAGAGTCGTGTAACATGGCACATGATGACGGTACTGTGAATCATCACATTCCATTAGGAACTTAACATGACTTACTGTAATATAATGAAGTTGATCAAGTTTCATTATATTATACTAATTCATGCATCAATTCCCAACACTGCTTCAGAACATTCCTATTTTAAACTTGAAGGTTTTAGAACTTAGAAACTAACACAGTTTCTTTTATGTTGTAACGCAGATATTACGGAGGAATAAATGATTTCAGATAACGATAGTTGTGAAAATATCTTCAGAAATATTGAAGATATTTATAACGAAAGATATGATAATATCTTGGAATTTCTGATGTCGAAGGATGATGATGAAGATTGACCCGTAAGGGTTTAGATTCAGAAGCAAGGTGTTTGCTACAGAATCATCATGATTCTTTATGTACAAGTTTAGTCCTTGTAATTTGTTCAGAGTCTCCTTCACGGTTTGCTCAATCCGGTTTTCAGTACCAAATTTTCTATCGAGCGTTCCTAACACTTCCTTCTTTTATCATCAACTTTTGGTTATTAAGACCGTCTACAACATGCTGCTTTCGTCAGCATTTCATGAACTAGTTCGCAGTTCAGGGTGTTTTTCAGAAACTTCACTTTCAGTGTATGAAATTCTTAGACATTGTAGATATAACTAGAGAAGTTCTGTGAATTTTCAAAATACTGATTGCGGTTTCCGCCAAAGAGATAACGAGCTGCTGGTACATATACTGATAATGTCGCGGAATATAAAAGGGTTTTCCGGAAACGACGCAGAAGGACAATGTATGTATATTAAGATTATAATAAGGCTAGTCTTTCTGAGAAGTCGAAGTGGAGCTGTAACAAAATTAGCTTCTTGAAAAGGACTCGTATGGTTGTCTTTGCTAATGAATGATAAAGAATTCGACGCAGATATGTTTTAACTATAACTTCGGTTTCGATAGTTTTTCAGGTGCATAACTGTATGCATAAATCTCTCTTCCATAGACGAGGTGCGGCTGGTTCAACTTCTCGATCGAGATGTTTTCAAGAATCATGATTGGTTTGAATATGGATTGTAATCGTCAAGATACGAATGAGATTTAAGATAAAATCAAGTGGCAAACTTGAAGAATTGTTTAATTTCATATGTTATAATCAACATTTTAATTCATTTTAATTGTCCAAAGTTAGTAGTCCAATAGTCCGATTGTCCAATGGTCCAATAAATTCATATATAAATTAGATATATAATATTCGGATTACTTAATACGTATCGTGACCCGTGTACCGGTCTCAGTGTCGATCACAACTCAAAGTATATATATATTTTGGAATCAACTCCGACCCTGTATAGCCAACTCCCACCTTCACATATAGAGTGTCTATGGTTGTTCCAAAATATATATATAGATGGGTCAATATGATAAGTCGAAACCTTGCATACGTGTCCCGTTATTTAAAATGCGTAAAATAAATAAATATATATCATGACCCATTATACAACGTGTTGTCTCAGAATTAATCCGACGTATTGTTGTACATGTGTCCCGACGGTATGTAAAGTGCAGAAATAAAATTGCGAGAATGTAAATTGCGATAAATTAAATGTTAATCAGTTAGCTGGGAACAGTTAGCCGGAACAGTTAGCGTGGAATCCTAACCAAATTTCAATTAGTTAATCTGTTTGTTTCTAACAAATTTTATTTTGTCCATTGTTTTCTTCGTTATGCCACTTGTTGAATTTTGATAAGTCAAAATCCAAATATGAAATTTGAATAGAAATAGTTATTTTGTGGTGAACGGATACGTATATCGGTAGTTGTAAGTAGGATAGTAAATGATCGTTGAATCAGTTTCGAAGAATGTACAGTGTAACTTATTAATGTGAATTCTAAATATTCCTCGGGTACTACCCACCCGTTAAAATATTTTCATCATTAACAGTTTATACGAAAGAATTTTTAATTACAATCTTTATGAAAATATACTTGCATATATAATTTCGTCAGATGTAATTATGGATTTAATGAGTCAAAAACTCATTTGATTTATCGTTAATACTAGATTACATAATCTCTAAAACTTTAGAAATTACATAATCACCATATCGAACGAGGAAAAATGAGGTAGAATGATACGTAACGCGAAGATAATCGATGTAGATCGATGTATAGAGCAAAGTTCATACTCGAAGTACAGATGGTGATATTGAGGCGTGTAATGTTGATATTCGAGGTACAGATTGTGATGTTGAGAGTTACGGCGCGGTTATGGTTTAGGAATGATAAGGGTACTATCGACGTCGATGATGGTGGTACTGATTATGCTGCTGGTGTTGTAACCTTCGCACCAGGTTCTCCATAGTCGTCACACGAGCGCGTAGTTCGTTAACTTCTTCTAGTACTACGGGATGATTGACGGTTGAAGCGAGCGAATGAATAAGATTCGAAATATGGGATAGTATGTAATCGTGATGAGATACTCGGAAAAAGGGGAGAGAAAATGGTTTCTCGAACAGGTTCGCCGGTAAGCGCTTCAGGTTGAAAAGGGCAATCTGGTGGATGGAAGAGATCTTCGATGTGAAATGATTTTTTTGAGGTCGGATGATATTCTAGCTATATAGAATATCTATGTATAATACCAAAGATTTCGTAAACTACAGAGGAATTTACAACATTTGTCAGGCAAGTCTACAGATGCGCTAGAATATGAATTTTGTCTATACACTATCGATGCACTAAATGCAGTAAGGCGTGTCTAGACTTAAGAATGATAAGCACGAAATTTCCTAAGGATGATAAGCAGACGATTTCTGACTAGAATGATAAGCAAAACTTTTTGACATGCAGACACGGTCGAAGTCCAGACTCACTAATGTATCCTAACAACTTACCAGTTAGACACACTAATGCAGACCTGGTTCGCTAAGACCAACGCTCTGATACCACCTGTAAAGACCTCGACCTTATCCTCCCGGACGAAGTCTTCAACAGTTAATCCCATTGCGATGATCGACTTCAAGTAATGTCTTTAATATGAGCAAATGCACAGCGGAAGACTTAATTCGTACCTGAGAATAACATGCTTTAAAAAGTCAACATGAAGTTGGTGAGATATATAGGTTTGATGCTAGCAGCGTTATAACTATGGACCATAAGATTTAAAGTTTATACATAATACACTCCTCGTGTATAGAAAAGCAGTTGAGCACTTGGTAACCATACTTAACTAAAAGTCATCGCAGGATATTGCTAAATAAACCCTACACCGTACCAAGTGTAGTAACGAGAACAAAGTACTGTGCAACCGTTAAATGCTGGTCGTCCAGCCCGGTTGGGGATGTCAGCCCGATAGATCTATCAACAGGATTCGCGTTTACGCTCCTCACGTAATTTGCAGTTACCAAGTATAAAGAGATATGCCATGGTACAACTCAACGTAGATTTTATTTTTGATCACTTGTGTCCATAACGTAAATCATTTATAAAAACAGCGCATGTATTCTCAGCCCAAAAATATTTAGAGTTTAAAAGGGACTATATACTCACCTAATGTATTTTGTAGTAAAAATACATATAACATCATTGATCAAGTATAAGGTTGGCCTCGAATTCACGAACCTATATCAGTTTTATATATTAAAACATATAATGAACATCAAATAATTCTATCTATTAATTATATCGCATTTATATATTTAGTTTTGTAGTTTATATATATTTTGTACTGGATTCTAATATATTTTATATCTTAAATTTACATGTTATATATATTCATTTTGTATATACATAATAGAAATGTTAATATTCTTAATATATAATTATAGATAATATTAATATAATTTTAGTATAAGTACAAAATATTTGTTATAATAATATAATAACAACGATAATGAAAATTTAAAAAGTAGTTTTAGCAATAATGGTTATAAAATATGAATATTTAATAAAAAGGATAATTTTTAAATAGTAACTTTGATAATACGAATAATTTTAATGAAATTGAATAGTTTAATAAAATGATGATTTCTAAAATAATGGTTCCTTTAATAATAATAATAATTAATAATAATAATAATAATAATAATAATAATAATAATAATCATAATAATAATAGTATCAATAATGATATTAACAATTGTAATTATAATGATAATCCTAAAAATACTTAGTGATGTTACTTGTTAATAATTAAGATGATATTAATAATAATAAAAACTAAATAAAAGAAACTACCTTTATGGAAAATAGGCTTAAAAAAACTACTGTCTCTTAAGAGACTCGAACCCAGGCCACTTGTTTCCCCGACATCACTCTCTAACCACTCGTCTGCTATTGTTTTTCTGACTAAACCACAGTCTCTTTAAACTTAACCCGTATTACTCAGTTTTCCATTTCTTCTCTTCTTCTTCACAGATTAAACTCGACTAAGGATCAAATAACTCACATCATAATTATTACAAGATTTAAGTTAAGCTTCTCAACTATCCGCTCTTTATACATCGTTCAATTAAAAAAAAAAAAAAATCGAAGAACAGACCTGTGACAGTCGCGGTTCAGTTTTAAAGAAAAAAAATATTGCTTTTTGATTTTAAAGAATTTTTAGATAATACATATAACATGAAACCTGTTTTAATTCATAAATAGGAACTCTTTGAATCGTTAATTCCAACAGAAACCTTGAAACAATTACGAATTTCACCAAGAACATAGAGTTTGACTTTTAAAGATAAAAGTTTGACTCACAAAATTAGTCATCCATTTGATGAATTGAGACTTGAAATCTTTCAGAGAGCTTAAATGAATTATTTCTAACATCATCACATTATTAGATTTTGAAAACTCACTCAATTTCGATTTAACAATTACCACCAGACACGAACAGAAAGAAAGAAAGAAAAAATAAGTTTCTTGTTATTTTGATTTAGTTAAAACAGATAAAATAATTAAGATCAGTATCGATGATGAAAATATTTTAAAGAATCTGTTGTATCATATATGAGTTGTTCGTTTGCTATAGCTGGAGAAAGAGACCAAAGTTCACAAGATAAACAGAATGATAGAGAAAGAAAAAGAAATAAAGAGCAGATGCTCTTCCATCCGTTCATGCGTTTATATTTATATTATATAAATTTTATTTTTAATTTTAATAACCTATAATTTATAAATATAATAAATATAACAATATATTAATAATACTATTAATATTATTAGAGGTGATAGAAAAAAAATACTAATAATAATAATAATAAAGATAGTAACAATATTAGTGATATCCATATTTAATAACATCAATAAAAATGATATTAATAATGATTATAATAATGGTAAAAACAATTATAAGCATGATAACAACAATACAATTAATGATATTATTAATAATACTAATTATTCTAATATTAGTAATAATAACAATTTATGTAAATAAATTTTCATATCCATATGTCGTATATTTAAAGTAATAATATTAATTGTACTAATATTGATACTAATATCGAAAGTAATATTAAAAGTAATAACACTAATATAACATCTATATTTTTAACTTGTATTTAATTTAATTATATATCGTATGTACACATAAATGTTCGTGAATCGTCAGGCTTGGTAAAAAGGGTAACTAATTAACCAAATATAGATTTCAGACTTTCTAGACTCAATATTAAGGTTTTTGCTTATCGTGTCGGAAACATATAGAGTTTAAGGTTTAATTTGGTCGGAAATTTCCGGGTCGTTACATTATATAAGGTACGTCTCGTTTGTTGAACTATTGTCAAAATTGACTTTTTGAAACAACTTTGAATAACTTTTGTATGTCAATTTCGAGCATTAGGATTGTGATACACTATGACCTGACCTAGCTTGATAAACAATTATTGACCAACATATGTTCTCTAGGTTGAGATCTACGGTTATTTGGTAATCCGAGTTTCGATCACATTTTGGTGAACGACTTTATATGCGGCTAAGGTGAGTTTCATATGATCCTTTTTACTCAATATATTTTTGGGCTGAGAATACATGCGACTGTTTATAAATATTGAAAATACTAGATTTATATGCGTGAGTTTCATTTGCTCCCTTTTTAATTGCTTTTGCAATCTATATTTTTGGGCTGAGAATACATGCAATTTATTTTAAACGCAATGGATACAAGTACATACTAAATTCTACACTGAGTTTGAACCGAAAATCCCTTAGCTTTGGTAACTAGTAGCTGCCAGTACATAGGATATGGACTGGTGGGCGCGAATAACAGTATATGGATCCATAGGGCTTGACATCCCCATCCGAGCTAGAGCGCTTGCCTTTTAACGGACGTGTGTTATTTGAGTTTAGGACACGTTGGTTTGCGTGTATTAAAACAAATGGGGTATTTATCATTATAACGTTAAAGCTTAGTTAACAGGGTGCTCTGTTACGTAGAATCTATTGACAAACTTTTGATAAACGTTTCTGGATGAAACAACTGAAATCTTGTGATCCATCTTTATATACAGATTATGCGAAACATACAAACTATGAACTCACCAATTTAGATAAGTTTATTACGGTCATTACGAATTTTTGGTCATGCCGTTTGGATTGACGAATGCGCCAGCTGTATTCATGGACCTCATGAATCGAGTTTGTAGTCCATATTTAGATAAGTTTGTTATCGTTTTCATTGATGATATTCTTATCTATTCCAAGAGTGAGCAAGAGCATGAGCAGCATTTAAGGTTAATATTAGAGTTGTTGAGAAAAGAACAGCTATACGCTAAATTTTCTAAGTGTGCTTTCTGGTTGAAAGAAGTGCAATTTCTTGGTCACGTTGTTAGTAGCAAAGGAATTCAGGTTGATCCAGCAAAAATTGAAGCCATTGAAAAATGGGAGACTCCTAAAACACCAATGCAGATACGCCAATTTTTGGGTTTAGTCGGTTATTATAGAAGGTTTATGAAAGGATCCGAAACTAATCATCCGGACGTTGTCCATATTGATTACAAACGAATTACAATAGTTGATAACATTGCGAGGTACTTGCCCTCTATATGATACATCTTACAAACGTTGCATTTATTCTTAAAACGCAATCTATAGTTACATCCAGAATTGACATAATCGCCTGACATTTCATAATATTCAAATGACCTAAACCGCCATTTACTTAATAATAGTCTCTATGAACTTCAATGACTCGAATGCAACGCCTTATGATATAAGTCCTTAATAGCCTCAAGTAGTATCCTTAGTACGAGCTAATGCACAGCGGAAGACTTAATTCATACCTGAGAATAACATGCTTTAAAATGTCAACATAAAGTTGGTGAGATATAGGTTTAATGCCGGCAGCGATATATATATATATATATATATATATATATATATATATATATATATATATATATATATATATATATATATATATATATATATATATATATATATATATATATATATATATATATATAGACCACAAGATTTCATATATAAACATTTTCATAAAAATATTCTAAGTGGTTGAGCACTTGGTAACCATACTTAACATTCAATCACGTCGCATATTCCCTTTAATATGAAATCTTACTACACCGTACCAAGTGTAGTCACAAAACGAAGTACTGTGCAACCGTTGAATACTGGTCGTCCAGTCCGGTTGGGGTTGTCAGGCCCGATAGATCTATCAACAGGATTCGCGTTTACAATACCGCTGTAAATATTAGTTACCAAGCTACAGGGAAGTATGCCAGTGGTACAACTCAACGTAGAATATATTTTTCAGTTACTTGTGTCCATAACGTAAATCATTTATAAAAACAGCGCATGTATTCTCAGCCCAAAAATATTTAGAGTTCAAAAGGGATCTATATACTCACTGTTGTCTTGAAGATATGTAATTTCGACTCGGTCTCCGATTGATATCACGAACCTATCCATATAATATATCAATATATTTTCATTTTAAACAATCGTCACATATATATACTTATAATACTTTTAATACTTTGAATAATTCCTTAGTCCGTAGTTAGCAGTCCGATGTTAGTAATTCAATTTTAATGGTTCATTTTTAGGTGTTTAATAAACCCCCGATGAAATAAATAAAACCCCCATCGTATATGTATTGGTCGAGATTAATCTTGACCCACGGTACCGGTGTTGTCAAATGACGTGTTGCGTACATAAAGTACCGGTGTTGTCAAATGACGTGTTGCGTACAAACATGGGATCTTATGATTAATCTTCTCGTGTTGTTTACGGGTGATCCTGAACCATATAAAATTGAATTATAAGTACATATATATAAAATATCATGTTATCTTAGAAAGATGTAATTTATTTAATTTTTCCCAATTATTTTCGTGGCTAAACTAGTCTTGGATATCCGATTTTGTTTCGGACATAGTTTCTTCGTTACAACTCCGTTTTCGTTGATTCAACTTGCCATCTCCTTGGATCGAGTCCCTCTTTAAGACTATGAACTGTAAATACCTTAGTTTGTATTCAAAATCACACGGCATAGGTGAAACTTTAGTGAAACTTATGAAGTTAAACATTTCCCTTTATGTAAACAACCTTAAATGATTATTTTTCTAAAAATACTTATACTTTGAATTAAATCATGAAATTTTTATGTGTTAACATATTTATAGTAAAAATCATTTTTCCAGAAAATAAACCTCCAATTCAAAGTTTAAGATGGTTTTTAATTATCCAACCCAAAACAGTCCCCGGTTGCACTCCGACGTCGTAAAAACAGTTTTTAAGGTATTCTTTGAAAAACCAAGTTTTACCTTGTTAAATTAGCATATATTTTTAAGTTATATTACAGGTCTTGAAGTATTTTAAAAGTTAAGTTAGAAGGATCTATTTAGTTTGCAAACAAGTTTGAAAACTTTCAAACTATGTTCTTGTTGTTAAAATTTTATACCACAAAATAAGATAGCTATATATATATATGAATCGAATAAGGTTATGAACATAGTTACTACCTCAAGTTCCTTGGACAAGGTTGCTGTAAAAGAGGAGTAAGAACCTAGAACCAAAAGGGTGATGGAATTGGATGAAAGATTGGAAGTAAGTTTGTGTTCTTGGAAGGATTTCTTGAAGTGTTTTTGTAAGGTTTTCTTATGAGGTTTAAGTGTTGTTTTTGAAGCTAAATGATGGGGAAAATGCTTGGAGATGATCAAGTATGAAGTTAAGAGTATTTTGAGAGAGAAATGGAAGTGTAAGTATGAGAAAATGGGGTGAAGAAATGGTGTGCATGCATAAAAACGTTTTTAGGTTATAAAGGAAAAAAAAGATACCTAACTTTGTTTTCTTGCTAAATAATTCATGCTACTTGACAAATGGTTGGTTCCACATGTTTCTTAATCATTTAAGGCTGCTAAGGAGCAGATTTTTATTGGTATATACCAATAGTAAATACATCTAGAAGCTGCGTATGATACAGGTACATATACCCTAGGTATACGTATAGAAATCTTTGAGAAAACGGAACGAGGATTCAAATATAGCTATCTTTTGTAAATATACTTATATTGTTTTATGTATTTAAGTCTTTAAAAGTGATTAAATACATTACTTATACGATATATGTATAAACATTATAGGTCATAAGTATTTAAGTCGAAAAACATTACGTATAGTTATCGTTTTGAAAACTTAAGTTAGTAGTTTCAAAATATACTTATAAATCATTGTTATTAGTACACAATGAGATGTTAAACATCTTTAGATCATGTTAAATATGTATATATACATATATATACACAAACGTATAATTATCATATGTTATATAGTTCGTGATATCATCGGTCAAACTAGACGGTCAAACGTTGTGTAAAACTCTTTTCGAAAACATAAGTCTCAACAATTTGGATTGCTTATCATGTTGGTAAGGTTTAATTTATGTAAATATTAATCTTATAAGTATAGAACGATCGAAAAAGTGCGGGTCAACTTTAGGGTTTTTGCTTATCGTGTCGGAACCATATAGAGATTAGAGTTTAAATTTGGTCGGAAATTTCCGGGTCGTTACAGTACCCATCCGTTAAAGAAATTTCGTCCTCGAAATTTGGTAGAGGTTGTCATAAATAACAATAGGAATGTTTTCATGACGAATATGAGGTAATAATGAAATTTTATCATTATTGAAAGATTTAGATAAAACGATTTGGTTATGTGAGACGCACGAGCGAAGCTATCACAAAAGAGTGAAATGAGTAAATATAGAATTGTTGTAACCGATGACGTGATTATGATCGATTTCCGGGATTTAAGGGTTTTAAAGAAAATCTTATGTAATAAGATTTAGTTTTGCGGCGATTAGGATCTTCTTTGATTTAACGCGGCAATCTGTTTTGATTTCTTTGTCGAATATTTCACTATAAATTTACCTCCTTCCCTTTCTTTCTTCCCACATCTTCTATTCTTTCTCTTTAGTTCCTACTTTAAGACATTCGCTAATATGCTCCATCCCATTCTAACCCTTGTTATATTTCTAACTTTCATATCTTTCATTCTTCTTTTTCATCTATCACCAGAAGAATCTATTCTCTTTTATCCTTTCCTTGGAATTATAATGTTTTTAATTCTCCCGTGCCTTTACGTTGCAATACGTATTGATATGCACGGTTTGTAGTTTCGGGGTTGTTGTTAGGTTTTATACCTTCCCTTATATTTCGATGTTCCTACTCCCGTCCCTTAAAATCATTGTCATCCACAGTTAATGCTCTCTCTTATTTGCTGTGGTTTATGTTCCTATTTCTATTCTGAGGTTTTGTCCCTTCATTTCTTCTTCCCGTCCTCGAGCCAAGCGAACAATGGTCCGAAATTCGTAGGTAGGAAATTTGGAATGAACCTAGCTATTGGTTTTAGAATGAAATTGTAATGGCACGATCTTGATTCGTTAAATTACTCTAATATTCCGAAAAAATAGAACTATCAAGGTGATACGTTCTAATATGTTTGGAGACTTGATAGAAGATAAGAGCCGTGTAACATGGCACATGATGACGGTACTGTGAATCATCACATTCCATTAGAAACTTAACATGACTTACTGTAATATAATGAAGTTGATCAAGTTTCATTATATTATACTAATTCATGCATCAGTTCCCAACACTACTTTAAATCATTTATATTTTAATCTCGGAGGTTTCAGAATTTAGAAATTAACACAGTTTCTTTTATATTGTAACGCAGATGTTACGGAGAGATAAATGATCGCAGATAGGAATAGTTGTAAAAATATCTCCAGAAATATGAAAAATATGTATAACGAATGATATGAAGATATCTTATAATATCTAAGATAAGATGATGATGAAAAATATCATCCGGGCAAGGTTTTGAATAAAGAGTAGGGTTCTTACTGACGGTTTCAGCAGGTACGGAATCGTTTGTATTCTTTGAGAGCAGGTTCAGTCCCTGTGATTTATCCACAGCCTCTTTCATACTTTGCTTCATCCGTTTTCTAGTTCCAAACTCTTTTTTTTTTTTTTTTCAGCTTTACCACCTTACTATTCTTTGTCATCAAACTTTTGACCGTTAAAGTCGTTTACAGTTTTTGCTGCTTCGTTAGCATTTCAAGAACTATTTCATAGTCCCGGGTGTTTTTCAGAAACTTCACGTTCAGATTATGAAATTCTTAGGGATAGACATTATAGATATGATGGAAGAAGTTCCGCGAGATTTTCAAAATACTGATTGTTGATTTTGCCAAAAGGATAACGATCTGCTGGTGCACCTGTTGATGTTGTCGAGGGATATAAAAGGTTTTCCGGTAATGACGGCGAAAGGACAAGGTATAAATATCATGATTATAATAGAAATAATCTCACTGAAAAGTCGAAGTGGAGCTGTGACAAAATTAGCTTCTTGAAAAGGAATTGTAGGGTTGTTCTAATAAATGGCAAAGGATTCAATACGTTATGTGTTAAATTATGAATTTGGGTTCGAGAGTTCTTCTGGTGTATAACTGTATGTATAAATCTTCATTCCTTAGGCGAGGTGCGGCAGGTTCAACTTCTCGGTCGAGGTGTTTTCAGGAATCATGAAAGGATTTGAATGCGAATTGTAATCGTCAAGTTACGAATGAGGTTTAAGATAAAATCAAGTGGCAAGCTTGAAGAATTGTTTAGTTTCATATGTTACAATCAACATTTTAATTCATTTTAATTGTCCAGAGTTTTCTTCTTTATGCCACTTGTTGGATTCTGGTAGGTCAAAATCCGAATATGAAATTTGATTGAAAATGGTTATTCTGGGGTGAGCGGATACGAATATCGGTGGTTGTAAGTAAGATAATAGATAACCGTTGAATCAGATTCAAGAATGTACAATATAACTTATTAATGTGAATTCTAAATATTCCTCGGGTACTACCCACCCGTTAAAATATTTTCATCATTAATAGTTTGTACGAAGGAATTTTTAATTACTATCTTTATGAAAATATACTTGCATATATATTTTCTTCAGAGATAATCATAGATTTAATGAGTCAATAAGATATTAAACTCATTTGATTTATCGTTAATTCTAGATTACATAATCTCTAAGACTTTAGAAATTACATAATCGTCATACGATACGTAAAGCGAAGATAATCGATGTAGAACGATATATAAAACGAAGATCATACTCGAAGTACAGATATTGAGTCGTGTGATGTTGATATTCGAGATACAGATTGTGATGTTGAGATTTAAGGCGCGGTTGTGATTGGGGTGATAAAGGTACTGTCGGCGTTGACGATGGTAGTACGGATTATGCTGCTGGTGCTGCTGTTGGTGTTTGTAACCTTCGCACCATATTCTCCAAAACCACTACCCGAGCACGGAGTTCGTTGACTTCTTCTATTATACCGGGATGATTGACGGTTGGAACGAGTGAATGAACAAGATTTGAAATATGGGATAGTATGTAATCATGATGAGATACTCTAGAAATGAGCGAGAAAATGGTGTTTTGAATAGGTTCGCCGGTAAGTGCTTCAGGTTCATCGTTAAGAGGACAATTTGGTAGATGGAATGGATCACCTTCTTCTTGCCTCCAGAAATTTAGTATATTACGAACCCATCCCCAATTCATCCAGAATAGATGATGGGAAATTGGTTGATCCATTCCGGTAACGCTGTTCTCGGAGCTCGAATGGAAATCCATATCGGCGAAGCTATCGAAGTCGGAGGAATTTGAGCTGGATGAAGAATCCATCTTGTATGGTCGGAGAAATGAATTTTTTTTTTTTTTTTGGAATAGATTATAGGAGTTGGGTTTGGTACTCTTCAATACATAATTTACATATGTATATATAATATCAAAATCCCATGAATTACGGAGAATCTTTGAAATACGTCAGGCAATGTCTATAGTAACAGATACGCTAGGATATGAATTTTGTCTATACACTATCGATGCACTAAATGCAGTAAGACGTGTCTAGACTTAAGAATGATAAGCAGGCAGTTCCCTAAGGATGATAAGCAGATGATTTCCGACTAGGATTGATAAGCAAAACTTTTGACAGGCAGACACGGTCAAAGTCCAGACTCACTTAATGTATCCTAACAACTACTAGTTAGACACACTAATGCAAGGCCTGGTTCGCTAAGACCAACGCTCTGATACCAACTGAAAGGATCCGAAACTAATCATTCGGACGTTGTCCATATTGATTACAAACGAATTACAATAGTTGATAACATTGCGAGGTACTTGCCCTCTATATGATACATCTTACAAACGTTGCATTTATTCTTAAAAGGCAATCTATAGTTACATCCAGAATTGACATAATCGCCTGACATTTCATAATATTCAAATGACCTAAACCGCCATTTACTTAATAATAGTCTCTATGAACTTCAATGACTCGAATGCAACGCCTTATGATATAAGTCCTTAATAGCCTCAAGTAGTATCCTTAGTACGAGCTAATGCACAGCGGAAGACTTAATTCATACCTGAGAATAACATGCTTTAAAATGTCAACATAAAGTTGGTGAGATATAGGTTTAATGCTGGCAGCGATATATATATATATATATATATATATATATATATATATATATATATATATATATATATATATATATATATATATATATATATATAGACCACAAGATTTCATATATAAACATTTTCATAAAAATATTCTAAGTGGTTGAGCACTTGGTAACCATACTTAACATTCAATCACGTCGCATATTCCCTTTAATATGAAATCTTACTACACCGTACCAAGTGTAGTCACAAAACGAAGTACTGTGCAACCGTTGAATACTGGTCGTCCAGTCCGGTTGGGGTTGTCAGGCCCGATAGATCTATCAACAGGATTCGCGTTTACAATACCGCTGTAAATATTAGTTACCAAGCTACAGGGAAGTATGCCAGTGGTACAACTCAACGTAGAATATATTTTTCAGTTACTTGTGTCCATAACGTAAATCATTTATAAAAACAGCGCATGTATTCTCAGCCCAAAAATATTTAGAGTTCAAAAGGGATCTATATACTCACTGTTGTCTTGAAGATATGTAATTTTGACTCGGTCTCCGATTGATATCACGAACCTATCCATATAATATATCAATATATTTTCATTTTAAACAATCGTCACATATATATACTTATAATACTTTTAATACTTTGAATAATTCCTTAGTCCGTAGTTAGCAGTCCGATGTTAGTAATTCAATTTTAATGGTTCATTTTTAGGTGTTTAATAAACCCCCGATGAAATAAATAAAACCCCCATCGTATATGTATTGGTCGAGATTAATCTTGACCCACGGTACCGGTGTTGTCAAATGACGTGTTGCGTACATAAAGTACCGGTGTTGTCAAATGACGTGTTGCGTACAAACATGGGATCTTATGATTAATCTTCTCGTGTTGTTTACGGGTGATCCTGAACCATATAAAATTGAATTATAAGTACATTTATATAAAATATCATGTTATCTTAGAAAGATGTAATTTATTTAATTTTTCCCAATTATTTTCGTGGCTAAACTAGTCTTGGATATCCGATTTTTTTTCGGACATAGTTTCTTCGTTACAACTCCGTTTTCGTTGATTCAACTTGCCATCTCCTTGGATCGAGTCCCTCTTTAAGACTATGAACTGTAAATACCTTAGTTTGTATTCAAAATCACACGGCATAGGTGAAACTTTAGTGAAACTTATGAAGTTAAACATTTCCCTTTATGTAAACAACCTTAAATGATTATTTTTCTAAAAATACTTATACTTTGAATTAAATCATGAAATTTTTATGTGTTAACATATTTATAGTAAAAATCATTTTTCCAGAAAATAAACCTCCAATTCAAAGTTTAAGATGGTTTTTAATTATCCAACCCAAAACAGTCCCCGGTTGCACTCCGACGTCGTAAAAACAGTTTTTAAGGTATTCTTTGTGATAATGCTAAAAACGAACATATATTTCATAGCATTATTCCTTAAGAAAGACAAGATTTTAGTTGGTATTGTTCGTTTTACAAGCGATATCCGTTTAAATTTTAAAAAGTGAAGACAAAAGGCAGATTCGACAAATTGAAGACAAAAAGGTCCAAAGAGCTAAAAAGTACAAGATACAACTAAAAAGGTTCAAAATATTGATGAGGAACGTCTCAAAATGACAAGAGTACAAGTTACAAGACGCAAAGTACACGATATAAAATAATACGCGAAGACGTCCGAAAATCCGGAACCGGGACCTGAGCCAAGAAGAAACGCCCGACGCAACGGACCAAAAATATCTAGTCTACTATGCACAAGAATATAATATAATATATATAATTATATATAATTATATATTATATATATTATTATTATTATATTACGTCGGCAAGAAGAAAACAAAGCAATTTGGCTGGATCCAGGGTGGCCATGCGACTCGCATGGCCAGAAGCACAAATCCATGCGAGTCGCATGGAGTGAAATTGCTGGTCAGGTCCTATATAAAGCCAGTTTTCTGCCGAGTTTTAATCATCTTTTTTTTCTTCCTCTTCATACGTAAATATATTTATATTTATAATTTATATTTTAATTTTAATTATAATTCTAATAATAAGGGTATGTTAGCGAATGTTGTAAGGGTGTAAGTCGAAATTCTGTCCGTGTAACGCTACGCTATTTTTAATCATTGTAAGTTATGTTCAACCTTTTTATATTAATGTCTCGTAGCTAAGTTATTATTATGCTTATTTAAAACGAAGTAATCATGATGTTGGGCTAATTACTAAAATTGGGTAATTGGGCTTTGTACCATAATTGGGGTTTGGACAAAAGAACGACACTTGTGGAAATTAGACTATGGGCTATTAATGGGCTTTATATTTGTTTAACTAAATGAAAGTTTGTTAATGTTAATATAAAGATTTACAATTGGGCGTCCCTATAAATTACCATATACACTCGATCGGACACGATGGGCGGGGTATTTATATGTACGAATAATCGTTCATTTAACCGGACACGGGAATGGATTAATAGCCACTAGAATAATTAAAACAGGGGTGAAATTACATTCAAGGGTAATTGGTGTAATTGTTAACAAAGTAGTAAAACCTTGGTTTACACGCAGTCGATAACCTGGTGTATTCATTAAACAAAGTATTAAAACCTTGTTACAATTCGAATCCCCAATTAGTTGGAATATTTATCTTCGGGTATAATAATAATTTGACAAGGACACTTGCAATTTATATTTATGACTGATGGACTGTTATGGACAAAAACCAGACGGACATATTAAATAATCCAGGACAAAGGACAATTAACCCATGGGAATAAAACTAAAATCAACACGTCAAACATCATGATTACGGAAGTTTAAATAAGCATAATTCTTTTATTTCATATTTAATTTCCTTTATTTTATATTTAATTGCACTTCTAATTATCGCACTTTTATTTATTTTATTTTATCGCACTTTTATTATTCGCAATTTCATTATCATTATTTACTTTACGCTTTAATTTAAGTCTTGTATTTATTTTATATTTTACATTAGGTTTTAACTGCGACTAAAGTTTTAAAATCGACAAACCGGTCATTAAACGGTAAAAACCCCCCTTTATAATAATAATATTACTTATATATATATTTGTATTTTTACAAAAGTAAACTAATATAGCGTTGAGCTTTGTTCAAAGATTTCCCTGTGGAATGAACCGGACTTACTAAAAACTACACTACTGTACGATTAGGTACACTGCCTATAAGTGTTGTAGCAAGGTTTAAGTATATCCATTCTATAAATAAATAAATATCTTGTGTAAAATTGTATCGTATTTAATAGTATTTTCCTAGTAAAATAATAACTATTTTATATACACCTCGCATAACATCAAGTATTTTTGGCGCCGCTGCCGGGGAAAAACTCTTAAACGCCGGAAGCGCAACGCTAATATAAAAAAAAAATAAATAAATAAATAAAAACGCGTAAAAACACAAAGCTGTCAACTGAATTCCTGAACCCCGCGACTCGCGGGGTTTTCTTCTTTAAGCACCGCAACTCGCGGAGATACTCTGACAGGCGACAAGGAAGCCCTAATCGAGCATTAATTACGGGATATTATTAATTATTATTATTTTAAACCTAATTACTATTATTATTATTATTAGTTTTAGTTTTATTTTTACTTTGTATTAATTTATGTATTTTGTTTAATTAGTTTTATTAAAATTGTAAAATTAATAGTTTTATTAAATAAATAATATAAAAATAATATTTTTATAAAAATTGTACTTTTTACAACTTTTTATATATTTTTATATTTTGTCCCTTTTTAATCGTTGTAGCGTAAAATTTGTATTTTTTTAGCTCATATTTAATTTTAAACTTAGTTTTTGCTATAGTTATTTTTACTCCTATATTTTTAGGCTTTGCCGTAGAATTCCTTAAGTGCTTTTTCTTTAGACTAAGAATTAGGTGCTTTAGAATTTTGCGACGCCTTTTTAAGTTTTAGTTTCTTTTTAAGTTATTTCCATTTGGGATTTAGTTTTTCCTGTAAGCTTTAATATTTTTAGACCTTTTACTATGTACCAATTATCATTCCAATTAGTAATTTCAATTTGCGATTATAATTTTAAGTTAGTTGTAGTAATAAGGTTAGGTTAGTCAAGTATTTTTAAGTTTTTATAAGTTTCTTTTATTTTTTCCGTCACCTTTTATTTTTCAACCATTTTTTCTTTTTCGACCTTTTGCGACGAACTCTTTTTCTTTCTTATTTCTCGCTATTCTAGTTTTAGGACTTAGAATTTTTTCTACTTCTTATCTAAATTTCTTAAAATTACGAAAATTTATTTTAAGTGGTTAAATTGATAGACATCAAAATTTTCTGGTTCGTAGTAATAGTTGGATTTGTACGTGGACCGGGTTATTGGAGCCAAACAGTCCTCAATTATATTGAGACCAAACGAATCCTGCCCCTCTGCTGCATCTTTTGGCTATTCGAAACGTGGGCAAAATCAGAAAAGTCTATTGATTGGATAACTTATTATAATTTTTCTTTCCTTTTAAAAACTAATAGGATATTCTGTTAATGCACCGAGCAAGACGTTCACCACCTTTTGTACGTTCACCACCTGTAACTCGATCAAGACATCGTTTAACAAATATAACCGCCGTTGATTTTTCTTTAGAATCGTCATGCAGTAGACCAAGTACTTCAGTTCAAATTTCCGATAATCCATTTTTTGAACCCAACCTCACAATTGAGAATCCAGAGAATATTCAGGAACGGTTCGTAGATCCTGAACCATTAAACTTTCCTCCGGAACCACAAATCATTCAAACAGAGATTGTTGAGGAACGAACTATTAAAACAGAATCATCTAGTGATACAGATTCAACAAATTCAATTATGGAGAATCTGGAACCTTTAAGTATGGAAGACCGAATGAGAGCTAAACGCACTGGCCAAGGTCACGCAATTACTCATCCAGACATTAATGCGCCAGATTATGAAATCAAAGGACAAATTCTACACATGGTGACTAATGAATGCCAATTTAGTGGTGCGCCGAAGGAAGATCCAAATGAACATCTACGTACCTTTAATAGGATCTGCACACTATTTAAAATCCGAGAAGTGGAGGATGAACAGATATATCTCATGTTATTTCCCTGGACTTTAAAGGGAGAAGCCAAAGATTGGTTGGAATCGTTACCTGAAGGGGCGATTGATACATGGGACGTTTTAATTGACAAATTTCTTAAACAATTCTTTCCTGCATCAAAAGCCGTAAGACTTCAAGCAGAAATTGTTACGTTCACACAGAAGCCAAATGAAACTCTATATGAGGCGTGGACAAGATATGGAAAGTTGTTAAGAGGATGTCCGCAACATGGTTTAGACACCTGTCAAATAGTACAAATATTCTACCAAGGATGCGACATCACTACAAGGAAAGACATAGATATAGCAGCTGGTGGTTCTATTATGAAGAAAACCGAAACTGATGCTTACAAAATTATTGATAACACTGCTTCCCACTCACATGAGTGGCACCAAGAAAAAGATATCATTAGATCATCTAAAGCAGCTAGAGCCGATTCTAGCCATGACTTAGATTCCATTTTAGCAAAGATAGATGCTTTCGAGAGACGAATGGAAAAGATGACTAAGGATATTCACTCAATACGAATTAGTTGTGAGCAGTGTGGAGGACCACATTTAACAAAAGATTGTCTCAGTATTGAATTAACAATGGAACAAAGAGAGAATATTTCATACATAAACCAAAGGCCTGGAAATAATTATCAGAATAATTATCAACCGCCAAGACCTATTTACAATCAAAATCAGAATTATAACCGAAATATTCCATACAATAACCAACAAGGTCCTAGCAATCAACAAGTATCCAATAATACTTACAATCAGCAAAGACCTAATTTTCAAAACAAACCACCACAACAAACCGATGATAAAAAGCCGAATTTAGAAGATATGATGACGAAGCTAGTTGAAACTCAAACGCAGTTTTTCACATCTCAAAAACAAACCAATGAACAAAATGCTCAAGCATATAGAAATCAACAAGCTTCTATTCAAAATCTGGAACAAGAAGTAAGTAACCTAGCAAGGTTAATAGGTGAAAGAAAACCGGGAAGTTTACCTAGTGATACAAATGCTAACCCCCGGAATGAAACAGCTAAAGCTATTACCACAAGAAGTGGTACAACACTTAAATCACCTGAAATACCTGTAACTTCTGATGAAACTATTCCTACTCCACAAGAACCACAACCTGATCAAGATAAGGAAAAAGAACCGGTAGTTGAAAAGGTTAATGAAGATAACACAGTTAAGGATAAACCTTATGTTAAACCATACCAACCACCACTTCCTTATCCGAGTAAAATGAAGAAGGAAAAACTTGAAGCCGAGCAATCCAAATTCTTGGATATGTTTAAACAGATAAATGTAAATCTTCCTTTCATTGATGTGATTTCAGGAATGCCAAGATATGCTAAATTCTTGAAAGATCTAATCACGAATAGAAAGAAAATGGAAGAACTCTCGGCTGTTACTATGAATGCTAATTGTTCAACAGTGCTGTTGAATAAGATACCAGAAAAACTATCTGATCCAGGAAGTTTCACAATTCCATGTTTTCTGGGTAGTCTTAGTTCAATAGAAGCATTGGCAGACTTAGGTGCTAGTATAAATCTAATGCCGTATTCACTATACGCTAAACTAGACCTTGGAGAATTGAAACCAACAAGAATAAGCATACAACTAGCCGATAGATCAATAAAATATCCTAGAGGAATAATGGAGAACATGCTAGTTAAAGTTGGTACTTTAGTATTTCCAGTAGATTTTGTTGTTTTGGACATGGAAGAAGATTCTCAAGTTCCTCTCATATTAGGAAGACCATTCTTAAACACGGCTAAAGCAATGATAGACGTGTTCGGTAAGAAACTGACCCTAAGTATAGAGGATGAGAGTGTTACCTTTTCAGTGGATAGAGCAATGCAACAACCACAATCTGCAGATGATACATGTTATTATATTCAAACTATAGATGCACATGCAGAATTATTAGAAGAATTTCCAGAATTACAAGGAACAGGAGAATGTTCTTTAGGAGAAGGTAATGAACCAATTGATGAAGCTGAAATGTTAGCTACACTTATAGCTAATGGATATGAACCAACAACAGAAGAAATTCAAATGCTAAAAGAAGAAGACAGATATCGATATAAATCATCGATAGAAGAACCTCCGAAATTAGAGTTAAAGCCACTTCCAAACCATTTGGAATACGCTTATTTACATGGTGAATCTGAATTACCTGTAATAATATCGTCTTCTCTTACTGAAAATGAGAAATCACAACTCATTTCTGTGTTGAAAGCTCATAAACCAGCCATTGCATGGAAGATTCATGATATTAAAGGAATAAGTCCTTCGTATTGCACACATAAAATCCTTATGGAAGAAGGTCATAAAACGTATGTGCAACGCCAACGAAGACTAAATCCTAATATGCAAGATGTAGTTAAGAAAGAGATTATTAAACTGCTAGATGCAGGTTTGATATATCCAATTTCTGATAGTCCATGGGTAAGCCCAGTTCAATGCGTGCCTAAGAAGGGTGGCATGACTGTCATTACAAATGAGAAAAATGAGCTTATTCCTACTAGGACTGTAACAGGATGGCATGTATGTATTGATTATAGAAAATTAAATGACGCCACCAGAAAAGATCACTTTCCCTTACCTTTCATAGATCAAATGTTGGAAAGATTAGCCGGAAATAGTTACTATTGTTTTCTAGATGGATTTTCCGGATATTTTCAAATTCCAATAGCACCCGAAGATCAAGAGAAAACCACATTCACGTGCCCTTATGGTACTTTTGCTTACAAACGCATGCCATTTGGACTTTGTAACGCCCCTGCAACCTTTCAAAGGTGTATGATGGCGATTTTTCATGACATGATAGAAGAATGCATGGAAGTATTCATGGATGACTTTTCAGTCTTCGGTGATACATTTAAATCATGTCTAGTTAATCTGGAACGAATGCTAATTAGATGCGAAAAATCAAATCTAGTACTTAATTGGGAGAAATGCCATTTCATGGTTAAAGAAGGCATCGTTCTTGGACATAAAATTTCAAAAGAAGGAATTGAAGTGGATAGAGCTAAAGTAGATGTAATTGCTAAACTTCCACATCCCACCAATGTTAGAGGAGTTAGGAGTTTTCTAGGGCATGCCGGTTTTTACCGACGTTTCATAAAAGATTTTTCTAAAATTGCCACTCCTATGAATAAACTCCTAGAAAAGGATGCGCCATTCATCTTTTCAGATGAGTGTATCAAATCTTTTAATATTCTTAAAGAAAAACTCACTAATGCACCAATCATGATAACACCAAATTGGAATCTACCATTTGAACTAATGTGCGATGCAAGTGATTTTGCAATGGGAGCCGTTTTAGGACAAAGGATTGAAAAACGATTTCAACCTATATATTATGCTAGTAAGACATTACAAGGAGCACAAACGAACTATACAACTACTGAAAAAGAACTCCTTGCTATTGTCTTTGCTTTTGACAAATTTCGATCATATCTCGTTCTAGCAAAAACGGTGGTCTATACCGACCATTCTGCTCTTAGATACCTATTTTCAAAACAAGATGCTAAACCAAGATTAATCCGTTGGATCTTACTCTTACAAGAGTTTGATATTGAAATCCGAGATAAAAGAGGAGCAGAAAATCTCGCCGCTGATCATCTTTCTCGTCTTGAAAATCCCGAATTAGAAGTTCTAAATGAATCGGCCATACAAGACAACTTTCCTGATGAATATCTATTGAAGATAGATTATAAAGAAATCCCATGGTTTGCAGACTATGCAAACTACTTAGTTTGTGGATTCCTTGAAAAAGGATTATCGTACCAAAGACGAAAGAAATTCTTCAGTGATATAAAACACTATTTCTGGGAAGATCCACATCTGTTTAAAAGTTGTCCCGATGGAATAATACGCCGATGTGTATTTGGAGATGAAGCTAGTAAAATTTTAAACCATTGTCACACAGGACCAACAGGAGGGCATTATGGGCCTCAACTAACAGCAAGAAAAGTTTATGAAGCTGGATTCTATTGGCCTACAATTTACAAAGACGCACACCTTCTTTGCAAATCCTGTGATGCATGTCAAAGGGCCGGAAAAATAAGTCAACGTGATGAAATGCCACAAAATGTCATCCAAGTATGTGAAGTATTTGACATTTGGGGTATTGACTTTATGGGTCCATTTCCAAAATCTCATAATAATCTATATATACTCGTAGCCATTGATTATGTATCTAAATGGGCGGAAGCACAAGCTCTCCCAACTAACGATGCACGAGTTGTAGTCAACTTTTTAAAACGTCTTTTTGCAAGGTTTGGAACACCGAAAGCTTTAATAAGTGATCGGGGTACTCATTTCTGTAATAATCAACTTGAGAAAGTTCTTAAAAGATATGGAGTAACTCATAAAATCTCCACCGCATATCATCCACAAACAAGTGGACAAGTTGAAAATACCAACCGAGCTTTAAAACGTATTCTAGAGAAAACCGTAGGATCAAATCCAAAGGAATGGTCCATTAAATTGGAGGATGCACTCTGGGCTTTTAGAACAGCCTACAAAACTCCAATTGGAACCACACCTTTTAGACTTGTTTATGGAAAAGCATGTCATCTTCCAGTAGAAATTGAACACAAAGCATTTTGGGCTTTGAAGACATGTAATCTTGATTTACATGAAGCCGGACGTCTACGATTAAGTCAACTAAACGAATTAGAAGAATTAAGACATGAAGCATACGAAAATTCGTTAATCTATAAAGAAAGAACGAAGAAATGGCATGATAAAAGAATCAGAAGTTCAAAAGAATTCAAAGAAGGAGACAGAGTTCTTCTTTTCAATTCACGATTCAAGCTATTTCCTGGAAAATTGAAATCAAGATGGTCTGGACCATTCATAGTCAAAAGAGTTTTCCCATACGGAACGATAGAATTAATAAATTCAAATGGGATTGAATTTAAAGTTAATGGTCACAGAGTTAAACATTACATACAGGGTCCGATGGAAGTCGACAACGAAGTTAATCACAATTTCGACACCACAGCTAACTAAGTGTGGGGAGAATCAAGTCTTTAAAGGATAATATGTATTTCTGTTAGAGTTAGATTGTCTGTTTTCGTGTAGTTCTCGAAAATGGAACACGTATGGTCTTTCCCTAGCAGACCCTAAAGAACTAGTCTTCTCCCCCCATTCTGAATTTTTATTTTTTTTAGGTTTTTACGAAATGAAGACTGCCTGTGAACTAAACCATGGTCTAATGCTACACGCTTTGATCACTAAACGTAATAATGACATACTACCGAGTGAATTAGTATCAGTAATCAGAGAAAGAATGGACGGAGTTAGAAAAGGATCCAGATGCGAAGATAATAAGTTACAATTTGGTAAAGGAAAATCAAAATCCGCAGCGAAAAGAAGAGCACGACACCTAGAACGATGTCACAAATGCGGAAAATGGTCACATGGAGGTAAATGTTCAAATAATCAAACCTATTCAAATACCGAATTTGTTACTTTATGCAGAGACGGACCGTTCATATGTTTAGAAGAAAAGACAATGAATGCTCGAGGTTACGCTTATGCAGCCATGGAAAGCCAATTAAACCGACTATCTTATGAATATAATAGATCATATAACTAAGAAATCTATTTCACAGGTATGTCTGTACAGTTTTTATTTTTATTTTTATTTTTTTTAACCTTTTGATAATAAACGCTAATTTGTTCGCTAAAAAGTATTAAATTGGTATTAAATAAAATTAGGTTTGGCGACTGAAATTATTGATATCGTTCAAAAATTTATTACATCACTGCGAAATTTAACGTTTATTCTTAAGGTATAAATATCTTTAATCAATCAACCCAAAAATATTTCAAAAATTCGTCATGAGTTAAATTAGGTCTTGGAACCGAAATTACTTTACCGAAAAGAGGGGCGCATATTTTTGATAATATTTGATTGATTAAAGTGGGATAAAAAGCCAAAAAGATTTTTAATTTTATTTTTACCATGTTTTTAAAATTAATATAAATCTTAAATTAATATTGTAAACTTTATAAAAACAATATTTTTAAAATTGTAAATATTTGAAAAATTAATATAAGTTTGGTGTGAATTTATAATATGAATTTTTAAATTAAGTTTGGTGTGAATTTTTAATTTTTAATTTTGAATTTTATATTTAAGTTGTGTGAATTTAAAAACAAAAATTTACTTTATCTCATTAAGTTAAGAATATGATTTTTAAAATTCGTCGTAAGTTGAAGACTAGGTCTTTGAACCGAAATTGCTTTACCCGAAGGAGGGACGAGAACTTTTATTATCATTATTTTTAATCTTATTGATTTAAAGTATGCCAAAAACATTAAAAAAAACCCAAAAATCTTAGCTTTTAAAACAATCGCTACAAAAAGACAAATTTTAAAATTTTGTCGAGGGACGGACTAGGGCATCGTCCCGAAACGACCTCGTCTTAAAAAGAAACAAAAATTTTAAAATTTTATTAAATTTTATGTTTTAAAAGTATAAGGTTTTATTAAAAAAAAAAAAAAAAAAAAAAACAAACAAAACCTGGAATTTACCCCCATGCGACTCGCATGGGGGAAAGGCATAATCCATGCGAGTCGCATGGCCACAGAAAACTGGTCAGGTTCAAAAGCTCAGTCCGATCTGTTTTTCTTTCACAATACACACACATATACACGAAAACTCTCCCAAATCCTCTCAAAAATCCGCCATTTTTCACCAAATTTCTTGCAAAACTTCACAACAATCATGCCTAGATTCAGTAGTCTCAACCCCTTCAGGAGAAAGGTAAAGATTTCACCCCTAATCTCTTTAAATTCAAATTTTTGTGTTCTTGAGCTAGAAATTTTATATTTTGATTTTGTTAAATTTAGATGTAATTAGAGCTAAATTGTTGTTATATTATGCATGTATATCCTAGATAGAAGCTATTTAACATGAATTGAAGCTAAAAACTTCAAATTTTTAAGAATCTAGGGTTTGTGTTCTTGAGCAATTTGGGGCTTTTTGATATAAACAGGTTATGGCCAATTTTTGTCATGAATTGTTGCTAAATTAAGTAGTGTAACATGTTTAGGTAGTTAATTGATCCAAACTTTGAGCCTAAACATGTTTTTGAGAATTAAAGTGGACTTTTTAAGTCTAAAAATTCATGAACTTGGATAATTTGATATAAAGGCCATTTGAAACTTGTTTCATTGCTAGTAGTGATTATTTTGGCATGTTATTTGAGATAAATGCTTATGAACCTGATGTACATTTTTCGTATATGCTTATTTGATAAAGTGTAGACTTGACAAAAATATGAAAATGAGCACTAGTTTGATTTGAATGCCATGTAACAAGTGTTTAATTGCCATAATGATTATTGTTGACATGTTTAAGAGTTTAAATATGATAAAACATTGTACACATTTTCGTATGTAAAAGTGTAGAATTGTTATTGTTAAGAAAATGTATATAAAATGTGTTATGAATTGAACATGTCATCATAATTGTTTTAAGTTATTATTTTGCTAACACTAATGCATATTTGGATGCACAATTTTTGTGTTTAATGTGTTTTACAGAGAGCCGATACTGGAGGTTCAGGAGCATCATCGTCCAGACAACCAGAGCCCGAACCGGAAATGTTTCATGAACAAGAACAACATATGCAACAAGAAGAAGAAGAACATGAGGAGCAACATATTCCTTATCACGATCAAGATCAATTATTCGTGAATCAGTTTCGTCAATTCGCTCCACATCAAAGGATTCTGAGCTTAGACATTAATGAAGATCAGTTACACCCAAATCTGAGATTTGATCGATGTTGGATAGAGTATCCAGATTATCAAAAGAACATGCACATTCTCTACTTTAAGGTTGTTGAAATGCCAAGGGCAATTGACTGGGTACCTTTGGAAACAGTTGACCTTGCCGAACCGATTCGGGAATTATTGGTGCAAAGGTATGGTAATTCTCAGTTTAACGATTGGATGCGCCTATTTTCCATTCGTAGAACCATATATAGGGAATGGTGTATAGAATTACTTAGTACTATTAAGTTAAACAGTGATGTTAGGAGGATAGATGATAGAAGCTTTATTAGATTTCTGTTAGGTGGACGCATGTACAGAATGTCCATGATAGATTTAGCTAGGGCCTTACAGATTTACACCCCTGCTGAACTTTTGAGCCCCGACTGTAATAGCCTGATTGCCCAAGGAGAAAGGGTAGATAGGGAATTTGATATTAACGCTGTCTGGAGGCGTATGTCCCACTTTAATGAATTTCACGCCAGTGGAAATCATACATACTTAGATATAGACAGAGCTGAACTCCGGGTGATTCATAGATTCTTAGCAAACACAATTACACAAAGGGGAAGAAATAAGGAGAAATTGACCGTAAACGATTTGTTCTACCTCAAGTGTATTAGAGACCCGAGGAGTTTCGTTAACATTCCCTATTGTGTTGGTTATTATCTCGCTAATGTAGTTTCGGGGATGAAATCGGGGAGTATTATAGGTGGTGGTATTTTCATTACTCTCATTGGAGAGTATTTAGGTGTAGATAAGCACCAAGGGGGTCCAATGAACGAAATAGAGGACGGAGGTGAAACTATAAGTTCAAACCTTTATCACGGTGCAAGGGTATTATTGATGAGACGTGGTCGGGTATATCGATACGAGGGACCTCAGCGACAGGTAGAAAGAGGTTCGGATGATGAAATGGAAGAGGCAAACAACATTATAGGAGTTGTTCGGGAGACTGCTCTTGATTTAGGCGTTTGTATGGAGGATGAATACATGACGAACTATGATAGGCATATGCAGTACGAGGCATGGCAACGTCGGAATGACTACGAGCATTCCCGGCAACGAGAGCATGGCCGATGGGATTATCATCAGCGCCAAATTATAAGCCAGTTGCAGCCTGGCGAGATGTATTATCCGACCCGACCCGCATACTATCCCGCACATCAGCCAGAAATGAGACCACCCTATGATTCATATGATTATGACGCAGCATACCAGTTCACCTATAATCAGCCATGGAACCCGGACGCGAACATGAATTGGGATCCATATCCTAATTTTCCTCCTAACCCACCTCCTGATCAGTAGAGATAAGTTGGTAATTTTTATTTTTATTTTAAACACTTAACATTTTATTACTTTTATGTAATGTTTGATATTCTTATTATTATTGTGTACTAATATTTTTCTTATAGTTTGAAAGTGGGATGCCAAAGTTCCATTTCAAATTGCATGTATGATTATATTTGTATTGTATGTATTCTCTTTTATGCACAAAACAGGGTAAAACAACACGTTTTGAAAGACTGGCATTAAGTTCAGCAAAAGCAACAAATTTTGACGACAAGATGAAAAATATATGTGAAATAGCAACAAGACGAAATGAACAAATGACGTGCACCATTTATCATTCAGCAAACAAATGCCAATATATTTGGAAACTTTGGTAAAAATTTAATCATTTTCACACAAATCACCCTCAATAATTTAAATTGTTACTGATTTCTTGCAAATGAGGGCATTGCAAGATCTTAAGTGTGGGAAGGGGTTAAATTCTTTCGGATTTTAAAATTTTTATATTAAACACTTGGTTACCATTAAAAATACTAGTAAAGCAGTAGTTGTATTAGAATCTAGTGCTCTCTGATAAAAAAGAACAGCCCTAGTCTTATATACTGACTACCCAATTCTAGTAAAATTTTTCAATTAAATGAATTCAAATCATGTTTATACATATTTATGAACGATAAAACTAGGTTTTAACACCGAAATTATTGTTACCTCGGAAAGGACATAAATTGAGAAACAAACTAAAATGTTAAAATTCATTTAAAATGGAATAGAGGACGATAAAAAGGAAAATAAAAGCCAAGTGTGGGAAAATTTACCGAATTATTTTAAACATATATCTGTAACAAATAACTGAAAATACTTTTGCTTTGGACTAAACTAAACTGTTTTACCCAATGAAAGAAAAGAAGAGATGGATCTACACGATGAATCAATTCCATCATTAAAAGGAAGTAAAGTCTTCCGAAAAAGACACGCGCTTCTTGATTTAGGTCATGAAGTTGTCGTCCAGACCAGCTGTAGGTTGACGAAAAATCTAGAAAAGTCATCACTAAAATCAGCAGGAAATCCACGGACCTCAGCATTAAACAGGGTCGCCAAGTGGTCAGATTTATCCTAACCATGAGAAGGATTTATCTCGTACAATGGGGAGGCACCATGCAAATTAGCTGGATAAGACTAATGAATCAGATTCCCAGAAAGGATAATCTCCTTAAAGATTAAAAATCAGCTTTTAAGACTGATATTACTCAATCCTAGAGATTGACCTTAAAGATTGAGAATTACAAACTCATGGAATTCAATGATATCTAAACTCGAGCTTGAACGAGAAAATATTTTGATCAAAAATACAAACCGATTTGTTTTCTGAAAACCCTATTTTCAATGCGTTCATTACCATTGAACGTAAAATCCTAGGAATTCACCTGGAATTCATTAGGTCACCTGAACTAAATCGGGTGTCAACCATAAGAACGGTGGTTGCATAGCATGGTCAAAGACAGGACCTTGTGCCAGACTGAAAAATTATAAGGGTGAGCTTTTACTATTGCTCCTACCAAGGATAGTAATTGCGTCCGACACGTTATAGACCATAATCAAAAGCATGTCACGGGACATTGCCTTAACAGTTGCTTGTTCAACGCTTTCCTTTACAACCGGACGGTAGTTTACCGAAAGGTAATATACGGGACAAGTAAACTGGACGTGTTGCTTTCCAAATACAAGGTTCGCAAGTGGGTGACACAAAACCGCAAGTTTTGAGCTAAAATTTTCAAATCTGAAACCCACCAAACCCACAAAAATATTTTGCAAACACCGGTAAAGGGTTATTCCGGAAAACTTATCTAGGGTAAAAACTAGATTTCAAAAGATCAAATGTTTTCATAAAGATCCAATTTCCTTAATGGATCTAAATTTTTATAGTCATGTGGGACTGTAAACCATATCGTTATTACCATTGTTTATACCGCCGTATAGAAATCACTGATGTACAAAGTATGAAGAATAAAGAAGTGATTCTAGTATTTCAAGACAATATTGCTTGAGGACAAGCAACGCTCAAGTGTGGGAATATTTGATAATGCTAAAAACGAACATATATTTCATAGCATTATTCCTTAAGAAAGACAAGATTTTAGTTGGTATTGTTCGTTTTACAAGCGATATCCGTTTAAATTTTAAAAAGTGAAGACAAAAGGCAGATTCGACAAATTGAAGACAAAAAGGTCCAAAGAGCTAAAAAGTACAAGATACAACTAAAAAGGTTCAAAATATTGATGAGGAACGTCTCAAAATGACAAGAGTACAAGTTACAAGACGCAAAGTACACGATATAAAATAATACGCGAAGACGTCCGAAAATCCGGAACCGGGACCTGAGCCAAGAAGAAACGCCCGACGCAACGGACCAAAAATATCTAGTCTACTATGCACAAGAATATAATATAATATATATAATTATATATAATTATATATTATATATATTATTATTATTATATTACGTCGGCAAGAAGAAAACAAAGCAATTTGGCTGGATCCAGGGTGGCCATGCGACTCGCATGGCCAGAAGCACAAATCCATGCGAGTCGCATGGAGTGAAATTGCTGGTCAGGTCCTATATAAAGCCAGTTTTCTGCCGAGTTTTAATCATCTTTTTTTTCTTCCTCTTCATACGTAAATATATTTATATTTATAATTTATATTTTAATTTTAATTATAATTCTAATAATAAGGGTATGTTAGCGAATGTTGTAAGGGTGTAAGTCGAAATTCTGTCCGTGTAACGCTACGCTATTTTTAATCATTGTAAGTTATGTTCAACCTTTTTATATTAATGTCTCGTAGCTAAGTTATTATTATGCTTATTTAAAACGAAGTAATCATGATGTTGGGCTAATTACTAAAATTGGGTAATTGGGCTTTGTACCATAATTGGGGTTTGGACAAAAGAACGACACTTGTGGAAATTAGACTATGGGCTATTAATGGGCTTTATATTTGTTTAACTAAATGAAAGTTTGTTAATGTTAATATAAAGATTTACAATTGGGCATCCCTATAAATTACCATATACACTCGATCGGACACGATGGGCGGGGTATTTATATGTACGAATAATCGTTCATTTAACCGGACACGGGAATGGATTAATAGCCACTAGAATAATTAAAACAGGGGTGAAATTACATTCAAGGGTAATTGGTGTAATTGTTAACAAAGTAGTAAAACCTTGGTTTACACGCAGTCGATAACCTGGTGTATTCATTAAACAAAGTATTAAAACCTTGTTACAATTCGAATCCCCAATTAGTTGGAATATTTATCTTCGGGTATAATAATAATTTGACAAGGACACTTGCAATTTATATTTATGACTGATGGACTGTTATGGACAAAAACCAGACGGACATATTAAATAATCCAGGACAAAGGACAATTAACCCATGGGAATAAAACTAAAATCAACACGTCAAACATCATGATTACGGAAGTTTAAATAAGCATAATTCTTTTATTTCATATTTAATTTCCTTTATTTTATATTTAATTGCACTTCTAATTATCGCACTTTTATTTATTTTATTTTATCGCACTTTTATTATTCGCAATTTCATTATCATTATTTACTTTACGCTTTAATTTAAGTCTTGTATTTATTTTATATTTTACATTAGGTTTTAACTGCGACTAAAGTTTTAAAATCGACAAACCGGTCATTAAACGGTAAAAACCCCCCTTTATAATAATAATATTACTTATATATATATTTGTATTTTTACAAAAGTAAACTAATATAGCGTTGAGCTTTGTTCAAAGATTTCCCTGTGGAACGAACCGGACTTACTAAAAACTACACTACTGTACGATTAGGTACACTGCCTATAAGTGTTGTAGCAAGGTTTAAGTATATCCATTCTATAAATAAATAAATAAATATCTTGTGTAAAATTGTATCGTATTTAATAGTATTTTCCTAGTAAAATAATAACTATTTTATATACACCTCGCATAACATCACTTTGAAAAACCAAGTTTTACCTTGTTAAATTAGCATATATTTTTAAGTTATATTACAGGTCTTGAAGTATTTTAAAAGTTAAGTTAGAAGGATCTATTTAGTTTGCAAACAAGTTTGAAAACTTTCAAACTATGTTCTTGTTGTTAAAATTTTATACCACAAAATAAGGTAGCTATATATATATGAATCGAATAAGGTTATGAACATAGTTACTACCTCAAGTTCCTTGGACAAGGTTGCTGTAAAAGAGGAGTAAGAACCTAGAACCAAAAGGGTGATGGAATTGGATGAAAGATTGGAAGTAAGTTTGTGTTCTTGGAAGGATTTCTTGAAGTGTTTTTGTAAGGTTTTCTTATGAGGTTTAAGTGTTGTTTTTGAAGCTAAATGATGGGGAAAATGCTTGGAGATGATCAAGTATGAAGTTAAGAGTATTTTGAGAGAGAAATGGAAGTGTAAGTATGAGAAAATGGGGTGAAGAAATGGTGTACATGCATAAAAACGTTTTTAGGTTATAAAGGAAAAAAAAGATACCTAACTTTGTTTTCTTGCTAAATAATTCATGCTACTTGACAAATGGTTGGTTCCACATGTTTCTTAATCATTTAAGGCTGCTAAGGAGCAGATTTTTATTGGTATATACCAATAGTAAATACATCTAGAAGCTGCGTATGATACAGGTACATATACCCTAGGTATACGTATAGAAATCTTTGAGAAAACGGAACGAGGATTCAAATATAGCTATCTTTTGTAAATATACTTATATTGTTTTATGTATTTAAGTCTTTAAAAGTGATTAAATACATTACTTATACGATATATGTATAAACATTATAGGTCATAAGTATTTAAGTCGAAAAACATTACGTATAGTTATCGTTTTGAAAACTTAAGTTAGTAGTTTCAAAATATACTTATAAATCATTGTTATTAGTACACAATGAGATGTTAAACATCTTTAGATCATGTTAAATATGTATATATACATATATATACACAAACGTATAATTATCATATGTTATATAGTTCGTGATATCATCGGTCAAACTAGACGGTCAAACGTTGTGTAAAACTCTTTTCGAAAACATAAGTCTCAACAATTTGGATTGCTTATCATGTTGGTAAGGTTTAATTTATGTAAATATTAATCTTATAAGTATAGAACGATCGAAAAAGTGCGGGTCAACTTTAGGGTTTTTGCTTATCGTGTCGGAACCATATAGAGATTAGAGTTTAAATTTGGTCGGAAATTTCCGGGTCGTTACAGTTTATTCAAGATTTTTCTCGAATAGCTAAGCCGTTGACAGCATTAACGCAAAAAGGGAAGAAATACGAATGGACCTCGGAGCAGGAGAACGCATTTCAATTACTGAAGAAGAAGTTAACGACGGCGCCTATTTTATCGTTACCTGAAGGGAACGATGATTTTGAAATATATTGTGACGCTTCGCGACAAGGTTTTGGTTGCGTTCTTATGCAACGGAAGAAAGTTATTGCATACGCATCCCGACAATTGAAGATTCACGAGCGGAATTATACGACGCATGATCTAGAACTGGGGGTAGTCGTGTTTGCATTGAAGATATGGAGACACTACTTGTATGGGGTTAAATGCACTGTGTTTACTGATCATAAAAGCCTTCAACATATTTTTGATCAGAAACAGCTGAACATGAGGCAACGTAGGTGGGTCGAGTTAATAAACGAATATGATTGTGAAATTCGTTATCATCCCGGGAAAGCGAATGTGGTGGCTGACGCACTAAGCAGAAAGGAACGAGAACCAATTCGAGTACGAGCGATGAACATAAAAATTCGCATGAATCTCAACTCACAAATCAAAGAAGTTCAACGAGAAGCACTTACTAAAGAAAATATAGGAAATGAAATAATGAAGAAGTATGAGAAGCAACTCGTTATACGGGAAGATGGAATTCGATATTTTGCAAATCGTATTTGGGTACCGAAGTTGGGTGGATTAAGGAAGTTGATATTGAACGAGGCACATAAGACAAGATACTCGATACATCCTGGAGTTGGAAAGATGTATCAAGATCTTAAGACACATTATTGGTGGCCTAATTTAAAAACAGACGTTGCAACATATGTTGGGGAGTGTTTAACTTGTTCCAAAGTCAAAGCAGAACACCAAAAGCCGTCAGGGCTACTTCAACAACCAGAAATCCCAGAATGGAAATGGGATGGTATTACCATGGATTTCATCACGAAGTTACCAAAGACTGCCTGGGGATACGATACCATTTGGGTAATTGTTGATCGTCTTACCAAATCTGCACATTTCTTGCCTATAAAGGAAACAGATAGAATGGAGAAATTATTACGATTATATATAAAGGAAATAGTTTCAAGGCATGGAATACCTATTTCCATTATATCTGATCGTGATAGTAGATTTACCTCAAAGTTCTGGCAATCACTACAGGAGGCACTAGGAACTCGTTTGGATATGAGTACCGCATATCATCCGCAAACCGACGGGCAGAGTGAAAGAACAATTCAGACTCTTGAAGATATGCTCAGGGCATGTGTGATCGATTTTGGAAACGGATGGGATAAATATCTACCATTAGCAGAATTCTCGTATAATAATAGTTATCATGCGAGCATTAAAGCTGCGCCATTCGAAGCATTGTACGGAAGGAAGTGTAGATCTCCTATTTGTTGGAATGAAGTAGGAGATCGACAATTAACTGGTCCCGAGATCATACACGAAACGACTGAGAAAATAGTACAAATCAAGGAGAGATTGAAAACAGCCCGTAGTCGCCAAAAGAGCTACGCCGATGTCCGAAGGAAACCATTAGAGTTTCAGATCGGTGACATGGTTATGCTAAAGGTGTCACCTTGGAAAGGTGTAATACGTTTCGGTAAAAGAGGTAAACTGAACCCAAGATATGTAGGCCCGTTCAAGATCATCGAACGCATTGGACCGGTAGCTTATCGACTCGAGTTACCGCAACAACTCGCCGGAGTACATAATACCTTTCACGTCTCAAACCTTAAGAAGTGTCTTGCAAAGGAAGACCTCACCATTCCTCTTGAAGAAATCCAAGTTGACGAGAAATTACAATTCGTAGAAGAACCAGTCGAAATCATGGACCGTGAAGTTAAACAACTCAAGCAGAGCAACATACCGATCGTTAAGGTTCGTTGGAATGCTCGAAGGGGTCCTGAGTTTACTTGGGAACGAGAGGATCAGATGAAACGAAAATATCCACACTTGTTTCCCGATGACGCAAAATAGGTACAATTTTAAAATTTCGGGACGAAATTTATTTAACGGGTAGGTACTGTAATGACCCGCACTTTTTCGATCGTTCTATACTTATAAGATTAATATTTACATAAATTAAACCTTACCAACATGATAAGCAATCCAAATTGTTGAGATTTATGTTTTCGAAAAGAGTTTTACACAACGTTTGACCGTCTAGTTTGACCGATGATATCACGAACTATATAATATATGATAATTATACGTTTGTGTATATATATGTATATATACATATTTAACATGATATATGGATGTTTTAATATCTCATTTTGTATTAATAACAATAAGTTATAAGTATACTTTGAAACTACTAACTTAAGTTTTCAAAACAATAACCATACGTAACGTTTTTTTTGATATAAATACTTATGACCTATAATGTTTATACATATATCGTATATATAATGTATTTAATCACTTTTTAAGGACTTAAATACATAAAACAATATAAGTGTATTCACAAAAGATAGCTATATTTGAATCCTCATTCCATTTTCACAAGATTTCTATACGTATATCTAGAGTATATGTACTCGTATCATACCTAGCTTTTATACGTATTTACTATTGGTATATACACATCAAATCACCACCTAATCAGCTCCTATTGTTGCCCTCACCAAGAGGTAAACTCATTTTAACCTCTAGCATCAATAATTACACAAGATTACAAGCTAGAACTTTGTTTTTGTCTACCATAGGTCACGCCATTTATGGCTATAAAGATGACCATTTTTGATTCAATTACTACTTCAATCTCCTAGCTAAAACACACACACTTAGAACCCTTAAACACCTTAACCATCTCAGCCTATCACCATGAAAATCTAGCTTCAAGAACATCACTTAAACACCATAAGAAAACCCTTACAAAAACACTTCAAGAATCCTTCCAAGAACACAAGTTTACTTACAATCTTTTGATCCAACTCCATCACTCTTTTGGTTCTAGATTTTTACTCCTCTTTTACAGAAATCTTGTCCAAGTAACTTGAGGTAGTAACTTTGTTCATAACCTTATTCGATTCATATATATATAGCTATCTTATTTTATGGTATAAAATTTTAACAACAAGAACATGGTTTGAATATTTTCAAACTTGTTTGCAAACTAAATAGATCCTTCTAACTTAACTTTTAAAATACTTCAAGACCTGTAATATATCATAAGGATATGCTAACTTAACAAGGTAAAACTTGGTTTTTCAAAGAACACCTTAAAAACTGAATTTACGTCGTCGGAGTACAACCGGGGGCTGTTTTGGGTTGGATAATTAAAAACCATCTTGAACTTTGAATTGGAGGCTTATTTTCTGGAAAATTGATATTTACTATGAATATGTTAACATATAAAAATTTCATGATTTAACTCAAAGTATAAGTATTTTTAGAAAAATAATCATTTAAGGTTGTTTACATGATGGAAAATGATCAACTTCATAAGTTTCACCAAAGTTTGACCTATGACCTGTGATTTTGAATACAAACTAAGGTATTTACAGTTCATATTCTTAAAGAAGGACTCGATCCAAGGAAGTAGCAAGTTGAACCAAAGAAAACGGAGTTGTAACGAAGAAACTATGACCAAAACAAGATCGGATATCCAAAACTAGTTTAGCCACGAAAATAATTGGAGAAAAATTAAATAAATCGCATCTTTTTTAAAATAACATGATATTTTATATATATGTACTCATAATTTAATTTTATATATTTCAGGATCACCCGTAAACAATACGAGAAGATTAATCATAAGATCCCATGATTGTACGCAACACGTCATTTGACAACACCGGTACTTTATGTACGCAACACGTCATTTGACAACACCGGTACCGTGGGTCAAGATTAATCCCGACCAATACGAATACGATGGGGGTTTTATTTATTTCAATGGGGGTTTTATTTATTTACTAAACACCTAAATATGAACCATTAAAATTGAATTGCTAACTACGGACTAAGAAGACATTAAAAGTATTATAAGTATATATATGTGACGATTGTTTAAAATGAAAATATATTGATATATTATATATGGATAGGTTCGTGATATCAACCGGAGACCAAGTCAAAATATATATATCTTCAAGGCAAAAGTGAGTATGTAGTCCCACTTTTAAACTCTAAGTATTTCGGGATGAGAATACATGTATTTTATGTTTTACGATATGGACACAAGTAACTGAAAAATATATTCTACGTTGAGTTGTACCACTGGCATACTTCCCTGTAGCTTGGTAACTACTATTTACAGCGGTATTGTAAACTCGAATCCTGTTGATAGATCTATCGGGCCTGACAACCCCAACCGGACTGGACGACCAGTATTCAACGGTTGCACAGTACTTCGTTTCGTGACTACACTTGGTACGGTGTAGTAAGATTTCATAATAAAGGGAATATGCGACGTGATTAAATGTTAAGTATGGTTACCAAGTGCTCAACCACTTAGAATATTTTTATTAAAATGTTTACATATGAAATCTTGTGGTCTATACTTATATCGCTGCCGGCATTAAACCTATATCTCACCAACTTTATGTTGACGTTTTAAGCATGTTTATTCTCAGGTGATAACTAAAAGCTTCCGCTGCAACATGTTGAATTTAAGCAAGATCTTGAGTATGCATATTTGTGTCAAAAATAAAACTGCATATCCGAGGAATTGTAATGTAAAATATGCTAGAAATCGTATTGTTATCATCACATGTAAAGTTTGTAAGTCTAAGATTATCGCTAAACGATAATCATCTTTTTATTGTCTAAAGCTTGTATTAAAATAAGAGTTATGGTTTGTAATGTAAAATAAATGCAGCTGTTCTTTTAAAAATGTCGCATATAGAGGTCAATACCTCGCAATGAAATCATACGTTATCTAACTCGTTCTTATGGTTAAGGACGGGTTATGACATGTGATATCAGAGCGGTGGTCTTAGCGAACCAGGTTTGCATTAAGTGTGTCTAACCGATAAGTCGTTAGGATACATTAGTAAGTCTGGACTTTGACCGGGTCTGATTTAAAAACCATTGCTTATCATTGTTGGTTAAAATTTATATGTAAATATTATGTAGTACTAATGGGTTAGTTGTTGTGTGATAGATGTCGGGCTTAAAACTTGTTATCACATTCAGCGACTCCGAACCAGAATCTTCAGATGGTGTTCCAGTCATTAACCTATCCGATGACGAAAATAATATCTTTGGAGAAGACTCACAAATTCCGGATGAACCAACTATAGAGAACCCGGAAAGTGAACCCGAGGAGGAAAGTAAACCCGAGGAGGAAAGTGAACCCGAGGAGGAAAGTGAACCCGAGGAAGAAATACAGGAAATTACAAAAGACAAGTTCGAACTAGGAAAGAAACGAAAGGCTAATGAATTAAAAAATTCAAATCCCGAGTTTAGTAAGGATGATGTGGCACCAACTCCACTAGACACTACCACCCCTATTCCCGCTATTCCTATTCGTTCTATCCCGGCATCCAGTTCTTCAGTCCCACAGCCAAAATATAGGCAGACAGCTAGGATAAGCGTTAGGTGATTCATTGAACCTAAACGTCCTA
This sequence comes from Rutidosis leptorrhynchoides, assembly GCF_046630445.1. Lineage (NCBI taxonomy): Eukaryota > Viridiplantae > Streptophyta > Magnoliopsida > Asterales > Asteraceae > Rutidosis > Rutidosis leptorrhynchoides. Next base: position 46,149,560 of record NC_092333.1, read on the forward strand.
GAAAATAGACCAAACGATGCGCTGCCGTATTAAACCATGGGATCATATAATGTTTTGTATAATATTATTAGTGTGGTTTGCTTAATGTTCGATGTAAGATAAGCATATGTAAAATAGTGAAGTATGAAATGCAATAATTTTCCATGGTTAAGTATTATTTATATTGTAGTAATTGGTTCTGTACTAAGCTATTAAGTATGAACATTAACGGGTAGGTACTACCCTAGATATAATTATAAAACGCTAATAAGAAGAAAAGGCTTTTATAATAATACCTGGTTCATATAATTAATAAGCTATAATGTACTGTAAATATACACTACATCTATAATATTCCATGTGAATAATTATTTTCTTTTCATTCTTATAGAAGAATATGGCGCGATTGAATCGAATGACGGAACAAGAAGTCGAGGAATTCATCAACCAGCGAGTGAACGACAGAATGTTATGGGTCGAGGCTGCAAGAGCTGCTGCAGTTAACCCAAATCCTCGTGTAGGATGCACCTACAAGACTTTTCAAGCTTGCAAGCCCTCATCATTCAGTGGAACGGAAGGACCGATCGGTTTAACCCGATGGATAGAAAATATGGAGACTGTGTTTAAAATAAGTGGTTGTGTTGAAAAGGACATGACCAAGTATGCATCGTGCACTTTACAAGATAGTGCACTCACGTGGTGGAAAAATTATGTGAAGGCTGTAGGAGGAGATGTAGCTTATGATACTCCATGGGAAGAATTCAAAACAATGTTAATCAACGAATATTGTCCAAGGAACGAGGTTAGGAAGTTGGAAGATGAATTACGAAGTCTGAAGGTTATTGGTACTGAAATCACCAACTACAATCAGCGATTCATGGAATTAGTTTTGCTATGTCCTGAATTGGTTCCAACCGAAGAACGGAAGATTGAAATGTACAAAGATGGTTTGCCCAAAAAGGTCAAGGCAAATGTTACAGCATCGAAACCTAAGACAATTCATGAAGCTATAACCATGGCAAACGAGCTAATGGATCAGGTCATCATGGATAAGAAAGTATCCAATACTGATGTGAAGGTATCAGGTAACAAAAGAAAGTGGAATGGAAATTATGATCGAGGTAACCAACAACAATATTTTAAGAAACAAGAAATCACGCAAGGTGCGGGTAGTGGTTTAAGCTTTGGTTACAAAGGACAAAATCCTTTATGTAACCGATGCCACAAACATCACTCTGGCTACTGTAATGTGGTATGCAACAAATGTAATCGAAAGGGTCATCTTGCTGAAGATTGTAGGGCTCTCGTTACAAATACAAATGGTACCAAGACTCCTGCCACCAATGCAAATAGAACTGCTTTGGCTACCATTACTTGTTATGGGTGTGGAAAACAAGGTCACTATAAGAGCCAGTGTCCGAATCCAGAGAAGAATAATGGATCTGCACGTGGAAGAGCATTTGTTATTAATGCTAGAGAGGCGTGTGAAGACCCGGAGCTTGTTACGGGTACGTTTACCATTAATAACTTATCCACATCTATTATATTTGATACTGGTGCCGATAGAAGTTACGTGAGTAGAGGCTTTTACGCTAAATTGAATTGTTCATCATTACCTCTAGATGCTAAGTACATGATTGAGTTAGCTAATGGTAAACTAATTAAAGCCGATAAAATTTGTCGTGATTGTAAAATAAATTTAGCCGGAGAAACGTTTAAAATTGACTTGATACCCGTAGAATTAGGAAGTTTTGATGTAATAGTCGGCATGGACTGGATGTCTAAAGTAGGAGCTGAAGTTGTGTGTGCCAAGAAGGCAATTCGCATTCCTTGTAAGGATAAAATGCCGGTGATGATTTATGGAGAGAAGGGTAACTCAAAGCTAAAACTCATTAACTGTTTGAAAGCCAAGAAGTGTTTAGAAAAGGGATGTTATGCTATTCTAGCACATGTTAATAAAGTCGAAAAGAAAGAAAAAGAGAAGTGCATCAACGACGTGCCTGTGGCGAGAGATTTTCCTGAAGTTTTTCCGGAAGAGTTGCCGGGATTACCTCCATTTAGATCTGTAGAATTTCAAATAGATTTAGTACCAGGAGCTGCACCAGTTGCCCGTGCTCCATATAGACTTGCACCGTCCGAGTTAAAAGAACTTCAGAGTCAGTTAAAAGAATTACTGGATCGTGGATTCATACGACCAAGTACTTCACCGTGGGGAGCTCCGATTCTATTTGTTAAAAAGAAAGATGGATCTTTTAGGATGTGTATAGATTATCGTGAATTAAATAAGTTAACTATCAAAAATCGGTATCCACTACCGAGAATTGACGACTTATTTGATCAACTCCAAGGATCATGTGTGTACTCAAAAATTGACCTAAGATCGGGCTATCATCAATTACGCGTCAAAGAAGAAGATATACCGAAAACTGCTTTTCGGACACGTTACGGTCATTACGAATTTTTGGTCATGCCGTTTGGATTGACGAATGCGCCAGCTATATTCATGGACCTCATGAATCGAGTTTGTAGTCCATATTTAGATAAGTTTGTTATCGTTTTCATTGATGATATTCTTATCTATTCCAAGAGTGAGCAAGAGCATGAGCAGCATTTAAGGTTAATATTAGAGTTGTTGAGAAAAGAACAGCTATACGCTAAATTTTCTAAGTGTGCTTTCTGGTTGAAAGAAGTGCAATTTCTTGGTCACGTTGTTAGTAGCAAAGGAATTCAGGTTGATCCAGCAAAAATTGAAGCCATTGAAAAATGGGAGACTCCTAAAACACCAATGCAGATACGCCAATTTTTGGGTTTAGTCGGTTATTATAGAAGGTTTATTCAAGATTTTTCCCGAATAGCTAAGCCGTTGACAGCATTAACGCAAAAAGGGAAGAAATACGAATGGACCTCGGAGCAGGAGAACGCATTTCAATTACTGAAGAAGAAGTTAACGACGGCGCCTATTTTATCGTTACCTGAAGGGAACGATGATTTTGAAATATATTGTGACGCTTCGCGACAAGGTTTTGGTTGCGTTCTTATGCAACGGAAGAAAGTTATTGCATACGCATCCCGACAATTGAAGATTCACGAGCGGAATTATACGACGCATGATCTAGAACTGGGGGCAGTCGTGTTTGCATTGAAGATATGGAGACACTACTTGTATGGGGTTAAATGCACTGTGTTTACTGATCATAAAAGCCTTCAACATATTTTTGATCAGAAACAGCTGAACATGAGGCAACGTAGGTGGGTCGAGTTAATAAACGACTATAATTGTGAAATTTGTTATCATCCCGGGAAAGCGAATGTGGTGGCTGACGCACTAAGCAGAAAGGAACGAGAACCAATTCGAGTACGAGCGATGATGTAAAGACCCGTCCTAATCCACCTGGACGAAGTCATCAACATTTGGTCCCATTGCGATGATCGGCTCCAAGTAATGTCCTTAACATGAGCTAATGCACAGCGGAAGACTTAATCCATACCTGAGAATAACATGCTTTAAACCGTCAACATAAAGTTGGTGAGATATATAGATTTGATGCTTGCAGAGTTATAACTATGGACCACAAGATTTCATATATAAAAATATAATACACTCGCAAGTGTATGAAAAGCATTCCAAGCAGTGGGCACCCGGTAACTAGCCTTAACAAGAGTGTGTACCCCTGAGTTATAATAATATGTGCACCGAATCAAGTGCGTTCCGTTAACCTCGAAGTACTAAACACCCGTTCTTCTAGTTTACTAGAACAACATCTGGGTGGGGGTGTAAAACCCGATAGATCTATCTTTAGGATTCGCGCCTACCAGTTCATAAACCAATAGTTAAAGTTACCAAGCTAGGGGATTTTTGATTCAAACCCATGTAGAACGTAATTTTTGTCACTTGTGTCCACAACGTAAACCATTTAAAAATATAGCGCATGTATTCTCAGCCCAAAAATATTTAAAGTTCAAAAAGGGATCTATATACTCACCATACTGTATTTTGTAGTAAAAATACATATAACATCATTGATCAAATATAGGGTTGGCCTCGGATTCACGAACCTATTTCATTTATATAAATATATTAATACATATAATTTCAATCAAACAAATTATATATTATTAGTGATATATTTGTTATTATGTATTTCATTAGTAATTTAATTAAATGTACTTATTTAATGTTTTTTTTAAAAAAAATGTAATTTAGTTGAGAATATTTATATATGACTAATTTTTATTGTAGAATTGATAATAATAATAATAATTATAGTAGTATTGATAATAATAATAACGATATGATAATAACAATAATAGTAATATTCATAAAGTTAATATTAATATTAATAAAATTAATAATAATGATAATAAAAATTAATGATAGTTTTAATAAAAGTGTTAATTCTTAAAATAATGATACTAATAATATTATTAATACAATAATCTTAGTCGTAATATTAATAATACTTATTCTAAAACTAGTTTTGTCTTTAATAATAATTAGGATGGTAATAATAATAATAATAATAATAATAATAATAATAATAATAATAATAATAATAATGAAAATAAAAATCAAAGTGTATACCCTTTAAGAATTTCTGTAAAAAGAATGGCCTGCTACCAAACTCGAACCCATGACCTCCTGAACACCCGCTCACTCTCTTGACCACTCGTCCAGTGGTGTTTTTCTGATTTTATCTGGTTTAAAACTCATTTAATTAGACCCATCTATTTTCCCCTCATCTTCTTCCCTTCTATAATCCGATCGACCCAGTTTTCCATATCCAGTATAACAATTTAATTCAGTTATTAAACTTAAACGAAAAAAATCTATTATCTGTTGATTCGTTTTAACAGGAAAAAAAAAAATAAAAAAAATAAAAGAAAGTAAGCAGTAGCAGGACTCGATATATATACTTCAAGAACTCAAATCGTGTTCTTAAAATCTAGACCTTTTTAGACTAAGGTTTCAACATGAATTAGATTTTAAAACATGATTAAAAACTTTATGCAACATCAATTGGTCTTGAAACATCAGATTGAGTTCGAATTTTTCATTAATCAGACCGTTTGATTTTTAACAAAAAACCTTGATTCCAGAAATTCGAGCTTGATAGATGGAATTGAACATTGAAAAATTACAGAGATCTTCACTATATAATTCCTAACAACATGACGTTTACACAATTGGAAAAATTGATTCGAATTAGAGATTTTACTGAAAAGGGTTACGAACAGATAATAAGCCTGGTTCCTTCTGTTTTTTTTTTTTTTTTATATATATTTCACTCCATCCGTTTATAGATGATAAGTCGAATTATTTAAGGAGTGAAAGGGTTTGTTGTTTAGTGATAAAAAGCATCTCTAAATCACGGGTTTAATAGGGAAGCAGAAAGAAATAATACGGGGTACAAATATATAGAGATAACAGATCACTCATATATATTTAATATCTATTATAATACAATATATATAAATTACATTAATAATAATATTAATAATAATAATTATATCTATAAATTTTACATAAAATATTTTCAATATATAAATTACATTATATAATATATGTTCATTAATGTACAATTGTTTATACATAAATGTTTGTTATTAACTTATTTAATATCCGAAGAGATGACAACGAGTGTTAAAATTATTTGATAGTTGTGTTAATGTGTATATATAGATTCAGTTAAAATTTATATAAATTAGTAATATTTATTCAGTAGTATAAAAATTAATTTTATTTCAAAGTTTAAAATTTGAGAATCACATAAGTTCGAATTTAACTTTCTTAACAATAATCGAAACATCAAAAGAGTATTACAACCAGTTAATATTTGTTTTTAATCTACTTTTTGTTATATAATTATGTTGTAAATGATAATTATTATAATATCATAATTAATTCTAACGACTAAATCACTTAGTATTTTAAATATATATATATATATATCTATTTACAAATAATGGTTCGTGAATCGTCGAGCATGGTCAAAGGGTAACTGATTAACCGAATATAGATTTCAAACTTTCTAGACTCAACATTAGGGTTTTTGCTTATCGTGTCAGAAACATAAAGAGATTAGGGTTTAAATTTGGTCGAAAATTTCCGGGTCGTTACAGTACCCACCCGTTAAAGAAATTTCGTCCCCGAAATTTGATAGAGGTTGTCATAAATAACAATAGAAATGTTTTCATGACGAATATGAGGTAATAATAGAGTTTTATCACTATTGGAAGATATGGATAAAACGATTCGATCATGTGAAGCGTACGAGTGAAGCTATCACAAAAGAGTGAAATGGGTAAATATGAAATTGTTTTAACCGATGACGTAGTTATGATTGATTTCCAGAATTTAAGGGATTTAAAGAAAATCTTAAGATTTGGTTCTTCGGCGATTTAGGAAACAGGATCTCCTTTGATTTAATGCAGCAATTCTGTTTTGATTTCTTTGTCGGATATTTCACTATAAATTCACCTCCTTCCCTTCCTTACTTCCCACATCTTCTATCTCCAATTCATACCTTAGAGTATTCTTTAAAATGCTCCGTCCTATTCTGATCCTTGATATACCCTAAATTTTCACATCTATCATTCTTCTTTTTCATTTACCACCAGAAGAATCTATTTACTTCTACTATATTCTTGTGTTTATAGTGTTTCTAGTCCTCCCGTGTCTCTATATTGCTATCTGCACTGATGTACACGGTTTGTAAATTTCTGGATGGTTGTTGGGTTTTATATATTCCCTTATATTTCGATGTTTCTACCTCTGTCTTCTATAATCATTGTCATTCAGAGTTGATGCTTTCTCCTATTTGCTGCGATTTATACTCTAATTTCTATTTTGGAGCTTCATTCTTTCATTTCCTCTTCCCGTCCTCAAGCCAATCGAGCAATGGTTCGGAATTCGTAGGTATAAGATTTGGAATGAACATAGCTAATGTTCTCAGAAAGGAATGGTAATGGCACGATTTTGATTTGTCAAATTACCAGAATATCCAAGAAAATAGAACTATCAAGACGATATGTTCATAATACGTTTGGGAATTGGATAGAATGTAAGAGCCGTGTAACATGGCACATGATGATGGTACTGTGAATCATCACATTCCATTAGAAACTTAACATGACTTACTGTAATATAATGAAGTTGATCAAGTTTCATTATATTATACTAATTCATGCATCAGTTTCCAACACTGCTTCAGAACATTCCTATTTTAAACTCGAAGGTTTTAGAACTAAGAAACTAACACAGTTTCTTTTATGTTGTAACGCAGATATTACGGAGAGATAGATGATCTCAGATAGGAATAGTTGTGAAAATATGAAATATACGATGATGTCTTGGAATTTATAATATCAAAGGATGATGATGAAAATTTACCCATAAGGGTTTAGATTCATAAGCAAGGTGTTCACTAAAGATTTCATCAGAAACAAAATCATCAGAATTCTTTAAATATAGAGTTTGATCCTTGTATTTGTCCTTGGTTTCCTTCATGATTAACTCAATCTGATTTTCGATACCAAATTTTCTATCGAGTGTTCCTATCACCTCCTTCTTTATCATCAACTTTTGGCCATTAAGACCATCTTCAACATGCTGCTTCGTCAGCATTTTCAAAGTTAACGAATCTGAATCATTGGTTTTCAAACCGAGGTGGTTTCAAAAGAATTGTGTTTTTAGATGATTAAACGCTGATGGTAGCATGGTGGAATATAAAAGGTTCTCCGGTAGCGACGGCGAAAGGACAAGATATAAATATCGAGGTTATAATAAGAGTAATCTTACTGGGAAATCGAAGTTGACTTGCTGGAGCTGTGACAAAATTTGGCTACTTTTAAAAGGGATTGCAAAGTTATTTTGGGTAATAATAACACTAAAGAAATTAACACTGCTGCGTGTTAAACGTTGACTCAGTCTCCGAGAGTCTTACAGGAGCATAAGTCTTTTCTTCCGTAGATGAAACGCGGTTGGTTCATCCTTTCGATTGAGGGGTTTTCAAGAATCATGAAAGATTTGAACACACATTGTAATTGTCGAGATACATATGAGGTTTAAGATGAAATCAAGTGGCAAGCTTGAAGAATTATTTAGTTTCATATGTTATAATCAATATTTTAATTTAATTTATTTTAATTGTCCAAAGTTATCAGTCCAATAGTCCGATGGTTCAATGATTCATATATAATTTAATATATAATATTCGAATTAAATAATACGTATCGTGACCCGTGTACCGGTCTCGGTGTCGATCACAACTCAAAGTATATATATATTTTGGAATCAACTCCGACCCTGTATAGCCAACTCCCATCTTCACATATAGAGTGTCTACGGTTGTTACGAAATATATATATAGATGGGTCGATATGATAAGTCGAAACCTTGTATACGTGTCCCGTTATTTAAAGTGCGTAAATATAAATAACAGAAATTAAATGACGATGAATAAAATTGCAAGAATGTAAATTGCGATAATGTAAATTGCGATAATGTAAATTGCGATAATATAAATTGCGATAAAATGTAATCAGTTAGCTGGGAACAGTTAGCCGGAACAGTTAGCGTGGAATCCTTAACAGATTTTTAATTAGTTAATTCGTGTGTTTCTAACAATTTTTAATTTGTCCAATATTTCTTCTTTATGCCACTTGTTGGATTCGGGTAGGTAAAATCCAAATATGAAATTTAAATGGAAATGATTAAGCTGGGATGAACGGATACATATATCGGTGATTGCAAGTAGGATAGCAAATGACCGTTGAATCAGATTCGAAAAATGTACAGTGTAACTTATTAATGTGAAATCTAAATATTCCTCGGGCACTACCCACCCGTTAAAATATTTTCATCATTAACAATTTGTACAAAAGAATTTTTAATTACCATCTTTATGAAAATATATATTTGCATATATATTTTCTTCAGATGTAATCATGGATTTAATGAGTCAATAAGATATTAAACTCATTTGATTTACCATTAATACTAGATTACATAATCTCTAAAACTTTAGAAATTACATAATCGCCATGTCGAGCTAAGATAATCGATGTAGAACGATTCGTAGAACGATGATTATACTCGAGGTGCAGAATGAGATGGTGAGGCATGGATTGTTGAAACTTGGGTTATTGGTGGTACTGGTACCGTTGGTGCTGAAGCTGGTGATGTTACTGGTGTTGGTGATACTGCTGGTGCTTGCAAATTGTGTACCGTGCTCTCTAAAGTTAACACTCGAGCTTGGAGTTCTTTAACTTCTTCTACTAACCCTGGTTGGTTATCAGTGTGAGGTAAAGGTCGGATATCTTCTCTAGTTCCGTTAATGGTAGCCTCAAGACGAAAAATTCTTGCAAAAAGGGTATAAACGGTGTTGCGAACAGGTTCGCCGGTGAGCGGGTCGAGCACTCCGACGTTAGGTGGTAAGTTCGGCTCGTGATATGGAGTACCTTCTTCATTTCTCCATAGGGTAAGTATTTCGCGAACCCATCCCCACTTTCTAAAGAAATCACGATAGTTGATCGGTTGGTGCGCTCCCGTCACGCTATCTTCGGAGTCAGAAGAACTTGGTCGATTCGTAGAGGCCATCGTACACGATCACAGAAAAGATTTTTGGTATGAAAAGCTTAGTGACAGCAAATAATAGTTGGATGGTATTCTCAATGCATAATATGCATAGATATATATAGTATCAGGATCCCTTAAATTACGGAGAAATTTACGGAAGATATTAAGCAAAGTCTATCGTAATAGATACGCTAAGATATAAATTTGTCTATACACTATCTATGCAATAAAGGCAGTAAGGCATGTCTAGACTTAAGAATGGTAAGCAGGCAATTCCCTAAGGATGATAAGTAGATGATTTCCGACTAGAAATGATAAGCAAAACTTTTGACATGTAGACACGGTCAAAGTCCAGACTCATTAATGTATCCTAATAACTACTAGTCAGACACACTAATGCAAGACCTGGTTCGCTAAGACCAACGCTCTGATACCACCTGTAAAGACCCGTCCTAATCCACCTGGACGAAGTCATCAACATTTGGTCCCATTGCGATGATCGGCTCCAAGTAATGTCCTTAACATGAGCTAATGCACAGCGGAAGACTTAATCCATACCTGAGAATAACATGCTTTAAACCGTCAACATAAAGTTGGTGAGATATATAGATTTGATGCTTGCAGAGTTATAACTATGGACCACAAGATTTCATATATAAAAATATAATACACTCGCAAGTGTATGAAAAGCATTCCAAGCAGTGGGCACCCGGTAACTAGCCTTAACAAGAGTGTGTACCCCTGAGTTATAATAATATGTGCACCGAATCAAGTGCGTTCCGTTAACCTCGAAGTACTAAACACCCGTTCTTCTAGTTTACTAGAACAACATCTGGGTGGGGGTGTAAAACCCGATAGATCTATCTTTAGGATTCGCGCCTACCAGTTCATAAACCAATAGTTAAAGTTACCAAGCTAGGGGATTTTTGATTCAAACCCATGTAGAACGTAATTTTTGTCACTTGTGTCCACAACGTAAACCATTTAAAAATATAGCGCATGTATTCTCAGCCCAAAAATATTTAAAGTTCAAAAAGGGATCTATATACTCACCATACTGTATTTTGTAGTAAAAATACATATAACATCATTGATCAAATATAGGGTTGGCCTCGGATTCACGAACCTATTTCATTTATATAAATATATTAATACATATAATTTCAATCAAACAAATTATATATTATTAGTGATATATTTGTTATTATGTATTTCATTAGTAATTTAATTAAATGTACTTATTTAATGTTTTTTTTAAAAAAAATGTAATTTAGTTGAGAATATTTATATATGACTAATTTTTATTGTAGAATTGATAATAATAATAATAATTATAGTAGTATTGATAATAATAATAACGATATGATAATAACAATAATAGTAATATTCATAAAGTTAATATTAATATTAATAAAATTAATAATAATGATAATAAAAATTAATGATAGTTTTAATAAAAGTGTTAATTCTTAAAATAATGATACTAATAATATTATTAATACAATAATCTTAGTCGTAATATTAATAATACTTATTCTAAAACTAGTTTTGTCTTTAATAATAATTAGGATGGTAATAATAATAATAATAATAATAATAATAATAATAATAATAATAATAATGAAAATAAAAATCAAAGTGTATACCCTTTAAGAATTTCTGTAAAAAGAATGGCCTGCTACCAAACTCGAACCCATGACCTCCTGAACACCCGCTCACTCTCTTGACCACTCGTCCAGTGGTGTTTTTCTGATTTTATCTGGTTTAAAACTCATTTAATTAGACCCATCTATTTTCCCCTCATCTTCTTCCCTTCTATAATCCGATCGACCCAGTTTTCCATATCCAGTATAACAATTTAATTCAGTTATTAAACTTAAACGAAAAAAATCTATTATCTGTTGATTCGTTTTAACAGGAAAAAAAAAATAAAAAAAATAAAAGAAAGTAAGCAGTAGCAGGACTCGATATATATACTTCAAGAACTCAAATCGTGTTCTTAAAATCTAGACCTTTTTAGACTAAGGTTTCAACATGAATTAGATTTTAAAACATGATTAAAAACTTTATGCAACATCAATTGGTCTTGAAACATCAGATTGAGTTCGAATTTTTCATTAATCAGACCGTTTGATTTTTAACAAAAAACCTTGATTCCAGAAATTCGAGCTTGATAGATGGAATTGAACATTGAAAAATTACAGAGATCTTCACTATATAATTCCTAACAACATGACGTTTACACAATTGGAAAAATTGATTCGAATTAGAGATTTTACTGAAAAGGGTTACGAACAGATAATAAGCCTGGTTCCTTCTGTTTTTTTTTTTTTTATATATATTTCACTCCATCCGTTTATAGATGATAAGTCGAATTATTTAAGGAGTGAAAGGGTTTGTTGTTTAGTGATAAAAAGCATCTCTAAATCACGGGTTTAATAGGGAAGCAGAAAGAAATAATACGGGGTACAAATATATAGAGATAACAGATCACTCATATATATTTAATATCTATTATAATACAATATATATAAATTACATTAATAATAATATTAATAATAATAATTATATCTATAAATTTTACATAAAATATTTTCAATATATAAATTACATTATATAATATATGTTCATTAATGTACAATTGTTTATACATAAATGTTTGTTATTAACTTATTTAATATCCGAAGAGATGACAACGAGTGTTAAAATTATTTGATAGTTGTGTTAATGTGTATATATAGATTCAGTTAAAATTTATATAAATTAGTAATATTTATTCAGTAGTATAAAAATTAATTTTATTTCAAAGTTTAAAATTTGAGAATCACATAAGTTCGAATTTAACTTTCTTAACAATAATCGAAACATCAAAAGAGTATTACAACCAGTTAATATTTGTTTTTAATCTACTTTTTGTTATATAATTATGTTGTAAATGATAATTATTATAATATCATAATTAATTCTAACGACTAAATCACTTAGTATTTTAAATATATATATATATATATATATATATATATATATATCTATTTACAAATAATGGTTCGTGAATCGTCGAGCATGGTCAAAGGGTAACTGATTAACCGAATATAGATTTCAAACTTTCTAGACTCAACATTAGGGTTTTTGCTTATCGTGTCAGAAACATAAAGAGATTAGGGTTTAAATTTGGTCGAAAATTTCCGGGTCGTTACAGATGAACATAAAAATTCGCATGAATCTCAACTCACAAATCAAAGAAGTTCAACGAGAAGCACTTACTAAAGAAAATATAGGAAATGAAATAATGAAGAAGTATGAGAAGCAACTCGTTATACGGGAAGATGGAATTCGATATTTTGCAAATCGTATTTGGGTACCGAAGTTGGGTGGATTAAGGAAGTTGATATTGAACGAGGCACATAAGACAAGATACTCGATACATCCTGGAGTTGGAAAGATGTATCAAGATCTTAAGACACATTATTGGTGGCCTAATTTAAAAACAGACGTTGCAACATATGTTAGGGAGTGTTTAACTTGTTCCAAAGTCAAAGCAGAACACCAAAAGCCGTCAGGGCTACTTCAACAACCAGAAATCCCAGAATGGAAATGGGATGGTATTACCATGGATTTCATCACGAAGTTACCAAAGACTGCCTGGGGATACGATACCATTTGGGTAATTGTTGATCGTCTTACCAAATCTGCACATTTCTTGCCTATAAAGGAAACGGATAGAATGGAGAAATTATTACGATTATATATAAAGGAAATAGTTTCAAGGCATGGAATACCTATTTCCATTATATCTGATCGTGATAGTAGATTTACCTCAAAGTTCTGGCAATCACTACAGGAGGCACTAGGAACTCGTTTGGATATGAGTACCGCATATCATCCGCAAACCGACGGGCAGAGTGAAAGAACAATTCAGGCTCTTGAAGATATGCTCAGGGCATGTGTGATCGATTTTGGAAACAGATGGGATAAATATCTACCATTAGCAGAATTCTCGTATAATAATAGTTATCATGCGAGCATTAAAGCTGCGCCATTCGAAGCATTGTACGGAAGGAAGTGTAGATCTCCTATTTGTTGGAATGAAGTAGGAGATCGACAATTAACTGGTCCCGAGATCATACACGAAACGACTGAGAAGATAGTACAAATCAAGGAGAGATTGAAAACAGCCCGTAGTCGCCAAAAGAGCTACGCCGATGTCCGAAGGAAACCATTAGAGTTTCAGATCGGTGACATGGTTATGCTAAAGGTGTCACCTTGGAAAGGTGTAATACGTTTCGGTAAAAGAGGTAAACTGAACCCAAGATATGTAGGCCCGTTCAAGATCATCGAACGCATTGGACCGGTAGCTTATCGACTCGAGTTACCGCAACAACTCGCCGGAGTACATAATACCTTTCACGTCTCAAACCTTAAGAAGTGTCTTGCAAAGGAAGACCTCACCATTCCTCTTGAAGAAATCCAAGTTGACGAGAAATTACAATTCGTAGAAGAACCAGTCGAAATCATGGACCGTGAAGTTAAACAACTCAAGCAGAGCAACATACCGATCGTTAAGGTTCGTTGGAATGCTCGAAGGGGTCCTGAGTTTACTTGGGAACGAGAGGATCAGATGAAACGAAAATATCCACACTTGTTTCCCGATGACGCAAAATAGGTACAATTTTAAAATTTCGGGACGAAATTTATTTAACGGGCAGGTACTGTAATGACCCGCACTTTTTCGATCGTTCTATACTTATAAGATTAATATTTACATAAATTAAACCTTACCAACATGATAAGCAATCCAAATTGTTGAGATTTATGTTTTCGAAAAGAGTTTTACACAACGTTTGACCGTCTAGTTTGACCGATGATATCACGAACTATATAATATATGATAATTATACGTTTGTGTATATATATGTATATATACATATTTAACATGATATATGGATGTTTTAATATCTCATTTTGTATTAATAACAATAAGTTATAAGTATATTTTGAAACTACTAACTTAAGTTTTCAAAACAATAACCATACGTAACGTTTTTTTTGATAAAAATACTTATGACCTATAATGTTTATACATATATCGTATATATAATGTATTTAATCACTTTTTAAGGACTTAAATACATAAAACAATATAAGTGTATTCACAAAAGATAGCTATATTTGAATCCTCGTTCCGTTTTCACAAAATTTCTATACGTATATCTAGAGTATATGTACTCGTATCATACCTAGCTTTTATACGTATTTACTATTGGTATATACACATCAAATCACCACCTAATCAGCTCCTATTGTTGCCCTCACCAAGAGGTAAACTCATTTTAACCTCTAGCATCAATAATTACACAAGATTACAAGCTAGAACTTTGTTTTTGTCTACCATAGGTCACGCCATTTATGGCTATAAAGATGACCATTTTTGATTCAATTACTACTTCAATCTCCTAGCTAAAACACACACACTTAGAACCCTTAAACACCTTAACCATCTCAGCCTATCACCATGAAAATCTAGCTTCAAGAACATCACTTAAACACCATAAGAAAACCCTTACAAAAACACTTCAAGAATCCTTCCAAGAACACAAGTTTACTTACAATCTTTTGATCCAACTCCATCACTCTTTTGGTTCTAGATTTTTACTCCTCTTTTACAGAAATCTTGTCCAAGTAACTTGAGGTAGTAACTTTGTTCATAACCTTATTCGATTCATATATATATAGCTATCTTATTTTATGGTATAAAATTTTAACAACAAGAACATGGTTTGAATATTTTCAAACTTGTTTGCAAACTAAATAGATCCTTCTAACTTAACTTTTAAAATACTTCAAGACCTGTAATATATCATAAGGATATGCTAACTTAACAAGGTAAAACTTGGTTTTTCAAAGAACACCTTAAAAACTGAATTTACGTCGTCGGAGTACAACCGGGGGCTGTTTTGGGTTGGATAATTAAAAACCATCTTGAACTTTGAATTGGAGGCTTATTTTCTGGAAAATTGATATTTACTATGAATATGTTAACACATAAAAATTTCATGATTTAACTCAAAGTATAAGTATTTTTAGAAAAATAATCATTTAAGGTTGTTTACATGATGGAAAATGATCAACTTCATAAGTTTCACCACAGTTTGACCTATGACCTGTGATTTCGAATACAAACTAAGGTATTTACAGTTCATATTCTTAAAGAAGGACTCGATCCAAGGAAGTGGCAAGTTGAACCAATGAAAACGGAGTTGTAACGAAGAAACTATGACCAAAACAAGATCGGATATCCAAAACTAGTTTAGCCACGAAAATAATTGGAGAAAAATTAAATAAATCACATCTTTTTTAAAATAACATGATATTTTATATATATGTACTCATAATTTAATTTTATATATTTCAGGATCACCCGTAAACAATACGAGAAGATTAATCATAAGATCCCATGATTGTACGCAACACGTCATTTGACAACACCGGTACTTTATGTACGCAACACGTCATTTGACAACACCGGTACCGTGGGTCAAGATTAATCCCGACCAATACGAATATGATGGGGGTTTTATTTATTTCGATGGGGGTTTTATTTATTTACTAAACACCTAAATATGAACCATTAAAATTGAATTGCTAACTACGGACTAAGAAGACATTAAAAGTATTATAAGTATATATATATGTGACGATTGTTTAAAATGAAAATATATTGATATATTATATATGGATAGGTTCGTGATATCAACCGGAGACCAAGTCAAAATATATATATCTTCAAGGCAAAAGTGAGTATATAGTCCCACTTTTAAACTCTAAGTATTTCGGGATGAGAATACATGTATTTTATATTTTACGATATGGACACAAGTAACTGAAAAATATATTCTACGTTGAGTTGTACCACTGGCATACTTCCCTGTAGCTTGGTAACTACTATTTACAGCGGTATTGTAAACGCGAATCCTGTTGATAGATCTATCGGGCCTGACAACCCCAACCGGACTGGACGACCAGTATTCAACGGTTGCACAGTACTTCGTTTCGTGACTACACTTGGTACGGTGTAGTAAGATTTCATAATAAAGGGAATATGCGACGTGATTAAATGTTAAGTATGGTTACCAAGTGCTCAACCACTTAGAATATTTTTATTAAAATGTTTACATATGAAATCTTGTGGTCTATACTTATATCGCTGCCGGCATTAAACCTATATCTCACCAACTTTATGTTGACGTTTTAAGCATGTTTATTCTCAGGTGATAACTAAAAGCTTCCGCTGCAACATGTTGAATTTAAGCAAGATCTTGAGTATGCATATTTGTGTCAAAAATAAAACTGCATATCCGAGGAATTTTAATGTAAAATATGCTAGAAATCGTATTGTTATCATCACATGTAAAGTTTGTAAGTCTAAGATTATCGCTAAACGATAATCATCTTTTTATTGTCTAAAGCTTGTATTAAAATAAGAGTTATGGTTTGTAATGTAAAATAAATGCAGCTGTTCTTTTAAAAATGTCGCATATAGAGGTCAATACCTCGCAATGAAATCATACGTTATCTAACTCGTTCTTATGGTTAAGGACGGGTTATGACACGTACTAAGCTATTAAGTATGAATTGAAAAAGGGTAAATACTACTCGGTTAAATTCATATTACTAATATGCTATGATGTACATCCTTCGTTAACAACTTAACCTTCGTTAACTACAATCTCTGTTTCAATCCAAAGAATTCCATTTCATAATAAACCAAGTGTATTAATTAATTACATAATTGATTTTACATTTTCAATTTCAATATACTCGAAACTTTTCAGAAAACATCATCTGTGCCTTGTAAGCTTCACAAAAATTCCACGAGCACCAACATCCTTCACCGAGGAATATCAATAAGAATAAATAATGAAATGTTGATTTCATTAGTGAAAAACTCCGCAAAGATTATGTAATCTTTA
The DNA here is from genome assembly GCF_046630445.1 of Rutidosis leptorrhynchoides. Classification (NCBI taxonomy): domain Eukaryota; kingdom Viridiplantae; phylum Streptophyta; class Magnoliopsida; order Asterales; family Asteraceae; genus Rutidosis; species Rutidosis leptorrhynchoides. The sequence goes on from NC_092333.1 coordinate 46,167,086, forward strand.
ATGTTTTAGAGATTAATCATTTCTAAGTCAAGCCAAAAATCAAATGAGCTTAATATGGTGTTAACTCATTAAATCCGTATTACATCTGAAGAAATATACATACATATATTTTCATAAAGACTGTAATGAAAATTCTTTTGTACAAAATATTACTTGTGAAATCTTTAACGGGTAGGTAATTCCCGGGAAATATATAAGTTCACAATTAATATGTTATACTGTACATTCTTCAACTTTGATTCAAAAAAATTATTAACTATGTTCACAGCGATATACAATCATTTCCATACAAATTCAATTACATATTCTGATATTGACGAATCAGAATCCAAGTCAAGATTTAACGGGTGACATCATTCTTAGATCTCTACATCTTTCAAAGCTATACTTTGACTTCAAAAATGTGAAAGATCCTTTAGCATTGTTATTACTGAAAATAATATTGCAATCCTTTTCAAAGTATCCAGTTTTATCACACTTCCAACCAACTTCGACTTTTCGTATTAGCCTTATTGTGACTTTGATATATACGTTCTTGTTACTGGGAAACCTTTCATGTTCCACCACATTAGCAGTAAATTTACCAACAACTCCATTAATCTTTGACCTTTCGAAAAATCCTTATACTCATTGAAACCCTATCATGTACTCATCCACATCTTGTAACAATAATTGCCATACCAACCACCGAGAATTAGCAATCAGTATTTTGAATCTCGCAGCATTTTCTACGACAACAGTTATATATAGATAACATCCAACTTCTAGACTTACATACTTAGAATGTGAAGTTTCTGAAAAACATCCCAAACTATGAACTAGTTCTCTGAAATTGGAAAAATGCTAATGAAGCAGCCAAAACTGTAAACGACCTTAACAGTCAAAAGTTTGATGATAAAGAATAGTATGGTGGTAAAGCTGAGAAAAAGAGAAGGTTTGGAACTGAAAAATGGATTGAGCAGACCATGAAGGAGGCTGTGGACAAATCACAAAGACTAAACCTGCCTTCAAAGAATCCAAATGATTCAGTATCTGCTGAAGATATTAACGAATACCTTGCTCCTGACTCCAAACCTTCACAGACATATCTTCTTCACCATCCGTTGATATTAGAAATTCTAAGATATTATCATATCTTTCATTATAAATATCTTCGATATTTCTGAAGATATCTTCATAACTATCATTGTTCGAGATTATTTATCTCTTCACGCTATCTGTGTAATATCATAAAAGAAACTGTTTTAGTTTCTAGATTCTGAAAAATTCGAATTTAAAATACAAATGTTTTTGAAGTAGTATTTGGGAACTGAAGCATGAGTTAGTATAATATAATGACACTTGATCAACGTAATTATATTACAGTAAGTCATGCTGAGTTTCTAATGGAACGTGATAAAGGTTCACAGATCATACCCTCATCATGAACCATGTTACATGACTCTTTCATTCTATTTAACCTCTAAACATATCAAGAAAATATTTTTCTTGATGATTCGGTTTTTTTCGAGGTATTCTGGTAATTTGACAAGTCAGATTGTGCTATTACCATTTCTTTCTTAGAACATTAGTTATGTTCATCTGAAACTTCATACCTACGAATTCTGGACCATTATCCGCTTGACTTAAGGTCGGGAAGAGATAACGAAAGCGTGAAGCTTCGAAATATAATGGAGAATATAAAGCCCGATAACAGCCCTGAAATTACAAACCGTGTATATCAATGCGTATAGCAATATAAAGACACGGGAGAATGAAAAACACTATAACCCTAAGGTAATAGTAGAAGAAAATAAATTCCTCTGGTGGCAGATGAAAAAGAAGAATGAAGGATACGATAGCCAGGAAAATATCAAGAATCAGAACTGGATTAAGCATTTTCACAATCTATTGGGATGTATAAAATAAGAAAGAAGATTATAGGAGTGGTGAAAATAAATGAAACGGAATAGGTCAATTTATAGCGAAATATCAGACATAGCAATCGAGGCAGATTACGCATTTAATCAAAGAAAATCCTAATTTCCGCAAATTCCGAAGAATCAAATCTTATATAGATTATGAAGATTTTCTATTCCTTAAATTCCGGAAATCAATCGTTAATACGTCAAAAGTTAAGATGAATCTCTATTCCCTCATTTCACTTTATTACGATAACTTCCCTCATACGCTTCGAGTAACTGGATTGTTTTATACATATAATTCAACGGTGATAAAATTCTATTTATCAACTCATATTCGTCATGAAAATATTTCTATTGTTAGCCATGACGACCTCACTTAAATTTCGGGACGAAATTTCTTTAACGGGTGGTAACTGTGATGACCCGGAAATTTCTGACCAAATTTAAACTTTATCTTTAAATGATTTAATGTTTCCGACATGATAAGCAAAGTCTATGAAGTTGAATTTCAAAATTTTAGAACTGTTTCATGTATTAAATTACATTTGACTGCTCTCGACGATTCATGAACAATTACATGTATATATATATATATATATATATATATATATATATATATATATATATATATATATATATATATGTACAAGTAAAAATGACTTTGCTACGGTAAAACAATATTTGCTACAGTGAAACCGTATTTTGCTACAGTGCTACAGTGAAAACGACTTTGCTACAGTAAACACTATTTACTACAGTAAACACTATTTGCTACCGTACACACTATTTGCTACAGTAAACACTATTTGATGTCGACGAACTAGCAAACAAAAACAGGATAAGGCGGTCATGTGATCGCATGGCAAAAACACTGAAAACTCATGCGATCGCATGAGGTACTGTAGCAGGTCACATACTATAAAAGCTCGATCTGGTCTCCACTCTCCACATATTATTATTATTTATTATTATATTATTATTATTATTATTATTATTATTATTATTAAGATTAATATTATTATTATTATTAATCTTATTATAATATTATTATTAGTAGTATATATACATAAAATACTACGACGAGGTTATGAGCGTGTCACCTTCAAAATGGGTTTTTGAGCGGGATAGAGCTAAGGAAATTATGGGTTATTGCCAAGGAGGTTATGGGTAATGTTCGAGAGTGTATTTGTGAATCAAATCTAGTGTTTATCATCTCTGTTGCGTCTACGTACTTTCCTACAATATTTAATCTCAATATTGATACGTAAGCACTCATATTTTATCTTTTATATATTAATTGTGTATCCATATCTAGTGCTCGAGTATATATATTTATATATACGTGTATGCTAATTTTCATCGTTAAACAGTTTATAATAGATCACGAATTAAATACATATATTACTGGTAAAAGGTATATCATATACATGTTTTTGGAAAGCTGGCTAAAAATCAATAACTTTTCATTTAGATATCGAATAGTTTTGATGAACGGGTCAAAAGATATGGTCAACTTCACCTGAATTATAATTGACATTAATTGGAATTGCTTTTTGAATCTGCAATTAATACTTAAACAACTTGTTTACGAGATTGATAAAATGAATTTTTGAATATTACCAACAGAGTAAATGAATCCTTATATAAGGTACGTCTCGTTTGTTGAACTATTGTCAAAATTGACTTTTTGAAACAACTTTGAATAACTTTTGTATGTCAATTTCGAGCATTAGGATTGTGATACACTATGACCTGACCTAGCTTGATAAACAATTATTGACCAACATATGTTCTCTAGGTTGAGATCTACGGTTATTTGGTAATCCGAGTTTCGATCACATTTTGGTGAACGACTTTATATGCGGCTAAGGTGAGTTTCATATGATCCCTTTTACTCAATATATTTTTGGGCTGAGAATACATGCGACTATTTATAAATACTGAAAATACTAGATTTATATGCGTGAGTTTCATTTGCTCCCTTTTTAATTGCTTTTGCAATCTATATTTTTGGGCTGAGAATACATGCAATTTATTTTAAACGCATTGGATACAAGTACATACTAAATTCTACACTGAGTTTGAACCGAAAATCCCTTAGCTTTGGTAACTAGTAGCTGCCAGTACATAGGATATGGACTGGTGGGCACGAATAACAGTATATGGATCCATAGGGATTGACATCCCCGTCCGAGCTAGAGCGCTATCCTTTTAACGGACGTGTGTTATTTGAGTTTAGGACACGTTGGTTTGCGTGTATTAAAACGAATGGGGTATTTATCATTATAACGTTAAAGCTTAGTTAACAGGGTGCTCTGTTACGTAGAATCTATTGACAAACTTTTGATAAACGTTTCTGGATGAAACAACTGAAATCTTGTGATCCATCTTTATATACAGATTATGCGAAACATACAAACTATGAACTCACCAACCTTTGTGTTGACACTTGTTAGCATGTTTATTCTCAGGTTCCCTAGAAGTCTTCCGCTGTTTGCTTATATGTTAGACAAGCTATGTGCATGGAGTCATACAGGGCATATTTTTCAAGGAAACGTTGCATTCACCAAATCATCACCATGTATCTTATTTTGACTGCATTGTCAACGGAATTACTATTGTAAACTATTATTTACGGTGATTGTCTATATGTAGAAATCATCAGATGTCTAAAACCTTTCATTTAAATATTCATTTATGGTGTGCCTTTTCAAAAGAATGCAATGTTTACAAAACGTATCATATAGAGGTCAAATACCTCGCAATGAAATCGATGAATGACGTGTTCGTCCATATAGATTTGGAGCGATCGTCACACGAATTGACGGAGGAACAACACGCTTTGGTATTGAGAGCCCGAACAAAAATCACAAAGAAATACCAAAAAGCGTTTGAGTTATCCGACGACGACGAGTAGTTTTTATTGTTTTATGTACTTGTTATGTACTTGTGTTTGTTTTCAATTATGTCGTTTTTTAAAAAAAAATGTAACAGTATGATTGTTATTTAATAAATGTGATGTTCAATAACCAATATTTATTTGTTTGTTAATAATAATAATAATAATAATAATAATAATAATAATAATAATAATAATAATAATAATAATAATAATAATAATAATAATAATAATAAAAGTTGAGGAAGTATGTCATGGTTGGTAATGGTGTGTTATGGGAGGAAGTGGTGAGGAAGGAGGAGAAAGAAAATTGACGTGGCGCTGAGGAAGTATTGAGGAAAACGTTATGGTTGAGATTGGTCTTATGTTCATCTATTGTAAAACCTCCATTTTCAGATTCATATTAAAAAAACCCTCTGCTTCTAAAAAATTTAGAACTCCATGCTAAAAAATTACATACAAACAACTTTTATCACCTTTGGAGTTCACCATCGCCACGACCAACCTTCACCGGAATCACCACCTGCATGTCAAGATTTCGTCACTCATTTTCACGGATGTCATTAAAGATTCCGAAGAACAATCAATGAATAAACTGATGACGAAAACAGTTTAGTGTGAACGAGAAAATAGATCTGGAGGAGATCCGGCGGTTCTTCCATCGTTCGTTCGGCGGTTCTTTCACCATAAACACCGTCGGCAATTTGGTTTGAACAACAATTTCTTGAGTGGTAGATTATGGGTTGATTTTTTTTTTGTTTAAGCTTATGTAATTGTTTCATATATAGTTGTTGGGTTGAAATTCAGAAAAGTATTACTATGTAGAATACTTGATTGTAAGCTGAGTTATGTTATTATGAGAGATTTTAATGTAAGTATTACTTTTTGATTGTTTTAAGCATTAGCTGCCGGTAAGGGATTTTGGGAATAAGACTAGAAAACCGAGTTGGGGTTTGCACATGTGAGGGTAATTTTGTCCGTTTAATTTTTGATCTCCATATAAAAATAGCAGGTTGTTCCTTCTTCGACGATTAACAATTCCCAAATATAAACCCTAATTTACAGTAGTGGTAGGTGGTCCCGATTATACCAAATAACGTATGAGATATTAACAATTCCCAAATACATAGGTGGTCACCGTGATCGACGTCAGGATCAACATCAAAATCGTCATCCGATCGTGTTCTCTCTGCACCTGAATTCTCACTGCTGATTTCTGTCACCGTCGTCGTCATCGTAATAGCGTCTTATTTCGATCATCATCCACCGGTTCTTCTCCATCACGAAAAATTCCCTATAGAAAAATACATACACCTATATATTCATATATTATCTGAAACTAAATAATAAAATAAATTAATTACAAATTCACTTACGAGAGTGAGAGCAAGAGATGTAGACGGAAAAAGTGTTTAGCAGATGAAGAAGAAGTCGGTTGATTATTATCATTTGAAGACGACATGAGCTTATATATTAAATGTAAATATATGTGTATGCATTATGGTATGTATTATTTTGTATTTGTATGCTGAGTGTTATGAATTAGGCATGGCGGTGATGGAGCCTGGTGATGGTTGTTGTAATGGTGAATTGTGTGTGTACTCTTTGAGTGATATGGTAATGGTTGGAGTGTGGGGGCCAATAAATGGAGTCTCAACGTTTTATTCCTTTTTAAGAAAAAAATACGTCCAGGTACTATGGAGTGCTGAATGTTAGGGATTTATTTATTGGTAAATCTTATTGTAAATGGATAAAAGTGCCCTCACATGCATGGCACATGTAAAAGCTTAAGGGTTAAACATTGACGGTAGTTTGTCTTAGGTACTATCCACGTTAGTGCAACAAATCTGAGGTACCACTGAAGTTAAAAATAAAGTTTAGGTGTTGTGGTGAAAAACTTAACAAACCACAGGTACTATGGACATAATTTTTTTGTTTTTAAGTGTCTGAATGTTCAGGTGAGATAATATTAATAAATGGGAGAGATAACTGAAATGACAAAATTACCCTTTTGTGCAAGTCACATGTTTAAATTTAACGAGATTTCTTTAACAGTCGTTAGTGAAAGGTACCAACCATGTAATTAATGATACTTCGGTGACCAACTGAGTATAAAAAAAAGATAAATGACAAATGTGAAATATGGGACAAACGTTAGGGAACAATCATGTAATTTTGTCCTCTCTAAATTATAAACTTGGGGATCATGGTTTGATTGTTGGCCAAGTTGTGATTGGTGATCAAGTTGAAGTTGTTTATATAAAGGGTTAAAGTTATAAATATGCTATATACTTTCATTTTTGTTTCAATGTAGGCTATATACTCCGAAAAATATCAATATAGGCCATATACTTTCAAAAAGTGTACTCATGTCAACAAAACACAATTTTGGTGTTCTTCATGAAAATCGCTCATGTTCTTCATCGAATTGTAAAATCGTTGTGGATTTTGAATCTTAATACTTCACAAAAGCTGTTAGTCGAGGCTATTAGCATCATTTTCAAGTAATTTAAAGCTTCGATTAGATGATGATGTTGATTACGATGAAGATGATGATGTTAGCAAGTTTCTAAGTTTTGTTGGTATATATCGATACACCTTTTAAGAGTATATAACCTACATTGGTATTTTTCTGAGTATATAGCCTACATTAAAACAAAAATGTAAGTATATAGCCTATTTATGACTTTAACCCTTATATAAATGAGAGCTAAGTCTTTATTTAAACTTGCACAAAATACAATACACTTTTAAGATTTTGTGTGAGTTAAATCTTTGTAAGAGTGTAGTCGGTTTAAGAGCAAAAAGTAGATAGTGGTCTATTTGATATTTGACAGTGGTGTATCGGGTCCGTGTAAATGTAAAAATTTGTCATATAGTAAATTTCTATATCTTTGAAGGCTCGTGATTTTTTTTCAATTTTGAAGTTTTCATGTTAATTCTTTTATTGTTAATTTCTCTTTTGTTTTTTGTAGGCTGGGTGTTGAGAAATAGTTTACGCTGTTTTTCCGAACACTATAGTTGAGAATGGTCTAATTAAAACAAGTTAGATGAGGTTACTACTTACTTAGACGCTCTAATCAGTTTGACTCTTCTTTTAGCTATTAAAAATATTTCTTTAGTAAATTTTGAATATGAAAACTCATCTTTAACATAATAAAGATCGAAACATAAACTGAAATGAACTGTAGCATTTGCTAACGTCAACTGACGTCATGCCGATGTCAGTTATTTTGTCCTTTACCTATTTTTATTTTTTTAAAAAACTTTTGATAAAAAAATACCCTCTTGTAAAATGGTAGGTCTCAATTTTATTTTATTATCATTTTTTATTTTTTAAATTTTTCCTACTTATTGGTCGGAGGTCCACTCGGAAGCAATTTCTCTATCCATCGAATAGAGGGAGGGATGACTTTCTCCACTTTTGAGAGTGTTTCACTCTGGATGGAGAAATGACTTCTCTTTTATTCTCGGTTAGGGGAAAAATTGTCTACATCTCACCTCCCCCATACACCACTCATGTGGTATTGAGTTTTGTTGTTGTTGTTGTTGTTGTTACAAACAATTAGTCAACGATGTATTATGTAAGTTGTGACGTCATATAAAATTTCCTATTTATAGATCTTCAAACACTTGCGAAACATGTACTTCTATCATTACATAATTATGGTGTCTTTAATACTAGTTCTACTCTTCATCCTTGCCGAAATCATTTTAAGGTGGTGCTACTCAACCCATATCCACCGTAAAACATCACCACCGGGACCATTTCCATTACCAATTATCGGAAACCTTCACTTACTTGGAATACTACCCCATCGCGCCCTTTACAAACTATCTCAACGATATGGACCGATTATGCCCATTCGTATAGGATCTATTAATTGTGTTGTAGTTTCGCGTCCAGATGCCGTGTATGATACTGTCTGCTTTGCACAGATAGGGACGTACCCTTGTCTCCTCCGTAGGTTGCTCACGGATTTTTCTTGGCGACCAAACACGACGAGCACTTTCCCAGGAGGTCACCCATCCTGGTAGTGATCTCGCCTGAGCACGCTTAACTGCAGAGTTCTCATGGGATATGCTGCGCTTGTGGTCCCAAAACGTGTCATGCTAGGAAATGTCTCCACACCCTTATAAGGCATGCTTCGTTCCCCTCTCCAACCGATGTGGGACGGATGTAACACAGGTGTTACAATCCTCCCCCATAATGGGACACAGCGTCCTCGCTGTGCACGTTTGATCCGGGGCCTGGCTCTGATACCATCTGTAACACCCCAGGTAAAACGTTCCCCGTAGCATGATACTATCCGCTTTGCAGAGATAGGGACGTACCCTTGTCTCCCCCGTAGGTTGCTCACGGATTTTTCTTGGCGACCAAACACGACGAGCACTTTCCCAGGAGGTCACCCATCCTGGTAGTGCTCTCGCCTGAGCACGCTTAACTGCAGAGTTCTCATGGAATCTGCTGCGCTTGTGGTCCCAAAACGCGTCATGCTAGGAAAGGTCTCCACACCCTTATAAGGCATGCTTCGTTCCCCTCTCCAACCGATGTGGGACGGATGTAACACGGGTGTTACAATCCTTCCCCTAATGGGACACAGCGTCCTTGCTGTGCACGTTTGATCCGGAGCCTGGCTCTGATACCATCTGTAACGCCCCAGGTAAAACGTTCCCCGTAGCATGATACTGTCCGCTTTGCAGAGTTAGGGACGTACCCTTGTCTCCCCCGTAGGTTGCTCACGGATTTTTCTTGGCGACCAAACACGACGAGTACTTTTCCAGGAGGTCACCCATCCTGGTAGTGCTCTCGCCTGAGCACGTTTAACTGCAGAGTTCTCATGGGATCTACTGTGCTTGTGGTCCCAAAACGCGTCATGCTAGGAAAGGTCTCCACACCCTTATAAGGCATGCTTCGTTCCCCTCTCCAATCGATGTGGGACGGATGTAACACGGGTGTTACAATCCTCCCCCCTAATGGGACACAGCGTCCTCGCTGTGCACGTTTGATCCGGGGCCTGGCTCTGATACAATCTGTAACACCCCCAAATAAGGCCTGAGGTATTTGTGACTAATTATATCATATTACAGTTGTATAAACGAGAACGACTCTATATGAGACGTTTTATTGAGTTTTGCAGCGGAAGATAAATAAATTACATTGTATTTAATGAACAACGCATTAAATGTCTTTAATTGATATGATATGTAATGAAGACTCCAAGTATGGCAAACAATCATCATCAAAATAGCAAATGTAAGTCCTTCAAATTATCCATGAATGACTCGTTGAAATGTTGCTTTCAATTAGCAAATACACAGCGGAAGCATTATGTAGGACCTGAGAATAAACATGCTAAATAGTGTCAACCAAAAGGTTGGTGAGTTCATAGGTTTATCATAAATAATGATTTCAATAATAGTGTTAGACCACAAGATTTAATAAAGTTGATATAGAAATATCAATATGAAGTGTTGATTGATATAGAAATACCAATCTAAAAGTAATGCTGAGTTTGTAATATCGCGACTAAACAAAAGTTACCCCGTGACTCTTGTTATTCGTGTCGTTGAATCATTATTATGTAGTCAAAAGACCAACGGTCAACTGACTAGAGACGTCACTCTCAGTAGCGCTACTCACAATAACTAAGTTTGCATCTTATACCTCAGCAATTAACGATATTACGGTAGGGATTTAGCATGACAAAGCATGTATATAGCATAAAAGTTTGAGTACTTGTGTCTAAATGTAAAACAGTTATAAAAGTTGCGCATGTATTCTCAGCCCAAAAATATATATAAAAAGGGAGCTATGAAAACTCACGATACTGTATTTTGTATTTCGTAGTAATTACGAGTATGATGGCACTGAACAAGTGCAGAGTTGTCCTCGGATTCACGAACCTATATCAAGTATATATATTAATACATATACTCGTAATCGAATAAATATATATATATATATATATATATATATATATATATATATATATATATATATATATATATATATATTTCAGTTGTTATATATTTCTATATATATACTTTTATATATATTATATATATATATATAAGTATTTATTTGATAAAATGATATTAATAATGTTAGTGAATAAAGAGTGGTATTATTTTGTAATAATAATATTCATAATGATAATGGTAATATTCATAATAATAACGATAATGATAACTTTAATAAAAATGATAATTTTACTAACAATGATGTTTTCAATAAAAATGATAGTTTTGTTAATAATGATTTACTAATAATAATAATAATAATGATAACTTTATTAATAATGATAATACTTATAAAAAAATGATAAATATAATTCTTAATATTAATGATAATAATGTTAATAACTCTATTAGTGATAAAAATAATGATATTAATAATAATAATTGTGAACATATAAATTTTACTGTTAATGTTAGTTATGATAATAACTTTAGTAATTACATAATAATAATACTAATAATCATACTAATAAAATAGTGATAATATTAATAATAGTATTTATGATAATAATAATAATAATCTTAACATTTAGGAAATGATACCAATACTAATATTTATGAAAATAATAATAAGTTGTTTTATTTTCATAATAATAATAATAATAAAATGGTAACTAATACTTTTATTAGTAATATTAGTAGTAATAACTATAATACTAGTAATAATAACAATAACTAATAATAACAATAATAATAATAATAATAATAATAATAATAATAATAATAATAATAATAATAATAATAATAACAATTATTTTGTTAAAACAAAACTACCTTAAAAAGGTTCCAAAAAAATTATGCCATGGCCGGGACTCGAACCAGTGACCTCTCGCTAACCCGTCAACAACCCAAACCATCGAACTGCTGCTTACTTTTCTGACATATCTTGCATTCTAAAATATATGAATCGTATTTATTTTTCTGTTATGTTCTTCATCTTCTTTACAAGTTGAATCGACCAGAGTATTAATCACCCCTAACAATAACTTGTTGAATTGGTTTAAGGATTTCAGAGAACAGATTTAACAACCTTGTTGTTGTTTAATAGACGCAAAAAAAAAATTAAATCTGCTGCTGCTTGTGTCGCGATAAAAAAAAACTAAATATTGCCTTTTGATTTTGAGAACGTTTTAGGGTACGACTTCAACATGAAAAAGGTCCTAAATTATCATTAGAAACTTTCTGTAATCCCAATTGGACTTGAAACATAAAAACGATTTCAAATTTCGTGATGAACACATAGGTTGACTTTTGAAAATAAATCTTTGACTCCGAAATTAAGACTCAATATCAAGAATTGAAATCTAAAAATTTACATATAGTTTAAGTAATTAATTCCTAACAATACTGCATTAATGGTTTTTGAAATGGATTTCAAATTCGAAGTTTTTGAGAAAATGAAAGAAACAGAAGTATCGACTGTTTTTCTTGAATTTTAATTTATATTATCAAATAAAGGAAGCTGTAATTGATAATTTGATAATAGTGTGTAATAATCGAATGGGTTGTTGCCAGACATCATGAGTTAATTGCTTGATTTATAGAATGGGTGTTCGACAGCCCAGCACACTTAAGAAGAAAATAATGAAAAATATAAAAAAAAGAGCTCGATCACATTTTGATAAAAAAAAATTAAAAGTTGATCACTATGAATTAGAAAAAGTAGATCATGATCGAGAAAAGAACAAATAAAAAACCAGTAAGGGAAAAATAATAATTAAGAGATAAAAACCTGTATCATGATCTAATAGAAAAATAAAAGTTGTTACCTAATTTAGGTATATATCCTTTTTCATTGTATTTAATTAATATTAATAATTAATAATTATATTAATAATAATAATATTAATGATATTAATAATAATAATAATAATAATAATAATAATAATAATAATAATAATAATAATAATAATAATAATTATGTTAATAATAATATTATTATTAATGATGAATAATAATAAAAATAATGATAAAAATAAATTATAATGATAATGATAAATAATGATAATAATATTAATATGACAATAAAAATGAAAATTTTAATTATAATTAATAATAATGATAATAATCATTATAAAATGTTAATAATACTATTAATAATAATAATAATATTACTAATAATAAATTTTATTAATAATAATGATATTTATAATAATCTTATCACTTTTAGTAAAAGTGATAATATTAATGATATTAATAATAATAATAAATTAGTAATAGTTGTAATAATAATACTTGTAAATGATAATGATGAGTGAAAATAATAATATTAATATAATAAATTAATATTAATACATAATTATTTACAAATAATGTTTCGTGCATCGTCGGAATTTGTCGGAGTTTAGATAAAATCATGTAAGGATTTTTGTTTAAATTAACTCGAAAATTTCCGGGTTGTCACATGCCGCAAAATCCATTTTTGAAACTCATGATGCTATTTTTGCATCTCGTCCAAAATTCGAAATGATAAAGTACATTTATTATGGAAATAAAGGAATATTATTTACAGAAGGTGAATATTGGCGTAACGTAAAGAAGTTATGTACAATGGAGTTGTTTGCTCCGATGAAGATTAATGGATTTGCGAAAATGAGAAATGAAGAGATTAAAGTGATGATTAATGATGTTAAAGTTTGGTGCTTTTCGAGTGAGATTGTGAATTTGGGTGAATATGTAGGTCGTGTGATCGAAAGGATGACGTGTAGGATGCTTTTCGGCAACAAATATGACGAAACATTTGTTATGAAGAAATTAGTCGATGATGTTGCTGAAGCACTTTGTAATAGAAACTTGGCTGATTACATTCCCATGCTCAAACCTTTCGATCTTCATGTAAAATTTAGAGAAAATTGGACGGTTGGTCCCTGTGGTTTACATGAAATGGGGTGTTTGGTCCTTGAACTTCATTTTTGGGGTTATTGATCCTTGTGGTTTTCTAAACGCGTGTGAGTGGTCCCTTCATCAAACGGACCTCAGATTGATTTGTTAAATCTGATCATGTGAGGGGTATTTTCGTCATTTTTTCATTTCCTTTACCAATTTATCCTTCTCACCCAAATAAAATCTTGTTGATTGTTAGTATTTCCTTTACCACTAAGAACCAAAAATCGACCAATCATTAAAATTGAAACCTGAAATCGATTGAAACGTCTTTCAGATGCAGCGATTAAGCTTATTCATGAAGTTTCATGATTAAATCCGCAACCAATTCGCTAAACATCTCAAGTAACAGTTGTGTGTTCATGAACCTGCAACCATAATTGAAATTGCGATTTAATTGACTTTAGAACTTAATTTCTTCATGAAAACTGTAGCAAATCATTCTTCCAATACTCGACAAGCAGAATCACAGCCTGAAACATAACATAAATCTTGAATTTGAGTTATGAACACTCGGTTGACTTTTTGTTCCAAAGTGTGACCGTCGAATTCGAATTCGTTTCATGGAATTAGGATCTCTAAATTTACAGATAGTTTCACTTGATGATTTGAAAGAGATCTACAATTTTACTTTTCTAACCTAAGTCGTTTGACTTTATGATGAACGAAGAACACGATCCAATCAATGAAGAATCTGTTGATGTTTCTTCGAATTGATTGTGCACGAAGCTTTGGATTCGTGTTATGATCGACTTTCTGTAATCAATTCGTGATGAGAAATATGAATGATGCACGAAGCTTAGGATTAGACGTACAGTAGCAACAATATGATTGAATATGAGATTTTGATATTTTGTATTCTGAAAGTTGAATCTCATTTAATGTGAATATGTGTTTTGTGTTTTGATATATTGAATAAGTTTCGAATTGATTACAGAAAAGAACCAATTCATTACAGAAATGAATTTTGAAGAATCAATTTTCTGTAATCAATTGGATAGTGAGTTTGACAAAAACCACTAGCCATATGGAAAAGAACTTAGAGATCTGGAAGTAATTTAAGGAACTCCCTTGAAGAAGATAAAATCAGTAAGTGAATTGGATTTAAATTATGATTGCTATGATTTTGATTTGTTAGTGGTAAAGTGGTGATTTGAAAGGAACAGCCCCCATAGATCTTTGTTGGGTTTTTAATCAGTGGAAGAAGAAGAAAAGGAGAGGAAGAAAGATAAAAGAAAAAGGAAATTGAAAAAAAATAGTAAATGATGTTTTTACCCTCACATGCGCCGCACATGTCATGGATTA
The DNA here is from genome assembly GCF_046630445.1 of Rutidosis leptorrhynchoides. Taxonomy (NCBI): domain Eukaryota; kingdom Viridiplantae; phylum Streptophyta; class Magnoliopsida; order Asterales; family Asteraceae; genus Rutidosis; species Rutidosis leptorrhynchoides. The sequence continues at coordinate 46,182,098 of NC_092333.1, forward strand.
ACGAATTAATTTGACGTCCGTTAGAGGCAGGGACCACCCACGCCCATTTTGTAAACCACAGGGACCAACCACCTCGAAAAAAACTTAGAGGGACCAAACTCCTCATTTCATGTAAACCACAGGGACCAACAACCCAATTTTCTCTAAAATTTATAATTGTACACTTTACAAATATGGGATAATTACTACGGAGTACATATTCTGTTATATATTATATATTATAATTATATTATATATTATATATTATATTATATTATATTATATTATATATTATATATTATATATTATATTTGTGTTTTGATATATTGAATAAGTTTCGAATTGATTACAGAAAAGAACCAATTCATTACAGAAATGAATTTTGAAGAATCAATTTTCTGTAATCAATTGGATAGTGAGTTTGACAAAAACCACTAGCCATATGGAAAAGAACTTAGAGATCTGGAAGTAATTTAAGGAACTCCCTTGAAGAAGATAAAATCAGTAAGTGAATTAGATTTAAATTATGATTGCTATGATTTTGATTTGTTAGTGGTAAAGTGGTGATTTGAAAGGAACAACCCCCATAGATCTTTGTTGGGTTTTTAATCAGTGGAAGAAGAAGAAAAGGAGAAGAAGAAAGATAAAAGAAAAAGGAAATTGAAAAAAAATAGTAAATGATGTTTTTACCCTCACATGCGCCGCACATGTCATGAATTAACGGATTAATTTGACGTCCGTTAGAGGCAGGGACCACCCACGCCCATTTTGTAAACCACAGGGAGAGGGACCAAACTCCTCATTTCATGTAAACCACAGGGACCAACAACCCAATTTTCTCTAAAATTTATAATTGTACACTTTACAAATATGGTATAATTACTACGGAGTACATATTCTGTTATATATTATATATTATATTATATATTATATTATATATTATATATTATATATTATATATTATATATTATATATTATATATTATATATTATATATTATTATTATTATTATTATTATTATTATTATTATTATTATTATTATTATTATTATTATTATTATTATTATTATTATTATTATTATTATAATACTAAAAGCCATTAGCATGTGCATAGTAAGTAGATGCCATCATGATGATATCGTCGTGATGCAACATTCAGATTTTTTTTTTAAATCTACGCATTTTCTTACTTTTTACCTTCTCTTTGTATTTATAGTTATAGTTTTTAGATGCACTAAACACCACATAAGCTAATTTTTAATTTCAACACAATATTATATTATATATTATTATTATTATTTTATTATTATTTTATTATACAACACTAAACGCTATTAGCACATGAATAGTAAGTAGATGACATCATGATGCTACCATCGCGCTGCAACATTCAAGTTTCTTAGGATAACGATATTTTCAACTCTCTTTTTACTACATCCACCATTATTTCATTTTAATTCCCAAAATACCCTTTTATCTCTTCGAGTACTACGTGCATATCAATTTGTGCATATCAATTGATTTACTCCGTACGTATTTTCCCCCTTTCAATCCTTCCATCTTTCTTGCATTTCTTCCGTGACCAGATCTTGCAATTCTTCTCACCTAACTTTTTGTTTATATTATTTATCATTTCATGCTATCATCATCCCTGAACTAGTATACTACTCCGTATGATTCTATGACTATTTCCTACCTGTAAGTTTTTGTTTTCAACTCAATATTTGGTTTATAGTATTCAATCGGTTTGAATACAAAGCCAGTAATTTTTAACAAATATTTGGATTCAACAAAATGGGTTTTACTTAAGTTATTCAATGGTTGAACATGGACAAAAGTTGTTGGGTTGAGTAAAATCGGATTGAAGTGAACTCAACAAATGGTTCGGATTAATGTAAGATGGATTACGGAAATAAAATTGTGAAGGAAAAAAAATAGAGAATTTGTGTGATTGAATGACAACAGATTTTTGTTTACCGATAGATACAAATTAATTAAAATTAAAAGATATAGTAACTTACATAAAAGGATCAGAGAGGAATAATCATTCACTCCGTAATCTTTATTAAAGAAATATATAATAAGGGTATTTTAGGAAATTACACAAAATATTGGTGGATGGAGTAAATCTATTCGTTTTTTTTTAGGAAGTTTTTTTTCTTCTTCTTATGTTTATAGTTATAGTTTTTAGATACACTAAACACCATATACGCTAATTTATGTTTTCAGTATAATACAAAAACTATTTTATTATTAGTTATGTGACAAATTAAATATATATTTGAATATATTACTTAATTTCAAAATGAACATTCTTTTAAATTAAAAGGGGGAAATAATTAATTGCTTCTAAGTAATAGTTAGTGTGGCAATTTGAGAACAATAAGTAGATGAAAGTTTCAAGTTCGATTTATAACTATGGTATATGAGATTACTTCATAGTGCATAAAAAATATAATAGCTATCTTAAACATCATTTTTTATTACCTTATGTGACACATTATAGCATTGCAGACATATCACAAATACTTTCTGCACAAACTAAATCTCACGCTAGTTACTACTAATATGCATATCTATAAACCTATAAAAAGTGACTCCTATTTTCACTAATTAGGTTAGTTACCCATGTTCTTGACTAAGGTTAGATATTTAACCATTCAATTCACCACATACCATGGAGTAACAAATAGAGTCATAAATATGATTTACCTCCTAGAATTAATTATGGTAAAAAAAGTATTAAAAAAAACTACATAAAAATAACTTTTGTATATTTATCTATCTATCTATCTATCTATCTATCTATCTATATGTATATATCTATCTAAAAGTTAAGTCTAGAAACCATCAATATGGTTTAATAATTGTGATTAACCATTACAAAAAGTTGAGTCTAGGAACCATATATAATACACTAATTTTATTAAAATTAATGATTAATCACGATCATGATTATTAAATTTAATACACTAACCTTTGAGTTTTGATGTATTTATGATAATTAATACATCTAATAATTAAGTACATAATCGATGTATTTATTGTGAGCATCTGAAATGAACTCCATAAACCATATTATAAGTAGTCCATTTTATATGAGATGCATAATTGAAAATTTTACACGGTAATGTATCAAATTGTGTGGAATGTGAAACCAAGTAGATTTTAATTAGATATTGTTTGCATCATTTTATTAAGCTTCATTTTTATTTTACTTACCAGTTTTGGAGTTTTTAAAAAAGTAACTTTGCATGTTACTAATTACAAGTAGTCTATTTTTTTGTGTTGTAAAGGTTAAGTTACGTAGACAGGTGATGATTTATAATTAACGGTTTACTTTTTATGATGTTATATGTGAAGTGGCCAAGAGATATGTTAATGAATCATAGCATCAATGAGGCTTTTTTGGAAATGGAGCAAGAGATATGTTAATGAATCATGGCATCAATGAGGCTTTTTGTGGAAATGGAGCAATAAACGAGTTACGATGTAAATGGTGTGGAATTTTTTTTTATCTTATTTTGTATAATTTCGATCTTCTTTGATAGTTGTTTAGAATTCATTTAATGATACATTTGATTTGTGTGTAGTTTTATTGAGTTATGTATATATGAGTGCGTATTCTTTAGCGATACTTTTATGGCGGTGATAGACATTTTTGTATATATGTATCAAATAAAATTACATGTGCATGTATAGTTTTTCATGCTTATATATATGACAACAAACACATAACTAATTTTCCCTTATACGTTTGTACACCCACAAACATATGACATTTAATAAAATATTGTTTTTCTTTACTTTTTAAATTACAAAATATTTATATCATCTCTCAATAGTATATACTTCTTCTATTAAGAAAATAAATATTGGATAACTTCAACTTTGTTGAGAAACAATTAAGAAATAAATGAAAGAAAACTATTAACATAAATTTTGTAATATAATTAAATTGTCCAAGTAAAATATTCCTTTACAATTTAAGTGTTTTATTAAATGATGATGAAATATAAGCAAATGAAATGATGGTAAAACCTAATAGTTACATTTATAATTCTTTTTAATTTAAACAATTGTATAAAACTCTTATAATATATTAATAGAATATGGTGATTAGCTGTTTGTTTCAAAATCAATATAGAAAACGAAATGAGATGTTGAAATTGACGTGTTTTAATAGACCAATATGTGAATCGTTGTTTTAGTGAGTCTCATAATTATATTATGATGATGTTACTAATATCTAAATAGTATACATTATTACTATTTTTCTATGTTTATCATTTACAATTTAGTGCATTTTTTTAGTAGCGTAAATAATTATATTTTTTAATTTGACAAATTGCTTGGTTAAGATGTCACAAATAATTAGATATCTAAGTTGATACTATGTAAATAATTAACTCATATGTTACAAACTCCATATCATTGATGCTCATAGCTAATAATACTAACATAATAACATAATATTGAAACGTCGAACAAGACGTGCAACGCATGGGCATTGCCATCTAGTATAATATAAGATTGCGGACAATATATTTAACGGTAGGGTTGGTAACAAGTGTAGCAATTAACGAACTATTTGAGTTCGAGTTTTATTGTTTTGAGCTCGAGTCGTGCTAGAACACAAATTACTAGTGTTGTAAATAATAAGACAAGCTAAGCGCAACTAAACTCGAGTTTAACTCGTTCTAAATTGAAATAGTTAAAACTTCGCTCGTTCGAGTTAAATATATCAAGTAGAAGCTCGACTCATATATATATATATATATATATATATATATATATATATATATATATATATATATATATATATATATGGAGAGGATCCAGTGAGAGCTTTTTAGTGTGAGAACTCTAGGAACTCCAAAAACACTCAAAATACACTAAAATTCGAGCAAAAAAGGGCACGGACGAACAAAAAAAAGGAAATTTGAGCAAAATTCAAAAAATACGGACGAACAAAAAATAATAGTCGAGCAAAAAAATTTTTTTTTTTTTTGAAAACAAAAATGTAGAATACATTTTTGTTCGAATATCAAATATTTTGTTCGACTACCCGTATGTTCTACATTTTTTTGTTCGAATACAAAAATGTAGAACACATTTTTGTTCGAATTCAACAATTTTTGTTCGAATTTCTTTTTTTTGTTCGGCCGTGTATTTTTTTTGTTCAAATTTTCCATTTTTTGTTCGACTACCCCATTTTTTGCTCGAATTCCCCTTTTTTTGTTCGGCCGTGTCCCATTTTTCTAGAATTTCCCTTTTTTGCTCGAATTTCAGTGTATTTTTGAGTTTTCAGAGTTCTCACACCAAAATAGTTCTCATTTAATCCCTCTACTATATATATATATATATATATATATATATATATATATATATATATATATATATATATATATATATATATATATATATATATAATATCTATTTTAGTTGACGGAGTTATGTCATAACATGATAGTTAATGGTGCAGGATTACCTCCTTTTTGGAGAGAGCTAATGTTTGTTGTGTATTTTGGTTTGACACAACTTCACAACAAAAAATTATACTCTGATATATTATTATATAATATAAGTCGTTTATGCTCTCTAGCTTGTTCGAACGCGGTATAAGACCTCCGAGACCGTTTATTAAATGATTTTAAAAATATGTTCAAGCTCGGGGCTTGATCTTTTTTAAGCTTGGCTCGAATTGAGCTTTTGCCGGACTGAGCTCGTGTAGCTTACTACCTTGGCTCATATACAATCTACAAATAACTAAACAATTATCGAGTACGAGTCTAATTATTAGCTTGAACAAATAATTTATTACGTTCAATATTAACAAAAAATATGATGATGTATATCTTTCTCCATTGGTCCGCATTTGTAGGGGCTGGTTCCACAATTCAAAGCTTTAAGTAAGAGTATCTGTGATGACCCGGAAATTTCTGACCAAATTTAAACTTAATCTTTGTATGATTAACATTTTCGACACGATAAGCAAAGTCTGTAAAACTGAATCTCAAAATTTTTGAACTACTTTCATATATTCAAATACCTTTCGGTTGTTCTTGACGATTCGCGAACAATTATATGTATATAGATACATATATATATACTATAACTTGAAAACGTAACAATGTATTAATTGTTTGATACCGTATATTAAACTTATTGGTTTAAATATTTATTTGAATATATATGATAAGTTGGAATATTAATTATATGAATAACTTGCGACGTATATTTAAAACGTGTTTATGAATGTTGAAAATATATATTAACTTGGTCATAAAACGATTTGTTATTTTATATATATTAACAAATAGCGAGACAATGATTTATAGAAGTAAATGACCAAAATATGCCATGGTACAACTCAACGTAGATTTTATTTTTGATCACTTGTGTCCATAACGTAAATCATTTATAAAAAAAAAAACAGCGCATGTATTCTCAGCCCAAAAATATTTAGAGTTTAAAAGGGACTATATACTCACCTAATGTATTTTGTAGTAAAAATACATATAACATCATTGATCAAGTATAAGGTTGGCCTCGATTCATGAACCTTAACGAAGTAATTCTTAAAATAATGCCCAAGTCTGGGTTTAAACCCGCGACGTCCCGCTAACCCGATAACATCCTTAATCATCGATCTGCTTATTGTTTTGCTATTATTATTATTACCTTAAATATATTTAACCCGTCTAACCGTCTGTTTAATAAAACCATTTAACATCTTCATCATTATAATCCTAATAACTATAATCATACATCATTCTCAACAACCCCATATTCATCATCTATATTTATATCGTTTTGTATATCTTCGTAAACATCTTGATTGTTTTTAACATAAAAGTCGACCAACACATAAATAGATGTCTGGCCCAACAGCTTTTTATTTCAACCCAACATCAATCCATTAAAATGACCCATCTATTTGATTATTCTACATCCAAAAGACCGGCTTCCCTACAATTCTCGGCCCATAATGAATTTCTACTTCCTAATTTAGCTCGTGAGCTAGAAGGGACAATCCCTTGGTCCACAAATTCTTTAATCAGCAAGTGGATACATAAAGTAATATATATGCGATGGTGTCATGGTGATGATTGAATTAGTCCACCGATACACAGAGTAAATAAGATATTAATTGTCCCATCACCTTATCTTGTTATCATTTTCACATCTTTCTTAATCCATCAATTATTCATTAAGTCTTTATTTTAAAGAAACAAAAACATTTACAGCAATAGCTGCTGTACTCGAAAGAAAGAAAAATATGGAAGAAGGCAGCGGTTTTGTTCAAGGTTTGATGATGCTGAAGTGGTGATTAAATGGAAGTGATGGGTGTTTGAAGGTAATTTTCCCGGTGGCGATTAGTTTGAAGGTGGTGGTATCGGTTTGCAAGTGATGGATTAAGATGGTTCATCATGGTGAGGTGGCGAGGGTTTACAAGTAGAGAGGAAGAGAGATATAGGAGAGAGAAGTGGGGTTTCATGGAGGTTTTACGGCTGTAAAAAAAAAACAGGAAGGAAACAGTAGCAGTAGCAGGAACGATGGGTTAGTCATGGGGGTGATTGATGGCGGTTGTGGTTGGGGAGAATGGTGGTTCACGATGGTTGTGGATATTTTGAGGTGATGAGATGGGTTTCATGTCTTCAACAAGGAAAGAAAAAGAAAAGTAGAGAGGGAGAGAGATGATTGTTTACGATGGTGGTGGGTGTGGACTACCGAGATAGCAGAAAGTAACGGGTGGTTGTGGTTGTGGTTCAAATCCAAAAATAAACACAGCAACAATGGTTCAAATGGGTTCGTTGTTGTGGTGATCGGTGGTGATGGAAATCGAGGGTTTGTGACATACGGTGGTGGTGTTTGTCCTCGGTTGAAGTGGTGAAGGGTGGACCGTACTAGTGGTTGTGATTTGGGTGGCCATGAATCGTAGAGGTGGGTGTGTTTTAAACGGTTTCGATGGCACAAGAGAGGTTTGGTTTTGGGTTTGTTAGTGTCTGTATGTGTTGTACATATATATAAAGAAGATGAATTAATTTCTAGTGAGATGATGGTGATTAGCGTTGGTTTCATGATCATAAACGAACCAGAGAATACAAAGCATAAAATGGTGAGATTGCACGAGGTTTTGATAGTAGTTCTTAAATGAGAAGAGAAAATAAATGGTGTTATGGTGTTTTAAGTCATGTAGTGTATGTGTATATATATATAGATAGATATATAAGATAATAGTTTGTGGTTTGTGCAGTAAGTTGATCGAGCATAACAACAGTATAAAGATGATGGCAATCATGAACAGAAATAAAGTAAAAGTTGAAATCAACTTCCAATAGAATTTTGTAGTTTATCACTTGTCTTATAGTTTTGAGATTCGATTCAAATACTTTTACAAACAGAAGAATAATAATTTGATAATGATGTGCACATATTTCATAATATAATTGATTTATAGTTATTACATTTTAATAATTTTATAATAATTATTATAACTATATATATTTATATTTATATTCCAATATATATGTATCTATTCGTGAATCGTCGGGAACAGTCAAAGACTAAATGAATATATGAATCAGTTCAAAATTTTTGAGACTCAACCTAACAGATTTCTCTTATCGTGTCAAGAATATTAAATCGTATCGAGAGTTTCGTTTAAAATTAGTCGAAATTTTCCGGGTCGTGACAGTACCTACCCGTTAAATAAATTTCGTCCTCGAAATTTGATAGAGATCATTATAGATTGTAATGAGGATGGTTTCATGATGAATATGAGGTCATAATGGAGTTTTATCAGTATCGAGAGATATAGATAAAACGATTCAATCATGTGAAGCGCACGAGTGAAGCTATCACAAAAGAGTGAAATGAGTAAATATGGAATTGTTTTAACCGATGACGTGATTAGGATTGATTTCCGGATTTTAAGGGATTTAGGGAAAATCTTACGTAATAAGATTTGGTTCTTCGGTGATCAGGATCTTCTTTGATTTAATGTGGCAATCTGTTTCGATTTCTCTGTCGGATGTTTTTCTATAAATTCACCCCTTCGTTTTCTTGTTTTCCTCAACTCACATCTTCTACTCTTTCTCCTTAATTCCTATTTTAAGACATTTGTCAATATGCTTCATCCCATTCTGATCCTTGATATATTCTTAATTTTCACATCTGTCATTCTTCTTTTTCATCTACCACCAGAAGAATCCATTTACTTCTACTATACTCTTGTGTTTATAGTGTTTCTAATTCTCCCGTGTCTTTATATTGCTATCTGTATCGATATACACGATTTGTAAATTCTGGGTGATTGTTGGGTTTTATATCTTCCTTTATACTTCGATGCTCCTGCTTCTGTCTTCTATAATCATTGTCATTCACAGTTAATATCTCCTCTTATTTGCTGTGACTTTTACCCCAATTTCTATTGCGGGGCTCTATCCCTTCGTTTCTTCTTCCCGTCCTCGAGTCAAACGAGCAATGGTTCGGAATTCGTAGGTATGAAATTTGGAATGAACATTGCTAATGTTTTTAGAAAGAAATGATAAGGGAATGGTTTCGAATTGTCAAATTACCAGAATATTCTGGAAAAATAGAACTATCAAGATGATATGTTCCTAATATGTTTGGAGATTGGATAGAATGTAAGAGCCGTGTAACATGGCACATGATGATGGTACTGTGAATCATCACATTCCATTAGAAACTCAACATGACTTACTGTAATATAATGAAGTTGATCAAGTTTCGTTATATTATACTAATTCATGCATCAGTTCCCAACACTGCTTAAGAACATTCCTATTTTAAGCTTGAAGGTTTTAGAACTTAGAAACTAACACAGTTTCTTTTATGTTGTAACGCAGATGTTACGGAGTGATAATTGATCCCGGATAAGAGTAGTTGTGAAAATATCTCCAGAAGTATGGAGAATATGTATAACGGAAGATATGAAGATATCTTATAATATCTAAGATAAGATGATGATGAAGAATATCATCTGGAAAGGTTTAAAATAATGAGTAGGGTTCTTACTAATGGTTTCAGCAGGCACTGAATCGTTTGGATTCTTTGAAGTCAAACTTATTCTTTGTGATTTGTCCACAGCCTCCTTCATACTTTGCTCAATTCGTTTTCCAGTTCCCAACCTTCTCTTTTTCTGAGCTTTACCAACATACTGTACTTTATCGTCAAACTTTTGACTGTTAAAGTCGTTTATAGTTTTTGCTGCTTCATCAGCATTTCAAGAGTTATCTGTAGTTCAAGATGTTTGTCAGAGCTTCACATTTGGAGTATGAAATTCTTAGGGATAGACGTTGTAGGTATAACTGAAGATGTTGAGAATTTCAAAATACTAATTGCGGATTTTGTCGAAGAGATAACGAGCTGTTGGTATATCTGCTGATGATGTCGTGGGATAAAAAGTTCTCCGGTAACGATGGCGAAAGGACAAGGTATTTATATCGAAGTTATAATAAGAGTAATCTTACTGGGAAGTCGAAGTGGAGCTGTGACAAAATCAGCTTCTTGAAAAGGAATTGTAAGGTTGTTTTTGCTAATGAATGATAAGGAATTCGACGCGGATACGTTTTAACTATAACTTTGGTTTCGAAAGTTTTTCAGGTGCATAACTGTATGCATAAATCTTTCTTCCGTCGATGAGGTGCGGCTGGTTCAACTTCTCGATCGAGGTGTTTTTAAGAATCATGATAGGTTTGAACGCGGATTGTAATCATCAAGATACGAATGAGGTTTAAGATGAAATCAAGTGGCAAACTTGAAGAATTGTTTAGTTTCATATGTTATAATCAATATTTTAATTCATTTTAATCGTCTAAAGTTAGCAGTCCAATAGTCCGATTGTCCAATGGTCCAATAAATTCATATATAATTTAATATATATTATTCGAATTAAATAATACGTATCGTGACCCGTGCACCGGTCTCAGTATTGATCACAACTCAAACCATATATATATTTTGGAATCAACCTCAACCCTGTATAGCCAACTCCAACATTCACATATAGAGTGTCTATGGTTGTTCCAAAATATATATATAGATGGGTCGATATGATAGGTCGAAACATTGTATACGTGTCCCGTTATTTAAAGTGCGTAAAATAAAGTGCATAAAAGTAAATAACAGAAATTAAATGACGATAAATAAAATCGCGAGAATGTAAATTACAATAAATAAAATGTAATACGGAATTAACAGTTAGCTGGGAACAGTTAGCTAGGAACAGTTAGCGTGGAATCTTAACAATATTTCAATTAATTAGCGCGTTTGTTTCTAACAAATTTTTATCATATCCAATGTTTTCTTCATTATGCCACTTGTTGGATTCTGATAGGTCAAAATCCAATTATGAAATTTGAATGGAAATGGTTATTTGGTGGTGAATGGATTCGTATATCGGTGGTTGTAGGTAGGATAGTAAATGACCGTTGAATCAGATTCGAAGAATGTAACTTATTAATGTGAAATCTAAATATTCCTCGGGTACTACCTACCCATTAAAATATTTTCATCATTAATAGTTTGTACAAAAGAATTTTTAATTACAATCTTTATGAAAAATATACTTGCATATATATTTTCTTCGGATGTAATTATGAATTTAATGAGTCAATAGGATTTTAAACTCATTTGATTTATCGTTATTACTAGATTACATGATCTCTAAAATATTAGAGATTACATAATCTTCATGTCGAACGAAGATAAATGAGGTGGAACGATATGTAAAGCGAAGATATTCGATGTAGAACGATATGTAGAACGAAGATCATACTCGAAGTACAGATGGTGATATTGAGACGTGTGATGTTGATATCCGAGATACAGTTTGCGATATTGAGGTTTACGACGCAGTTGTGGTTGAGGGTGATAAGGGTACTGTCGGCGTTGATGATGATGATGCTGATTGTGCTGCTGGTGCTGCTGCTGGTGTTTGTAACCTTCGCACCATGTTCTCTAAAGCCGTCACACGAGCGCGTAGTTCGTTAACTTCTGCTAGTATACCGGGATGATTGGCGGTTGGAGCGAGCGGATGAATAAGATTTGAGATATGGGATTGTATATAATCGTGACGAGATACTCTAGAGATGAAAGAGAAAATGGTTTCTCGAACAGGTTCGCCGGTAAGTGCTTCAGGTTCATCGCTAAGAGGGAAATTCGGTGGATGGAAGGGAGCTTCGATGTGAAATGATTTTCGGATATCGAATGATATTCTAGCTATATAGAATATCTATATATATAATACTAAAGATTTCGTAGACTACAAAGGAACCTACAGCATATGTCAGGCAAGTCTACAGATATGCTAAGATATGAATTATCAGATACGCTAAGATATGAATTTTGTCTATACACTATCGATGCACTAAATGCCGTAAGACGTGTCTAGACTTAAGAATGATAAACAGGAAATTTTCTAAGGATAATAAACAGATGATTTCTGACTAGATATGATAAGCAAAACTTTTGATATGCAAACATGGTCGAAGTCCAGACTCACTAATGTATCCTAACATCTTATCAGTTAGACACAATAATGTAAGACCTGGTTCACTAGGACCAACGCTCTGATACCACCTGTAAAGACCCGTCCTTATCCACCTGGACAAAGTCTTCAACATTTGGTTCCATTGCGATGATCGACACCAAGTAATGTCTTTAGTATGAGCTAATGCACAGCGGAAGACTTAATTCATACCTGAGAATAAACATGCATTAAAACGTCAACATAAAGTTGGTGAGATATAGGTTTGATGCTAGCAGCGTTATAACTATGGACCACAAGATTTCATATATTTAAACATAATACACTCGCAAGTATATGTAAAAGTAGTTGAGCACTTGGTAACCATACTTAACATTTAAATCATCGCAACATATTCTTAAATAATCGCTACACCGTACCAAGTGTAGTATACAGAAACGAAGTACTGTGCAACCGTTGAAAACTGGTCGTCCAGCCCGGTTGGGGTTGTCAGGCCCGATAGATCTATCAACAGGATTCGCGTTTACGCTCCTCACGTAAATATTAGCTACCAAGTATAAAGAAATATGCCATGGTACAACTCAACGTAGATTTTATTTTTGATCACTTGTGTCCATAACGTAAATCATTTATAAAAAAAAACAGCGCATGTATTCTCAGCCCAAAAATATTTAGAGTTTAAAAGGGACTATATACTCACCTAATGTATTTTGTAGTAAAAATACATATAACATCATTGATCAAGTATAAGGTTGGCCTCGATTCATGAACCTTAACGAAGTAATTCTTAAAATAATGCCCAAGTCTGGGTTTAAACCCGCGACGTCCCGCTAACCCGATAACATCCTTAATCATCGATCTGCTTATTGTTTTGCTATTATTATTATTACCTTAAATATATTTAACCCGTCTAACCGTCTGTTTAATAAAACCATTTAACATCTTCATCATTATAATCCTAATAACTATAATCATACATCATTCTCAACAACCCCATATTCATCGTCTATATTTATATCGTTTTGTATATCTTCGTAAACATCTTGATTGTTTTTAACATAAAAGTCGACCAACACATAAATAGATGTCTGGCCCAACAGCTTTTTATTTCAACCCAACATCAATCCATTAAAATGACCCATCTATTTGATTATTCTACATCCAAAAGACCGGCTTCCCTACAATTCTCGGCCCATAATGAATTTCTACTTCCTAATTTAGCTCATGAGCTAGAAGGGACAATCCCTTGGTCCACAAATTCTTTAATCAGCAAGTGGATACATAAAGTAATATATATGCGATGGTGTCATGGTGATGATTGAATTAGTCCACCGATACACAGAGTAAATAAGATATTAATTGTCCCATCACCTTATCTTGTTATCATTTTCACATCTTTCTTAATCCATCAATTATTCATTAAGTCTTTATTTTAAAGAAACAAAAACATTTACAGCAATAGCTGCTGTACTCGAAAGAAAGAAAAATATGGAAGAAGGCAGTGGTTTTGTTCAAGGTTTGATGATGGTGAAGTGGTGATTAAATGGAAGTGATAGGTGTTTGAAGGTAATTTTCCCGGTGGCGATTAGTTTGAAGGTGGTGGTATCGGTTTGCAAGTGATGGATTAAGATGGTTCATCATGGTGAGGTGGCGAGGGTTTACAAGTAGAGAGGAAGAGAGATATAGGAGAGAGAAGTGGGGTTTCATGGAGGTTTTACGGCTGTAAAAAAAACAGGAAGCAAACAGTAGCATTAGCAGGAACGATGGGTTAGTCATGGGGGTGATTGATGGCGGTTGTGGTTGAGGAGAATGGTGGTTCACGATGGTTGTGGATATTTTGAGGTGATGAGATGGGTTTCATGTCTTCAACAAGGAAAGAAAAAGAAAAGTAGAGAGGGAGAGAGATGATTGTTTACGATGGTGGTGGGTGTGGACTACCGAGATAGCAGAAAGTAACGGGTGGTTGTGGTTGTGGTTCAAATCCAAAAATAAACACAGCAACAATGGTTCAAATGGGTTCGTTGTTGTGGTGATCGGTGGTGATGGAAATCGAGGGTTTGTGACATACGGTGGTGGTGTTTGTCCTCGGTTGAAGTGGTGAAGGGTGGACCGTACTAGTGGTTGTGATTTGGGTGGCCATGAATCGTAGAGGTGGGTGTGTTTTAAACGGTTTCGATGGCACAAGAGAGGTTTGGTTTTGGGTTTGTTAGTGTCTGTATGTGTTGTACATATATATAAAGAAGATGAATTAATTTCTAGTGAGATGATGGTGATTAGCGTTGGTTTCATGATCATAAACGAACCAGAGAATACAAAGCATAAAATGGTGAGATTGCACGAGGTTTTGATAGTAGTTCTTAAATGAGAAGAGAAAATAAATGGTGTTATGGTGTTTTAAGTCATGTAGTGTATGTGTATATATATATAGATAGATATATAAGATAATAGTTTGTGGTTTGTGCAGTAAGTTGATCGAGCATAACAACAGTATAAAGATGATGGCAATCATGAACAGAAATAAAGTAAAAGTTGAAATCAACTTCCAATAGAATTTTGTAGTTTATCACTTGTCTTATAGTTTTGAGATTCGATTCAAATACTTTTACAAACAGAAGAATAATAATTTGATAATGATGTGCACATATTTCATAATTTAATTGATTTATAGTTATTACATTTTAATAATTTTATAATAATTATTATAACTATATATATTTATATTTATATTCCAATATATATGTATCTATTCGTGAATCGTCGGGAACAGTCAAAGACTAAATGAATATATGAATCAGTTCAAAATTTTTGAGACTCAACCTAACAGATTTCTCTTATCGTGTCAAGAATATTAAATCGTATCAAGAGTTTCGTTTAAAATTAGTCGAAATTTTCCGGGTCGTGACATAGACTTACTAACTTCAAATGTGAAGTTTTTGAAAAACACCCCAAACTGCGAAACTAGTTCTCCGAATTTTGGAAAAATGCTGATAAAGCAGCAAAAACTGTAAACGACTTTAATAGTCGAAAGTTTGATGATAAAGAGTAGTGTGTTGGAAAAGCACAAAAAAAGAGAAAATTTGGTACTGGAAAACGAATTGAGCAAACTATGAAGGAGGCTGTGGACAAATCACAAAGACTAAACCTGCCTTCAAAGAATACAAATGATTCAGTATCTGCTGAAGTCATTAACGAATACCTTGCTCCTAACTCTAAACCTTCACAGACAAATCTTCTTCACCATCCGTTAATATTAGAAATTCTAAGATATTATCATATCTTTCATTATAAATATCTTCGATATTTCTGAAGATATCTTCATAACTATTATCATCCGAAATTATTTATCTCTTCACGTTATCCGTGTTACATCATAAAAGAAACTATTTTAGTTTCTAAATTCTGAAACCTTCAAGTTTAAAATATGAATGTTTTGAAGTAGTGTTGGGAACTGAAGCATGAATTAGTATAATATAATGACACTTGATCAACGTGATTATATTACAGTAAGTCATGCTGAGTTTCTAAATGGAACGTGATGATTCACAGATCATAACGTCATCATGTGCTATGTCATACGACTCTTGTATTCTAGTTAATCTCTAAGAATATCAAGAAAATATTTTCTTGATGATTCGGTCTTTTCCGGATATTCTGGTAATTTGACAAATCAAAATCGTGCCATTACAATTTCCCTTCTTAGAACATTAACTATGTTCATTTCAAAATCCATACCTACGAATTCTGGACCATTACAAGCAATGCTTAGTCACAAGAAGAAGAAACGAAGGGACAAAACTCCGAAATAGAAATTGGGGTATAAATCGCAGCAAATAAAAGAAATCATTAACTGGGGATGACAATAATTATAGAAGACAGAAGCAGGAACTTTGAAATATAAGGGAGAATATAAAGCCCGATAACAACACATAAATTACAAACCGTGTATATCAATGTTTATCTCAACATAAAGACGAGGGAGAATTAAAAGCACTATAACCCCAAGGGTAAAGTAGAAGTAAGCAGATTCCTCCGGTGGTAAATGAAAAAGAAGAATGACAGATATGAAAGTTAGGAGTATATCAAGAATCAGAACTGGATGAAGCATTTTTCACAATCTTTTGAAAATAGGAAATGAGGAAGAAGATGTAAGAGTGATGAAAATAATGAAACGGAAGAGGTCAATTTATAGCGAAATATCAAACATAACAATCGAGGCAAATTACGCATTTAATCAAAAGAAAATCTTAATTTCCTTAAATTCCGAAGAATCAAATCTTATTTAGATTATGAAGATTTTCTATTCCTTAAATTACGGAAATCAATCGTTAATACGTCAAGAGTTAAGACGAATCTCTATTCTTCATTTCACTCTTTTACAATAACTTCTCTCATACACTTCGAATAATCGGATTGTTTTATCCATATTATTCAACGGTGATAAAACTCTATTTATCAACACATATACGTCATGAAAACATTTTTATTGTTAGTCATGACTGTGATGACCCGGGAATTTTCGACCAAATTTAAACCTGAATCTTATTTGATTCTGACACGATAACCAAAGTCTGTTAAGTCGAGTCTCAAAAATTTTGAACTGTTTCATATAATCAATTATCCTTTGACTATTCCCGACGATTCACGAACCGTTGTTTGTAAATAAAAATGTATATATATATATATGTGTGTGTGTGTGTGTGTGTGTATATAAAAATAAAAATAAGTAAATATAAAAATATAAAATAATATACAGAGTAATTGAGTTGTAATTAAAATGAATCTATATTTAAAAATGTATGACTTCTATTATTATTATAGGTATATTGTAATATATATAAAAGTTATAAATATTAAATACTCATTGAATAATATCACACAATATATTACATAATCAATAAATTGTAGTATTAATATATTAAATGGGGTTATAAGTTAAAAATATAATTGTTATATTAACATTATTATTATTATTATTAGTTCATCGTTATTATTATTAATATTAATAAGAATATTAATATCAGTATTATTAATATTATTATATATAGTTATGAAATTTGATACAATTAAAGTGTTATAATTACTACTATTAATATTATCATTAATAATATCATTATAAACATTATGATAACCATTAATACCATATTCCTAAGTATTATTTTTATGATAATAATTATTAACAATATTATTATCTTATTATTATTAATATTTCAGTATTATTATTATTTATAAATATCTATATTATTATTATTATTAATACAATTATTATTTATTAGTTTTAATTATGTATAAAAATGATAAAGGTATGGAATCTGTTTTCCATCAACATCTAATCATCTAATTGATTGTCCTTCATGTCTGTTGAGTCAACAAAAATCGATTCTTTCAGTGAATACAAACAATTCTTGAGAGCAATCCCTTTCCCGTTTTAATTATTTTTATGTATTTTTGGTACCTGATGAATATTCATGTCGATACTCAAATCTTATTAAATCCAATCAATTCCAGTAGTTAATGAGAGCCAATTGACCTTACATTATCAATTGCCTTTTGATACAAAACAATTGCAAACGATTCCAATACTGTGTTAATATCTATATTACGTGCTATTTAATATCTAAAGCAATTCAAGAAGAGAGAAAACAGAAAATCAAATAAATCATTACCACCAAACCCATTTCTTGCTGTTAAACCAAGATCATCAACCATTTCCACTTCTTCCCTTCTTACTCTTGCTTCTGTCTTTCGAACCCTCACCACCGGAGATCACCCTCGATCAACACCTTCTTCTTCATTCACAAGCCACCACACCTATCTCTCTCTCCTCTTTCTTCTTTGCTCGTGAGCCTCAAACCACAGAGAACAATCACTAACAATTACCACTTAACCTTTGTATATCTTCTGTTAACACAATTCGAAAGAAGAAGAAAGAAAAACCAAATAGATATATAAAGAAACTTTTTTTTTACTTATTTTATCACCACCCTACAACATAAACCATCACCTTCTCACCTCTCTATCTGCACTCTCTCCTCCTGCTTTCTCTCTTCTTTCTTGTTCTAAAAATCATGAACCAAAACCCACCACCTTTGATCACCTTTAACCCATTACCTTTTTGTTCAACCTACGGATCACCACAACTCCTTCATCGACACCTAAATTGCTATTGCAGTTCTGGCCAGCTGTTTCTGTCTTCTGTTACCACACTTGTGTATTCAGAACTTGTGTTATCATTCGAAAATGCAACCATCAAAGATGTACAAACCATATTATATGGATCGATGGATGGGTGATTACTTTTTGACTATACTTTAATATAGTTTTTGGCTATATCCTTGTCGATCTGCCCCTATATTACATATATATCCACACTTAGTACCTATTTTTCCAGTCGCCATCTCACTAGGCCCATGTAACTCGAAATGAAAAGGAGACAGTGATATAATTTCTACTTTATTGTTGATGCATGAAATGAGGAATAATATTAAATCATAATGGCCGGCCATTATAATCACACCAAAAAGGACGTACCATTTTTTTATGATGATGATAATTGGGTGGAACCCATGATTATGATCATGGGATAATGAATACAAAATTAATGATGTTATACGTGGTGAATAACGATGACAATGTTTGAGAGGATGGCATGATACATGATGATGTTGATATTATGATGATGATGATGATGATGATGATGCGTTGCTGTTGTTCCAGACGAAACAACATCACCAAAATCCATCGAGCCAATTTAATTAAAAGTGTTATTGGGTTTATGAAATTGGGTTGGGCCAAAGCTATATTATTTTCCTTGGGCTAAGAATTATTAGAACTGTTGGGCCGGGCATTCTCTGTTGGGCCATGAACTATTGATTTTTCGATTGGGCTGAACAGTTTACGGGTTAAGTAAATTAAGTTTGTATAATAGATTAGAAAGACAGAGATGGAGGAGTGGTGTGGAGGTGTTGCTAGATGAACGAGTGGTCACGGGTTCGATCCCTGCTGGTGACATCATATTTTTTAAAGCTTGTTTTGAGGTAGTTTATTTATTTTATTTTTTTTATTTATTTTATTTTTTTATTTGTTTTTTATTATTATTATTATTATTATTATTATTATTATTATTATTATTATTATTATTATTATTATTATTATTATTATTATAACTATCATTATTATTATTTTCATTAACATGATTTTTATATATAAATTTATTTACATTATTTTTATTATCACTATTATTATCATTAGTATTATTATTATTACAGTATTATTATTATTACTACAAACATAATAACATTATTATATATAAATATTTCATATAGCAAATTACTAATTTTTGATGTAAAATCAGCTATATATATATATATATATATATATATATATATATATATATATATATATATATATATATATATATATATATATATATATATATATATATATATATAGGAATATTGATTATTTACAAATAATTATATATAAAATATAACTGAAGATATAAATATAAATAAAGTATATATGTACATAACTACAACACTCAATATATATATAAATATTATGTAGGAAGAATTATGTGATTATATGTGTTAATATATATACTTGATATAGGTTCGTGAATCCGAGGCCAACCCTATACTTGTTCAATGTTGTCATATGTATTTTTACTACAAAATACAGTATGGTGAGTTTCATTAATCCCTTTTTAAATGCTTTTGCAATATATATTTTTGGGACTGAGAATACATGCGCTGTTTTTATAACTGTTTTACGAAATAGACACAAGTAATTGAAGCTACATTATATGGTTGAATGATCGAAATCGGATATGCCCCTTTTTATTAAGTCTGGTAATCTAAGAATTAGGGAACAGACACCCTAATTGACGCGAACTCTAAAGATAGATCTATCGAGCCCAACAAGCCCCATCCAAAGTACCGGATGCTTTAGTACTTTGAAATTTATATCATGTCCGAAGGAGGATCCCGGAATGATGGGGATATTCTTATATGCATATTGTGAATGTCGGTTACCAGGTGTTCAATCCATATGAATGATATTTTTGTCTCTATGCATGGGACGTATGTTTATGAGAAATAGAAATATGAAATCTTGTGGTCTATTAAAATTATGAAATGATTATTTATGTTAAACTAATGAACTCACCAACCTTTTGGTTGACACTTTAAAGCATGTATATTCTCAGGTATGAAAGAAATCTTCCGCTGTGCATTTGCTCGTTTTAGAGATATTACTTGGAGTCAATCATGACATATTTCAAAAGACGTTGCATTCGAGTCGTTGAGTTCATCAAGAATATTATTAAGTCGTTTATAGTTTGAATATATTATAAGGTAGCATGCATGCCTGTCAATTTTCAATGTAAAGGAAGTTTGTCTTTTAAAAACGAATGCAATGTTTGTAAAAATGTATCATATAGAGGTCAAGTACCTTGCGATGTAACCAACTATTGCGAATCATTTATAATCGATGTGGACTTCGTCTGGATGGATTAGGACGGGTCCTTTCAATGACGACCTCACTCAAATTTCGGGACGAAATTTCTTTAACGGGTAGGCACTGTGATGACCCGGAAATTTCTGACCAAATTTAAACTTAATCTTTGTATGATTAACATTTTCGACACGATAAGCAAAGTCTGTAAAACTGAATCTCAAAATTTTTGAACTACTTTCATATATTCAAATACCTTTCGGTTGTTCTTGACGATTCGCGAACAATTATATGTATATAGATACATACATATATATATATATATATATATATATATATATATATATATATATATATATATATATATATATATATATATATATATACTATAACTTGAAAACGTAACAATGTATTAATTGTTTGATACCGTACATTAAACTTATTGGTTTAAATATTTATTTGAATATATATGATAAGTTGGAATATTAATTATATGAATAACTTGCGACGTATATTTAAAACGTGTTTATGAATGTTGAAAATATATATTAACTTGGTCATAAAACGATTTGTTATTATATATATATTAACAAATAGCGAGACAATGATTTATAGAAGTAAATGACCAAAAAAACTCGAAAGTTTAAGATACACTTTGAATGATATAGTTTATTGATAATTTAAGACTATATTTTGACAAAGGTACGAGTCACAAAACATAAATTGCGAGTTTTCCTAAGCGTACGAAAATACGTTCGAGAAACCGGAACTGGGACATAAGTCGAGTGACAACGTACGAGTCATCGGAAGGAAAATTACAAGTCAACTATGCACATGAATTTAATATAATATATAATTAATTATATAAATTATATATATATATTATATATATATATAATAATATGTCGACAAACAAGAAAACAAAAAAATTGTGAGCTGAATTTTGGGGCCATGCGATCGCATGAGAAATAGGCATAAAACCCATGCGATCGCATGGGGTTCAGTTTCAGCAAATGTACTATAAATTCTCCAGTTTTCTGCGAATGTTTTTCACACACATACATATTACACTCTCTGTATTATTATTATTATTATTATTATTATTATTATTATTATTATTATTATTATTATTATTATTATTATTATTTATTTTATTATTATTATTAGTAGTATTATTATTATTATTAATTATATCACTTAAAATACTACGACGATGTCATGAGCGTGTCACTTTCAAAATGGGTTTTCAAGCGGGATAGAGCTAAGGAAACTATGGGTTATTACTAAGGAGGTTTTGGGTATTGTTCAAGGGTTTTGCTCGTGAGTCAAACTAGTATTTATCATCTCCGTTGCGTCTACGTACTTTCCTACAATATTGAATCACAATATTGATACGTAAGCATTTATATTTTATCTATTATATATTAATAGTGTATCCCTGACTAGTGCTCGAGTATATATATTTATACATGCTTGTATGCTAAATTTCGTCGTTAAACAGTTTATGATGAATCACGAATTAAATACATATATTACTGGTAAAAGGTATATGATATGCATGTTTTTGGAAAGCTGGCGAAAAATCAATGACTTTTCATTTAGATATCGAATAGTTTCGATGAACGGATTAAGAGATATGATCAAATGAATTATGATTGACGTTAATTGAAATTGCTTTTGAATCTGCAATTAAGATTTAAACAACTTGTTTACGAGATTGGTAAAATGGATTTTTTTTTCCAACCAAGTAAATGAATCCTTATATAAGGTACGTCTCGTTTTGTTAAACTATTGTCAAAATTGACTTTTTGAAACGACTTTGGATAACTTTTGTATGTCGATCTCGAGCATTAGGATTGTGATACACTATGACCTGACCTAGCTTGATAGACACTTATTGACCAACATATGTTCTCTAGGTTGAGATCTACGGTTATTTGGTAATCCGATTTTCGGTC